>NC_044299.2:1693040-2293040 GCF_004027225.2 Strigops habroptila | reverse complement strand
GCTAGGAGTTACCAGCAAAAAATGGAGTATTAGAGGTTTGCAGCAATCTGGGGACACCAAAGAGCATCTTTTCTCTGACCGGCTCTGAACCTGAAAGATTTTGTACATTGAGATTGCCCCTGGGAGACTCAGATGTCCAAGGCCAGGACTGCTGCAGGATAGGAAGAAAAGCCACGGAGTACAGGCAGTGATGGCCTGTCTAAGAAAAAACAAGAATGTGTGAAATTCCCTCGTACTATTCCAAACCAGCCCATGGTTTCCCATCACAGCTGTGGTCTCATCTGGGAGCAGCTATGGAGGTGGGAACACGCTGGGGCTGGAGGCAGACTTCAGCAACGGGCTCAGCATGGGGGAAAGTGGTGCTGGCTCCAGTGGTGGGAGCTGCCTGGTGGGGGGATCCACCTCTGGTGCAGGAAGCAGCTCAAGCATGAGGTTTGTATCCACAAGCACCACCAGGAAGAGCTAGTGGAGCTAAATCACAGCAGCACCCGGCCCACCTGGAACAGACAGGGTTGAGCACTACCTCCTGCTGCCAGCACAAAGCCTGTTAACACCATCCACAGAGCCGTGCTTATCACTCTCCCATTAGGGGAAAACATATTCCCAGCTCTGCATATTAGCTCAGGAGAGAAGCTCCTTCAAGTCTGACTAATTCCTCTGCATAAAGCCTCACGCAGCTGACCAGAAGCTGCTTTGTCAATGGGTAATCATCCCTCTCATTAATGGGTGTCATGATTAGAGCTCGGCTGGCAGCTTCCCAAGTTTCCAGTGCCCTGGTGCAAGTCCAGAGGAGATTCAGGACTTCCATTTACATCATCGTACATGAAAGCAGAATGTGTCCCTTCAGCCCCTTACAGTGGAAACTGGGAAGTGTACTGAGACCAAGACAGCCTCTTGTGCTCCCTCCCAACCAACCCTGCTCCCCACTGCTGGGCTTGCTCACCCCGAAGGCTTGAGGAATTGAAAATGGAGCATCTTTCAACATAGAGAAAAATTGCTGTTTCCCAGTTTCTCCTGCATTGTTGTTGTTTCACTCCAGGGCTCTCCAGCCCTACCTACATCCAAAAATGCAGCCTTCATTTCCATACAAGGGCTTGGCTCTCTGTAGCATCTAATTCCTCACCCACCCAGTACATACCGGTTAAGCCAAAAAACCATGTAACCTACAGGTTGTTAGACCTTGTCTCAGCATCGAACCACCTTTTCACTTTCCACCTGCCAGAGTGAGCTTAAAGTAGAGATGGAGTTAAAAATACAGGGAAAACAAAAGGAGGAACAGCATAAATTTTATATAACCTGGAAAAACACCCCTGGTTTAACACCTTTGTTCTTGGCTTTTTCTTTTTATGGGAGGAAAAGGAGGAGGCAAAGAGGAGGGCTGGACAATTATGTGCCAAAAATGTAACTAGCTCATTTCCTTTCATCTTCTGCTCCTGTTGAACTGCGTGAGTTTTATGATCGTTTCTTCAATAAACTGCAGTCAAACTTACCACGAGCTGTGTGGGCTTTCTGTGCCAAATACACCTCAAAGTGTAATTTTAGAACAAGGTTTAGAAGATTTGCCATAGGCGCTCGCTGTCACTCAGAGCCTCCCATCTCCTCCTCCTCCATCTAAGCCCCAGAGAGGAGGGGGAATATTGGAGACAAGGGATCACAGAGCAGCAATACCCAAGCACTTGAGGAGGTTTTCCTGAACAGCCAACAGAGCAAGGCCAGAAGGTGGGGCTGGTTTCAGCTGGCCATAAACGCCTACATCTGAGCCAGTCAAAGGACAGAAACAGACTATTTTGGGTCAGATGATTGGTTTCCCAGTAGCACCTCCCTCTGGGACTGAAAGCGCTCTAGGCAGTTGGCAGGAGCGCTCCAAAAGGTGTTTTAAAGTCAGGAAAGGTGGATCCCACACATCAGAGCTAAACTTCTGGAAAGGCTCGTTCCAGACCTGCAGCTTGGGCAGGGAAAACAGGAGGGATTTCTCTCCATCCCCTCCCTGGAGCAGCCAACAGAGCCAACAGGCCAAATGCTCAACACAGATACGATCCCAGGGCAGTGAGATGCTCCAGAGCTGAGGTTTCTGTTGGGTCAGCAGGTCGAAGCCGGGCTGGCTCAGACAAGCTGAGCTCTGTTCAGGTCTGTAATTAAAAACCCGAGAGAGAAAGTGAGAAGAGAAGCCAACATGACTTCTTCCATTCCACAGGAGATGCCAGCTCTCACATGGAGCAGCTGCTCTCCAACATCCAGGGCCCAATCATGAAAGATGCTGAGCTCTCTGAACTCCTTTTAGGCTCAGTCCCAAAAAGTGCTTTAGCACATACAACTCCCACATGGCTTTACCTGAAACCGTTGTGTGGCTAAATGAGGCAGGCCAGCTCTCAGGCTTGCGCATATGAGCTTCTCTCTGATGCTCTTCATGGAGCAGAACATATTCTCAGGCCATGGCAAATGCCAAGAAAAATCACACTAAAGCAAATGCATCTTTAGAAAAGGCTGAGATTTCCAGGGCTAAGCCCTCGGTGTTATCCCACTAGAGGGAAGAGCATTGGGAAGGTTCCCACCCACAGCACACAGCCCCTTCACTTACATTTTCACCTGGTTTGTTTTCTAAGAAAAACTTTATCCACCTTTCCTGCATTTTGGTCTCTCTGAACCCCCCCTCTCCTTTGCTGAAAGATAAATACTGATATAATCCAAATTTACATTCCCAGGGATTTGCCAAGCAATTTCACCAAAAAGGAATGATGAAGCCCACTTCTGTAAGTTATTCCCCATGGAGGACACTTCTGCAAGCAGTAAGATGAGGGGTGTCAATGGATCTGACTGGTGTCAGTCATACTCCCCCAAAAAACTCGGGAAAACAACAGACTTCCTCTTCAGGGCATTCAGTGGAGGACAGAAGCACAAAGGTAGTTGGAGAACCTACATCTATTTGATCTCTGCTTTTGGTTTTTTTTCCTGGCTAGTGCAAAGGTCTGAGCTGGAAAATCTTTCCCTGCTTTACCCTGCTCTCATGCCCCCATTTGTTGTATCAGTTTTCTGCTTGTAGTTACAGGCCAGCAGAGCCCTAGCACCAAGAAATCTGCTTGCACAGGTCCACCTTCTAGTCCTGAGGGAGTGAAAAGATTGGATTTGAGGCAACCAAAATCACAGAGGTCAAAGAAAGAAAGAAGAGAGTGAATTATTCAGCTAATAAAAGGAGCAAGTCTGGCTAAAGGCCAATATCATGTCAAACCAAACCAGCCCCAGTGTTTGGATCCCTAAAATACTCCCAAGAGTTTAACTCGGATTCTTCTTTTCCCACATGTAAAACAAAGCAATGTTCCTTCCTCTGCTCCCAGTGCCCCACAAACATCAAAAGATTGATCTGCTTCTCTCTTTCATGCTTCCTATAAAAAAGGGAGGTTTGCAAATGCAGTTTTTATGGGCCCAGGGATTCCCTCCCATTCACATTAGAAATGCAGCTCATAACTCAATAGGTGTGTGTTTAAAAGCACTTCAGATCACTGTTCAGTGGAAGAGGCAAGCGGGGTATTACCAAACAACCTACGCTCATAAACATCTTTAGAAAACAGTCTTTGGGGCTGGTTGTGCAGCCAAACTCTGTATTCCTGGGACACAAAAAGGTGAAAGCTCTCCCTGCAGAGGGTTTCTGGCTGGCTTAATGCATGTGCGTTGCCCCCTGCTTTCACAGAATGGTTTGGGTTGGAAAGGACCTTAAGATCCTCTAGATCATTTCAGCTTCTCCTCTGCCTTCACCCCCCTTTGAGCTGGTCTCCACATCTTGCCAATCCAACCACATCTGCTCCAGAGTTGGGAGCATGTGGAGTTTCAGCTCTGGCTCTGCTGTGATCCCAAGAGAGACACTGTCAGCAGTGTGGGGTACCGCAGGCTGGGATGCTTTGGCAGCAGAAGCCTTGGTGCAAGCCCAAGGCATACTAGTGTACCACACTGTGGTACAGCTACAGCCCCTCAAGCACAGTGTTGAGCTACAGCAGATCTGCCTTCAGCTGCAGGGTCAGTGGAGCCCTGGGGTCTGGACCCATTGCCAAGGTCACAGCCAATGAGCATCTGCTCCAGCTTCTCCAGCTGGAGATGGGCCCAAGCCTTTACTCTGGCAAGTACCAAGAAAAGGAGCAGATCAAGACCCTCAATGATAAATGTGCATTCTTCATTGACAAGGCAAGAAATGCCCATTGCAGAGCTGTAACAAGCTGCTGTGCAGCACATCTGAGACAGGGAATGCATTTGCCAAACCACTCACCAGCAAGAGCAGCCAAAACCTGCAGCCTGACTTTGCAGAGAGGACCTGTTTGAGCTTTATGAGGACATTTTGCACCACCATAAGCATGAAAAAAGAGCTTTCAATGGGGGCAAGAAGGTATTTTCAAGAGTATTCTTGCAAAGACAATCAAGCTTTGCTGTTACATGCAGAGAAGCCGATTCTCTAATGCCCCATTTTTACATCATTTGAACCCCAGCTTCAGTAGAATCACCTCTCATTTACCCCCCCGGGAGCACACTACATCTCCTTGTCTCCACACCATGGAGATCCAGAGGGAAAACACCTCCAGTGCAGACAAGCGATACTCCTGCTGCTGCCCCGAGGGAATCCCTCAGCCCTAGCATCCGTTTGGGACACCTCTATTAATGTGTAAATGAACAAGAGCTGAAGCCTGGACACGGATGACATCATCAATGATGTCAAAGCTCAATATGACACCATTGCCAGAAGCCAGGTGGATGCAGAGTACTACAGCAAGGTGAGTCGTGACGGGCACTCACAAAAGCAGTTATTCCCACTTCTAAAGGCTCTGCATCCTCAGATTCCTGAATTTGGGTTGAAAAGGCTTAAGGGTCTGCTTCCTGAGCTACCTGCTGTGTGTTCCCCACATGTGACACATCCTCTGTTAACATCTTCACACACAGAGCTGTGTAAATGAGTCGTTCTTGTCCTCCAGTGACAAAGGTTTGTCCATAGAGTTCAAGATCCGGGACTGTGGGCCCAGAATCATGTAGTAGGTTTAATTATTGACTCATCTCCTCACTCTGGTATTTGTTTTCGTGGCGTTTTCTCTCTCCTCGGTATGAGGAACTGAGAGGAACCACTGCCAAACACAGCAGCTTGCAGAGCACAAAGAATGAGATGACGGAGCTGGTGATTCAGAGACTGGAGAACGTGAAAACACCAAAGCCCAAGTAGGGGTGACTCTTCCCATCTTGTGGCTTTCCAAAACTCCTCCACTACAGCAAGGAAGCAATAAAGCCAGTTTTGATGAAATACACATCAGCTGCTCAACTCCAAGATGTGCCTGTATCCAGAGTACAGAGTAAAATGGTCTGTTATGACTTAGAACTGAACTATCATCAGTAGAGACCTGCAGTGAGAAGACAACACATACACCAAAGCAAAGAGACTTTGGCAGAGAACCATCCTGGAGTCAGAGGTTTCCCTATAGAGTCTGAAAACAGAACAAAGTGCAGTGGATGAATACAGAGGTGGGTTCAAGAGCTCTGAACTATTCAAAGCACATGCAGACAAGTGACAGTGACGAAAATTTCCTACCTGCAGAGATCAGACTGGAAGGAGCCACTGCTGAAGCTAAGGAGCACGGGGAAGTGGTTGTCAAGGATGCAAAGTGCAAACTTCCAAGCTGGAGGTATCCCTGCAGAAGGCAAAGCAGGACATTATGTGAGAACCAGGAGCTTGCGACCATCAAAATGTTCCTGGACATCAAGATCATGACCTACAGGAAGCTGCTGGATGGAAAGGAGTACAGGTGGGTGCTGGTACAACCCTGCAGGATGCTTGTAAGGAAGAAATAGTGACATGTCTAACCCCAAACCACCCTTCCCAGTCCGTCTGATGAGCCATCATCTCTGTAAGTGCAGCAAATCCCATTGAGACCCCATGTCCCAGGGAGTGACACTTTCCAAAGCACTTTCCAGCATTTATGGACCCAAATGCCTTACAACCAACAAGAAAATGTAAGTAAAATACAAAGAAACACAAGCGCAGGGCTCAAAAGCTCCTAATGCACTCAGGCGCTTGGGTCTTCCCCCAGCTGGAAGATCTTGCATGAATAAAGATGGTTTGCGTGGCTTGCAACCACTGCATAGGGAAGGGGAAAGAAATGCAGTAAATGAAACTAAATCACTGGTTTGAAGCTTCCACCCTGCCCCTTGAGAACACAAACAATGCCGCCCTCCCACACCACGGCACCAGCCCCATCCCTGCACTTCCAAGGACCTGGACACACAAGCATGTGTCCAAGCCCTGACACCGCAATGAGGGCACCAGCCCAATGTAGGCGGTGAAGGACCAAGCCTGGCCCTGCCCCAAACAAGGTGGGAACCCAACCTCCAAGTTGAGGAATGAGGGGAGGAAGAGACGCCAGTTTTATGAGGATTTGGCCAATAGAAGCCTCTGCAGAAGTGTTCCAAGCATCGGCTTCAATGTCAACTAATCTGCACTTCCCCTTCCAACAAATTATGGTGTTGGAAAACATCATCAACCTGCAGAACAATCACCTTGAGAAACAGATTTGGGCCCACAGATGTTTCCTTGGCATTCAAACACATTGTCTTTTTACAGGCAGAACCAACAAACCGTGGTCATTGAGCACTAAGCTGCCTGCACGACTCTGTTCATTAATTCCCAGTAAATTCACATTTATCACTGTTAGTTTTTATTAAAGAGCAGGTTGAGCCACATTCTCCTGCAAAGCTCTTCCTTTGCATGCTGAGGTACCAGTAAAACGTAAAGATCTCGTTTGATAGAACAGCATTTTACCTTTCCTAAGTCTCAGTTCCACTTCACCCAACCCATAAAAAGGGGAACATTTTGCTGTGTCTCCCAAGTACAATTCACCAGCACAACCCCTCTAAACATGACCCTTCTGACCTACCAGCATTCTTCAAACCTTCATGGGGCAAAGCCACTGCTGCTGTCTCCACTGGCAGGTGCAGTGTATGCTGAGCAGTTCACATTCTTTGCATCACAAACATTTTGAGGAAGTTTCATGCAGCCTCACCCCAGTTTCCACCAAATAAAAGGAAGAAGGTGCTCCACTGTGGTCAGAGGGAATCTGCTTCCAGCGCGTCACTGCACCCGTCTCTCTCCCACCGCTGACGATGTTCTGTTGCTCCTGCAGCTCCAGCTCTGGCCGTGCTGGCAGGAACTTGGGTTCTTCCTCTGTAGCTCTTCCCAGGAACCGATGTAGTTTCAGCACTGCCTGGTGTCACTGGGGTGGTGGCATGGGCTACTGTGGCTTGGGTTACTTCAGCAGGAGAGGTCTCAATGGTGTGGCATGCTCCGGGCCCAGAATGGCTGTTGGAATGTGTCCTCCTCTGAGACGTGGATATGGCTTTGGTGCAGCTGGCGTGGGGTTTGGCTACAGAGGTGTTGGGTTTGGCTATATGGTTGGTGGAGTCTCCAGACCATGCACCATCATACCCATCACCATCAACAAGCAACTGCTCCAACCACTCAGACTGGAACTCGATCCCAAAGTGCAAACGGTGAAGTACCAAGAGAAGGAGCAGATCAAGACCCTCAACAACCAATTTGCTTCTTTCATTGACAAGGTGAGCTAAGAACCCCTCCCCTGCTGAAGTTTGTAGGCACTAGAGGCCAAGTGAGGTGTCTGGCATGTAAAGGGCATGGAATCCTTTTAAGACAATTCATTCTGGACATTGAAGGCAACTTGCTTTAGGGGGACAGTTGAGCAGCAGGGTGGTTTTGAGCCACTGGGGAAGCTTCAGTGCACAGGCACAACTGATCTGATTTCTAGGCCTTACTACAGGGAGGGAACAAGCTTACCCAGTTTCATCAGTGTTCCAGTTCCTTTCCAGTTCCTCTCCGCACATCCCAATTTATCGCAAAGCTCTCATTTCTAGACGTACTTTGGGTTTTTGTGCATTTCCACATGGGTGGCCCAGAACAAAAGCCGCTCGATTAGGAAACGCTGCATTCGATTAGGAAACGAGTGCCAAGAGCAGGAACACATCTACTGCTGTTGCATGGACAGTGGCTCACACAAGCTCCCAATCCTCATCTCATTTCCTATTTTGCTTACTGGGATTCAGGTTCAGTTCCTGGAACAGCAGAACAAGGCACTGGAGACCAAGTGGAGCTTTCTGCAGGGTCAAAATCACAGCAAGAACACCATCACACCCATGTTAGAGGCTTATATTGGTAACTTGAAGAAGCAGCTGGAAGCACTGGGCTGCAACAGAGCCCAGTTAGAAACAGACCTGAAAGCAGCCCAGCAGGTTTTGAATACCAACAAGAAAATGTAAGTAAAAACGAGAGAAATGCGAGTGCAGGGCTCAAACTGTTGTTCAGGATTTGTAAACAGGCAGAGACTGAACATTTCATGGTAGTAAATGGTTCCCAGAGGACTAGTAGGTAGATGGAGAGATCTACAAGGATCTTGGTATATAAAACAAGGTTCCAATTTACAGAGATGGAGGAAGAGGAGGCAGAGCCTTGGGTGACATGGTCTAGGGTGAGGAGTCCCTGCCCCTGGCAGGGGCTTGGAACTAGATAATTTAAGGTCCTTTCCAACCCAAACCATTCTACGTCCCTCTTCCAGGTTGTCTCCCTCCTAATCCAAGACATTTAGAAGCATTCAACAGTTATTTGCTATTGCAGAGGTCAGACGAAAACAGCTCTGCTGCAACTTTATAGAGACACGGAAACCTTTCTGAAACACATTTGTTTTCCCCTTGGCCATGGAACAAGATCCCAAAACACTGTTAGGGAAGAAGGAAAAATAATGAGGAGTTTCACATCTTGAGAGGAGCCCTGCAGAAACCCAAACAAAGGTGTAATTGCACTGGACTCAAGCGAGATCTCCCATTTTCCCACACAGGTTCAAGGACGAATGCAGCCAGCGGCGCTGCACCGACAGCAAGTTTATTGCCCTGAAGAAGGTGAGCAAGGGGCTGTTTGAACTCTCCTCTCCAGGCTCAGGTCTTTGGAGTGAGTTATTTCCCAACAGCAGCACACAAACAAGTACAAGCAGGAGCTGGAGCTTGGCTTTGCTTGAGCTCAAATCAGCAGCAACGGTGTAATTGGGAGTTGGCGCACGGTCATGGTACCAGCACTCAAAGTCCCTCAGCCCAAGGGTATCCCTGGGTCTGCTCACTGACAAACTTCCTTCTTCTATCCCCAACGCATCTCCAGGATGTGGACTGTGTTTTCTTGAACAAAGCAGAGCTGGAAGCCAAGGTGGGAAGACTGAAAGAAGAGGTTGAATTCCTGAGAAACATCTACAAAGAGGTAAGGCAGCTCCCGATTGCTCCAGCATCCTTTGCATTTCCCAGCTGGATTTTGAAGCTGCTGATTCCAAATGACAGGGGAAGAGGGGTAGCACAGGGCAATGGTCATCCCTTGCATGAATGGCAATTCATCTCTGCGTGGTCATCACAAAGTGGGACCAAGTTGCATGGGGTGGGTGACACCGCTTGGGGCTGGGCTGGAAGCACAGTGGGACCAGCATCTCTGGCCAGCTCAACCCCATGTCACCACCAGGAAATCCACCGGCTTCAGGCCCAGATCTCTGATACTTCAGTGGTTGTCAAGATGGACAAGAGCCAAGATCTGGACCTGGGTGGCATCACTGCAGACGTCAGGGCTCGATACGAGGACATTGCCCGCAAAAGCCGAGCAGAAGCGCAGGCCTGGTATGAAAGCAAGGTGAGAAAACCTGCAGAGGGAGGGTCTGGGTGCAGTTCATCTCTTCAGACCAACTTCAAAACCAGAGAAACACCTTCCCCCCTCCTGATCTACTCTGATTGAACTCAGAGCGTGTTCAGGGATATGCATCTTTGTCTTTTGGGCTGTTCTAGTTTGAGGAGCTGCAAGTTACCGCAGGCAGAAATGCTGACAGCCTGCGAGAGACAAAAAACAAGGCAGCTGAGCTGACACGGGAGGTCCAGAGGCTGAATGGACAAGTCAAGAGCACCAAGGACCAGGTGAGCACCAAGACCTGGTGAGACCAAGAGCCAGTCTGATTTTGCAGCAGGGCAGAGAGTGAATTGCTGTTCCTGCTCCCACACCTAAACTGAATGATGCTGTAGCACATCCCATGAGCTGGGACTCTGCTGCTCCAACTAGAGCTGCATTAAAGCCCAGCTCATGCAGTACTTGAAGGCAGATGCAGTTACAGATGTTTCCCTGCGAGCAACATGAGGGAGCACTGAAACTACAAGTCCAGCTCCCTCAAACCCCTGCCAGAGGGGACTGCTGGGCTGAATCCACAACCAGACTTTAACCCTAGCTCTTGGTAATGCATTAATCACATTTGAAGGTAGCAAAAGACAGCCAAGACTCACCATGTCATGCTCCTTGCAGCGCACCAAGCTGGAAGCCGCCGTGGCCAAAGCTGAGGAACGTGGGGAAACAACCATTAAGGATGCAAAGCAGAAACTGTCCGAGCTGGAGGGTGCTCTGCAGCAGACCAAGGCAGACCTGAGCCAGCAGCTCCGCGAGTACCAGGAGCTTATGAACGTCAAGCTGGCCCTGGACGTTGAGATTGTCACCTACAGGAAGCTGCTGGAGGGAGAGGAGAGCAGGTGGGTGATAGGATCATAGAATCACAGCCTGGTTTGGGTTGGAAGGGACCTTAAAGCTCCTCCAGCTCCAACCCCCTGCCACGGGCAGGGACACCTTCCACTAGAGCAGGTTGCTCCAAGCCCCTGTGTCCAACCTGGCCTTGAACACTGCCAGGGATGGGGCAGCCACAGCTTCTCTGGCCACCCTGTGCCAGCGCCTCAGCACCCTCACAGGGAAGAGCTTCTTCCTTATCTGAAACCTGAACTTCCCCTGTTTCAGTTTGAACCCACCACCCCTTGTCCTATCACTCCAGTCCCTGATGAAGGTCCCTCTCCAGCATCCTTGTAGCCCCCTTGAGGCACTGGAAGCTGCTCTGAGCTGTTCGAGGCTAAAGGGCTTTGCATTTGAAGACAGATGGATAATGTGCCACCTTTTCCTGTTCTCTCCAGGCTCTGTGCAGAAGGTGGCTTCCCCACCAACAGCTGTAAGTTGGAATATTCACCTTCTACCAAATTTGGGCATCTTCTGCCTTTTCTCCAGGGAATTCCTTAAGCTGAAGCCCAGCTTTGCTCTGCCTTTCACAGCAGTGAGCTGCAGTGACGGTGTGAGCAGCAGGACCACAAGGAGCTCCCGCATGAAGGTGATGTCCATGACCAAGTCAGCCAGGAGCAACATGTAAAGAGCTGTAGATGCTGGAAACAAAGCAATGAACATCCCTTTCTGCCAACACACAGCAACAGCCAAGCCAGAGCCAGGGGACACACAGCTCCCCAAGACTGTCCATGTTCCATTCCATGGGGGCACAAAAGGCAAAGAGGCCTTGTCTGTGCTCAAGAGTTTTGCTATTTCTGCTAAGGAATCTAGGAGCAAGAAGGGCTAAAATCCCCCTCATCACTCCCATTATGCAGTTCAATCAAGATGCCTTTGGTGGAGTTCCCTGATCTTTCTACTCCCACAGTCCAGGATTAAAACGAAATGGGAGAGAAGGTACCTTCTACCTAAGAGCATTTTCATTACAGCTTTATCCAGCCCAGTTGTTTCCACAGATCCCACCTTGGATCAACATTAGTTGACGAGTAGTTTTACTAATCAGCCTTTTACATTACACACACACCTCTGGCATGAGCAGAACTCACCTAAAACAGCCTGGCCTGCAGCTTTTCTACACACTGCATTGGTTTCATTGATTATTTGCCCCAAAGGATAGATTTCCAGGGCTGTTGCTGCTTGAAGGCAGTTGCTTACGTACCTGCACTACCTGCTTTGAAACTCACCCTCAGCTTTCCTTTCTCTTCTGGGTTCTCAATGTTCTTGCTCATCTGTTGCCATAAATTCCATCGTAACTGAAGGGTCCGGGCAGTAGACGCTGCTGTCAGGTATGAAAAGGGCTGATCCATCAATGTGTCTGGGCCTAAGACACAAAGCTCCTCTGTGATCTTGTGCAAGAGGTCCAAATCCATCCTTAAACGCACAGAACCAGCATCAACTTCTTTTCTAGTCATGCAATACCTAACCCATTGAACTGCTAGAGAAGGACATTAATCCTATTTGAAGGAAAAGGGGAAGCAGTGATTTGTTTCTAATGACTATGCATTTTGTCAGTGGCTTTTATTCTAGTTTTAGTCTTGCATCTCTAATAAACTGACACAGCAACTCCGTTCCCTTCATTCAACACCTTCATTTGAGGAAAGGGAGGTTAATTCTTGCCTCTGCTCCAGGATCTCAAATGCCAAAGCTGACAGGGGTGTAAACCAGGCAGAAGCCAAGCCCTCCATCCACTGGGAGCTCTTCCTTCCCAACCCAGACACTGCATCTCAGTGATTGCCCATAACTCCCAACATCTGCTCTCCATGCACATGAGCAGCTTTGCTAGGAGAAGGTTAGACCCTCTCTCCAGAGCCGCACCTAGTCAAAGGCACAGCTCTCCTCTTCCTCACACCCACAGCACACAGGAAGCAGGATCCGTTCCACCTGACGCTGAGTGTTTCTGACACTCTCGTGCCAATGAGGCACAGAAATGGATGCTTCCCATGTTAAACATCTTCATTAGGACAGGGTGGAGATCCAAACGACTTTCCCCCAGGAAAAACAAACAAACAAAAGCATTTGAGGGCACTGACTAAGCAAAGATGTTCCATGGATTTGCATAAAGCTAACTGAAACTTTAATTACTATCACTGGTTGCTAAATCCCCTCAAAACCATCCCCCAAGAGCCTCGAGCTGCCTGGGAACTCCTCAAAGCCAGGTACCAGGAGCTGCTGGATGGTTTTGCAGCCCCTTGTCCCCTCAGCAGAACAGACCCAGCTCCAGCCCATGTTCTATCCCTCATACCCCTGCCCAGGCTGCAGCTGCTCCAGTGCACAAACACAAAGTCCAACCATCACCAATAAAAGACTGAAGAAACTCTTCTCATCTCCAGTGTATGGGGTGTTGCCCCTTATAACCTCATCAAGGCAATGAGGCTTCCCATCAGGCTAATGAGGCTTCTCAGGTGAAAGCCTTCCCAAGATAGGAGTTGTCCTTCCCCCCCCACTATACTCCTCCCTGCCCAGTGAAGCTGGGCTCATATTGGTTTCATGCCATTTAATTCCTTTTAAACATCAGATGAAAAGCTCCATCAACCTCAGAGCAGGGTTTTAGCCTTAGGAGTTGCTGGTAAACTGATGGAAACTGAAGCAAATGCAGCTTAAACACTGGGGAACCAGAGAAAGCTCCCCATTATCTGCAGCCTTCTTCCCAGGCCTGGTTGCACCCAAGTCCTCACCTTCCCCTGCCTCAGTTTCCCCACAAAGAAGAGCAGAACTTACCTCCTTTGTAGAGCCCACTGACATCTGTGGGCACAACAGCACTGCCAGTGACCTCGGTTCTGTTATTACAATAACACACGCCTGACCTTGCATCCCTTGCTGGTGGTACAGTAGAGCCACAGGGGTAGGTGGACGGAGCAGAGCTACTGCATTCTGCCAAGCAGCCCAGCGGGCAACACCAGGGATGGTCCAGCAGGAACACAGCATCCGGCTGGGGCAATTCACTGGAGAGAGAAAATCAGGACAGCTCCCTAGGAGTAGAGAAATGCAGAGGCCAAGAGCAAGCAGAGGTGGTGCAAACAGTCAGAGAAGTCTTACTTAAAGTATTAGATAAAAACTGATAGAGTTAAATAAGTATCATAATAATCATAACAGGAGGGAAGACGGGGCTGGGATGTGTTGGCCTTTCCCCAAAGCATGAGCAGAAAAGTGTCCCTGAGATGGCAGCAGGCAGGTCAAAGGACTTGCCCATTGGAGGAGGAGCTGCCCTCTGCAACAGTCTTTTGTTGTCTCCTGGGCTCCATCTTTCCCTTAACACGACCTCCAGCTTCCCCTAAGTTCCCTGAGCCCAAACTCACAGCAACCCCACAGACCACAGCAGCTCCCTGGGTCACTCTGACCTGACCAGGCATGTTCCTGGCCCTGCACCACCACGAACATCCTTTGTTTGTGTAGGATTTTATGCCCATTCCAGATGTTTGTTATTCTTCTTAGTCACTGCTGCAAAAGAGGGAGGCCAAAAATACTGGTTCGTATTATTGTACTGGGTTGTTTAATGGCTTTTTCTACCTTTTAATACCTCTGAGGACTGTGTCCCCCCATCAGCGTTCCTTTTTGCCTCTGTTCTCTCCAGCAGTGATATCCTGCCCACCAGCACAAGAAGCTGCTGCTCAGCCACACAGTGGGAGGCAGAGTCTGGCACCCAGCACCCAGTCCAAGTGACAGCATGAGCCCAGCAGTGGTGATGCTGCGTGGTGAGGGCTCTGCAGTTGGATGGGTGCTGGGTTCCTCTGGGTCACATCGTCTCCCTTCTCTACAAGTGCAAAACTCTCCCCCGCTGCAAAGCTGCTTCTGAAGCTGGATTATTTCTTGAAGCTGAATCCAACTTGCAGGAAGCGCAGGGAGCAGAACACTGGGGATAGACCCACTTTACACCCAGTCATGGCACTTTGCCTTCATAACACAACTTCAGTGTGTGTTTGGGCCCAGAACCCCCCCATGTGCTGGGCTGCACCCCCAGAGCGAGAGCAGCAGCTCAGGGAGGGGATCCTGCCCCTCTGCTGCACTCTGTGAGACCCCACTTGCAGCAGAACTGTGTGCAGTTCTGATGTCTCCAACACAAGAAGGATGTGGAGCTATTGGAGCAAGTCCAGAGGAGGCCACGAGGATGAGCAGGGGCTGGAACAGTTCCCATACAAAGACAGGCTGAGAACATTGGGATTTATCAGCCTGGAGAAGAGAAGCTGCGTGGAGACCTCAGAGCAGCTTCCAGTGTCTGAACGGGGCTACAAGGATGCTGGAGAGGGACTCTTCATCAGGGACTGGAGTGATAGGACAAGGGGTGACAGGTTCAAACTGAAACAGGGGAAGTTCAGCTTGGAGATAAGGAAGAAGTTCTTCCCTGTGAGGGTGGTGGGACACTGGCATAGTTTGCCCAAAGAGGTGGTAAATGCTCCATCCCTGTCAGTGCTCAAGGCCAGGCTGGACAGAGCCTTGGGTGACATGGTCTAGGATGAGGCGTCCTGCCCACGGCAGAGGTTGGAACTGGTTGGAATCTTAAGGTCCTTTCCAACCCATTCTATGATTCTATAGTATCAGCATCCCCTCTGAAGCAGAGATTACATTTCAGCCAGCTCCACCTGTGAGCCAAGGCAGGATCCAAAGAACAAGAAGAAAGTGCACCCACCTCCATGGACTCACAAAGACACTTCCCGGTGTTTCCCACATTGCGCAGACCCCCTTTCCCCTGGCATATGTTGTTCTGGGAACACGGAAAAGCTGCAGCCACACAGCCTGCACATGCCCCTTCCTGCACACCTGCTGCTCCCCAAGGATTCAAGAGATGGAGCCCTCCTCGTCGCTTGTTGTCCCACATCTCCTCACTATTGCAACAACAGCAAACAGTGACACCCGCTGCCAAATCCACCTGGGCAACACTGCCTTTGAGCTCTTCATTTCAGTTCTCTTCAGGGGGTTTGTTTCAGTTTGGTTTCTTGGCTACAACACAAAAGCTGTGAGCTGCGTGTGCTGGGTGCCAATAACACAGCTCTGCTGGGCACCCTAATGCCTCCCTTCCTTGACCTTAGTGCCTCGTGTGTAGTAAAACCACACACAGGCTCTGCACAAGGTGCTGGGTCGTGTTGGGCACTGGAGGAACAGGATCTGGGTAGTGCAGAAGCAGGTAAAGCATCCTTGGAGGATGCACAAACCAGCCTGGAGGAAACAGTAAATACAAACCCTCTGCCTGGCCCTGGCCTCACTGGGGTGATGCTTTGTACAACAGCAGCTCCAACCAGGGCTGGCCTCACATCTGCACCATGGTTCTATGAGAGGCGTGGGAGCAAGCACAAACCACCCTGAGTGGGTCCTCCTCACCCCACAGTGCCCCAGAAGGAGCGGGATGAGTTATCTTCATGCAGCAATGCACAGACTCTCCCCTCCCAGCTCTGGCTGTTGGCAGGAGGGGTCTCCTCCAGTGTTCAGCTCCTCTGCTCAGCAGAGAAAGATGGTGCTCAGGGATGGATTGGTCTCAGTTTCAGTCCTGATCAGGGGCTGGGCTGCAGCCAAGTGCTTGAACAAACCAGTGCCATCACCCCACCGCCCAGACTGGGTGCAAGCAGATAAAATTCACCCAGGAATGGAAGACTCTGCAGGCAGCAAACCCGAGATCCTACCTCTGACCACCGCGTGGCACTGCTCCAGGGCAGCAGGCTCCGGAGGCAGGAGGAAGGGATAACACTGGGTTTTTCCCAGAGCATCCAGGGCAGCACAGACAAGGAACTCAGCTGGCACTGAAGCAGCATGCAACAGGGAAACTTTATTAACAGCCTCATGACAAACTCTCAGACCACAAAGGCATAAAAGAGCAACCAAAGATGCACTGCTAGGACATGGCTGAGCATGAAATGCAACAATTCTGTGTAGCTTCTGCGAGTTACTTATCCAAGAATCCTTCCAACTGCAGCAAGAACCTATTGCCCTGGCACGGTTCAGCTGAAGAGACATTTTGGCAGGAACGAGAAGTTATTGTAATGATGCATCAACAAACCACACTTTTCCCTACCTGTAGTTGAGGCACCAGATATCACTAGATACACTTTGAAAGACACTTTGAAAGTGGTAAACAGACACTCGGTGATGGGGAATGTTTAAGCAACTTCATATCCCTTAAGCTTTGGTCTTCTTTTAAGTAGAGGGAATGGGAGGGGGGAGCTTCTTCATGACTTAGTTGGCTATAAAGAGCCTGAAAGTAAATCTGCCTGCATTGCCTTCGGTAAGAAATCAGCTTCAGTCAGAGTAGAATCGCTGAATTCTATTTCTGAGCCCATTTCAAAGAAAATAAGGAGAACCCCAAAGCAGTTTCACTGTTTTCTTCTTGGTAAACATTAACAAAACTAACCCAGGCTGCAATCTCAGCAAGGGTTGACCTGTTCTGAGGAGCCCAAGGGAATGAAATCTTCCAAATCCTATTACAAGGCAGATAATCTCCTGGTGTGTTTTCCAAAACCACAGTACAAGTGTGGAATTCCTTGCCACTCAAATGATTGCTTTGCCTTTCAAAGGGTGAAATCCAGCCCTGAGCAGGGGGTACCAAGCACACAAGTAACAAAAGCACTATCCCTCCTGCTTCACCAGATGAGTTTCACCCTACAGGCTTGAACCTGCTCTCAGTGGAATGGTTCCCACCAAGTTCAGGAGGGCAGGATCAAGCCTGGGGTGATGTGGCCGGGGCAGGTACTGGTGTGTCTTACTCCAATTCATTCACTAATGCTGAAATTCTGCAGCCAGTTTGTCCTATAAAGGCAACAAAGACTTCTCTTTCTATGGTTTCCCCCCTCCCATGTAACGGGTACCGCTGATCTCCACTCCTGGCGTTACTTCCTGAAGCTTCTCCTGCTGGATGAGGTTGTGGTGACAGTGTAGGACCTGGTGGCACCTCCAGAGGAGAAGCCGAGAGCTCCGCTGCCCATTCCTGAGCCCAGGCTAAGGCCTCCTCCGACTCCTCCTCCCAGAAAGCCACCTCCACCACTGGAGCTGACCACGGCTGTGGCACGGAGAGAAGGAAACCAAATATGAGCATCAGGGAGCTTCAATCCCAGTTTGGCACCCTCAGGAAAAGGGCACCACCAAGATGAAAACTGTCTTTGATCCCTACAAAATATTCATCTCCTGTTACATTTTTGCCTGGAGCATTTTCCTCTGTGCTAAGCCAGATGCATGTGAGGGCTGAGCAGCCTCCATCACCATCACTCAGCCTGGCTCAGGACCCTGTGCAGCATGGAGAACCCCATATCAAACACATTCAGCTCATCTCTTGGTGCACCACAGAAGCTGTGGGCATGTGGTTCACCAGCTATCAACGGCAATTAAGTGGATGGAAAGTAGAGCTCTGAGAACAGAGCTGTTCCAAGACACCAGCATCTCTCCAATGTCTAGCCAAGGTGAGCACCCAACGCTTCCCAAGCTGGAAAGACACCCTCCAATGTCACCTTGGCACTAACTTCCAATCCAGGCAATATATTTCCTCATTAGCACATATAAAAATGGGAGGAAACAAAGGTCAATTTTGCCCCAGGTTCAATTTCATACAGAGGAGCTGGAGTGAAAATCTGCCTTGGAGCCAACAGCCATCAAGGTCTGTCTTGGGGGGGTCCCATTTAGGAAGGGGTTAACTGGGCTGCAGAAGCAAAGGCAGGGCACTGAGGCTTCTGCACGCAGCCCCAGCTGGTCCCCACCTGCATTTATTATGTGTAACTACTATAAAGTACAAAACCAACTCACAGATGTTGACGCTGCCAACTCCATTGCCAGCCAACCTGTTGGAGAAGACAAAACACAAAGGCAGAAAGGAAGAGACCAGGTTAGACTCTGCATTACTCAGTGTTCCCCCAGGGCCTCAGCACTGAGGGTGAAGACAATGGCAATGAGTTATTGCTGTTGTAAATAATTCAAACAAGATACGTGTGCCATCCAGCGCTTTGCTCTGGCCCTACAGTTACAGCTCTGTTATCATCTGGGGAGTGGGGGGCTGAAAGAGCACAGCAGCTCTGTCCTAATTCCATGGGGATTTGAGCCACTTGGGAACTTTCTGCCACAGCTTTGAACAAAGGATGGAAACAACTCTTTTCTCTTCTTTGCATGTTTTCTCCAAGAGCACCACATTTTCCCCAGGACTTGCCCCACTTTGGCTCTTCAGCCAAAGCACTTTCAGGACCAAAACCCAGTTGGAACTGCAATGTTCTCTCTTCCGGATTTCCTTGGGGAAATTGGGACTGGGGCCTCACAATGTCCCAAGCAAAAGGAACAAAGGATTGGACCTTCCCCATGTAAAATCCATAGGTTGCCCCCACCTGCTCTCCTCTCCCTCCAGCAGCTTCCTGTAGGTCGCGATCTCAATGTCCAGGGCCAGCTTGACGTTCATGAGCTCCTGGTACTCCCGGAGCTGCCGGGCCATGTCCTGCTTGGCCTTCTGCAGAGCTGCCTCCAGCTCCTCCAGCTTCGCCCTGGCATCCTTGAGGGCCAGCTCCCCGCGTTCCTCAGCCTCAGCGATGGCTGCCTCCAGCTTGGCACGCTGCAGGGACAGAGCAGGGTACGTCAGTGGGCATCTCACCTCCTTGGCGGAGGACACCGCTGCCCATGGACTTCTGACATCTACTGGACAGACCGTCTCTGCATATCTGCAGAGCCTTGGAGCATCTGCTCAACTGAGATCCCTCAGAAGTTCATGCCTCCACACTGTTTTGGACACTGGACGGAGATCAGCTGCAAAGGAAGCTCATCTCATGCCAAGCTACGTTATTCTGAAAGACAGACCCTATTCTCTCCACTGGCTACGTTTTTGGAAGACTTTCTTCAGGGGATCCTCAGGTTCTCAGCCCCCCCACACCACACACAACAGCACAACACTTCGGGTTAATGCAAGCTCAGGGTTTCTCTCCTATTTATTATGCCCCAAGAGCTTGTTCAGTGCCAGTTGGTCTCCACCAGGCTTTGATGTGAGGCAAGCGTGGACTTGAGCAGACCTGCAGTTAACAAACAATTCAGACCAAAAGCATCCCTGTGGGGCCGCATCAAGCTGGCAGCCTAATGCGGCCTCCACTGTGCCCCCTGCACCTCCAAAAAAGTCCTGTGTTTGCCAGGAAGGCCTCACAATGAACACATGTACTTTATACTCTCATCCATTATTCAAGGAAGCTGCACCGGGTCAGTTCTTGGCTTGTAAGTGTGTAGTGAAGCCTCCCTGCCCTGAAACCAAATAAACACACAAATGGATGAATCACAATGGCTTATCTCCAGCTTTGTGCACCCTGGTTATTTACCACCAGCTTTCAGCCCTCAGCTTTCACCAGCCATTTGATAAAGCGATAAGGGCCGTGCATAAAGCAAACAGAACTCCCATACAGCTGTAAAATTCCCTCCTGTGCCCAAACATGGTGTTCCCAAAAAGGAAGTGGACAAAGATCCCAGAACCAAGAGGGCACAAGGAATGTGTGTGGCTGGGAGGGAGCCACGTGCAGTAGTTTCTTTGGAAATGGCTCTGCATCACTCCCCTCTGCACTCCTGGGCTGCTTGTGGACTCCTCCGCTGAACTAGAGTTCAACTACAAACATACAGACTCTCACCTATAGTTCAGCTATATAGAGAGACTCTCACCTATAGCTCAGCTTTGTATAGAGGGAGACTCTTACCTACAGTTTAGTTAAATATACACATAGGCTCTCACCTATAGTTCAGCTATATATACATATAGACTCTCACCTATAGTCCAGCTATATATATAGAGATTCTCACCTATAGTCCAGCTATATATACATAGAGACTCTCACCTATAGTTCAGCTGCCTGCCAGCATTATATTGCTCACATCACAGTTTCTCCCTCCTGCAGAACTGACACCTTCAGGATGAGCATCGCAGCCACCCCAAAGTGCTTCCCCAGCGGTTGCGTGACTCCGAGCCCCAGCACGCTGGCTGCTAACCCCCTGCTCTGCAGCAGCAGCAGGGGCAGCTCCTCACCTGGGCCTTTGCGTTTTCAATCTCCCCCTGCAGCCTCTGGATCACGCGGTTGATCTCCACGATCTCGTTCTTGGTGTTGCGCAGGTCATCCCCGTGCTTCCCCGCAGTGACCTGCAGGGCCTCGTACTGCCACGGGAAACAGAGGAAGGAGTCAGGCTGGCACTCAGTTAGGTGGCTAAAATCCCTCCCACTCATGCCATGCGGATACATGCACTAACAGAAGCTTTTCTGACTCCCATACTCACCTTGCTCTGGTACCAGGACTCAGCCTCCGCCCGGCTCCTGTTGGCAATCTCCTCATACTGTGCTTTGACCTCTGCGATGATGCTGTCCAGGTCCAGGTTTCGGCTGTTATCCATAGACAGCACCACTGAGGTGTCAGAGATCTGGGCTTGCAGCTCTTGAAGTTCCTGCCCATTGCATTAAAAACGATACCATTAATCACTGGCTTTTTTGGGCCTCTCTTTTGGAAGCCAATTAAAGAAAGAATCCAAGAAGAAAAGGGAAAGGGAGGCAGCTAAGAAGAATTCAATCAAAACAGTCATTAGTTAGAAGGAACCCAACTGAATCACATCAACCCTGCAAAGCACAAAGTAACCAACAGCAGAAATGAAGATACTTCTTATCACCCACATTCTGACTGTAAGGTTGGGTTATCCCATTCCTGAGATAAGAGCACAGCATGGAACGCTTAATCCAAGAAACTTGAGCATCAGCTTCACAGCAATGCAAGGGCCAAATTCCACCACCTCACCCAAGGACGTGTCCAGTTCAATCAGCCTTTTACTTGGCAAAAAATGGGTAAGATAAAGGAGTCTGGGACAAGGAGCTTTCCTTTCTGTCTGTCTCCCAGCACACAAACACACCAGCACACACCAGCACACACCAGTACACACCAGTACACACCAGTACATGCCAGCACTACAGCCCTGACTATAGGACTCGGGTTTTCCATGTTTTCATGCCAACAGCATCAATAAATCTACTTCACATCCCAGTTAGGGAGAAATCACTGTGACAGTTCACAGAGCACTTCACTTGCAGGTTTATTTTTGCTCATGTAAGGGAACACTCTGCATCTCCATCACCTCCCTCATCTCTGGAAGCAGCACATTCATCCTCTCAGCCACCAGCCACTGTTCTTCCCCCACTGGTGGTACCACACTGCAGCAGCCACACAAAGCACAAAGGAACTTACCGCTTCATAGAGAGACCTCAGGAAGTTAATCTCATCCGTCAGCGCATCCACCTTGGCCTCCAGCTCCACTTTGTTCATGTAGGCAGCATCCACATCCTGAAAGAGTCAGAATCCACTGATATTGCTGTAGCTTTCATGACTAAGTCCACCCAGCCTTCAAAAGCAGTCATGAGCCCACCATGTTCCCCAGGCCATCTGCTCGCTATATCCCTCTGCCCAGTGACCCACCGTGTCCTAAAAACCATCTACCAGTGCACTAAATGCTACTGACATGCAGGATCCCTTCTGTTCTGTAGATCCCTGGACCTGTGTTTGCAAGCCCATTGCCAGTCTGAACATTTGGGAAATGTTCCAAAGAAAGATACAGCCATAATCTAGGACATCCCTGGGATCTGCACTGCTTCCCAGCTTCCTACAAAGACTTCAGTGCCTACTGAGGTAGCCTTTAGCCAGAAATGAGAGCTCAGATTCTTTACCTGCAGGTCTCTAGGCACAGCTAGAAAATGAAGGGACAAAAGGGGGAGAAGGGCTGCGAACACTCATGGTGAGCCCCAGCTGACATCCCTGCACGCACCTTCTTGAGCACCACAAACTCATTCTCTGCCGCCGTGCGCTTGTTGATCTCATCTTCATACCTGCCAGGAAGAAAGGGATTGGTGAGATGTAAGAGCCTGGAGGAAGGGGAAATGTCACATGAAGAGTTACTCTGAGTCTTCGCTCTCTCCCTCCACTTCTCTCTTTGTGAACAACCTCTGCAAAGCCTATGACCTCCCCAAGGCAGGCACAGGCAGAGGCTTGCTGTAATACTACAGCCTGTGTTTTTTCTGAGCAAGAGGTAGTTGTATGCCCCACTTCCAGGGTACTGTTTGGATGAACTGAAGCCTGAAAGCTGTTCTGGTCCACAGCACCACAACCACTAACTTGGAAAGCATTTCTCACCCGTGCCTTCCTGTATTCCTTAAAATTCACTGTGATTAAGAAGGTTTCTGCTCCTTATCCTCAGTTGTGGACAGCTGCAGGATTGCGGTCTGTGTCCTGAGGCTCCCAACTGTTTCACTTACCCCTTGAGAGAGCAAATACAAAAGCAGAAAGAGATGCCAGCACGTTCAATCAATTCCTCTCTGCTGGTCTAAGCAGCTGCTGATGCTGCTTTCGCTGTGCACTTCCTTATTCCAGACATTTGAGAACACTTTGCAGGTGTCCATCACAGGCCATTGCCCTGGTAAGAGCCGAATGTAATTACCCTCATTCTGCACAGAGTGGCTCTGCTTCAAAGCCGCTCCAGCTTCTATTCTAGAGCTGGCTACAAGCCTTATTCAGGTGGTCACCTTTAGAGGCAATCAGTTAGATGCTCAGCAGATAAAAATCATGCTCCATTGGCTTTACAGGATCACTGCTTTTTCCTGACTCTCAGACCCTGCCTTACACCAGCCTGTGTACAGCCACTGCTGAATCAAAGAGCAGGAACCTGCTGTATGAATCCTGAAAATCATCCAAGGAGCAGAGCAGGAGCCACCTTCTCTGGCTGTTTGGGAATTCCTGTTGCCAAAGCCAGAGCACTGCTCTCTATTTACACAGTCCCTGCATGGCTAGCGCTGTCATTTGCCTTCCAAAGCAGAAGTTACCTCACTTTCAACAGCCTTCATTCGCCTCCCCTTCTGCTCTGCACTAGAAGCTTGCCCAAGCCACTGGCATACACGGATGTTGTCCAAGGACAATGAGTTGCATCCATTGCTATAGCAGGGTAATATATGACCTGGAAATGATGTGCCTGTGCTGCATAGGCACAGCCTGCAGTGCAGAATGGACAAGCAGGGATAGGGAAGAGGACTGAATTCTTCTAGAAGGGTTTGTGGAACTCCTCATTTCCTGGGGGAAGCCTGATCAAGCTGCTCAACAAAGTGCAAGTCATTCCATACTCTCCATGAACTCCCAAGATGATCAGGAAGCCTGGGGCGCTATCACACCCTGGCATGCCCTGCACCAAGCCACGTGGGCAGCGGGAACACAGCCTGCTCCTACCCTTGCTTAGTCTGAACCACACCCTTAGGCAGTGCAGTTACTGAATCTCACAGGGCCTGAATCTCATACCCTGGAGCCTCGTGCAGATAAATCTCCTCCCTCACCCCAGATGTGAACTGAGCATCACTGTGTAAATCAGACATATAAAAAAGAGTCAACAGACACAGAAAGTGGCAGTCCTGGTTTGGATATTCGACTTAGAACATGACATTTTCTTCATATAAATGGGGAGAGGCAGTTTCTGAGCTCCAGTTACTACATCTCTCTCCTGCACAAGCTTCTTAGGCTCCTGATCCATAGAATCAAAGAGTGGTTTAGGTTGAAGGAACCTTAAAGCTCATCCAGCTCCAACCCCCTGCCATGGGCAGGGACACCTCCCACTAGAGCAGGTTGCTCCAAGCCCCTGTGTCCAACCTGGCCTTGAACACTGCCAGGGATGGGGCAGCCACAGCTTCTCTGGCCACCCTGTGCCAGTGTCCCACCACCCTCTGCCTAAGATGTAACCTAAACCCTGAAATCCTGTTTCAGTTTTAACCCTTTTCCTATCACTCCAGTCCATGATGAAGAGAAATTCCTGCTTCCCGTCTCGTAGCGCAACTAGGCTTTGGTTTTACATGGACCTGTAATAAGGAATTACAGGAATAAGAATGCACCTCTGCACCTCGCATTCGTGTGCCCTGCAAGTAAAATGAGGCCTGTAATTCCTCTGGGTGCAAACCAGTTCCTTGCTGCTGCCTTGCAGGGATGAAAACTGTGGCTGAGCAGAGTAGGAATAAGCGAGCAAAGTCAGAGGAAACACCATTGCCATGCACCTCCTTGGGAATCACTGGCGACTGACCTTCCCTAAGCACACCCCGGAGATTATCAGAGCTGTTTGTTTTCAGTTCCTGCTGGATCCAGTTTGCCAGCTCCCTCTTTGCTTTCTTTCCTTTTTTATTAAAGGCATTCACTGGGCTGGGCCCACGCTGGGACAAAGGCTGCTTTCTTCAGGGGACTCCTCCCAAGCCACAGGATTTGGACTGAAAAGTAGCTTAAAAATGGCAGGTCCCCTGCTCCATTTACCTACCCCCAACCAAGCAGAAGCTCACTGCTGCCAACCTGCTGAGCTCCATGGGCTTCCCTTCCTACAGACCCAAAGAACAAAGCCATCCCTGAGGAGACCCCAAAGCAAAGCTAAGGGGCTGGAGCTCCCAGGAGCAATTCAGGCAAGGAGAAGCCGGTCAGCTTCCCTGGACTTAGACACCTTACTCATGGCTGGGAAAATCTCCCTCCCTAGCAGAAAAGCTGGAGACATCTCACCAAGCTTCTAGCCACAACCATTAGACCAATCCAACTACACCGTTACACCAACCCAACCACCGTTAGACAGGAAGATTATACATTACTTGGTCTTGAAATCCTCAACAAGATCCTGCATGTTCTTCAGCTCGCCCTCCAAACGCCCTTTGTCATTCAACAGCCCATCGAGCTGCCGCCGCAGGTTGCTGATGTACGTCTCAAACATGGGAGCAATGTTACTGCGGGTGGTTTTCTGGTCCTGGAGGAGGCTCCATTTGGTCTCCAGCATCTTGTTCTGCTGCTCCAGGAACCGGACCTGGAAACCAACGCAGGGGTCATTTGTGATAGCAGGAGGAAGGGGGAGCTGCCACTGGGGAGCTGATCCCGGGGGAAGGACAGGCTGGGGATGGTAGCTGAAGAATTCAGGTTGCTCATAGAGAGCATCTAAACTCTGAGGGGGATAAAGACCAGGAGGGAGCACTGTTATCCGGGGCTTATGATTTCAAGGCTTTGGATGAATTTAAGATAAGCAGATTCTGCTTGCTCAACACTTGACAGAAGCCATCCACAGGCCTCAGGCAATTACTCAAACTCCAGGTCTGGATTCCTTGCATGTCGAGAATGCCAGAGCTGAAGTTTACACAGGACATAGGATCAATTAGTGCAAGAGAGTAAAGCCACAGGGTACAGGGCAGTGCAAACGCAACAAGGTCTGACTTACATCAAGATCTGTTCTACTGGGAGGATTCCTCTCCAAGAGGCCCCCTCCTCCCTGCATTTGGTACTGGTGTGCTTGGGTGCAGATTGGATCTTTAAAGCCTGCATCTATATTATGGACAACAGCTAAATAAAAGGGACACACACTAAATAAGCTATTGCCCACTCACACTATGGGCAATAGCAGCTAAATAAAAGGGGTACAAAGCTGGCCCAAGCAGGGCAAAACCCTTTACAGAAGGCCATGGGTCTACAGACGGCTTTAATAAGAGTTATTGTATTGCAGCAGGCAAATCACACCACGCTCCTGAGGACCTGATCCTAAGCCCGTTTGTGAACCCCCCACTGGGTGTGGGTTAGATTTGCTTTCGAGGTTTTCCCAACACCTCACCTTGTCGATGAAGGAGGCGAATCTGTTGTTGAGGGTCTTGATCTGCTCCTTCTCCTCCTTGCGCACTCGCTGGATGTTGGGGTCGATCTCCAGATTCAGGGGTGTCAGGAGGTTCTGGTTGATGGTGACCTCCTGAATGCTGCCGGAGCTGGGCGCCCCACCGAACCCCATGCCCCCATAGCCGTATCCAGAGCGAACGCTGTAGGAGCTGCCACCCCCGAGGGACATCCGCTTGTTGGTGGAGCCGAGGCTGTAGAGGCTGGAGCTGCCAAAGCCTCCGGCCCGGCTTAAGCCGGAGCCCCCTCCGAGCCCCCGGGTGGAGGAGACGGTGCTGATCCGCACTTGGCTGATGCCAGGGGCGGCGGCAGAGCGGGAGCTGAAGCTCACAGAGCGGGACATGGCTGCTCCGCGGGTGCCGGCGGTACCTACACCCCTCGAGGCTCAGGGAAGCGTCGCTGGAGCGCAGGGAGTGAGCGGCGCTCCGGCCGCCTCCCCTTTTATCCGTTAGGAAAACTGGGCTTGGCCCGAGGGCAGGAGAAGGATCGTTTTACTGCCGGGGAGCTGGGTGTGCCTGGCGGCGTGCCCACCCCCAGCCTGCGGAGCCGAGCGGGACGGAAGGGACGGGCAAGGGACAGGCACGGGACAGGCAAGGGACAGGCACGGGACAGGGAAGGGACAAGCACGGGACAGGCAAGGGACAGGCACGGGACAGGCAAAGGACAGGGAAGGGACAGGGAAGGGACAGGACACGCCTGGTGCAGCCCTGGCGCTTCCCTTTGCCTTCACCACAGGCTGCAGCAGGGGAGGGGAACAGGGGCTCTGCTGGACACCATAGTAAGGGTTGTAACGGGACAGCTCCAGTCCCCGTGTCCTCAAAGCTTCCCCGTTCCTCTCCACTTGCCTAAATGGAGATTGAAATAAGAACGGGTATGCACCGATTTGTAACTCTCTTGCAGTTACACACAGCAGGAAAGAGGGAAGAGGCCTCAGCTTAGTGCCCGGTGCAGCCTAGTTTAATATAAACCAAAGCCAGCCGCAGCCTTGGACACTCACCCCATGCTCTGCCAGCAGCAGGGCAGATCAGAGATGCCACTGCTGGCCCTGGGTTTGCCTTCTCTCTCCTGTTCGAGTTAACATCAGCGTGGTTTCGGTGGGCAGAACTGTGCACATGGAAATACCCAACACACTGGTCCACAATCCAAAGGAGACAGGTTTCTGCTTAAATTCCTGGGTTCCTGTGCAGGAGAGGCAGCGACAAAAATGAGTTGTATGAGCTAATGCAGAAGCCTCAAAGGGACTATCAGGTTGTAAATCCTCCATGAGATTTCAAAGTCTGGCCTGAATGTGTCACCCTTCATCTCTCTCCCCTCATCAGGACAGCAAGATAGCGCTGGCTACACGTTCTGGCCACAGCCTATTACAAGTACGTACTTCCTTCTTTGTGGGAGATGAGAAGTTGGCTGGGGATCCCAGCTACTAAAGGGAATTCTCTTTCTGAAAGACGGAAAGGGGGAGATTGAGCCAGAGAGAGACATCCGAGGCAAGATTCCTCCCTGCCCTGCAAGCTGGCTCGGCTTCCACCTGCAAAACAGACATAATCCAGTGAGGGCAAAGCAAACTCCCAAGTTACACACACCCAGATATACATGAACTGATGGCTGATGGAGTAGGCTGGGATTCACTTCAGCCTCTTTACAGAGCTCCAGGTCCTTCGAGTTCACAGAGAGACAGGCTGCTCCCTTGCAACTCTTTGGCTTGTCTTGAGACACAGGGGTTGAACTGAGTGTATGATTTAGATAAACTATCAAAAAGGCAAAGCTGTTCTCAGCAGCCTCAGCAGAAACACCAGTTCAGCAGCAGGAGAACTGAGCTTCACTCTGGTTTGCACATCAATGAAAATCCATCTCCTGATCTTAGTTACCACGTGCAGCACCACTTATTTTAGGTAAGGATGAGTCTGTCTTCCATTCAAAGCTGAAGTCAATGCAGGAGAGCCTCAGGAAAGCCTCATTCACCTCCCCACTCCCAGTGCCACAGCTAGTCCATATCCCCTGCACCCATCCTGCAAAGGGAACATTCCCCATTGAAATCCGGTTTCAAGCCATGTTAAGTCAGAGCAGGATCCGGCAGTGTCGAGCTGTCACGAGCAGTTTGCTTGTGTTGTTGGATGCCATGGTGACACTGCATACTTTCACAACCCAACGGACTGGTAAATACTTCCAAGCCCATTCAAGTGACCTCCAGGGATTCAGGTTTGGTGACACTGTATCTGCTGCTGAAACACCCTCTTGGGGAAGTGAATGCTTTGACATTGTTGGTGACACAACAAACCAGCCTGGTCCCTGCACACCCAGAACAGCCCGTCACTGTGCACTGATGCTCACAAAGGCACCGAAAGAGTCACAGATGCTAAATACCTCCATGAACCCTTGGGAAAACAAAGCAAGGTCTCAATTCCAGCCCAGAAAGTGCAGGGGGATGTGGGCAAGGAATCAAATATGGTCCTGTCCTAAGGGAAGAGGAAGGAATCTTTGCAGGCGGGCAAACCTGCGTGTTAAGAACATGCTGATCAGTGACAACCTGCTGCTTCCACATCTTCTGTTGCTACCCCATGGCTCTCTCTTGCTGTGTCTTTAGAGTGCAATGTTTGGATTGAAACCCTCCTGGAGCAGGGAGTGCCCCTGGCTCTGGTGTTTGCACAGCGCAGCCCTGGTTGGTGATTGCTGCTCCCAAGTGCTTCAACACTCTGAGTCATGTATTAATGAGTGTCCCAACTCCAAGCAGTGTTGTGGTGGTCTCATGACGGAGGTATCGCGATAGCACAACAGGGGCTGCCAGAAGGACACTCGCAAGCTGTTATTCTTGCTAACAACACCCAAAAGCAGCACTTCCACCACCACCTGCAGCCCTACAACCACCGTGCTGAAGGTTCCCCCCATGCTGTGCTCGCAGCTCCCCCTTCCTGGATCTCCATAGCCTCAATAACAAACATTCCCAGCTCATCTCTAATTCCTGTGACTCCAGAGGGAACTTCCCCTGTTACTGCCCCAACTGCAGGCACCATGTGCCGACAGCCTGATGAGCCCTGCTCGAGGAGGTGGTTATCGAGCATGAGGTTTTATTGCTTTATGTAGTGCTGCTGCCTGTGTCACTCGGGCTGTAAAGCTCCATATAATGACGCAGCTTTTCGGAAAGCTCTTCAGAAAGGCACCAGCTGCCAGGGCTTTTGTTCCAAAGGTTGGTACCTCACTATAATTATTGCCTGGCAACAGGAACCCTCCTGCTACAACTCGGGGCCTTGCATTTCATTGGAAGTTGTTTCATTGCTGTCTTTAGTGCTCTCCCACTGCCCGCTTCCCAAACGCTTCTCTGGCTCTCTTGAACCTAGTGTGATTCCCCTGTTAATGTGAAGTCACCCCCTTACACTGGGTAAACTGAATGGGCTGAAGGAGGGGATCCTGCCCCTCTGCTCTGCTCTGGGGAGAACCCCCTTGCAGCACTGTGTGCAGTTCTGGTGTCCTCAACATAAGGACATGGAGCTGCTGGAGCAAGTGCAGAGGAGGCCACAAGGATGATCAGGGGATGGAGCAGCTTCCATACAATGACAGGCTGAGACCATTGGGGCTGTTCAGCCTGGGGAAAAGAAGCTGCGTGGAGACCTCAGAGCAGCTTCCAGTGTCTGAAGGGGGCTACAAGGATGCTGGAGAGGGACCTTCGTCAGGGGTTGTAGTGACAGGACAAAGGGTGATGGGTTCAAACTGAAACAGGGGAAGTTCAGGTTGGAGATAAGGCACAAGTTCTTCCCTGTGAGGGTGCTGAGGCGCTGGCACAGGGTGCCCAGAGAAGCTGTGGCTGCCCCATCCCTGGCAGTGTTCAAGGCCAGGCTGGACACAGCCTTGGGCGACATGGTCCAGGGTGAGGGTTGGAACTGGATGATCTTAAGGTCCTTTCCAACCCAAACTATTCTGCGATACTAAATCTTCACCTATTTCATAAACAAGTGGCTTTTCTGAGGACTTGAAATCCTCTGTGGCCTCTCTCTGCTCCAGTGGCCTTGGCACACGCATCGGTATTGTTCACACTGCAACTTCGTGCAGTTCTACACGTGGAAACTGCATTTTGCTCTCACTCTTCCAGCCCTGCAGCTCCAAGAGCCTCAGGCCTCAACCTCAGGACATCTCAATTCACCAGCTAGAGGCTGGTGTGACGGGTCCCACCTAAACTACACCATGTCTTCCAGCTACACCTCTCCTTTTTGCAACAAAGCACAACAGCTTTGGTATTCAGGGAGGCATCACAGGGACCAAGCTGGACACAGCTTGCCTGGGGTGACAGAGAAGCCCCATGTTAACAAGGCTGCTGGCAAGCTCCTATCCCTCCAGGAGCTGTATGTCACCTCTGTCCACTCTGCTGAGGCTCGGGAGCTCTCAGCTCAGCTCCTTGCTGCCTGGGAAGGTGCCTGCTGCTGGCCACGTAGTCCAGCACCAAGAAATACCTCCTTGAGTCAGAACCGGCCATGCTTGTTCTGCTGCTGAAGCCCCCATAAAGCATCACTCTAAACCCCCAAGGTGTTTAGATAACAGCACACAAGTTGTAGTGAGGTTATAGCAAGGCGGGGTCCATCTCAGCTCACAAATAATAAGGGATGGAACAAGAGGAAACAGCCTCAAGCTGCGCCAGGGGAGGGTTAGATGGAGCTGAGGAACAATTCCTTCCCCAGAGGGTGCTCAGGCATTGGAACAGGCTGCCCAGGGCAGGGCTGGAGTCACCGTCCCTGCAAGTGTTCACACCCCGTGTAGCCGAGGCCTCAGTGCCATGGGTTAGTGGTGGCCTTGGCAGCGCTGGGGTAAAGTGCTGTGGCTGCAGCAATGGGAACCTCTGCAGGTTGCTATAAGCACGAACAAAGCAGCAAACCCAGCCCATGCAGATGGGCTGCAGGATCCTTCCTGGGGACACCAGCTCATCTGAACACCTCTCTGTGCCTGACACACAGTGGAGGCATCCCAGCTATGGACTTTCCCCCCCTCCAGCCTATTTTACATGCACCTACAGCTGTTTTTGCTCCCCTCTCCCCCAAATTACAAGATCTTATGATTACAAGAAAACATGAAGGAATAACTATAAATATCATTCTAATTATGTATAATCATAATTACATGGATAATTTTTACATGAAAGTTGAAAGTTACTCCCACAGCTAAAGCCTGAAGGAAAAACAACCAAACAAACACATTAAAACACCACAATTCCCAGAGCCAGGGTGGAATTGCAGCCCTGGCAATGCTGGGCTCAGGTCTTCTGGAATCGCACATATCAGGAAAGAATGGAAAATCCATGTTTTGTCCCCACAAAAATCCCACGCAACTGGGTGCTCAGGCATTGGAACAGGCTGCCCAGGGCAGTGGTGGAGTCACTGTCTCCAAGTGTTCACAAACCATGTAGATGAGGCCCTCAGTGCCGTGGGTTAGTGGTGGCCTTGGCAGTGCTGGGCAACGGTTGGACTTGATGATCTTAAAGGTCTTTTCCAACCCAGTTGATTCTATAGATCTGTGACTTTTGAGTCCTGCCCATTGGATCTATTGCTCTGTTCAAGTTCCTACCAGCTGAGCTGAGGCAACCTCTGTGGATACTCACACAGCACAGACCTGGCAAAGCCAAGTCACAACAGAGTCCAGCCATCTCAATAATACATGCTGGCCAGCCCCAAAATACAGGGCAAGTATAAAGTGATCCTTCCCCTGGCCATATTTCTTCAGCCTCCAGCCATCAGTTGTTTAACCCTTCCCAAGGTGGAGGTTGCATCTTGACCAGCATGTTTTAACCACTGCTGATGCTCCTCTCCCCATTACTGCTCCACTCCTTGGTTAACTCAGCCCTGCTCACTCCAGCCTGCGGCCATGAGATTGCACATGGTGTGAGATCTTCCCCTGTTCCTCTTTTAATTAACTCAATTGCAAACTAATGTGTCCCATTCGGAGTAGATGGAAGCCGTGAGGTCACCTCCCTGCAGTCAAGGGAACACACCAGTTCACAGAGCTGAAATCAAAGCAGTGCACTCATACTCAGTGCTATTGCAGGAGTCTGTGGGCCTGATTCATGTCTGGGTTAAAGGATAATGCTGCCAAGTGAATGGAGTGAGGAAGGAGATGGATGATGCAGCACAGTCATCAATGAGAAATGCTCTTATCAAAACGCTGTTTTGTCTGACACAACTTGGGCAGAGTCAATGGCATGGCGCCACTTTGCACCAACTGATCCTCCAAGCCCAGGAAGGATTAAGGTCTTACTTCCCCCAAAGTACTGAGCATCCACCATGGCACCCATCCCAACTCACTGCGTTTGTACAGCCCCTGGCACAACGTAATTGTGCACAATGACTTTGTTTCTTAATAGCTACCACAGCGCAAATAACCATCTTCACCCTGGTAACTCCACGGGAACAAAGCTGCTCCTCAACCTCTGGCCCCACTCACAAATTCCAAGCTCTTTTGGAAAATCAAAGCTGTCCAAACAGATCTGTCACCCCAGAAGTGCTCCTAAGGAAGAAAAACAACCAAGGAAAACACAGAGCTGTAGGTAGTGATTTAGAGATCAAGTGTCCCGCAGGCAGGAAGTACGTGGGAGAGGCAGGAGTAAAACCCTTATCACCTCCCTCCACTCCCTGCACATGGAGTGACACGTTACCAAACACGGGCTGTGAGTATTCCTTTGAATCTCCAGGCCATTGGATTGCAAAAACTCCATCAGATTCATTGTAAAGCGTCCTCCTGCTACAGAGGGTGGTTTGTACCAGCCAGGTTTTCCAGGGACGGTTTCTCCTGGGGATGTCCACAGCAGGGGCGTTTTCCATGTGCAACTGCAGGAATTTAACACAGTGTAAAAACGGGAGCTTGTAGGATGTGCCCAAACCAGCTCAAGCTGTGAACACACCAACCACTTTGTGAAAGGCAGAGGAGCAGAACAGCAAAGGCTGAGGGGCTAAAGCAAAGGCTGAGGGGCTAAACCAGGAGGTGTGAGACCTGCTTCCAGATGAGGCACTGGCAGAAAGAAAGGACAAATAAAATGCACACAGTTAATTTGTTACAGGGGTTTGACTGGGGCTGTGACACCAGGCTGAGGTGGTTTTCTCTGCTTCCAAAGGGGGCAATCCAGCTTGCAGGGAGACAAGGGGTTTTCCTACTATTGCAAACATAGGAAACAGAGAAACAAGAGAATCAGACCACCAAGCTCTGGGCTTCAGTCCTTCCTACCTGTCTGATCTCACACCAGCCTTATCTCAGCATTTCTATCTCAGCCAGTAACACACTGCTCCAGCACCCAGCTTTTAACCCAAACAGCGCAGAGCTGGAAGCTTCCAAATAGAAGGCAAAGGAAGGCACAATCCCCCTTTCCTCTGGTCTTTTCCCAGCCTGGGACTTGGTATCAGGTTTTACAGTACTAGCAAAGGGCAAGATTGCAGCCTTGGACCTGTCGGGGAGCCCAGCCCTGGGTGCTGATGGCAGCAGAGGGTGTGGTGGGTCTGTCAGGCATCAGCACAATCAATACATTCTGCAATGACAATAATCATTATCATTATCTTGCACCTTCCCACATTCCCTGTGACATGAATGGCTCTTCCCAGGCCCGTGGGAGGAGAGAGAAGATCAGGTCCAGCATCGCATGGACCTGGGGCTACCCACAGCCATGCCGCTGCTTGGAGAAACCTCCTCCAGCCCCAGCACCCATCTGCACCCAACAGCCCCCCAAAGCCACCTCCAGCAACAGGACATGGAGCTGCTGGAGCAAGTGCAGAGGAGGCCACAAGGATGATCAGGGGCTGGAGCAGCTTCCATACAAAGACAGGCTGAGACCATTGGGGCTGTTCAGCCTGGGGAAAAGAAGCTGCGTGGAGACCTCAGAGCAGCTTCCAGTGTCTGAAGGGGGCTACAAGGGTGCTGCAGGGGGACCTTCTTCAGGAACTGGAGCGGCAGGACAAAGGGTGATGGGTTCAAACTGAAACAGGGGAAGTTCAGCTTGGAGATGAGGTGCTGAGGTGCTGGCACAGGGTGCCCAGAGAAGCTGTGGCTGCCCCATCCCTGGCAGTGTTCAAGGCCAGGTTGGACACAGGGGCTTGGAGCAACCTGCTCTAGTGGAAGGTGTCCCTGCCTGTGGCAGGGGGTTGGAGCTGGGTGAGCTTAAGGTCCTTTCCAACCCAAACCAGTCTGTGAGTCTATGACTCTATGAGGACAGTGCAGGAGGAGAGAGACTTGGCAGGGAAAGGAGAAGAGAAAAAACAGTGCCAAGAGCGAGACCAGCTCTGCGTGATGCTGAGGATGCCACTTCCTTCCCACACACCATGGGCTGCAAAGCTCCTCAATGCAGGGGAAGAGCTTTACCCAATCTGAAAAGAGGCACAAGGGCCCTTCGGGCAGGACTGAGCTCCCAGTTCACCACGTGCACCCGGCATGAATCAGTCGGGCAGGATTTCACCCCAGGAGGTAAAAATCAGGATGAATCAGATCTGGTCCCAGATTTAAGAGGGATTAAGCCTCACTCCTGGGCTCAGCGCTGGCACAGCCCTGACACACACTCACACGCATGGGGTTGTGTGGGGCTGTCTCATGGGCACACGCAGCGGCCGTGCCACGTCACACTGTCCTCTCAAAGCCAAGCTGGAGCAAAGCAAGCAGGTGATTCCTCCCTGTGCCTCAAGGTGCTGGCTCGGGCCCGTGCCTGTGCCTCCTGCTCACTCTGGACCTGCTGAGCTATGCTACAGGGCACAGCGTCTGGAGCCAGCGATTCCATCGCAGCCACGTTGGGATGGAAGCAGCTCTGAGCACTCTGCTGCTGAGAGCAGTTCACCAGCCCCAGCACCAAACCCACACACTGCAACTGCCCCTCTGACCAGAGCCCTGCTCCTCTCCACCCCGGTGTGCAGAGGTTGGGTTGCATCATTTCGGAAGTATGGAGCATGACAAACCGCCTCGGGAAGACTGAAGGGAGGTGTAGGCATGGCTGAGTGCCAGCTATGCGTTCATTCCACAAATGCTGGTGGCAAAGGCAAAAAGTGGGAGGCTGAGCTCCAAATCAGTGTCATGCCCATGGCAGGGGGTTGGAACTGGATGGTCTTAACGTTCTTTCCAATGCAAATTACCCCTCAGTTACACAGCAGCTGCACTAAGCAGTGGCACCATCCCCATCTCCCATTCCTACCCTCCCCATGCCACTGCTCTCGGCTTGTGGCTCCCACCTGATGTCAAAAGCAGCAGGAGCCCAAATCCCTGTTCTTACTGGGAAAAAGAAACACCCAAAGAGATCCCACCTCCGGTGCCATCCCTGCAATGTCTGGCTCTCTCCATACACTCATTTTAGGAACGAAGCCGCTGCAGTGGGATCGCTCTGATCAGCCTCCAGTCCCCACCTCGGGGCCAAATGATCTGCAGTTCCCGATGCAAATGTCCACCTTGTATCACTTTGATGTCTTAGGTCTTCCCACCCCAATAAAGATCCCAGTGGATTTTAGCCTCAGAACCTCATGTTGCAAAACAGGTAGATGCCCTCATAAATATCCATGCAGCAAATTAAGGTTCTTGGTACCCACTGACACACAATACATCATTATTAGTGCTGCAGAGCATGTGAGAATGACATACAATGCAGAAACAAACTGCCTAATTAAAAGTGACAGGGCCAGATTGGAATCAGTGGTGGATACTGGGTGCTGTCGGAAAGGAATGAAGTAATTTGTCAGGTGTGGATTGAGAAACACGCAACAGTAACTCCTCACGTTGGTTGCGTGTCTCAGTTACACTGTTTTTATAAGCTGGGGCATTGAGAAAGGAGAAGCCATTTGGCAAAGTAACAGGATGGGTTACTAGAAAGGGAACTGGCAGCTTCCAAGGCTCCCAGCAGAGCTCCAGAAAGTGGGCTCAGAGTGGTTGACACAAGGACAAGTGGGGATGATGGAGAGTTGAGAACACACGGAGATTCATGGGCTGGGGGACAGCCTTCAACTGAGACAATAAAGCAGATGGGGGTTAAGATGAAGCAGAGTCCCTTTATTTGGGAGATTGCAGAATCATAGAATCAACCAGGTTGGAAAAGAGCTTCAAGATCATCCAGTCCAACCGTTCCCGGCAGTGCCAAGGCCACCACTAACCCCTGGCACTGAGGCCTCGGCTACACGGGGTGTGAACACTTGCAGGGACGGTGACTCCAGCCCTGCCCTGGGCAGCCTGTTCCAATGCCTGAGCACCCTCTGGGGAAGGAATTGTTCCTCAGCTCCATCTAAACCTCCCCTGGGGCAGCTTGAGGCCGTTTCCTCTTGTCCCATCCCTTGTTCCTTGGGAGCAGAGACCAGCCCCCTCCTGGCTCCATCCTCCTGTCAGGCAGTTGCAGAGAGCGAGAAGGCCCCCCCTGAGCCTTCTCTTCTCCAGACTAAACCCCCCAGGTCCCTCAGCCGTTCCTCATCACACTTGTGCTCCAGGCCCTGCACCAGCTCCGGTGCCCTTCTCTGGCCCTGCTCCAGCACCTCAATGTCTCTCTTGCAGTGAGGGGCCCAGAACTGACACAGGATTCGAGGTGCAGCCTCACCAGTGCCCAGCACAGGGGGACAGTCACTGCCCTGGTCCTGCTGCCACACTGGTGCTGAGCCAGGCCAGGATGCTGGGGGCTTCTTGGCTGCCTGGGCACAAGCTGCTCATGTTCAGCTCCATCAATCCAGGTCCTTTGCCATGAGCAGTTTCCAGCCGCTCTTCCCCAAGCCTGGAGTATTGCAGGGGGTTGTTCTGTCCCATGTGCAGGACCCAGCACTTTGCCTTGTTGAACCTCATTCCACTGGCACAGCCCATGGATCCAGCCTGTCCAGAGCCATGGGGCTGCCTGGGAGGATCTCACACCCAGAGCTGCTTCCCCAGCCCTCAGCACGGCTGGATGTTATCACCCATGCTCGGTACACTGCTTAGGGAAGGAGCCTGCAGCAGAAACAAGTGCTGTCACCACCACTCCATCAGTCCTATCAGGGCTTTTTCTCCTAATACCTGAATTTCCTGGAAACTACGTGAGCAGGAGTGCAGCGGATGGGCTGGAACCTCCCTGAGTGTGAAGCACATGTGGGCACGTCCCGTCCTGCCTCCCAAACCCTCCTGTAAATTCTTTGCAAGTGACGTCTGCTTTGGAAGTGATTTAGGCAGAAGGTTTTAGCTACTCACTGTTGCACCCAGAAATCTAAAAGGAGGAAGGAGGGAATGGGGCTGGCAGGAGGAAGGGGATGGGGATGGGAATGGGGATGAGGATAGGGATGGGGATGGGAATGGGGATGGGGATAGGGATGAGGTTGGGAATGGGAATGGGAATGGGGATGGGGATGGGGATGGGGATGGGGATGGGGATGGGGATGGGCAGGAACATAAAGGAATGAAAGGAAGAGGTGAAAACAGAGATTTGACACTAGCAGAGTGGGTGGGCATGGAGAGGAGGAATAAGTGAGAGAAGGAAAGAGCAGGGGTGGAGTGGAGCTGGGGAAGACTGCAGAGCTCTCCCCATCCATCCCCCAAACCAGGGTCCACAAAGACCCACAGTCTGGGGGAACTTCTCCTGTCGCCAGCCACCGTGCCCTGATCCCAGCATGAGCAGGGTGGCCACAGCGCTCCCCTCAGTGTCCATCTGCTGTCCCCAGGGCTGGGGAGGGTCACACAGGGAGAGCAATGGGGAGCCACATGTGTGTCATAATTACCATGCAGGCCTGTGGTCACTGGTGTGGCCCTGGCTGTCCTACCACAGCACTGGCCTGGGCTTGCCTCCAGCCCAGCCCAGCACCTTCCCTTCTCCTCCAGGCACTGCGGAGATGGGCTGAGAAAGAGCTGAACTAAAGTGTTCCTGCCACCAGAGCCCCTCACCACAAACCCAGCTCTGAGACCCCATAGAACCACCCCTCTCCAGCCTGTGCCATGAGCAGGTCAATGCTTCTCCCGTCACAGGATGAGGGCCAGCAGCCAAAAGAAACAAAAGCAGACATTTAACAAAGTAGATCCTCTTCTTACTCTGTTTTAAGCCTGAAGGGAGCTCGGAGGACTGAACCTGGCTCTTTGGAACCAGGAACTGCAGCTGCTCTGCCTTGTCCTACCTGTGGCCACAGTATCAGCCATTCCCCTGCGATGTGTCGCTTGGAACAACACCGTTCCCACTCCAGCCGCTCCTCGCGTGCCTGCTGAGGCTCGAGTCCTGCTGAGCCACTCACTGCCCCACAGCTCTCTGCATCCCGCAGCCTCGCTCTTGCTTAACCTGAATCATTCACCTTCCTTGGGGCAAACGATGATTCCTTGTTTATGCTTCATGCATTGCCTAGACTTAATAAACAGCAATTACTTATGGGAGCCTGATAAACCAATTACTCTGCTCTGTGTATACACATTGAGGCAATAGCCCTAAAAGGTGATTTTCCAGGTGGCAGGGATAAATCTCCATGTACCAAGGGAAGGGTGACAACACTTCCTAGGTTAGTCTCCCCCAAGCCACCCTCTGATGGTTTAAGTCACCCTGTGCCCATCCCCAAACCTCAACCTACCAACCAACCACACTGCAAACTCAAAGCAACATATTGCCTTGCTCCAGATATCTCCAGAATGGGAGATGCTGGGATCATTCAGCATCTTTGGATGGTGAGGACTCCATCCAAATGGATCAGGAGACAAGCTAGACCAGGCTGCAAGGACATGGGCAGCAACCCTTTGGGAGCAGGAGGACACAGCAGTGTAGCTGGAGGTGGCTGGACCCTCCATCACATCTTCCAGAGCCTTCTCCACCTTGTTGCCACCCTCCTCTTGTCCCCATCCTTTCTGAGGTTTTTTTTGCTGTGTGGCCAAGAAGGCTGGTGCCAAATGGTAAAGCCTGATTTTGGAGACCAGCCCATTCCACACTGAACCAAATACCTGGTCGAGGAGGAGCATCGAGAACATCAGCAGGAAGGGAAGAAACATCCTGACTCAGCACTGCCTCTCCCATAGGGCAGGGAAGACAGCAAGGGAGAGAAACAAGTAGCAAGGCTTTGGCCGCCACCGCGTCCGGCAGCCTTCCCTTCTCCATCCTTGAGAAGACAACATGGGATGATGGGTTTCTGCACCACGAGAGCAAAGAGCTGGATCATGTCAGCATCAGGCTGTTGGCCATAGCCATGAAGCAATGCTCTGGCTAGACTGGAATTAGGGTGCCCCTGGAATCCCCCTGGATCCCATCTCGCCCCTCTGGCTAAGTGGGACAAGGGGAGCTTCAGCCTTGGCACCTGGAAAGGTTGAAGCAGGTTAATGATCTCTGCGGGCTCTTCCCACACATCCTCACATCTGCCAGGAGAGATGACCACTTGCAAACACCTTCCTTAGAGGTATTGCAAATGATACCCATCCTGCTGGAAGGAGGCAGGACTTTGAAAAGCCTAGTTCATCTCAGAGTAGAGCGACCCCAATGCTCCCACTGAGAAATGGCTTTTCACCCTCCTTTCCCGAGCATTAAAGGCAGCTTTAACCCTAAACCATCATCCTTCTGCATCTTTCTGTGGCAGAACCTCCAGCATCTAATCACAGAATCATGGAATGGTTTGGGTTGAAGGGACCTTAAAGCTCATCCAGTTCCAACCCCCTGCCATGGGCAGGGACACCTTCCACTAGAGCAGGTTGCTCCAAGCCCCTGTGTCCAACCTGGCCTTGAACACTGCCAGGGATGGGGCAGCCACAGCTTCTCTGGGCAACCTGTGCCAGCGCCTCAGCACCCTCACAGGGAAGAACTTCTGCCTTATCTCCAACCTGAACTTCCCCTGTTTCGGTTTGAACCCATCACCCCTCGTCCTATTGCTCCAGCCCCTGATGAAGGTCCCTCTCCAGCATCCTTGTAGCCCCCTTCAGACACTGGAGGCTGCTCTGAGGTCTCCACGCAGCTTCTCTTCTCCAGGCTGAACAGCCCCAATGTTCTCAGCCTGTCTTTGTATGGGAGCTGCTCCAGCCCCGATCATCCTTGTGGCCTCCTCTGGACTTGCTCCAACAGCTCCATGTCCTTCTGATGTTGAGGACAGCAGACAGGATAACAGAGAGGATGTGGGATGTAGTACATGATGCTGTGTGGGAACCAGGACTCAAAAGGCATCAAGTGTTACAATTACATCTGGAGAGGTTTTGTGCCATTCTGCACTGGGAGATGCTGTTTCAGCCAAACTGGGTATCCTCAGAGGCTGGATTCTGTGTTAGAGATTTCATTTCAAGGGACAGGGAGGGAAAGGAGAAGAGGAAGAATTGATACTTGCAAGAGAAAGGAGCAGGGAATGTGCTGGGGCAGATGTGGCTGCAGATGCAGTGACCAGCAGTGCTTTCCCTGCAGCAGAGCTTCCTAGGATCTTACAACATCTTACCCTGCACCATCCCACCCACTCGGTGCGGAACTCTGCTCCCAGGCGCCAGGAAACTGAACCAGCGTAATTCCACCTCTATCTCCTTCCCTCTGAGGGATCCTTCCTGCGGAGCCATCCCAAGTGCCCTCAGTACCAGCTGAAGCACAGAACCTGCCAGGTGACCCCATGACCTGATGCTAATCAGGAGCACTGATGTGCCTGCAGCCACAAAGCCGCAACCGAGCAGCCCATGACAAGACGGATGCTCTGCAACCTCCATTTGCAGGAGCCATGGGCTTCACCAGATCCCAGCCATAGGTTTTGGGTTCATCCTGAAAATAAGCTAAAAAGTCCTGACAAGGACATTGAGGGACAGACGTGGTATTCAAATGGATCAGCAGGAAAGAGCTTCCCTGGAAAGGGTGTTTTGGGAAGATGGACATGCCATTGAAGCACACTGTATTAAAACTAGGCTTGAAGAAAAGGTTAACCCTGCTGGAACGGGTCATCTTCCTTCTGAAGTCCTTCTTAAGACAAAACCTAGTGCCTCATTTGACATGTTTCTTGTTGAAGCAGGTCTGTGCCAGACCCAAGCTGTCTTTCACTTCACTTGGCAGGGAAATTCCCCGTTGGTCTGGGGCAGGACCAGACCATCAAACAGCAGCTTTCCCACACAGCTGGAATTCCAGATTCTGGCCAGGGACAACCATCTCCTTCCCTGAGAACACCACAATGCCAAAAAGAGGCAGAAATGGGAGTTCTTCTGCCCTGACTTTTCACATGAGAAACTGAGCTCAAGCAGGAAAATGTTTTCAAGAGCAATGTGCAACACTGATTCCTACCAAGGTCCAAACAGGTATTTAAGGGTGTGCCACCTGAGCAGCCCAGAATCCATTAGAAGACAGTGGGTTTTGGTGTCTCCAGTGCCAGCTTTTAAAGGGCTCTCAAGGAGTGGGAGCGCGACAGTCAAAGATGGACTTGGACACTTCTGAACTCCAACTTGCTGTCTGGAGGCTCTGAAGGTCTCTGCTGTTGCCACACCAGGTGGCTGAGGAGCCTCAGGACTCTTGGTCCCCACACTCAGGGGTCTCAAAAGTAGATCTATCATCCCTAAACCACCCAGAGCATCAGAACCGCCCGTGATGTGCCCGTGTGGTCAAAGGAAGACCATGAGCACCTCAACTCACGATGAGCTGGAGGTGTTATTTCCAAACCCCCACCCTCAGCCAGCGCAGATGTTATGATTTCAAACACATCCCTGCCAAAAACACCAGTAATAAACCCAGAAATCACAATTCCTCGCTGCAGATCGTGGCTGGACACCAGCCAGGGGCTGAGCCCAGGCTCCCTGTGCCAAGCGGCAGCGAGCAGCCGCGCTCGGAGCCGTCCTGCCCCAGCTCCTGCAGCACCTTGGGTTGCTCTGCTCACCATGTAAGGCTGAGGGAAGCCGGCGCTCGGGGCCCAGCGAATTACGGGCGAGTGATTTGTTGGTGCTGCCTGTGCCCTCACCACACAAACAAGCTCCTGAAGGAAGGAGGGTACAGACAGAGGAGGGGAAGGAAAGAAAAGAAGCCAACAGGTTGATCTGGATTACATCAACGGTTACACCCTCCTCCGCTTAATGAACATAGGAGAACAGGTGCCTGGAATTCATTAGCCAACCCACGAGCCGAGGAGACGGGAATTACACCGGCCAAACTCCTCGGCGTGCCACTGCTCTCCTTCCCTGTGCGGCGGCAGCAGCAGCAGCACTTCATCTCTTCTTCCTCCCCCCTTTCCCTCCCTTCCCCTTCCCTCGAGCTGCAGACCACGAGCTGAGCATGACTAACCCCCTGCACAGCCTTCAGCAGTGGCTCCCTCTCCTCTTGGGAGCTGTCAGGGAAAGCAGGAAGCACGTCCCCGGATCACGCCTGGGCCGCTGCAGCCCCAACGGCTTCGCCAGCAACAGCTACAGGGATGGTGGATACAGATGCTCCTCTTATTCCTCCTTCTCCGTCGATGGGAGACTTCTGGCCCCTGTGCACCTCGATATCGACACAGACTTCCAAGCCATGCGACAGCAGGAGAAAGAGGACATCAAGTTGCTCAACAACCAGTTTGTGACCCTCATTGAGAAGGTAAGGTGAGCTACTGTGGACCATGGCACAGCTCAGGGACAAGGGTGGTGGTGAGGAAGCAGACACTAACCAGTCTCTCAGGACACTTATCCAGGCCCTCAGCTAAGCATTGCCAGGCTCTGATATCAGCCCAATTGACCAATTAGCTATTCCTTCAGTGCTATCTGCTTTACCCAAGGGCCAGCATCATCTCCTGGTGAAGCCGAGCCCCATCTGTGGCCACGAGCATCAGCAGCATCCCCTTTGCTGCGCCATTGCCCCAAGGATCCCTGGGGAGCTGTGCCCCTCGGGGTCCCAGCCCTGCCTGAGCACCAAGGGCAGGGCCATGCAGCAGGCTTGGCTCCCAGAGTGACCAAACAGCCACGACCAGCGGTGACACTGATGAGTGCTCAAGAGAGGTGGAACCTCATCCCCAAAGCAATGCAGGGGGCAAGGGAGACCCCCCACCCACCTCCCTGCTCTGTGGCTTCTCCTGCGCGGGCTCGTGGGCTCAGCCAGGAAAGTGCCACTTTTATCTCTGCAGATGCATGAGGAGGCAGAAGGTTTTCTCCAAGGAGAACAGCTCATCGAGCCGAGGCAGGTTTGTGCAGAGCCCCTGGTGCTCTGTAAACAGATGTAATCTCCCGGCAGGATTGCTTCACTGCGCCCCACAATGCAGGCCCTCGGTGCCAAGCTGCCATGGCTTGCCTTTGCTTTTATATGGCTTTGTTTTACCTCTCAGAGGACCTGAATTCACTCTGGGCGGGGGAAGCATCTCCCCTAGCATCTCCCCACAGTGAATAGCTGTGAGCCAGCCACACCTCCATGTGCACGCAGTGGGTACCAGGGGGCTGCCTCTGCATGGAGGGGCATGGCAGCCTCCCTGCTGTGCTGTTCCAAGCACTGGGTCATGGCAATGTGGAGCTGGAGAGCCCTGGTTTGGGAGTCCCCGGGTGGGTTTGTGTTGTATGTGCTGCATGTGCTGCAGGGCTGGTCCTTTGACTCTCCAGAGCAGGGTCTGTGTGGATGTTAACCCTGCTCAAGAAACCAGCCCCAGCAGAAAGGACAGGGGTAGGGACATGGGACAACCTGTTTGGTGAGCCAGACCACAGGCACGAGCCTGTTCCGTGCAAATAGGGATGGAAGAAGGGAGAGAGCCTCCAGGTTCCCTGATAAACCCAGTCTGGTGGCCTGCAGTAAGTGTGCATTACAGGGCCTGATGGACAGAAGATACAAACACCCCACCTCAGCTGGGTGGCTTTGACTTTAGTGCTGGCAGCACCTGCAGTTAGCTTTGAAGGCTGTAGCTTCAAGTGGTACATCAAGTGGCCAAACTTCAGCCTTCTGCCTCAGGCCCTCATTGCCAGAGGGAAGGAATGGCACTTCCTCCTCACAGACAACATGTCTTTTTCATTCAGGAATTAGATGGTCCCAAGCCTGAGCAGCTATTCCTCAGCTCACTGACCTCACACCGACTTTGGGAGTTTTGCTGCTGATGGTTTTCCAGCAGGATGTTCCAGACCTGCTGGTGTTTCTTTTCCATCTAGATACATGCAGGCAGAAGACAAGGAAAAGCCACGTCATGGGAGCCCCTGTTTGAAGGCCTGAGCAGCACAGAGGCCCCTGACGACCAAGCTCTGGTCACTATTTCTGTGTGCAGGCATCATTTTTCCAAGAAATGAGGCCAGATGTGGGCGATTCCGCTGCTGCGAAGCTCCTATTAGAAGAGTCTGCAAGGAAGAATTCCTGCTAAGAGGGATGCTGTGTAAGAAGCCAAGATGTAACAGCCCAGTGGATGGGCAGGGTGTGGGGACAGGGAAGAGACTGAAGAGTTTGAGGAGGGAGAAAAAGAGCAGCCAAGGATTAGGAGCAAGGTCAGGAACTCATACTTGATTTAAGGGTCAAAGATGGACTTGGAACAACAGCCAATGCATTCACTTACCACCCCAACAGCAAACAGGGAAGCTGCCTGTTCCCTACAGCCAACCCCCAGGTTGACACCGGCCCCATGGATGCTCTATCACAATCCCTGAGATGCTGCAGGTGGAGAGAAGAAATGGCCCAATTGGCTCCTGGTAGCCCTGGAGGCCACTTACTTGTGCCACTTGTGATGCCCCTTCCTGGCTTCCCTGCAGCATCATCCTCTGGTTCCCAGCCTCACACATGCACACACTTAGAGTGCGCCAGGACAAAGCAGCCAGTCAGGAGACTGCACTGCTGGTGGGATGTCTCCAGCCATGCCTCAGGATATCAGGAAGAAAGGATTAGGTCTCTAACAGCAAGACCTGGAAGACCCAACACTCACATCCCTTTCAGCTGAAAACTGACCTTGAGCAGCAGAGTGCTTTTGCTTTGCTCAGCTGCTCCCTGCTCCTGCTTCTCTCTCTGTTCAACTGGATGATCCTGAGGTCCTTTCCAACCTCAACCATTGTATAATTTTGGGAAAGGTGCTGCCTCCCGCCATGTGCATCTGTGCAGTGGCCAGCAGCGGGGAACGCTGCCTATTCAATGCACTGCTGCTGCTTCGTGCCACAGAAGGTTAAAGGGAAAGCAGAAGGTCCAGGCCCGGCAGCATCTGCACCCCACTGCTCTCCACACAGGGCACAGCATCCCCATTGAATCACCCCCGTGACAGCAGAGGAAGCTGTTGGAGGCAAGTCACACTCAGCAGCCAGAACGTGAGCGAAGGAGCTCAGTTCTGTTCAGAGCATTACAAGAGAGAGGTAGCAATTAGATAATGAATTGAAGTTAGTCAAGAGCTTTGAAAATGAAAACTGTTAAACCCTGAGCATCCCTGCTCAGATGGTGAGTATTGTGAGCAAGAGTGCCAGCTTCGTCAGACGGTGAGTGGATGAGGACTCGGTGGATCCTCTCTCAGACAGGCACATGCAGACCTCACGTGGAGTCTGTAATTAGTTTGCTTATTCTCTGGAGTTCCCATAGGCCTTGTCTCTGGTGCTTTGCAATACAAACAGACTCTGATTCATTGCTCAAGCTTCACCACGGTGTAATCCTACACATCTGAGAGGAGTTATCTTGGTTTGGGCTACTCCGAGGTAGTAAATGTGACTTTCGTTCACCCTGGCCATTGGTGCATGACCTGGGGTGGATTTTCAGCCTTTGCTTCAACGTGTTCAAGGCAAAGGGGACTGGCATGAGCAGTCTTGGTTTTCAGTGAAATAGATGATGCTCGTTCATTTTGATGTGAACATCTTCTATCAAGAAATTAATGAGGAGGTAATGTGTAAAACCTCTAAAAGTCCCCAGAACCCTCCATCCTCAGGCCTGATCTTCAGAGATTTTCATTCTCAACGTATTCTCCGATGATTCACTACTCTGAAGGTCTCCAGATCAATGCCTCTTGCCCTGCCAGGAGCTTTGATTTGGCTATTGGTGTTTACTAATCTATCCCCGAACTTCTCCTGTAGGTCCAGTGCTTGGAGCAACAGAACAAGGTCCTGACGACAAGGTGGAACTTCCTGAAGGATCAAGACAATTCCCACTCCGAGTCGGACATCAAAGCCATCTACGATCAGTACATGAGCAAGATGAAGCAAGAGATGAAGGCGCTCAACTATGAGCAGGAAAACCTGGAGTCGGAGCTGACAAAGGTCCTGAGCACCATGGATAACTTCCGGAGCAAGTAGGTGTCTGTCCCAGCTGGGTATTACAAGGGGAACGTGCTTTAAAGGTCTCAGTGGGCACAGAGGAGTGTGGGATTAACTTAACACAGCCTCTTATTCCCAGGAACAGATCCCTAGCTTGGTGTGCACAGCACTGTGTATCTAAGCCAGCATCCCGACCTCTTCCTGGTTAACTAGAGATGAAGGGAAGCCCATAAAAAGCACAATACCATAGACTGCGGGGCATGAGGAATGCCTCGGGCCAGAGAGCAGCTCTGGAAGCAGTGTTATCAGAGACGACAGCCACTGAAACAGAGAAATAGTTCTTTCCCAACTATTATCACAAAGCAGAACTTTTCCCCCAAATGGTTTTATAGATCTAAGCTATTTAGTGCTCACAAACATCCCATCCTTCCCCCTTTGCCCCACCACACTGAAAGCAAAACCTCACTTTGACCAAAAAGTCAGACTTCCACCCAGGAAACTTCTTGACATATTGAGGCAGCTGGAAGTTGAAGGGAGCATCAGCTGCCATGTGCTTATCACTGTTCTGCCAAGAGCCTGAGATGCTCAGATAAGAGCACTTGAGTTGTGCCCTGGCTCATTCAAGAGCACAATGCTTTTCTTATTATCACTGCCATTTGCATACCACAGATGAATCTACAATGAGATACTTTCCCCTCCAGTTCCACCCGTCTGCCTACACAGGAGCTCTGGAGTCTTCCACGCTCATGTGGGGCAGAGCCATGAATGGGCACTGTCAAGCCAGGATGGTTTTGACAGTGAGGCGTGGAGAGAGATCGCTGTAGGAACGGCCCTAACCAATTCCTGCTGTACAAAGCGATGCAGAAACACTCACAGTGCCCTTCCCAGAGAGTTTAGCCCAAAGATTTAAAGCTCTTTGCAGACTTTGATTAAACTCAATGTGCTGCAAGTGAGGGGAAGGACCAATGCTTCCACTTTACAGATGTATTAATGGAGACACAGCAGTTAAATGTCTTGAGTTCACAGATCTAGCTGCTGGTGGAGCAGGAATTGGAACTATTCCTTTAACCTTATGCTGAAATCCTTATGCTCAGCATCCTTCAAGAAGTGATGCGCTCACACCCAGGTGCCAAGAAATACCTAAATCCCTCATGGTGTCTGTCTGTCTGCTCTTTATTTGGATGTTGGTTTTGCTGCAAGACTTGGGCTCCCTGCTGTTTGCTTTGCTGCCTGGTACCAACCCTGAGCTTGGATCAAAGCCATGATATGGATTGTGCCATTTACTCCCTGCCCTAAAAAGGTTTAGACTTGGTCTTCCTTGCACTTCCCGAAGGAAGTACCTGCTCTGTGGCCCTGCAGTTATAAGACACTTCTTGTTTTATTCCCTGGAAAACCCAGACAGGAAAATGGTTGGGCTGGTGGAGAAATGACAGATCAGTCACTCGTATCTACTCTCACAGTTTGTACTCGTATTTGCACTTGGGAATTGCCTTTGCCTGGCACTTCCTTATTTTTTAGCCTGATTTTTTAAGGATAAAGGTGCTTACACAAACAGGCTGTGAGTCTGCCCCTTCCTTTTGATTTCCTTGCACAGTTACTACCTAGCTGGACAATGGGATAAGACACAATAGGGATGCTCCATCCCTCAAAGTTAATAAAAAGAGGCTGACTCAAGGAACAGAACCCAGTAGATAAGGACGCAGCATGTGCTGTATTAGACAGCAGAGAATCCACAATGGCTTATGACTGGCCCAGCTATCGGTCTTGAGAAGAATTCCCGTTTTGTGGAACTAGGCAGCCATGGGAAAAGAGTGTTCAGGAATGACCCTGCTCCTCAAAGCACTTCTCCTTCATTTATGGAGCCTTCCCTTTTGCTTCCTCCTGCGTGTGAGCTGCCAGGGGTGACCTAAGCAGCAAAGAGGCAGAACCCACCCTGACCCTGGGTGCTATGACACCCAAAGCCAGTGAAGTGGGTATCTGTGACAGTGACAACCCCCTGTGCTGCTCCCAGCAGGCAGTGATTCACAGGAGAGAACTGCTGCTGCTGCTGAGCTCCTCCAGGCAGGCATCCAGCCCCGTCCCAGCCCAGCCCGGCCCTGTCGAGTCCTGCTCCCGAAGCCTCAGCCCAGTTGTTTTTCTGGAGCAAATGGTCTGCTTAAACCATGCAAATTTTGGAGGCTTCTAACTCCTCTGGAGGTGTCTTTTCCCAAGGGAAAGTTTTCTGGGGGGGAGGAAAAGCTCAATGACTCCACTGGGAAATGTAACTGGTGATGTTCTCACCCAAGCTGTGGAGCTCCAGAAGGAACACGCCATGCACACGGTGACCACCGCAGCAAGCTCCTGCCCAGCAGATCGCTTCAGATGTGAAATGTGCCTCTCAGTGCCCTTCTGCAGGCCCCCATTCAACTGCCTTCTCTCCCCAGGGACTGCTTTCCAAAGCCCACCCAGGTTGTGTGCAGCTCCTTCTCAAACTAGGTTGCCACTGGCCAGCGATTACAAATGCAGAGAAGAATGGAGAGGGACAGGAAAGTGGGCTGGAGGCTGGCACATGATCTCAAACCCTGCTTCTTTAGGGAGTCAAGCTAAAAATCAGGTACTGAATGTACCTATGTAGGGATGACTGCCCAGAGGTGCACATCTGCACACGTGTGTGCTTCAGCTCAGCGCACGTGTGATTTGCACATGCAAAGACCCACCTGAATGAGAAGCAGGGAATTGGTGCCTGTGCTGACCTCCTCTGGTGTGGCATTGGGGAGATACTGGGGCATCCAGCCCTCAGAGGATCCATTTCTGAGACCCAGGAGTTGTGCTGGTCAGATCTTGCCACATGAAGACCAGACACTCAACACCCCTCTAACTTCAATCTCTGCAGCTGGTTTCCAGCTACTTCCTGCCCCATTTCCTCATTCCACAAGAAGAAGACTGCCTTCGTTTCATGCCACAAGGCTCAGATCCATCCCACCACTAGAGCTTCACCCTGAAGTAGTCTTGAAGGCACATGCAGAGAGGAACACAGCCTGCCTGAGAGCTGGTTCACCCCTGGTTTTGCTTCCCTGCCCTACAGAAGGCCCCCAAGGCGCCCAGACGCCCGTCTCAAGTGCATGAATGGAGATGGGAAGGATTTACTCCTTAATGCACGACTGCTTGAGGATTATCTCTAAGGAGATAAATGCTGTAATGTGTTTGTGGAACGCTCCATCCCCATGTGAGTCATGGCCCGGCTGCCAGGTCCCTCCTGAGCCGTGTGGGGAGCATGTTTGGCTGGCTGGGCCTGCTCCCTTTCAGGCAGGAGTGGTGTTTGTCCAACACACAGGATTATGTCAGTGCCCAGCAATGTGTGAGGCTGCTCCGGCAGGCTGGGACACACTGGGACTGGGCTGAGATGCAGTGAGGATGAAGGGCTAGTGGCAGGCTGTAATTAAGCTGGGTACAGAGCTGCTGGCAGCACGGCTCACATTCCAGCTCAGAGCAGAGAAACCAGACAGGTAAATCTTGTTGGCCATGCTCCTGGCTTAGAAAAGCAGGCAAGAGAGAGGCTGAGTTTAACACCAGGGGGGTACTCACAAGGAACCTTAGAAGAGCCTAAGTGTAGAGCCTGTGACTGTCGCATCCCCCCGTCAAGGAAGCAACAGCTCCAGGGAGCTGGTTTTCCTATTTCAGGTCAGCTCCTGAGCATGACTTAGCCCCTGCCCTTTGCAAGGTGCACTGTGATGAGATTCCCTGTGCTGCATTCCCAGCACCTTCTCCTCTTTCTGCTCCTGGGCACAGCTCCTCTTTCTCTTAAACAGTTTGAGAGGAACTGGAACTGAACCAGCAGACTATGGCTGTCATTCCATAGTCATTCCTGATTTTCTCACCATCCCTCTGTTAGGAACTGCCATTTTGCCTCAGCTTTCCCCAGATCCATTTGGTGACACTGAGAACTTTAACTCACAGCCTGGAAACGCCACGCGCACATTAGGCTAAAAGGAGCCTGAGGACTCATGGAAGAGCCAGGACCTGCCCTGGCCTTGGCCAAAGAGCCAACACTCCCCAAACGTGTCCATGGGAGGCACCAAACCCCATCACACGTGCTCCTGCAAGGCAAATGAACCAACCTGGTCACACACCAGCCCCAAAGAGCCCCTGTGGCTTCCTGGGCAACACCAGCACTGGCCACATGCTCATCCAAACACCACCAAGGGTTGGATATTCCCTAAGCTTCCTCATCCCTGCTGCTGGCCATCAGGAAACACACTTGCCTCTGGACTAGGTCTTTGCTCTCCTGGTCCTACCTTATCAAACCTGTTTTAAGCACCTGCAGGTTGGTTCCTCTGATGGATGTTTTGCCTTGAGGGCTCCTCTCATCCCGGTTTGTTCCCTGGGCACTGTTTTCCATGAACTGCTTTGCCAGGCCCTGTGTTATTCACAAATTCTGCTCCATTCGGGATAAGTCATGAAACCAGCCCAGTATTCCTGGAATTTTCACAAGGCAGTTTTCTCCCTTGAGAAGACTCTTGGGCCTGGGAAATGAAATGCTGAGGATGCCTGACAGAAACAGGAGGCAGCAGCTTAAGGTAAAAGGTTGGGAGTCTTTAGTCTGGGTTGCAGAGAGAATAACTCACCACAACCCACTCTCTGCCTCCTCTCTCTTTCTGTGGCAAATGTGAGGTAACCCAAGGTTGCTTTGCCCTCAAATTACATTAGAATTAAAGCTGCCTCCTCTCTACTCTGGGGCTCCTCAGCCTTAAAGTGCTCGTGGTGTTACTACAGAGCAGCTTGTTCCCCTCTGTCTTGTCCAAGATGCCCACACAAGGAGACATCTCTCCTTGCTGTCCAGTGCACACCAAGGAGGAGGGACATCACAGAAAGCTTGCTACCAGTGCTTTTTAGGGGCCAGCAGGACAACCTGAAGCATCCCAAGGCTTTCACCATGTGCCAATTTCTTACTTCTTTTTCCACTCTCCTTAGATACGAGGATGAAATCCGCCTCTGCAGTGGCATGGGAATACACCTTCATGGAGCTCAAAAGGTCAGTGACAGGAGCAGCTTTTCATCTGGCCAGGCTTACATCAGCTCTGTGTAGTCATTGAAGGGCTTGGGGAAGCAAGATGGTCCAGGCACAGCTACTAAGACAGTCTTTGTACTAAGTGTAAGGACTACGTCTTCCTACCACAGATATTTGGTGGGGTAGTGAGGTCTGAGGAGGGCAGTGCATGGTGAACACAGCATCTCCACAGGAAAGGTACAAGTGGGCCTGGGCCATTGTGGCTCCGGAAGAGCCCCACGGCTCTGGGTGGAAGCACTTGGGGGTCAGACCATGCCCATACCCAAGCACTGCACCCCAGCCCTGGCCGGGGTGGGGTCTGCACCCCAGGACCTGCAGAGGCACCACCTCCCCTCCCTGGCATGTTTTCCCTCCGGGTGACATCACAGGTTGGGAAACGCTGGGAATTGATAGATGTGTTTGCTTTTGTTTCCCTGTTTGCGTGGCCGCACCCCTGCTGAAACATCCAGCCCCAGAAGTAGCTGCAGTGGCACATCAGCTGGAAGGGGAGGCTTTGTCCACAGCCTTCCCATGAGAGCTCAAATCCCAGGGGCAGGAATGCAGCATGTCAGTAGCAGAGGAAACGTTCCCCAGAGATGAGCAGAGTGGTTAATTGCAGGTTGTCCCTGGCACACTCCAGGCCAGGCAGGGCAGTTCTGGTGACTCTGTGGACAGCATCAGGGTTCTCAATAACCTGGGCTCTTTGTGGTGAACAAAAGCTGAGTGGCTGAGGACCAGCCCTGCCGGCGTCCTTCTCCACCCTGCCCCACTGGAGGCTTCCACCAAGCACTCACTCAGAGATACTGCAGAGGAAAAGGTCCACAAAGGAGCCTCCCTCCTTGTAGAGCAGGAGAGAGGTTTCATGAGGACCTGCCAACAAATACACAGGGGGAAAGGTGGGAAAGACTTAATGCTCCAAACTCAAAACTGTCCATTAATGCCCTTTCCTTATCCTGTAGGATTTAGATGTGAGCACCTTGCACAGAACGGAGCTGGGAGGTTAAACTCAATGGGCTCCAAGAGCTGAGATTTGAAGAAGACCATCTACGAGCAGGTAAAACTGCAGCTGGGAGAGTGGCCAGGGAAACACACAAGGTGTGTGGTGTTGCAGACAACTATTAGACGCTTAAGGCAGGGTCTCATGAGCAAATCCCCTTCCCTTAAATAACCAACTCCACTTCAAATGGAACCAGGATGTCCTCCTGCCCCAACAGCTGCAATAGCTCTCCCCTCTAACAGATGGAGCCCCATCTAACTCCTGAGCTGCCTTGGAGTCAGCTCCTAAACCCCACTGACAACGTTACTCCAGACCAAGGCCCAGGTAATGAGTGAGGTGAATGTCCGAGAGGGCTCACACGAACAGGACAAGCTATGGTGAGCCTGGGGAGGTGCTGGCTGCTCTTCAGCACAACCCAACACACTCCATGTCCCCTCAGAGGAGGAGTGTGCAGCCAGGAATTGGTTTCACCAAGGGGCGAAGGATACAGCCCTTCAGCCCAAGGCAGAGGCTGCAGCGTGCTTCTATCTCCTCAAACAGGGAGAAGTGATTACAGCCACTTACTCAGAGGCTATAGAATGTGGCCAAGCAGGCTCAGCAGTGCTGGGAACACTCATAATTTGTCTAAGTTCTACCAATACAAACAATTCAAATGCTTGACAGAGGAATATTCAGATTCCTTGTGTGGAAACTGAGGCACGGAGAGGCAGAGGGACCTGCACAGCATCAGACCTGCACCCCCTGCCTCCTGCAAGGAAAATCTCTCTGTCCTCTCCTCTCCACAGCTTGTTTTCAGGTCAGTTATTTGCTCCCCTGTGCCTGCCGATGTGACTGATATCAACGTACAGGCACACACTGGAAGGGCAAATGAAGGAAGCTTTGCCCGACAGCTTTGCCCACAGCATGTTGGTAGGAAGCAGGAAACAATCCCAGCCCCAATCCCCATTAACAAACCACCAGGTTCTTTTCTTCTTCCCCTGGCAGAAGATGCCCAAGTATTTGCAACAAACGTGCATTTTCTCATACACTATTAACCTGCTCCAGGATTAACAAAGAGGCTCAAGGCTTGAACACCAATGGGAAGAACCCCACTGATCATCCTGCTCTTGGGAAGAGTGATGGGGTATTTCTCTGTTATTCATGAATCACCATGTCAGGGTGCCCTTTGTTTTCCCAGCCAGGGGAAGGCAAGGTAAGCAAGGAATACAAATACTTCTGTAAGAGATCAGAGCCCTCAGCACAAAAGGGAAGAACAAACTCATCAAGATGAAAGGGAAGAGCTGAGCAGGGAGGTATGCTGCTCCCTTTCAACACTGTGCACATCAGAAGCACTGCAGAGATAACAGCGACATCCCTGCGGGGAGCTGCCGGGTGACTGTGTCCATGCTCTGCTCAACATCAAGTCACGTCTTGCCTGGACACAAACCACCCAGGAGTGCAGTTTACAGGCAGGGATTAAGGGTCCTTTCCAGGTTCACTGAGGGCACTCTGCATTCAGCATTGTTTGGCTCCGAGTCAGCTATCGAGAGCAAATACCCCAGGCAGTGATGCTGCAGCTTGTGCGTGCACATTCCTGCCTCCCCTGTGCTGGGTTGAGCTTCCCCAGAACATGAGAGCAGCTCTGGGGAGTGGAATAGGTTTGCTAGTGATGGATGTGTTCAGAGCAGGGTCCTGTTTCACCCCTCTCTAACTAGACACAAAGCAGACTCTAACACAAGCGGCAGGCACAGCCTCTCAGATACTGGAGCAGAACTCAGCAAAGGCATCTTTCCAGCAGCACCAGCTGCAGCGTGATTCACGCTGCCCTAGTTCTTGCCCAAGACATATGTGCCCATCCTCTGAGCAGTGACATACTGCAGCATGATCATCCCTCTGCTCTGGGGAGACCCCCCTTGCAGCACCGTGTGCAGTTCTGGTGTCCCCAACATAAGCAGGACATGGAGCTGTTGGAGCAAGTCCAGAGGAGGCCACGAGGATGGGTAGGGGCTGGAGCAGCTCCCGTAGGGAGCCAGGCTGAGAACATTGGGGCTATTCAGCCTGGAGAAGAGAAGCTGTGTGGAGACCTCAGAGCAGCTTCCAGTGTCTGAAGGGGGCTACAAGGACACTGGAGAGGGACCTTCATCAGGGACTGGAGTGATAGGACAAAGGGTGATGGGTTCAAACTGAAACAGGGGAAGTTCAGGTTGGGGATAAGGCAGAAGCTCTTCCCTGTGAGGGTGCTGAGGCGCTGGCACAGGGTGCCCAGAGAAGCTGTGGCTGCCCCATCCCTGGCAGTGTTCAAGGCCAGGTTGGACACAGGGGCTTAGAGCAACCTGCTCTAGTGGAAGGTGTCCCTGCCCGGGGCAGGGGTTGGAGCTGGAGGAGCTTTAACGTCCCTTCAACCCAAACCATTCCAGCATTCCATGATTCTATCAGTTCAATTAACCTGCCCTTCATGCAGTATAGATGACTTATTTTGTCAGACTCTTACCAGGTTGTATCCAAAGATCCCAAACCAACACCCAAGCCTGAGTCTGGGTTTTCTGGAGGAAGCAATTGCAGCTTCCAAACCCTGGAAATCTCCCCTCCTCCACACTGCACATGGAGGATGCTTTCCCAGGCTACGCACAGCAGCTCAGCCAGGGTCCAGCTCTCTCCTGCTCACTCTGTTGGCTATTTGGTATCTCAGCCCTATTCTCTCTTTGCTATTCAGGAACTGGAGGAGCTGCTGACGGAAATTAAGGACATCTCTGTTGTCCTGGGAATTGACAACGCCTGCAAGCTTGACCTGAGCAGGATTGTGGAAGAAGTGAGGGCCCAGTATGAGGCTCTGGCTCTTCGGAGCTGGGAGGAGGCTGAAGCACTTACCAGGAGAAAGGTATTTGGCTCCTTATCTGATAGGTACTGGGGAGAGGTGAGGAGAGAAGAGGGAGAGAGATCAGCCTCGAAACTACAGGAATCAGCAAGCTGTGGAGGGACAGACTAAACCTGGGATGGAGGGAGGGACATGGTGCTCACCCAGATCAACGCCTCCTAACTCGGGTGTGTAAATTAGTAGTTTCATTGCTCTGGGCTGCCCATACTGTCAGTGGGGAAAGGCAGGGACATCTCCCAGTGGCAGCTTGTCCCACCTAAGATGCAAATGACATTCCACTGATGCCTCCTCCAAACAGAGCAGGAATGTCATTAACCCTAAGAGACAGTATGTGTGACCTGGCCCAGCTCCAGCCAGAACAGGAGAGAAGAATAGCCCTGAATCCTTCCCAAACCCCACTATTTTCCCCCAGTTGGGTGCTTCCCCCTATGGGCAGTGGGAATCTTGCAGATCCCTTTGCTAGAGCAGAGGAGATAACCCCCCATTCGGTGTCACCTGCAGCTGAATGAAGGCAGCAGCCAGTCAGGCATCTACGGGGGTCGCCTCCTGGACAGCCGTCGGGAGATCGCAGACCTGAACATACAGATCCAGAAGCTGAGGTCCTGCATCGTGTCCCAAAAGAGCCAGGTATGGGCAGGGCTGGGTGGCAGAACTGGCACACAGGTCTGGAACTCCAACACAACTAACACCTCCCAACCCTTTCCCTTCACAAAACCAGTGCCTTTACTTAGAGGAGCATATCAAAGAAGCAGGAGAGCATGGTGAGATGGCCCTCAAGGATGCCAAAGCCAAACTGGTCAAGCTAGAAGAAGCCCTACAGAAGAGCAAGGAGGACATGGCTCATCTGGTGAAAGAGTATCAGGAGCTGATGAACATCAAGCTAGCTCTGGATGTGGAGATCCTAACATACAGGAAGCTGATGGAAGGGGAGGAGAGCAGGTAAGCTGGGCTTCCTTGTACCTAAAGAGATGCACCCAAACACCGGGGAGGAAGCAGCCATCCCAAGCTTTGAGTCTGGTATTGAAGGTTTGATCAAAGAAAGAACAAATCCCAGCAGTCCCCATAGAGTTCAGCCCCATTCCTGGCCCTGAAGTTTCCTTAGACCCCTCACATTGGAAGGTCCCAGCACCTCTCTACATGATGCTTTGCCCAGATGCTGCTGAGTGACTATTCATGAGCCAGCCATGCACTTGGCTCTACCCACGGGGCCCGGCTCACAGGGGCCACACTCCCGTCCTCTTTCTCTCTCTGGGACTGTTAATGTGTCCTCACACTCTGTCCTTGCATTCACAGCATGGAGCAGCCAATACCCACAATCATCAGCAGCGTCCACTCCAGACCAAAGCACCGTAAGTGGTTTTATCCCCACAGCTTGGGAAAGCAGAGGGGGAATGAAAGGTTTCTGACCTCTCCTCTCTCCTTTTCCCCCATCCTGCAGTTTCTGCCAGCACCCTGAGAAACTGCAAGCTCTTTGCAAGAAAAACAGGCAGCACCAATGGAGAGACGAAGCCAAACGGAGGCAGCACAAAGGCACTGCCCTCCAGAAGCCACAGTGACAACCCGGTGACACCAGAAGCAGATGCCTTCTCCAGCGGTGCCCAGCCAAAGCTCAGCTCCCCGCCCACCGAGGAGTGCTCCTAGGAGAACCAGAGCCCCCAGCATGAACACAAGAGCCACTGGCATCTATAGCCACATGAGGCCAAAGCACTTTCTCCCGAACTCAAGCCAACAGCCGAGGGACAGGGGATGAAAATCCACTCCAGGCTGTCTCTATTGTCTTTCCAACTCCCCAGTTCAAATCTCTGTTACCAGTTACACGCAGAAACCAAGCCAGGATTTGAAAGACTTCCCCATTCAGACACTCACACCGACATCCTCCTCTCCAGGTGTGTCATCCCAGAGGACTTGCATTCACAACCTTTGAGATGTGCCTATCAGACACTTGGCAGGAGGGGAAAGTATTATTACACCAGCTTGTAACCCAGCAGCCACCAGCCCAGCCATTTTACCAGTATTCCTAAATCCTTCTGCCTGCTCCATCCCTGCTCTGTGCGTGTCTGAGGTGTTCGGGGAGGTGGCTTTCAGAGGAAGGCAGCTTTGAGCTTTCCAAACCAAGCTGATGGGGAGATGCAGGCAAACAGCCTGAGCTGTGGATTTGTGATACCTGGATTTGCAGATCTGGTGACAAACATGCTGGTTGTCCTGGGGGATGCTTAGCCACAGCATTTAAGTGATTATACTGCCTTTTGGGTGGCCCCTCACTCCTCCCCATGCCACCAAAGCTAAAGCTCCTCAAACCTTTTAGTTCCACAAGCCACCTCTCTCTAACAGAGAGCATCTCCCCCTGTCTCACGTAACGGCACTCCGAGTCCACACACAGTGAGGGTAGGTCCTAGAAACAGGGTATTGGTTCCCATTTAACTACAACAAGCAGGACTTGTCTTTGTAGTTACTGAACTTACACAGGAGCTCGTCCCTTACCTGCCTGACACCGGTCACGTCACACCAAAGCTACTAGAGCCAGCTCTGTGGGTGCCTGTGAGCACAGCAGAGGGGATGCTCCAGCCTCAGATACACATTCCCGTGACCTTCTTTCATTCACACCCATACAGTGCCCTGCACTATCCTGCTTTGGGATGCACCATCCTGCTTTGGGAGGCCAGGCTCTGGCCCCAGCCACTGCCAGCAGCCCCACTCAAGTCCCCAGGCAGTTGCCAACAGCCTCTTGGCACATCTCCGTTGAGCGCATCGCAGTGATTCCACATTGCTGCAGGACAGATGCCACTGCAGCACCCCTGTACCCACAGCACCGGGGCCATGGCTGGTGCAATAAACACTGAGTGTCACACACAATGCATTGTACTGTTGGTTTTCTCCTAATTCCTTCCTACAGCCCACCTGAAACTGCAGTTTCTTCCCCACTTGCGAGCAGGTCTCAGCTGAGGGCTCCGGCTAAACTCTGGAGCAAATCATAGCATCACGGACTGGGTTGGGTTGAAGGGACCTTAAAGCTCCTCCAGCTCCAACCCCTGCCCCGGGCAGGGACACCTTCCACTAGAGCAGGTTGCTCCAAGCCCCTGTGTCCAACCTGGCCTTGAACACTGCCAGGGATGGGGCAGCCACAGCTTCTCTGGGCACCCTGTGCCAGCGCCTCAGCACCCTCACAGGGAAGAGCTTCTGCCTCAGAGCTCATCTCAATCTCCCCTCTGGCAGGTTAAAGCCATTCCCCTTGGCCTGTCCCTACAGGCCCTTGTGCAAAGCCCCTCTCCAGGTTTCCTGTAGCCCCTTGAGGCACTGGAGCTGCTCTAAGGTCTTCCCGGAGCCTTCTCTTCTGGCTGAACCAGCCATGTGAAGCTGAAATTGCTTCCCAGGTGATTTGTTCCACATCCCCAAGGAGAAGTGCCCATGACTGGAGGGGCAGAGCCAGCAGCCACAGCTTTGGGGAGCTCACCAGTGTTCTGCTCCCGCCACAGGGGCTTTGAATCCCAGAGCAGCTCCAGCATGTTTCAGGACATGAAGGGTTATTGCACAGGCCACCACCCTCTCACCACCATACACAAAGCTTCCTCTTGCTGAACTCCCCCTGCACCTCTGCAAAGGGGAACTTCCCTGCAGCAGGGACCCAAATCCATCCTGGGGAACCACAGTTCCATGCAGCCGCTCATGTCAGAGGTGCCCTTGCAGAGCACACGGGTTTTCCTGCTGCTCCTTGCTCAGAAACACTTTCCTTTAAGGGACTTTTTAAGGCTAAGAAAGTTGGGGCTGTTCAGCCCAGAGAAGAGAAGCTGCGTGGAGACCTCAGAGCAGCTTCCAGTGTCTGAAGGGAGCTACAAGGATGCTGGAGAGGGACCGTCATCAGGGACTGTAGTGATAGGACAAGGGGTGATGGGTTCAAACCAAAACAGGGGAAGTTCAGGTTGGAGATAAGGCAGAAGTTCTTCCCTGTGAGGGTGCTGAGGTGCTGGCACAGGGTGCCCAGAGAAGCTGTGGCTGCCCCATCCCTGGCAGTGTTCAAGGCCAGGTTGGACACAGGGGCTTGGAGCAACCTGCTCTAGTGGAAGGTGTCCCTGCCCGGGGCAGGGGTTGGAGCTGGAGGAGCTTTAAGGTCCTTTCCAACACAAACCGTTCCATGATTCTATAACTTGTGGAAGATCCAAAACAGACAAAGTCCTCAGAGGTGCTTGAGGACCCAGGATGAGGAGTGTCTCTGCTCTCTTTGCTGCCCACCCCAGAGAAACCCTGCGCTTCCAGGGTGAGCTCAAAGGGCCAGGGGAGAGGAGGAGAGGCCGGCCCAGGCCAGCAGAATGAGTCCCCACACGTTAAAGGTGGTTTCTCAGCGCGGCAGCGCTGGGCAGGGGGGAGCAGTGATCGAGCTCCGGTCACAGCCGCCCGCCCCAGCGCAGCGCAGCGCTTAGCGCAGAGCTGCCCCTGCAGGCAGGGCCCCGCGCAGCGCGGCCGCGGGAACGCGGGCGGGTCCGTGCGCGGCTGCGGGACACCAGCGGTGTGCGTGAGGCCGGGAGTGAAGGGCTGCTCTGAACAGCCCTTGTGCTGCAGCAGAGGGGAAGAGCAGGAACACAGCGCGAGTGTTGTCCTGAATGAAACCGCAGCGGAACCGGAGCGTTTGGGAGCTCTGAATGCTCAATTGGGTGAACAAGGGGAGAGGTGGTCAGAGACGGGTGTCTGCAACCAGGCTGGATGGGCCGAGGCTCAGCACTAGCCCGGGCCTGCAAGAAGGGAGTTTTCAGCTGGTTTCCCTCCCTGCCACAGGCTTTCGCGGGTTATTCTTCTTGTTGCTGCTTCTGAGCTTCCACCACCCAAAGCAATGGGAGAGAGCCCTGGGGCCTGAGCAGGGACTGGGAGCTGGACCCCTGGGTGCAGTTCGCTGTTGCAGGGCCCAGGAGAGAAAGACCCAAGTCACTATTTCACTATTTCAGTCACTTCACTGCTCCGTGCCTCAGTTTCCCCACTGACAACTGGCAAGTGTGAATAAAGCCACATCCTACCAGGGTAACACAGAACAATTCCTGCATTCCACTGGTGGAATCTGAGCTATGCCTGAGGTAATCCCACTGCTTCAGGACCCCTGGACCTGCCCATGCACCCATCCCTCCCCCTCCACCACACTACCCCATAAGCCCGGAAGGACCAGGACCAATTTCTGTAGCTGTTCTTACAGCACGGACACAGCCAGCCCTAAAGCTGCGGAATTCCCTGGGGAAGCTCTGTATTGGTTTCCTTTGTCTGGTGAAGGGCATCACACCCCTTACCCCCTCAAGAAACATCAGGCAGGACCAGCAACAGGATCTGAGGATCCCCTTTGGGGTGCTGGGGCCAGTCCTACGAGGATGCTGAGCCAGCACAGAAGCCAATAGACCCAGCTGCTGCTAATGGTGCTGGTGGAATAAAGGCAGCTCGTGTGTTATCTGGTGAGCTGCATCTATGCAGTCAAAGCACAGCCATCTCCAGGCAAAGCCGTATCAGTTTCAACTGCAAGAGCATTCCCAAACATGATCTCAACCCCTGTCTGGAGCCAACGACTGAAGCCTCAGCCCAAGTGTGGTGAAAGGAGCCATCAGATGTCCAGGACGTGTCCCATTGCGAGCCAAACCCCAGGGGCAAAGCCCAGGGACAGCCAAACCCGGTGCTGAGAGCAGGGGCTGATGCTGGTGGGGCCGGGAGGCTCCCCAAGGACACACTCCCGTCCGCACAGGAGCCGCTGGGCTGGAGCCAGCAGACAGGCCGGGGCAGGGAGAGCCGGAGCCCCACACCACATCCAGGGCACCGCACACCTGAGCCGCTGCCTGCGGGTGCGGAGCAGCCAAGTGTGAGCTCCAGGCTCCCTCTCCTGGGCAGGTGGCTCCACTGCACAGGAGGCACCACACGCTCTGGAGCCCGCATCCAAATCCAACCTCCTCCCAGCGAGCCCGGCCTCCCAGGGGAACGGGAAAACACGAAGCAAGGCACAGGGCACCAATGGATACTTCATGGGCACAGAGGTTTGCCTGATCCTAGAGCGTGTTCCTCGCCCAGCCGGGACTCGTGTCCTGGTGGAACCGAGCCTGGCTGGACCAGGTCCATTTCACCACACACACACTGAGATCTCATCCCTCTGTAGCCCACGAGCGCTTCCAATCGGGCTGGGGATCTGCTTGGGGAAGGCAAATCCATTCCCAGCAGAGCTACCGAGAGTGAGCAACGCCGCCCTCAACACCTCAGATCCCACCAGCCCAGGGAAGGGACCTGGGACATTCCCTCCTTGGGGCTGGCTTTGGTGAGGAACTGAAAGCTCTGGTTGGGAGTGGGAATGCTGCCAGCCCCACACTGAAATGAGCCATGGACCCTTTCTGGCCTACAGAGACCCCTCTTGTGTTGTGCTTTAGGGCTAAATCCTGCAAGAGAACACTAAGAATAACTTTATAAAGAGATGAGCCATGGTTTCCCTTTGGAAACAGCTTTCAGCCCATCTGGTCCCCATCAAACAGCCATCCATGTGGGAGCATTTCTGGTTCTTCTCCCACCTCTCTTTTTCCTCTAGATGCAGGGAAGCTCCTCTGGACAGAAGCAGAGAACACCCACCAGGCTCCCATTAAAACCAGCCACAGACTGGTCTGTAGCAGGGCACTGAGCCACCAGGCTCACAGAGACAAGTCAATGGAGATGGGGGAAATCTGGCACAAGCCGAGCTCATACCAGAGGGGAGGAAAATCCCTCCACATGTTGTTAAATGTGTGGGAAGCGAGATGGAAACGTGTTCCTGGCATGGAGGAAGGATGGCGCAGAGCTCCAGAGACTTTCCATTGCACCGAGTCCCACTGAGTACAAAGAATACCCTTGAGCCCACCCTAGTTTCCAGCCCAGTTTAATCTGCCAGCCCCACACCACCCACAAGTGCTCCCCCCTGTTCCACAGCACGTTTGGAGCAGCTTCGAGAGCCAGGGGGCAAGTCAGGAGGAGAACGATGGATCCTGCAGGGTCATCTCCCAGACCTGACTCCTGGCACAGCCGCTTCCAGGGACTGAAGCTGAAATCAGATGTAGGGACAAGGAATTCCCCCAGTTGTGGGCAAAGAGTTTCATTTCCTTTCCCTGCATGATCTCGGACAAGACTGTGCCTCAGTTTCCCCTGTTTGGTTTTGCCTGTGGCCTAAGATGGGATTAAGTTGAGGGGGGGTAAAATGTAGTTTTCCTACCCAAATACTCCAGCCCAGAACAGAGCAGGAGCTCAGCAAGCAGGAAGGAGCTTAACGACCAAGCAGGCAGTGATTTGTGCTGTCCCTACCCTCCACCTGAGACGGAAGAGTCCCCAGCCCCACCAAGGGGCTGCCCCCCGTCACCTCCCAGCTTGTGGGGGACACAACCCAGCCCCATAGATCACCCCCACGCTGCAGAGCCAGGGCTGTGCTGATCCCCAGGGCCTCACCTGCAGGCAGGGCAGGGCCGGGTGGAGGCAAACATGCCCGACCCCATCCGCAGGGAGGAGCAGGAGCAGCCGGCGCCGGCTTTTCTCACCATATAAGGCCAGGTTTTGGTGTCCATGAGCAATGTGGGGAGGAATGTGCACACCTGAGCCCTGCCCGGCACACGGAGCTGCACCGCAGCACCTCACACCCGGTCCTGCACCGAGCCACCATGGGGACAGCATCCCATGGGGGCTCCCCTGTCCTGCAGCCCGTCAGGGTGCCCAAGGGTGGCTGCTGCAAGGCTGGGCTGCCCCGTTCTGTTATTTACCATTCCAGACATGTGGAACACCCTCTCCTGTCCCGCAGCCATCCCTGTGCTCGGTTTCCATCTCTGCCCGGCTCAGGGCAGCCCTGGGGTCTCCAGCTCCCAGACAGTGCCTGGGAGACAGGAGGCTGCACAGGCCTGCTGAGGGAGCTTCACCTTTGAGGTGTCCTCAGCCTGGCTTTGCTTCAGGGGAACTGGATCAGGGGGCTCCATGCTGGCATTCCCAGTAGTACAAACCCAGTGTGCGATGGGGCTGGCAGCCTTATAGCCCAGTGGCTCCCAGTGCCACATCTCGCTGCCCAAGGTGAGAGGAGGGATGAAGGACACGCTTGGCCCATCACTTGGTGACAAAGCCAAACCAGACCCAAGCTGTCACCAGGCAAGAGGGACAGGAGAGGCGCGGAGGTGCCCGCAGCCCCTCGGAGCTGTCTCCAAGCCTCTCCCCATGCGCCAGCTCCGCGGTGGCTCCGCGCCGTGACCAAACCAGGCCAGGGACTGCAGAGAAGCCAGCGTTCCCTTGTGGTGGTGCCAGGAGCCGGGCTCCAGCACTGTTGTGTCAGCTCTTTGCAGCACCAGCAGGTCCCACACCTCTGCCTCCAGCCATGCCAGGGCTGCTGCTTCACCACCCTCCCCACCCAGCCCCAGCTCCTGCCCATCCACAGGCCTGGAGGAAGCCTCACCTGAACCAGATGGCAATAAGGGTGGCTATTTGATGTGTGCCCCTGTTTAATCCCTCCAGCAGGACAGAGCCCTGGCGTGGGGGCGAGAAGGGTGGGGAGCAGCGTGTGTGGGAGCAATGTCTCATTCCCTGCAAGGCATGAGTGAAACCAGCCTTTTCCAGCACCTCCTGGCCTGCTCTCCCGTCCACACACACCATTTGTGCTACAGAGCAACAGTGGGAATCGCTGGGAATCAAGGACAGGGACCAGGGGGGCAGAGGCTCTGCCCACAGCTGGGGACAGGATGTATTGGTGTATGGATTGTGGCCCATGCTAACCTTCATCAGGTCATAGCAGAGATGGGGATGTTCCTCTTTCCAGCATGGAATGCTCATGGAGGCTTGGGAAGGTCAGCCTGGCCATAGTGCAGACATGATGCCAAGGGCAGATGTGGTGAGCTGGTGCCCACTGTGCTGAGTGAGCAAAGGAAAAAAGAAAGGACAGGTCAGATGTACCTGTGATCACTCTGCAGCTCAGATCAGGGTCTGTCTGGACCGGTTTCATAGGCTCCAAGCTCAGTGTGGCCCAAAGGCCATTTACAGCCTCACACCATCATCTCCACTCTGCACAGATGCTGAGTCTGAGACAGCTTCCAGAGCCTGGCATGGGCTGCAGAGCTTCCCTGGTGCTGAGCCTTGCTGGCAGGCACTGCTGGCAGCCTGCTCCTTGGGCTTCTGCACATATTAGAAGCTGGGGTTCAGGTTGTTGTCCACTCAAGAGGAGATGCTGAAGCCTCAGCTACTCACCCTCTCTGTTACTTAAACAACACGTATCCCTCAGCACATATCCCTCAGCATCCTCACCAGGAATAACCAAGCACTCATGGCGCATGTGAGGAGGTGGCATATGTCCACCCTTGAGAAATGGAGATGGTTCAAGCCCAGACCACCCGGTCCTGCTCCCTCCCAGCCCCACTGATGTCTCCAATGCACAGACCCATGGGGCAGCCCCCAAACCTGATGCAGCCCCTTGAGCCACGGAGGGGCCTGGGTGAGCTGGGGCAGTGCTCAGCGTGCAGGGCAGGGCACCAGAAAGGGGTTGCGATTGCAGGTTGGACGGGGTGAGTCACACCAGGATGGGCAGCCCAGCGCCGGAGCAGCCTGCTCCACTCTCCACCCTTCCCGTACACCCTGGGAAGCTGCTCCCCGTGGGAACCGGGATCTCGCAGCCGGCCAAGCCAGTACCAAAACATGGCTATTGCTGAGAGGAGATTAAAACTCTCCATCCCTGCAAAGCAATGACTTAGCAAGAGCAGCAAAAGCCCAGAGCTCAGCAGGTCTGGGTGCTCCAGATTGGCTGCTCGGGCTGGCAGGAGCCCGGTGGCACGGGGCCAGGGATTCATCACACACTGGGAACGGCGCTCGCCCGCTCCTGCCGGGGCCTGCGCTGTTTGCAAGAGCTCCTGGGCACACCCTGCAATTCAGGGCTTTGGAAATGAAGCACCTGGGGGCGAGGGGGGGAAAGAAGGAGCCACTTCAGAGCTGAGGAATCCCAGCCGTGAGTCACGGCGGGGCTCTGACACAGGGAGCGGGGCTGGAAATGCCGGGAAGAGGGTCAGGGGAGGCCAGCCAAGCCCTGCGAGGGACCCTGCAGCCCCTCTGCACAAAGGGCTGCTCTGGCAGAGCCATCCAACCTCCCCATGCAGAGCAGGGCTGGTGCCTCCAGAGCCCAACTTCTGCCCATGGAAACAGGCTGAGCTCTTTGTTTAGCATGAGCAAACCTGGCCTGCACGTTTCCCAGTCCCTAACACCCACGTGCCCAGTTTAACCCACCTCTATGGCACTGAATCAACTCCAGGAGCGATACCCCAGTGCAACACCAAGACCTGGCCAGCAATCTCTGCCACCCAGCAAACATTCACTCCTTTGAGCTGCCCCAATACACACAGGAAAGAAGTTTACGCCTAAAAAAGGAAATATAAAATATCTGGGGCTCAGTTTCCAGCTCCCCCAGAGCCTTATCATGCAGCCAAAGTGATCTTTGTGCAGGATAAGTACAGCAGGGCTGAAAGACACCACTACCAACATAGGAACCCTCATCTGGGGCCTTTGTTACAGTTTGCAGGGGTTAGAAATACAAGACAAGGAGTAAGATACCACCAATTCCGATATGTAGCTGCAGATCCACTCTAGGTTTACACCTGCCTGTCCCACTGAGCTCAATGAGGTGTAAATCCAGCACTGCCTTAGCACTTCACTGCATAGAAGTAACTTCACTGAAGTCACTGATGCTGCACCAGTTTATCCCCGAAGCACCAGCTCTCCCAGTGGGTGACCCTGGTTTAAGTCCCACTTTTTGAAGCCAGGGCAACATGGAAGAACAGTTGCTCTTCTAGTTCCAGCCTACCAACAACACGAAACCCTCAAACACTGGGACCCCACAAGAGTTAAAAACTGCTCAAGGGGGAACAACTCCAAAGGTCTTTTCCTTTTAAAGCAGCAGACCACAAAGTTCATTTTAGCCTTGGATTTGCCATGGGGACAGCTGAAACTCAGCAGCGTGTAGCATGTTCACCCCTCCTAAGAGCCAGAGCCCAGCCAGCATCAAACACACGGATGCTGTTCCGTCCTCGTGTCAGTGCTTTCTCCAACGCGGTTTCGAGTGCACCAGGGTGGTGTGGAGTGTCTGGATGAAAGAGGAGGACTCCATCCATCCATCTATCCGTCCATGTTCCACTGGCAGCTTCCCAGCCAGCTCATACTCATGGCAACAAACACCTACGGGACATGTTGAGACCTGAGCAGTGAATTCTGTTCTCCCTGGAGGATTCGCCCACGTAGGTATCTGGAGTGTGCACATTATACAACACACGTTATCTAGGGCAGCAGCCACAGAGCATCCAGAGCAGAGCCCCTGACCTTGCAAGTGGGGATCCCAGATGCACCAAGCAGAGGATTCAGGGTTGGCAGGACTTAAGTTCAACACAAAATACCTGCCTGTAACCCAGAAACATGAATTTCCCCCTTGCTGGAAGATTCTTAGCCCATGATGAGACCTTAAGTAAAGCACAAAGCAACTCATGGTCACATCTTGACCATGCAGCAATGCTCCAGCCCTCTGCACTGGTTAAAAACCTGGCTCACAACTGGGAATTGCCTCTTGGCTGCAGCTCCCATCCACTACTTGGTTCTGGGAAGGGTCAGCATGTCAATCTCTCCTTCCTAAAGCAGGCTGAGCCATTCCAGTCCTCTTCCCACCCCAGGAAAGAGCCCAATTCTTCACTCAAGCAAAGGAAACCACACGCAGCAGCCTGGCCGTGCTTGTCCATCCAGGTCCTCACAAGAAAGAGGCAGCATCAGCATAGCAAGACTTCTGTTGCCCCCAAACCTCCCCAAACCCTGCTTATCATCATAGCCCCAAGATCAGCCTTAAGTTGGTACCTGAAGCAGGCAATTGCCAGCACTGAGAGGACAGAGCTGTTGGGACCAGCTTGTGACTGTATTGACGATGCTACTGTCCACAAGTAGAGCTGGGAAATGGAGACTCACTTCACCTGCCTGTTCCAATGCCACGCCATCACCTTGCTCCTGATTTAAGCTAAGAACACTCACAGGCATCTGTCCCTTCTCTGCCAGCTTAAACCTAAGTGGAATAAGCAAAGCTTCAGTGAGCATTGGCTACAAGCAGCACAGTGGGATTAGACTCCAGTGGATTTCACAGAGCTGGCCTGGGCCAGAGTTACTTTTGTGCCAGTTCCTCTGGGATTTACTGAGAAGTCTGGGCTTTTTGCAAAGCATCCCAGCCATGCAAGGAATGGGGTGGGGATGTTTTGACATGGACTCTTGGATGACTTACAGATCCCACCCAGCTGCCTCTGTGCTCACCTTTTAATGCTCTCTGTGTGCTCTTGTTTCTCAATCCCACCAAGCACAGAGCAATCCACATAGTGTTAAAACAGACTGCAGGGAGCAAACACTGCACAGAGCAGTGTCAGTGTGCACGTAGTGCTGCTCAGGAAAGGTATGGGCAGCTGCTACAGGCTAAAGGAGTAAACCAAAGCAAAAGCAGCCTTCCCAGTGCTGGCTGGAAGGGAGGGAGGACTTAAAGGGGTCTTCTCTCTTCAGCTCTCTAGAGTCCAGAGAAAACAGCCTGCAGGGAGCAAACACTGCACAGACCACAGTGCTTATGCACAGGTTGTGCCCCAGCCTGGTAGCTGTATGTGGAACCCCACTGATTGCCTGTGTGTGTGTGCAGAAGCATCTCTGAGCCCCACTGCCTGGCTGGGTGTGCTGCAGGTGAGGCTGGCACCAAGGCTGACAACATTCTTCAGTTAAATCCTCCCACAACAGAAAACAATTCAAATTCTTCTTACATCTTCACCAGCAGCTGCCTCTTGCAGAGCAGAGCAGACACACTAATGCATATGTACACGACTGCCCCTGTTCTCAATGCTCAGCATTAAGCAGCTTCGCAGTCACATTTGTTTAGTCTGCAGTGGGATCCAAATCCAGTTTCAGATGTGAATCTCCATCTCACAACTTTATTCCCCTAAAGCACATTCCAGCCTCTCCACCTGAATCCAGAAATCAGCAAAACTCAGCAGCTCTTCAGCTCCAGAGCTCACCTGGAGCCATAAGCAGTAGGACAACCCTGGTGAGGACCTGCAGCAGCCCTACACAACCAGTGCTCCCCTTCCACTCCCAGGCCCTGGTGAGAGCTTCCCTGAATCCACATTATAGAATGGTTTGGGTTGAAGGGACCTTAAGATCATGCAGCCCCAACCCCTGCCCCGGGCAGGGACACCTTCCACTGGAGCAGGTTGCTCCAAGCCCCTGCGTCCAACCTGGCCTTGAACACTGCCAGGGGTGGGGCAGCCACAGCTTCTCTGGGCACCCTGTGCCAGCGCCTCAGCACCCTCACAGGGAACAACTTCTGCCTTATCTCCAACCTGAACTTCCCGTTTCAGCTTGAACCCATCACCCCTTGTCCTATCGCTCCAGCCCATGATGAAGAGATACAATGATCCATCATTGCATTAGTGCTCAATTGCACCCCATGGAAGGGCAGAAAGGCCCAGGGGGACTCTGGGGCTCCTAGAATCGCAGCACCACATTCACTGGGTGCGCTGGGGGAGCAGCAGCCCCCGGTACACAGACGGGTGTCCCGGGCCCATGCAAACACCGCTCCGCGGTGACTGGGGCCGGCAGACGGCCAGTGGGCTGCGGATGCTCCGGCTGGGAACCGAGACGGCGCGGCTGAGCCGCCGGGCCCCGGGGCTGCGGCAGCGCTGGAGCGGCGGGAGCCAGCCCCGCCTGGCGCTCCCGGTGCGCATCCGCTGAGCCCCGAGCTTCGGGCGGCGCTGGCCCGGGGCAGGGACACCCGCGGCAGGGGACAGGCGGCTCCAACCTGCTCTCACTGGGTTTTGCACAGGCTCCAAAGCTCCCACATCAGCAAGCTGTGACCACCGCGCCCCCCCCCCCCCCCCCCCGTGAGTGTAAAGGGAGTGTTGGGGTGTTCTCAGATGTGGAGGTGCCCAATGTCTGCATTACAGTCACGAAGAGCTCATCTACTGCCCCTTCCTCTCCCCCAGCCCCTCAGGTCCAGACCAACCTGCTCTTTGCCACCCTCGCTGTCCCCCCAGTGCCTGTTTCCCATCGTGCCACCACAGTGCAGGCGCCTGTGGCCCGTAGCAGGTTCTCATGCAAAGCAGTTCCTGTGATGGAGGAAATGGGCTGTTGTCCTGGCTTACCACAGGAGCAAATCTGTGTCTCTCTTACAGGATACACATAGGCACATCAGAGAGAGAGGGTAAGCTGCTCTCCAGGACCTCCTCTAAGAGATCCAGTGGCCCCTTTGACTCTTTAAGGAGCAGAGAAGTGCAAACTCTTCAAGACAACCCTTAGACGACATGACGCAAGGTGCTGCAATAGCGACTGATGGACCCACCTGCCCTGGACCCCAAAATCCAAGCAGGGAGTTGAAAGGAACCGGGTTCTGCACCAACCACTTGTTCCACTGATGACAACCGTGACCATTGTCAATGCACAGGGAACATCAGGCCCTCTGGAAACCTCCACATACTTTCTTGGTATGTAACTACTCTCCTCCTTGTCTACATACACATTATCAGGTTTACTATGGCTTTATGAGCCTTTACACGCTCAATAAAGCGTTCTTTTGCCTTGCAGTTGTGCCAGCTCTTATAAATCCTTAATACTCTTCCTTTAGAACCTGGAAGAGAACCAGGCCACCTCTACCAGCATTGTTTGCTGTAGTTTATAACTTACAACTCCCTAAAAAGCCTTTCCTCCTTCTCCCCAAACCTCTACCCTTCTGAGTCATGCTCTGCAAGTGCCTGAAGTCAGCACTTCACACAAACCAGCTGAAGCTGGTCCCTGGAATGGAGGCAGACACTCACACACAGAGGAGGAACAGCGACCAGCCCCGACCTGCAGCCTTGGCAAAGAGCAGAGCCAATGTGCTGGTGACAGCACCAGCCAGAAACGCAGATCAAGAGAGAACAGGGAGCAGCAGAGCAGCTCCTGCCCTCCGCCTCCCCCCAAGGCAAGGAGCAGTGTTTGGGACACTCACTGCTCACCTGGGAAACCTGCACCAGCATAGAAAGGCCCAGCACAGGCCAGGTTGTTCTTCTGCTTTATTCTACAGCTCAGCTTTATTTTACAGCCTTGGGAATCCCCCCAAAATCAGTTCTGCAGTGATGTTATTCAAGGTCAGATGAGATTCCTGCTTCCAGCATCAATAGTACAATCCTCAGGAGAAGAGAGCTCATAAAGGCCAGGAGGTACCCCAGGAATATCTGATTTGATTCCCAAGTCCCATCCACAGTTACTCTCCTTTCCTTCCTCCTCCTCTCCAAAGCAGCTACAAGGCTCAGCACTCCTGTGAGGTCCCTGTTCCCCCTCACTGAGCCAGAGCCTTCCGGATAGCATCTCTTCCACTCAAGGCCAAATGCTTCATTCACGTTCCCATGCTCTCAGGTTCAACACCTCTGCTCCCTTATGGCTTTTCCATGAAGTCAGCGCTTGCCCTGAGCACCGTACAGGATGTGAGGGAAGATGAAAAGTCCCTCGGGTTGGTTGAGCTAAGGTGGGAAAGGTGCTTTCCCAGGTCATCGTGGCTGCCCTGACCCAAGGACAGAGCTGCCCACAGAGGTGATCTGCAGTGGGCTCGGAAGGGATGAGGGCAAACCCAACACAGTTCTCAGGCATCCAGCCTGAGTAACGAGTGTGGCTGTTCTGAGGAAGGCCAAACACCACCTCTGTAAGTAATGGTTAAGATGGGGAGTTAAAGCTCAACCTGAATCAGTAAGGAATGCACTGCAGGCCCTGCTCCCGGGGTTGGAGGACAATAAATGATGCAGCATCTGCCCTACTTAGCCTCCCTGGACAACAGGAGTCAGCACTGGCCAGGTTGGGAATGTCCAGACAGAGAATGCAGCGGTTACAGCAGCAAAGCAGTCCCCAGGAATCCAAGAGCCTGGATAACAGCCACCCACATTCCTGAACAGCCCTCACAACTTGCAAATGCTGCCCTACTAACTCACTGCCTCCGTGCACTGCAGCACCGAGGCCTGACCCCAATGGGAGCCCCACAGAGGAGCCCTCCTGCCCTGGTACTGTCAAGGCACTGCAGCTGCAAAGGGGATTGATGGTCTCGAGGTAGAGATTGACACCAGACCCACACAAGGCAGCTCCCATCCAGCTCCCCTGCACTCATCTCTGCTCCTGCTGTGTCCCCTGCTCTGATGGGACACGAAGGTGCTGCTGTATTAGAAGGGTTTGTCTTAAAACCTTCACTCTCCCGTGTGCTTCCTTCACAAAGGTAATGCCCAACATGCACCTGAGGAGCTCTTCCCTCACGGAAGCCACTTCAGAGATGAGCTTTTCCCACCGCCATCTCACATGCTTGAAGCAGTGATCTTCTAGGAGGAGCTGAGATTAAAGGGACACGTAAAGAGAAGGAGATGAGCAGTTTCAAGGGCCAGGCAGGAGAGGAGCCGCCCTGCTTACTGCTGCCTTTTGATCTCGCAGAGAACACCACGGAGCTGCCCTTCTCTTTTGATGTGTCAGCCTGCAGCTTGTTCTCTCGCAGGAGGCCTGTTGCAGCATGACTGCTCCTGGCTTTCAGCTGCTGGGGCAACAAACCTGCACTTCAGCAGCTTCTGTGTGCTTCACAGGCCTGGGAGCCTCTGGGTTGACCCCAGTGGTGGAGGGGAAGCGAGGAGGCCAAGGACGGACACCACCCTCACGCTAAGCTCTAACTAAATCCTTGTCGCTCACGTGGAAGACTCATAGATTGCTAATGCAACAATAAACCAGAAGTAACTACTATGGAATCATGAAGCACTCCACACCAGGAAACAGAGCAGAGCATCGGCAGTGCCTGTGTAATCTTTGGCCTTAGATGAAGGAGGGTTTAATCAGTTACGAAGGCACTTATCTAAAGTGCATTCTGCTATGCAAGCATGGGTGAGATCCCTCCTTACCCCCCCCGCTTCACTGCAAGGTCCCCACGCTACAGTGACTGAGGTTAGAAAGCTTTACCGCCTCTTGAAACATTCTCAATCAAAATAAACCCAGAGCTTAAAGCTGAGCCACTCTGTGGAGGCTCCAAGGATGGAGCAGTTGGGATAAAAGGATGGAAAGTCAGGATAAAAACCCAGGCAGCTGATGATAAGCATTTTATAAGCCAGACCTACAGCTGGCTGAACTCTGTGTGTCTGGGCCCAACAGATTAGGTCTGCACAGCATTTCATGTTCACTCCAGAGCTTATCACCCCACATGTCAGGTTGTGCTTCCCATAGAGCAAGACGAGAGTTCCAAGGAAAGGAGCAGCTTGGCCAAGGTCTGCAGCCAGCTGGTGACAAGCCTGAGATAGGAACCCACACTTCTAACCTGCAGCAAAGGTCTTTCAGACACTGCTTGTCTAACTCTCAGCTTCTACACTAGGTCCAGAGAGACTTGAAGAGACCATTCCCACTGACATCAAACTTCAGTGTACATGGCAAAGCTGCCTCCACTTCCATAACCAACAGGGCATAAGGATGGGAACAGCTCATCTTTTTGATCCCCTCTGACCTCCCCTGACTCCTCATTTACAAGGCCAAACAGGCCCAGCCTTCAGCACACATCCAGAGTGAAACTCAGACTCACACCTTGGCTTTGTGGTCACTTTTCCCACCGAGCCCCCCAGCTCTGCCAAAAGGGCTGTTTCCTCCCACCACCAGCTCACTGAATGAATCCAGACTTTGCAAGAGAACTGGCTCAGCCCTGGGATCAAACAGACATCGGGTGTTTGGTTTGTGGCTGCTCCTTTCCCAGGTTTCCACACTGCCAGAAGCAGCTGCCCATGTTTCCATGGGTGGACACCTCTCACTTGTCTCCTTTAATTCACAGGCAGCAAAGTGCCAGGAAGAACAAGAATGAACTTGCCCTCAGCTGAGCAAAGGAAATCCGAAGATCTGCAGCTTCTGCCATACAAGCTTGTAGTGACAAGTTGCTGGGTTCCAGGTAGAGGAAGCTGCTTATGGGTGCAGACACGTTGCTGCCAACTCTCTGTTCCTCAGCTTGATTCCTCCGCTCTTGGGCTGGTCACACGTTCTGGGGAAAGTTGAATTAAAGCATTTTTAGACCACGTCACCCTTTAGAAATGCTGATGAGCAGCGTCTGCGAGGCTCTCAGTGCATGTGTGTGCGAGAGGGAAGCACAGAGCAAGGAGAGCTGCTCACACCAGCCATTGCTCGGGCACCTGGCAATGTTAAACTGGTAAAATTACTGCTTCTGCACCATATTTACACACTAAACTCTTCCCCACTGAGCACATCCCTTGTACTCATCCAGCACAAGAATGTAGGAAGCAGCAACTGGCTCTTAGCATAAGCAAGAGCTAAAGTTAAGAAGAATTTAAAAGAATAGTAAAAACAGGACTTCTCATTGACTCCATCTAAATCTTACTTCCTACAGGAGCTGGCAGCAACTGCAGAACCATCTGGAAAGTGGAACCTCCAAGTTCTCAGCCCCAGCTTTGATGTTGGCTTACGCACGACTTGATGCTTCACCTCCTCTGCCTAGATTTTTCCGTGCAGGGAAGGGGCAGAGTAAGCTGTGAGTTGCTACACAGCAGTGGCGTGAGGCTTGGTTAGTCAGAACACTTTGAAGGTATGAGACCTAATTACTACCTGAAGTGCTGCAGTGATTATATGAGCAGAGGCACAGCTCACAGCTGACGATACAGCTCAGCTCAGCTCTGGATTTCACTCTCAAAAGTGCTGTGCAAACACACAGCTAATAGTCCCCAGCAGAAACCTCCCCAGTGTGGGTGGTTATCAAGCTCGTTTCGTGGATGGAAGAACTGAGGCAAGGTCTGATGGAGCCCAGCAGCAATCCCAACCCATAGAGCATGGGAACTCTACTCACAGAGACTTCCTTGCTTGCTGGATGGGACAGGCCACCAGCTTGACAGACCCATCAGTGCCCTGCAACACTCTGGCTCCATTTGGAAGTGCTCAGCTACATGTGCTCTGTGCGGGTGTTGAATCTAGCAGGCTCCTGTGAGCAAGCATAGCACTGGAGCTTTAAGGGTAGGAAAGAACAAGCAGGGTCTCTGAGCTGACCCTCCAATGCTTAGGAAAGCACACAACACAGATAACGTGACACACAGCTCCAGGACCCACACATCAGCACAGCCTGGTGCCATGTGCTCCAGGTGAGCAGTGGGAGCACAACCCTCTCTCTACATACACAGGGAAGTTGTATCTCTCTTGTTTTACCAGCAGCAACCATCCCCAGGTCAGCCCCATCCTTGGATCATGGAGGAGATGAGCAGGCAGCACTTTCAGCACAGAGGCCTTCCCTTAACCCGGGTCCCCCGAGCTCCACAAGGGTGACCACCACAGCACTCACCCAGCAAAGGGCATCTCCATCTCACCAGCCACATGATGAGCAGTTACCAACCAACTCTGCAAACTGCTCTCAGCAACAGGGAGAAGAAGTGTTGGGTTTAACCCTCAGCTTTACTTTCTGTCCTGCCTTCAGGAGAGCTGGGAGCACGTTTTAGCCCCATTGCAAAATGCAGAGAGAGTAAAAGATGAGAGCCTTACACAGCACTGCAGCTGAGATCCATGGGCTCTGCTCCACCACTGTGCATGGAGCTGGGTTCCCACCTCTCATCTCCCAACAGCCTCCTGGAGGGCAGCAGCGGGAAGGGAAGGGAAGGGAAGGGAAGGCAAGGGAAGGGAAGGGAAGGGAAGGGAAGGGAAAGGGGGTTACTGTGGTTTCTCCTGCCTGCAAAGGGCCTGACTCCATCTGAGCCCCCCAGTGTCCCAAGAGCTGCAGACTTGTGCTGATGTTGTTTTGAGCTGTGTTTGTGGCAATATCTAAAGGACAAGAAACAAAACCCGCTGCTGTGCCAGAGCCAAACTGAGCTGGTTTGGGAGCTCAGCCATTTCTGAGGCAGTTGGACATATTGATAGAGCAATTCAACAGCACAGGCTCGAGAGGCAGATAAGGAGGCATCGTGCTGTTACATACACACTGCAGGTCTGTACATGGCCAGTGTACAAGGGCTGGAAAAAGAACTAAAACCCAACCCACAATCTTTCAACAAGCAGCAGAACCCCCAGGCAGATACTGCTCCATCCCACAGCGCACGAGGAACTGAAAACAGGGGCTCTCTGAAGGGGAGATGGGCGCAGGGGACACCTCCTGTGTGTTGTTACCTTCCCAGCAACTCTTCGTAAAGCAAGTGTGTAAATCCCCAGAGGAAAAGGAAAGAACCCTCATTGAGCCCTTTAAACCCCAGCACCGAACAGCAAAGTCCAGGTCTGGTTTATAAATATTGCAAAGTTCAAAGCAAACAGCAACTAACATCGGCAGGAGCCAAGAGCAGCAGCCGAAGGGCGAGGCTGGAGGTTGCGCGATGCTCCAGTGCCACCAGCTGCACAGCAAAGGGAAGAGCAGCGAGGAAGGGGGAGGCTGAGCTGCTGTGAGCAACACCCCGAGTCACTGGAGCTTACCCAGAGGTTACAACCAGTGTCAGATGAGGTGCTGAACTCCCAAAGGGGTAAATGGCATAGGTACGCTGCAGGAAAGCTCAGGCACGGGGGGGAATCCTCAGGGAAATCCCTGACCAAACGGTTCTCCCCTCGCTCCCACAGGGATAATGAAGTCACACCAGGCTTGGAAGGTGAACAGCCCTCACCACCAGGGAGGACATTTGTCTGCAGCTAAGGCAGAGGAGCTCTGGTGGGAATCCTCAATACTTCCTACATAGCAGACCACTGGGGAAGCTGCATTCCCAGGAAGAGCCTTAAAAGCCTTTCTGTGACCCTTTAAACACACAACCCATTCACACAGCTACCCGGGGGTCGCAGCACTGTTCAGCCAGAAGGCTGTGGCCAGGCAGAACACACACACTCTTACCTGAGCTCATTGTGCTTAAGCAAAGCTTTCCCCCTCCCCTCCACTATCATGAGTAAATACCAGGGAAGTCCCAGTAAGGACAAAGTAAAACGTGATCAAAGTCTCTCTCTGCCCCTGCACAGGGGAACTCCTGGACAAGAGCTCCTCCTGGAGGAGATTCCTCCTCTCCCGTCCTTCTCCAGCACGCAGCTGTCCTGACACAGCACTTCCATCCAGCACATTCCTGGGCTTCCCTCTCACCTCACAGCAGGAAGCAGCAGAACCTCGACATCTGTAAGAGTCAGCAGTTATTTCATGTGTCACGGTCTATGCAAGGGAGGCTTTTAATCTGTTTAGACAACACAGTAGAAGTGTGACTCCCACTTCCCATCAGAGCTAACAAACCCACTGGCTATGAACTAAAGCTCGCAGGGACATTAAACCAAGGGCAATTCAGTCAAAATAAGACATTTTGCTCCAGTTTTCCTTCTTCCTGGCTTTTACCGAAGGAAACAACAAACAGACAAACCCATGACCCAGCGGAAGCTGTAAAACTTTAACCTTCACCAAACATCACCTCGAGCTTAGCAAAGCCTCCTCTGAGCCTGGAAGTACACGCCAATGATAAACCCGGTTACCTGGGGCAGCTCAGGCACTGCGACCAGCTGAAGGAAAGGAAAGGTCAAAAACCCAACACAGGATTTACAGCAACGTTCAGTTATTTTATTTCAAGGCTACTGACACACAGAGCACTCAGGATGTTACACACACGAGTACAGGCCCTGCCACAGAAATCCCTCACTCCACAGAAAGATCACATCGTGCCAAGCAGGGAAGCCCCATCTGCTTTGGTGCATTGACCACAGCCTGACCAGTACCACAGAGTCCCAGACTGGTTTGGGTTGAGAGAGAACTTTAAAGCTCTCAGTTCCAACCCCCTGCCACGGGCAGGGACACCTTCCACTAGAGCAGGTTGCTCTGAGCCCCCTCCAGCCTGGCCTTGAACACTGCCAGGGATGGGGCAGCCATCACCACCATTCTGGGCATCCTGATGACCCTCCCAAGTGATCCGACTCACTTGTTCCGAGCTGGTGAACCAGGTTATAAGTTTTCCAAGAGTATTTTATACAGGAAACATGACAAGAAGCAGAACAAACAGCACAACAGAAATGTTCCCTTTCCTTGAAAAGCTCCAGTCATGTTCTCTCTTCTCCCTAGAGAGGTCAAGGTCTGGCCCCTGTAGGGATTTAGGAGGTCCTAGACCTGCCTCTATGAACAGCAAGCACCTCCTTGCCTACGAATTCATCCATGTGAGAGGCCATTTACAGTCACTGCTCCTGTTCTGGAGCCTCATTCTTCGGAACAGGAGTTCTGCTCTCAAGATTTGAGGCGCTTGATTTAAAAAGCAAGAGGCTTCTGTCCCAGGAGGTGCTCCCGAAGCAACACACCAGCTCCATGGCACAGTCCTTGGTCAGGATCTGGGTGATCCTCTCCACCATGTCCCCGTTGATGGCAAGGCCTCGGAAGTGCTCGAAGTCGCTGCGGCCCAGCCTGCGCAGGCGCCGGGCGGCCGCCCTGTAGCACTTCCAGGGCTGAGGCTCCATCAGCAGGTACGTGCACACCGAGGCCAGGAAGGACAGGAACTCCACCAGGCCTCTGTCGCCGTGATTCAGGTGGATCCACATGGTCACAGACATGCAGAAACCAATGTCAAAGGTGGAGCGGCCAAACCGGCGCAGGTAGGAGCTCAGGAACGAGTCCCTGGCGCTGGAGTCCATGATGTCCAGCTCGGCAAAGGATATGGAGGCAGGAAAGGGGCTGCACTGCTGAGCCCTCTCGATCAACACGGGATCAATGTCACAGCACAGCAGGTTCAGATCCTTCCCAGCTGCAGACTCGTCCAGGCTGCCTTTGCTCTCCTGAAGGCCAAGGAGATGCCTGTACAGAGCCACACTTAGCTCCTGCAGAAAGGAAAACAACAGTGGTTCACGGGGCCCACGCTGCTTCCTTAACACATACCCAGCACGCAGGATCCCACTCTCAGCACCAAGGCACAAGCACCACGTCAGGAGCTTTCCCTCAAAGTTCAGAACAACAAACTCACCAACAACCTTCCTCTCTGCAGCAAAAAGCATCACAGAGCCCTGATCTGCAGAGAGACAAGCAGAGATGGGAACTAAACTTCCATCACCTCACACTTGGCGTTCTGCTCCAAATACTGTGGGAAAGATGAGGTTTAGAAACAGGAATCTTGCTGGATAAACCCATCCAGCGTAGGGGTGAAGGCTTAAATGACTTCCTTAGGTGAGCCTCAGGGTTCCCTGGTGACACGCAGAGATCTATATAATGCCTAATTTAGAGTAATAGATGTCATTTGCTGCTGCTAAAGTAAAAGCCATTCCCTGACCATTAGATGTAGCATGAGAGAGTCAACACGAGAGCTTTCCTTTGGATTCCCTTCCTCAGAGAGCCCCACTGAGTGGAAAGTGGAGTCACCTTTTATTAAAGGAGATCTGTGGAAGTTCCTGGGTGGCACCAGGAAGGAGCATGGCCCACACGAGCAGGCAGAGAGTGTCCTCTAGTGGCAAAGTCTCTGCTTCCCAAAAGAACTGGGCTGGGAACATTGTTCCCTGACCTGTTCTACGAGTTCACCTGCAGCAGGATCTTGCCTTGTCCTTTAGATAACGCCTCAGGCATCATTCTTAGGTGGGAGGGCGAGAAGCCATGGAAACAGCAGTGCCCCTGTCCCCAGCCAGGATGCAGCTGCATTCTGAATGAGTCGTTCTTTCTTAGACACTAAATTAATACATTGATAAAAGTTTCCTTCTGAAAAATAAGGGGGAAAGGTACCTTTAAACATAGTTCAACATTGCACCAGCACACATCAGAGCTGCACAGGTACCTCTGAACTACCACACAACAAAGCAAACACTGAGGGAAAGCCACCAGGACAAAAAGCAGAACTAGGTAAAGAAAAGGAACTTTCAAATGTGAGATTCTAGGAGATTTACCAGCTCTGACACGCAAACAGGGGTTGAGCTGCACATTCTGCCTCAGGGATCAATGATGTGACACCACAGAACACACAACAAACGGTGGTTTGGAGCCTCAGGCCTGCCCAGGTCTCCTGCTCTCAGGGCAGCAGCTCTCCAGTGCCTGGGACATGCAGCAACGCAGAGCACTGCAGGGCCTCAGTGGCAAGAGGATGGACCCACAACACAGCTCCTAAACCAACTCAGGACCCAACCAGCTCCACCTCACCCCTGCCCTCACCCAGCCTTCGGCCTCCTCTCACAGGAGACCTGCGAGGGGGCTTCCACACACGGATCATAGAATGGGTTGGGTTGAAGGGACCTTAAAGCTCCTCCAGCTCCAACCAGGACACCTTCCACTAGAGCAGGTTGCTCCAAGCCCCTGTGTCCAACCTGGCCTTGAACACTGCCAGGGATGGGGCAGCCACAGCTTCTCTGGGCACCCTGTGCCAGCGCCTCAGCACCCTCACAGGGAAGAGCTTCTGCCTTATCTCCAACCTGAACTTCCCCTGTTTCAGTTTGAACCCATCACCCCTTGTTCTATAGCTCCAGCCCCTGATGAAGGTCCCTCTCCAGCACCCATCGTCTGACCCCACCAGCCCCATGCTGCAGCCAAGCCCTGCTGTCCCCCTGTGCTTTCGCACAGCCTCATCCCTGCCCCAGGCTGCTCTCCCACCTCAGCCGTTCCAGGCTGCTCCATTCCTCCCCTCCCCACTGCCCCCACTCAGTGTGCCCCATTCCTCCCCAGAACCCCATGGGAAAGCCCCCCCCAACCTTCACAGTCTTCCCTCCAACACCCCAGGTCGCTGCCTGTCCCAACCTCCCCACTGTGCCCCAGTGCCCCACACCAGTGCCTCCCCCCTTCCAATCTGCCCCCCAGCCCCGAGCTCCTGCCTCTCCCAGTCTTCTCCATTTGCCCCATTACCTTGGGTCACTGCCTGTCCCAGTATGCCCAGTTTACCCACCGGCTCTCATCCCCCCCCCTCGAGTCCTACAGAACCAGCCAGGTTGGAAAAGACCTTTAAGATCACCAAGCCCAGCCTTTAACCCGGGACCGCGAAATCCACCATAAACCACGCTGTTGAGGGAAAGTCTTCTGCCTTCTCAGTCTGCCCCACAACCCTCGGCCAGTGCCTCATCCCTGAGGCTGGATTCTGCCCCACTACCAAAGGCAGGGGCACGTTCTGCCCCAACACCCCAGGCAGGGGCACGTTCTGCCCCAACACCCCAGGCAGGGGCACGTTCTGCCCCAACACCCCAGGCAGGGGCACGTTCTGCCCCAACACCCCAGGCAGGGGCACGTTCTGCCCCAACACCCCAGGCAGGGGCACGTTCTGCCCCAAAACCCCAGGCAGGGGCACGTTCTGCCCCAAAACCCCAGGCAGGGGCACGTTCTGCCCCAAAACCCCAGGCAGGGGCACGTTCTGCCCCAATACTTCATGCAGGGGCATATCCTGTCCCAACACCCCAGGCAGGGGCATGTTCTGCCCCACTCTGCCCCACTGCCCCCCAATACCGCCTGCCGCTGCCTCCCCCCCGTCTTCCTCAGCCTCCCACGACCCCAACCCAGCACCTCGCACCTCACAGCGCCCCAGCACTGCAGCCGCCGCCTCCCTCCCCGCCCTCCCCACAGCCCAGAGCCCGGCCCGCCGCCGGCCCCTTACCCCCGAGTTGCAGCCCACATCGAGGCCGAGCAGCGGGCGCGCGGGCGCGGGGAAGAGGCTCCGCAGGAGGCCGCGGGGCAGGAGGCGGACGCGGCCCTCGGGCGGGTGGAACCGGGAGTAGTTGGGGAAGTTGCCGAAGGGCGCAGCGCCGGGCGCCGGCCCGGGAGAGGCCTCCCCCGTGGGCGCCGCCATCTTCTCACTGCCATCGCGCGCGCGCCCCGGGCGAGCACCGGGCGCAGGAACAACCGTTCCGGGGAAGGAAGGTTCCGGGGGGGGGGGCGATCGCGCATGCGCCGAGCTGCAGAGGGGCAATGGGGGGGCAGTAGTGGGACAATGGGGGGGCAATAGTGGAGTAATGGGGGGCAATGGAGGGGTAATAGCAAGGCAATAGTGGGGCAATGGAGGGGCCAATAGCAGGGCAATGGAGGGGCAATAGTGGGGCAATAGCAGGGCAATAGCAGGGCAATGGAGGGGCAATAGTGGGGCAATAGCAGGGCAATGGAGGGGCAATAGCGGGGGCAATGGAGGGGCAATTGCAGGGCAATAGAGGGGCAATAGTGAGGCAACAGTGGGGCAATAGTGGCGCAATAGTGGCGCAATGGAGGGCAAAGAAAGGGCAATGGTGGGGCAATAACGGCAATGGCAGAGCAATAATGGGGCAGCGGCGGGGCAATGGAGGGGCAATAGCAGGGCAATGGCAGAGCAATGATGGGGCAATGGCAGGGCAGAGGCAGGGCAATGGTGGGGCAATATCAGGGCAATGGAGGGGCAATAACAGAGCAATAATGGGGCAATTGCAGGGCAATGGCAGGGCAATGGCAGGCTGCAGCCTTGGTGGGCTGGCACTTCAGCGATGGGGACAAGCTGCCATGGGACCAGCACAGCCCCAGCTCCCCAACTCCAGTCTCCCGGGTCTTTCTGAGTGAAAAGATGAATTCTTTGTGATTTTGTGTAAAAATCTCTGTCTTGTTACACCAGGGTGGGGTGAAGAGGGACGGATCCAACCACCCGGGAGTCACCTATGCCCAGAGTTGCTATGAAGACACTGTGGCCTAGAATGGGGGTGTAGGCTTGGGGGGATCATAGAATCCCAGACTGGTTTGTGTTGAAGGGACCTTAAAGCTCCTCCAGCTCCAACCCCTGCCCCGGGCAGGGACACCTTCCACTAGAGCAGGTTGCTCCAAGCCCCTGTGTCCAACCTGGCCTTGAACACTGCCAGGGATGGGGCAGCCACAGCTTCTCTGGGCACCCTGTGCCAGCGCCTCAGCACCCTCACAGGGAAGAGCTTCTGCCTCAGAGCTCATCTCAATCTCCCCTCTGGCAGGTTAAAGCCATTCCCCTTGGCCTGTCCCTCCATCCCTTGTCCAAAGCCCCTCTCCAGGTTTCCTGGAGCCCCTTTAGGCACTGGAGCTGCTCTAAGGTCTCCCTGGAGCCTTAAATCTCTTAAGGAATGATCTTAAAGGCCGTTTCCAACCCAAACCATCCCATGACCCTGTGGCATCCCCAACCTCCCTAGAAACACCCCAAATATCCCCAAATGCCCCCTCCAGCCCGACTCCCTGACCTGAGGCTTCCACCATCCCCATCCTGAGCCCCCCAACCCTATTCTGAGCCCCTCCAGCCCCAAGACACCCCCAACACCCCTCCCTCAGCACACGGGGCTCACCCCGGGGTCCTTCTGCCCCTCGCCCCCCCCCCATCCCCTGCTCTGCTGATGGGGGGAGGGTGTCCCCGCAGTGCCTCCCGCAATGTGACAGGCGGCGCCATGTGCATGCGCCCGAGCCCGGACTACAACTCCCGGCGTGCCCCGCGCGGGGGGAGCCGCGCGCTGATTGGCTGCGGCCGCGGTTTGAACGGGGCGCGCGGCGCGGCCTACACCCGGCGGCGGAGCGGGAGCGGGTGAGGGGCTGGTACCGGGGCTGGGGGGGAGCTGAGGACCCCTCAAGGGGCTGTGAGTGGGGCTGGGGGGGAGCTGAGGATCCCCAAGGGGCTGTGAGTGGGGCTGGGGGGGAGCTGGGCCCCTCCAAGGGGCTGTGAGTGGGGCTGGGGGGGAGCTGGGCCCCTCCAAGGGGCTGTGAGTGGGGCTGGGGGGGAGCTGGGCCCCTCCAAGGGGCTGTGAGTGGGGCTGGGGGGGAGCTGGGCCCCTCCAAGGGGCTGTGAGTGGGGCTGGGGGGGAGCTGGGCCCCTCCAAGGGGCTGTGAGTGGGGCTGGGGGGGAGCTGGGCCCCTCCAAGGGGCTGTGAGTGGGGCTGGGGGGGAGCTGGGCCCCTCCAAGGGGCTGTGAGTGGGGCTGGGGGGGAGCTGGGCCCCTCCAAGGGGCTGTGAGTGGGGCTGGGGGGGAGCTGGGCCCCTCCAAGGAGCTGTGAGTGGGGCTGGGGGGGAGCTGGGCCCCTCCAAGGGGCTGTGAGTGGGGCTGGGGGGGAGCTGGGCCCCTCCAAGGGGCTGTGAGAGGGGCTGGGGGGGAGCTGAGGTCCCCCAAGGGGCTGTGAGTGGGGCTGGGGGGGAGCTGGGCCCCTCCAAGGGGCTGTGAGAGGGGCTGGGGGGGAGCTGAGGTCCCCCAAGGGGCTGTGAGTGGGGCTGGGGGGGAGCTGGGACCCCCCAAGGGGGCTGTGAGTGGGGCTGGGGGGGAGCTGGGTCCCCCAAGGGGCTGTGAGAGGGGCTGGTTGCTCCCTGGGGGATAGAGAATGGAAGAAGGGGGCTGTGAGCGCTGGGGAGTGGGGCTGGGGTTGTTGGGAGGGGGGCTGGTGAGCCTGGAGGGGGGGGTCTGAGAGTCATGGGGGTCCCGCTCCTTTCCCTGCCTGTCCCGCTCCCAGCCCGCCCGAGCCGCCGGCCTGGTGTCACGTATGAAGCACCGTCAAGGAGCTGATCCTGCCGCCCCAATGGACAACTGGGAGGGCATCGAGGAGCTGCTGGCCAAGCTCTGGGTGAGCTGGGGGCGGGGGGGCTCTGGTGCTGTGGGGAGGGAGGACCCTCCTGCAGCACTGGGGTCTGACACCTTCCCCATCCCCAGGCAAGCCTCTCGCCCACCCCGGGAGCCGCCGGCGGCGCCAGCCAGGCCTCGCGGCTGCGGAAGAGCCAGGCCTGTGACCGGGTGCTGCGGGTGTGCGTGGAGCAGATGGGCAAGCCCGGGGGCTGCCCCGCCAGCACCGGCCGGCTGCTGAGCGTGGCCGAGGCCGCGTGCCAGGGCTACGAGAGCGCCGGGCCCCAGCCCGCGCCCCTCTACCTGGAGAAGATCCTGTACCACCTCCTGAGGAACACGGCCGCCCGCGGCGGCGGCGCCTGCTGGAGGGTGGCCGAGCTCCTCCGAGCCCGGCTCCTGGCCTCCCAGCCGGGCCAAGTGCCCTCCAAGGACTTCAAGGCCATCGCCTACAGCAGCTTCAGCGTGCTCTGGAGAGGGGCAGAGTCCTTGGCGGAGCCCGACCGGCCGCAGGAGGAGGCTCAAGCTGTCCTCTCGGTCCGCCTGCGAGCCCTGCGCTTCCTCCTGCTGCTGGAGCAGGATGGGGAGGCTTTGGCACCGCTGCAGCCCCCCTTCTTCACCTCCCAGACAGCTCAGCAGGCAGCTGCTGCTGCTGCCTTGTACGAGGCCCAGCAGGAGCCATCCTCAGCTTTCCTTGGCCAGCAGCTCGGGGACTGTTTGCTTGCGGTGCTGCGGAAGGAGGCGGCGGAGCCTCCCACCCTGCAGCAATCCTGCTGCTTCTTCGAGCTCACCCTGGAGCAGTGCCGGCACCTCTGCGGGGGCAGCCGGCACAGGGAGGCCAAGGAGGCAGTGAAGGAAGCGAGGGGCTTCCTGGGGGCCAGCAGCAGCTCCAGGAAGTCCTTCAGTGCCCCCCTCGCCCTGCTGGAGGCCGGGGTGCGGCTGAGCCAGGCGCTGGCTGACGGCGCCTGCCCGGCGGAGCCGCTCTTCTCCCAGGCTGCAGCAGCTCTCGGGGACGTGGCAGAGGCCTCGGAGCAGCTCCTCAGGGTGCTGGCTGAGAGCTGCCAGTTCATCAGCTCCTCCCTCGGCGAGTGCATGAGGAGGAGCAAGCAGCAGCCCTTCAGTCGGGAAGATGTGCTCGACCTCTGTGCATTCACCGAGGGGAACTGCCGAGTCCTGCTCCGGCTGCTGGAGAGGGTAAGGCTGAGGCTGGGAACGGGGTGAGCACAGAGAATGGTCCATCAGAGGCTCTGTGAGCACCTGGAAGGTTCATAACCCTGCTCCAGGCTTGATGCTCCCCTTAATCCATCAGTGGAGTGTCTCCAGCACCTCCATTCTGAGCAGCAGTGCCCGGTGCTGCCCAGGCTCTATGGATGCTGCTTTTCTCCTTCCAGTATCTGAAGGGGGCTACAAGGATGCTGCAGAGGGACCTTCATCAGGGGCTGGAGTGATAGGACAAGGGGTGATGGGTTCAAACTGAAACAGGGGAAGTTCAGGTTAGATAGAAGGAAGTTCTTCCCATGAGGGTGCTGAGGCACAGGGTGCCCAAAAGTGGTGAATGCTCCATCCCTGGCAGTGCTCAAGGCCGGGTTGGACAGAGCCTTGGGTGACAAGGTCTAGTGGAAGGTGTCCCTGCCCACAGCAGAGGTGTTGGAACTAGATGATCTTAAAGTCCTTTCCACCCCAACCCAGCCTGTGGTTCCCTGCCTGGCCCAGGTTCCTCCTGAGGGTGTCAAACAGAAGCTGATGGTGAAGCAGCTCCTGTACCGCAGCCTCCAGCTCTTTGCCAGCGTGGCCTATGACACCTTCCAGTGCTCCCAGGTACTGGTGGTGGAGGGGACAGCCTCTGGCACTGCGGGTGGGTGAGACCTTTGTGGCACTGGGTGGCTGCTCCCTTCAGAGACAACCTTGGTGCGGTTGGAAGGGGCTTCTGTGTGGGCTGTGGGTCCTTGGCAGCCTGTTGCCTCGTCCCCACAGCCATTGCAGGGCTGGCCAGGCCTGGAGCAGCTCCCAGCGGGCTGCAGGAGGAGCGTGGAGCAGATGCTGGAGGCACTGGAGGGGCTCTCCGAGAGCGAGCAAGCCAAGTACCTGGATGTCACCGGTCAGTGCCGCGGCGGGTGGCACCAAACCCGGCTCCTTGGCCATGGTTTGGGTCAACCACAGTCACAACACTCGGGGTCTGTAGCTGGGGGGTGACGAGGGGGTTCTCTGCTACGCACAGGACGTGGCTGGTGGGGCTGGGCAGGGGGTGACAGTCCCTGGCTGGACAAGGAGAGGGGTCCTTCTGTCTCCAACACATCTTTAATGGTTGGCTTTCCCTTGTGGCAGTGTCGTGCACCTTCAAGCTGGCGTACATCTTCTACAGCCAGAACCTTCACGAGGAGGCCAGCTCCATCTGTGAGCCCCTCTGCAAGGGGCTGCAGGCAGTGGATGCCTATGCGTGCCCAGAGATACCCCCAGAGAGGGTAAGTGCTTGTCTGCGCTTCCGGCAGTAACGGGGCTGAACTGGGCACTCTGCTCCCAGTGCCAGGGGAGCAGAGGAGAGGATGGCACCAGCTTTTGCTCCTGGAACAACCCCAGTTCTCTCCTCCGAGCTCTTCTCTTTGCCTGGGAAGGGAGCAGGAGGACAGGACGTGGGACGCAGGGAGTTTGCTCCCGCGGGATGCTGACTCCTGTTCCCTGTGCTCTCCCTGCAGCTCCACAAGTGCTTCAGGCTGCAGGTCGAGAGCCACCGCAAGCTGGGCTGGCTGGGGAGGGCCCTGGCCTCTGTGGAGCAGTGGCTGGTGGCACTGCGGGGCCGCACAGGGGACCTGCTGGCAGAGCCCATCTCCCTCTGGGTCCGAGTCAAAGCCGAGGCTGGGAAGCAGGGGCACGAGGAGCTGCGCCTACGGTAAGACCTGGGCTGGGTGTCCCAGGCTGTTCCCATGCTGGGACCATGGGGGTGCTTCTCCCTGTGGGACCACTGCAGTGTGCAGAGCCCCAGCCGGTCCCAGGGGTCAGAGGGGCTGGGGGCTTCATGTCTCATGGTAACCAGCTCAACGCTCTAAATCCCATCATGGGTACGGATGCACGGTGCTGTTTGTGGGAGCTACAGGAATAGAGATTTGGAATTGCTGTTGGTAAATTCACTAACTGCATTAGCACTAAAATTCAAACTAGCCAACAATTGAGCTCATACAGGAAAACAAATTAGACCAAGACAAATCTTGCTCTTCTCTGCGGAGGAGAGAGGAGCAAGCGCCTGCACGTGTGGGTCATATCCTCATCAAGAAGCTCAAATGGCCAATTTATACTTTCAAGGCCAGGTTGGACAGAGCCTTGGGTGACATGGTCTAGCGTGAGGTGTCCCTGCCCATGGCAGGGGGTTGGAACTGGATGATCTTCAGGTCCTTTCCAACCCAAACCACTCTGTGATTCTACACTTTGAGAAGCGGAGGTGAGGCTGGAGTCACATTCCTGGCTGTGGTCAAAGCAGGGGGAGCTGCTTTCTCACCCTGCTGTATTTGGTGTGTGAATGAGAGATAAGGAGAGTCTTGGCTGCATCCCTGGTACCCAGGGGCAGAACAGAGCCATGACACATCAGCATCACTCCCTCTTCCACCCCGCTGAGGCCACCTGACCTCCAGCACCCACATCAGGGTCCTGCAGCTCATTGCTCCCTTCAGCACATCTCTCAAGGCCTTGGGCCTCATCCCCACACCCAGCTACAGCTCCCATTCCCCCTAGGACCCTGAAGGAAGGCTTGGAGGGGCACAACCTGGACACAGAGACCTTGGTGACCGTTCTCTTTGCGGAGCTGAAGGCCTACAAGACCATCCGAGGTGACACGGGGCAGGAGCGCTACAACGTGCTGTGTGACGTGCTGGAGCTGTGCTCGGAGCAGAGCGGCCGCCTGCACCAGCGAGCTGTTGGCCTGACAGAGCTGGCCCAAGTGTTGTGCTACCACAGCTACTCCCAGCAGACTGACTGGTGGGTGCACACCGGCAGCTGGGGCCATCTCCCAGTGTCCCCGAGAGTCCCCAAGGAGCATTCGAGGGCCCTCAGGGGGAGTTTTCAGGATCTGGAGTGTTACTGCTCTGACTCTGCACCATTTGGGGTCCCTCCCCTCAAAATGCTCCAGGGGTTCTGTGGGCTGAAGGCAGTTTCTAACCCCTCTCTCTGGCAGCTCCTCCCTGGACTCTGTCCAGGAAGCCTTGAGGCTGCTGGAGCTGGTGCCCAGGAGCACCCAGAACCGGGACCAGCTCCTCGATGACCGGGCGCAGGCTCTGCTCTGGCTCTACATCTGCACCCTGGAGTCCAAGCTGGAGAAGGTGCGTGGGGGCCGCAGAATGGGGCTGCGGGATGCCAAAATGGATCTGGATCCAGATCTGGAAATGCTCTGGGGGCTCCATGCACGTGTCAGGTGCCCTCCTCAGCCATGCTGGCAATGCTCAGCTCTGCACCAGGGCCACCAAAAGCCACCCTGACCGCGCTGGAAAGCACATGGTGTTCTCATAACATGCTGCCTTCTCCCCCTCTGCAGAGCATAGAGAGGGAGCAGAGAGCCAGAGCTCAGGGGCTGAGGAACCTGGATGACTTTGAGCCCAATGATCTCAACTACGAAGGCAGGCTGCTGGAGGACAGGTTCCTATATGATGGCATCTCCTTCAACCTGGAGACAGAGGCCGGTGAGGACGCTGGCGGGTTGGGGCCCTTTGTGAAGAGCCTTTGTCTGGAAGCGCCTGGGTTTGGGTCGGGGTGTCACAGACCTGTGGCGTGTCCTCAGCTCTGGCCAAAAACCTGGATGATGCCTTCGCCTTGTGGAAGCAGCTCCTGGCGACGCCGGGCGTCCCGGCTGTGCGCAGCCCCGAGCAGAGCGTAGCCTCCCTGCGCCTTCTGGCAGCTCTCTACAGGCTGATGGGCAAGGTAATGCTGCTGGGGAGGGGGCTGCTGGGACATCAGCCTCCCCAGGCTCACAGAGCCCCTCTGACGTGGGCTCTGAGTGTAACTGGGGAGGGTTTCCTGCCCCACAGCCTTTGCAGGCCCTGGAGAGCTACCTCCTGGTCAGAGCCCTGTGCAGTGCTCTTGGGGACAGCCTGGGCACAGCCAGTGCCCTGTGCCAGGTCACCAAGCTGCTCTTCCAGCTGGAATGTCCCAGCTATGCCCAGGTAAGTGTGGCAGGGAGGGAAGGGGCCATGGGGTGAGCTCAGCTGGCCCTGTGGCTGCAGCCCTCACGCTGCTGTGGTGTTTTCCAGCTTTTCCTGGAGGAGACAGAGTCCTGCCTGCAGAACGCCGACAGCAGCGACGATTCCTACGTGGTGCTGCAGCAAAGCTGCCTCCTGCTGCGCAGCCGCCTGTGCTGTGTCACCCACAGGGTGAGGCTCCTGCAAGGCCTCCTCTGCCTCAGGAGCAGTGTTGGAGGCCAAGAGGAGGCTGCAGCAGCTGCTGTCCTCAATATGAGGACGTGGAGCTGTTGGAGCAAGTCCAGAGGAGGCCACGAGGATGAGCAGGGGCTGGAGCAGCTCCCGTGCAAAGACAGGCTGAGAACATTGGGGCTGTTCAGCCTGGGGAAGAGAAGCTGCGTGGAGACCTCAGAGCAGCTTCCAGTGTCTGAAGGGGGCTACAAGGATGCTGGAGCGGGACCCTTATCAGGGACTGGAGCGATAGGACAAGGGGTGATGGGTTCAAACTGGAACAGGGGAAGTTCAGGTTGGAGATAAGGCAGAAGTTCTTCCCTGTGAGGGTGCTGAGGCGCTGGCACAGGGTGCCCAGAGAAGCTGTGGCTGCCCCATCCCTGGCAGTGTTCAAGGCCAGGTTGGACACAGGGGCTTGGAGCAACCTGCTCTAGTGGAAGGTGTCCCTGCCCGGGGCAGGGGTTGGAGCTGGAGGAGCTTGAAGTCCCTTCAACCCAAACCATTCTATGAGCTCTATCTCCATACCTGCGGCGAGGGATTTTGGGCATGGAGATACCCTGGCCCACAAATGGGGGCTCTTTCTCTGCAGATTGAAGAGGGTCTCACCCTACTGCTGAAGGTGCTCCAGAACATGGCTCTGCAAAAAGCCTCAAAGGTGTGGTACCTGCTGCGAGCCCACGTCCTGCAGCTGGTGGCCACCTACCTGAGCCTCCCCCTTGCCCGCCTCTCGCTGGAGCTGCGGCAGCAGATCTTTGTGCAAGGTGAGCTGCTGGGGGATGTTTAAACCCTCCTGGTGAGCACCAGGCTGGCAGGGGCCATGGGCACAGCTCCATGCAAATGTTTTACCTCTGGGCTTCTCCAAACCAGCCCGTTTGGGGTGAGGAGAGGGGATTTGCTGGGGCTGGGGAGGGTCTCGGCCGGTGCTGATACCCAGAGCTGCCCTCACACAGGATGGAAGACACCCAAGACAGCTCTTGTTGAAGCCCAGAAGCTCTTCCGCAGCATCATCCTCCTGCTGATGGGCAGCAGCGTGCTGGGATGTCAGGGATCAACAGCATCTGAGGGCCAGTTTATGGATTATGGTGAGTTGGTCTCTCCTGTGGAGCAGAACCCAGCTGCTCCTCCACAGAGTCGGGCTCCTTGCCTGTGTCTCTGTGAGGAGCAGCTCTGGTCACCTTCCTGTCCTGCCTTGCAGGGGACAACCTGCTGCTGAAGTGGCAAGTGCTGGCTGACGTGCTGGCCTGCTCCGAGCACCTCGTGGCTCTACTCAGCAGGTTGGAGGTGGTGTGTAAAGCCAAAGCCTTCTGCCTGGAGGCCGTCAAGCTGGCCATGAAACTGCAGGCCACGCGGTGGTGAGCTGGCCATGCAGGGGGAGAACAGCCTGGGCAGGGGCTTGGGGGGTGCTTGGTTAGGGGTGAGCTGCCCTGTGACCACAGGGGACGTTGGTGTCTGCGCCCCTTTGGTGGGGGACTGGCCCTGGTGGGAGGGTTTGGCATCTTCTCAGCTTCGTCTGGAGCAAGCATCTGCTTTGGGGAGTGTTATCCCATGAATTCATCTTGCCAGGTCTGATGTGGGCTCCTTCCTCACTGCCCATCAGCTTCCTTCCCACATGGCCCTGAGGGCTGTTGTGGGGGGGTTCCCCTGAGGGCTGTTGTTGGGGGGGGTTCCCCTGAGGGCTGTTGTTGGGGGGGGTTCCCCTGAGGGCTGTTGTGGGGGGGTTCCCCTGAGGGCTGTTGTGGGGGGGTTCCCCTGAGGGCTGTTTTCCCCCCTAGGTGTACTTCCTTCCTGGTGCTGAAGGCCCAGCTGGAGCTGCAGCAGAGCGAGCTGGAGCTGAGCCACTCGGACCTGCAGCAGGCTCTCTTCCTCCTGGAGCCTGACAGTGGTGAGTCCCTGCTCTGGCTGGAGGAGGGCAATGGGGCAGGTGAGCCCCAAGCCTGGGCAGCTCCAGTTTGGGCTGGGGTGAAAGATCTGCCTTGTGCAGGTGCTCCCAATGAGCCAGGAGGGTGCAGAGGTGGGGGGTGACTCTGAGCCGTGTTTTGGCTCCTTGAGCGACTCTTCCAGCCACTAAAGGCATAGCTGGAAGAAGCAGCATCATTGGCTCTGGCTTCCTGCACCCCTCCTCGGGCTGGGAGGGGGTCAGGGCTGAGTGGGGAGGACACACAAAGAACCATCCCTTCCCCTTGCAGAGTTGAAAACCAGCAAGGAGCAGCAAGGCCACATGAAGCTCCTGCCCGGGAAGGGCAAACTGGAGGGCAGGAAGAAGCAGGCCCCCATCTCTGAGCCCCCTGGAGAAGAGGACGGTTTCCTGAAGGGCCCCACGCTGGCGTTTGTGGCCACAGTGAGTGGGCCGGGGAAGGCGGATGCTCTCACTGCCTCCCCGGAGCTGAAGCCTGCGAGGAGGAAGAGACTGGCCTTCCTCAGCCACCCCCCAGCCTGCCCCTGCTGCCTCTGCTCCGACCTGTGCCTCTCTGCTCTCTGCCTGCGCTGGCTGCTCTCCTGCGCCCAGGCCGAGCTGGCAGCGGGCAGCACGGCCAAGGGGCTGGGGCTGCTCCGCGCCGTGGTGCCGCGCTGCGCCGCCGTGGCCGCCCGCTTCGCTGCCGTGCTGCAGGACAAGCTGAGGGCCACCTCCACCAGCCACGACCCGCCTGCTCTGGAGCTGCTGCACGATCTGGTGGCCACTTGCTATGCCACGTTGGCCCTGCAGAGCCTGGCCAGCCCCCGCCTGGCAGAGGAGCTGGAGATGGGGTTGAAGTTCTTGGTGTCCTGCAGACCCCACGTGCCCAGCCTGGAGGTCTCCAGGGCCAGCCTCCTGCTTGCCAAAGCCACGGCCACCTTTTGCCACCCGGTCTCCAAGCATGGTGACTCCATGGATGGCATCTTTGCCAGCTCTTGGAGCCAGCAGCTGCCCACACCGGCTCTGACGGAGCCTGAAGTGGTGGCTGTGCCCAAGGCCCTCAAGACGGCCAAGGCTCAACCCCGAAGGTGCAAGAAGACAACCTTGGCTGCGGCTGCGCCCAAGCCCAGAGTGAAGAAGAGCCAAAGAACAAAGCCCTTGGCTGTGCCAAGCACTGAGGATGTGTTTGCTCTGGGTGACCTGGACACTGAGGTGCCGCCCATCATCATCCGGCCGGTGCCGGTGCCCTGCACCCCGCACCAGAGAGCGTGTCCCCCCACCAAGGCGCGCGCAGCCCCTGGCCCCAGGACACCCTTCACCATCTTCAGCGAGTCCTCCCCACCAGGCAGCAAGTCCCAGCTCCTGCGGGCACCCAGGGTGCTGGGGAGAGTCAAGTCCCGCCTGCAGGTGAGTGGGGAGGGAGGTGAGGGGCAGCTCAATGTGCCCAGCACCAGCCCCACCACCCCCTGTCCCTCTGCTCCAGGTGACATTCAGCGATGACAGTGACTTGGAGGATCCTGAAGCGGGGGGGACCCCCACAGCTTCCCACAAGCCTTCCTGCCCCCAGAGAGCTCGGTCCCCCCGGCCCATGAGGTCCAAGGGGAGCTCGCAGGGGCTCAGCACCCGCAGCAGCTGCGCCCAGCCCCGCAGAGGGCGGCCGGGCACCCGCAGGGCCGGGGCTGCGGAGGAGCGGAGGGAGCGGGCGCCCCGCAGGGCTGCCAGCACGAGAGCAGAGGAGGAGCGGGAGCTTCCCAGGGCCACTGAGGCAGAGGAGAAGATGGAGGAAGAGCTTCAGATCAGCTTTGAGGTGCTGCAGGACTCTGAGGAAGAAGCCAAAGCCCCAGGTGAGCGGGGCTGCCCCAGCATTGGGGGGTGTTGCCTTCATGCACCCCGAAGCAGCCGCAGCGGGTTGTCCCCACCAGCGCCAGGGACGAGGTGTCTCCGTCTCTCCCCACAGGCAGGAGGCAGCAGCCTCGGCGCAGGCAGGAGGGTGCAGGCAGGAAGCAGGAGCAGCAGGAGGCTGGTGAGGACGTCCCGGCAGAGGGGACCCTGCCCACGGCTGGTGGTGAGCACCCGGCGCGGTGTGCTGGGGAGGTTTGGGTGCTGGGGAGGGAAGCTGAAGCTGAGCCTGTTGAAGTTGGTGGCAGCTCTGCAAAAACATACTTAAAATGAGTTAAAACCACAGGCAGAGGGTAAAAGAGCTGAGGAGGAGGGAGAGGGGCTGCTCCCCAGCGCTGGGGAAAGGGTTTCCAGCTGGGCTGGTAACTGGTGGGCAACTTCCATGTCTTTATCTTGACCCATGGTGGGGTTTGTCCCATTGCCTTGCCACTTCCTGAGGATGGGAAGTGGGTGAGGGGCTGGGTGGGCATCAGGCTGCTCACCAAGGGGAGCACGGGGCTGCTCTGAGCTTCCTGCACGTGGGGTGCTGGTCTTCAGCTGGGAGCTGGGGGGTGTGCTGGGGACACCATGTCTGTCCCCTCTGCTCCCTGCTCCACGTCCCCTCACCACCACTTGGCATTGCCTGAGGGCTCCGTGACTGATCCTGCCCTGGGGTCCTGCTGCTTTGTCCCTTCCAGATGTCTCCTCCTTGGACACGGTCCTCGAGCTCCTGAAGGACGCTTTCAACTGCCTGAGCCACTGCCCCCCCAGCGCGCTGTACAGCCACCTCTGCCAGCTCCTGGCTCTGGGCACGGGCAGCCAGGACCCCCTCTCCACCGCGTACCTGCTCTCCGAGTCCCTCTCCATCACCACCCGCCACCAGCTGCTCGGTGTCATCCACAGGAAGATCCAGTGAGTCCCGCGGTGTCGTCCCCCCCGACACCCCCATCACGGAGAAGGGGCTCCCCCGACACCCCCAGAGCCCCACCAGAGGTGATTTTGGGATGATTGTTCCCTTCTGAGTGTCTTTTCCTCCACAGCAAAGAGAAGAAGTCAGTGGGGGACGTGGCTGAGCAGCTCAGGGGGCTCTGCCTGCAGGAGGGGAGCACTGGCCAGCGCAGCCAGCACCTCGCTGACCTCGAGAGGCTCTTCATGTTCAGCTCCACGGGGCTGGGGGCTGAGGAGCGGGACAGGTTTGGGATGCAGCTGCAGCAGATCCCCAGTGGTAAGAGCTGGTGTGAGCCCAGGCACCAAGGCAGCTCATCACCCAGGAGGGTGCTGGGTGACACGGGGGTGCTGTCCTTATGCTCTGGGTGTGACTTTCAGGGGTGACCGTGTGCATGTTGACCCTCGCCAGCACCCAGCCCGGCTCTGTAGGGGACACGCTGCTGCTGACACGGCTGGAGAAGGGCAGCACCCCCGTGAACATCCGCATCCCCACGGCGCTCACCAAGGTGAGGGCAGGGATGGGACAGGGGCAGCCCCACCATAGCAGGGCCTCAGGTCACTGCTCCCTTCCTCCTCCAGGCCCCACTGCGCTCGGTGCTGAAGGATTTTGACACCATCCAGAAGGAGCAGAAGGAAGCCAACACCTGCACAGACAAGCAGGACTGGTGGATGCGTCGTTTCGAGCTGGACCGCAGGATGAAGGTGGGGGGAAAACCACCCCGTGGGGTGTATTTTGGACAGGGTTTGGGGTCCAGGCCCCCTCTAGTGACTCTCTGACCTCTTGCAGAGCCTCATTGAGACCCTGGAGCTGCAGGTGCTGGGCTGCTGGAGAGGGGTCCTGCTCCCCAGCAGCCCCGAGCCCAGCCTGGCAGAAGAAGCCGCCCAGTTGCACCCACAGCTCCGCCAGTGCGGCTGGAGGGACGCGGATCCCACCCTGCTCAAGGTGCTGGGCTGGGGCCGGGCTCGGGGGAGCTGAGCCCCTGCCTGGCCCCTGCTCACCCCGTTCCTGCTGCCCCCAGGCGGTGCTGAACGCTGCTCCCCTGCTCTCCCCCTGCGATGTACAAGCCGTGGCCTTGGGCCTCTGCTCGGCGCAGCCCCGCCGGGCCCAGCTCCTCTTGCAGGAGGCGGTGGAGAAGCGGAAAGCCCGCGCCAAGCAAAGCAGCAGCTCCCTCGTCCTGGTTCTGGATAAGGTGAGAGCCCTGCCCTGCCTCGCCTCCTCCTGCCTCTGCTGCCTCCCTCCTGCTCACACCTTCCTCCTCCTCCTCCTCTCCCAGCACCTGCAGAAGCTGCCCTGGGAGAGCATGGCGTGCCTCAAGGCTGTGCCCGTCACCAGGCTGCCTTCCCTGCGCTTCCTGCTCAGCTACTCCCTGGCACAGAAGGTGAGAGCATGGGGGGGACCCCCCGTAGCACAGCCCTGGGGGTGGGGGGGATCCCCCGAACCTTGCCCTGGGCCAGGACCCACCCGTGTCCCCCCTCCTGCAGCAGGCAGGCTCTGTGCTGAGCCGCGGCGTGAACCCCAGCAGCACCTTCTACGTCCTCAACCCGCACAGCAACCTCAAGGGCACTGAGGAGCGATTTCGGGGCTGGTTTGAGAGGTGGGTGAACAGCTCGGGGAGGGACTGCAAGTCTTGGGGGGGGTGATCTGTGCCCCCCCCCTCCAGCCCATCTCACCAGCATTCCCACAGCGAGCCCGGCTGGAAGGGGGTGACAGGAGCCGTCCCAAGCCCGGAGCAGATGCAGGCAGCCCTCCTGGAGCACGACCTCTACATGTGAGCGTCATGGGGCTGCTTGGGGGCACCCTGGGGGGGTAGGGGGTGGCACCAAGGCTCACCCAGGGGTGCTTTCTCCCTGTAGCTATGCTGGGCATGGAGCAGGCGCCCGCTTCCTGGACGGGCAGACCATCTCCCGGCTGGAATGCCGCGCTGTCACACTGCTCTTCGGCTGCAGCAGCGCCCTGCTCGTCGTCAGAGGCAGCCTGGAGGGCTCCGGCATCATCCTCAAGTACATCATGGCCGGCTGGTGAGTTATGGGGGGGTCTCTCTGCAGTGGGGCGGGGGGGAGGGAGGCTTTGCATGCCCAGGGTGGGATCTAAGCCCCTTGTCCCTTGCAGCCCCTTCGTCCTGGGGAACCTGTGGGATGTGACGGACCGGGACATGGATCGCTATGCACAGGCGCTGCTGGAGGGCTGGCTCAGGGGGGGCTCGGGGGCACCACTCCTCGACTACATGGCCCAGGCCCGCCAAGCCCCCAAACTCAAGTACCTCATCGGGGCGGCCCCCGTTGCCTATGGGCTGCCCGTCTGCCTGCAGTGAGGGCTGGGGGGTCCCGGGGGAGGACACTGAGGACGTCGGGGGGTGTTTTATGTCTTATTTATTTTAACCAAAGTGCTTTTAGGGGTCTGTTCATTAACAATAAAGCTGCTGCTCTTTGCCCTGTGTCCCCCCAGACATGTTCCCCCTTCCCTTCCCCATTTACCCTCAGTCCCCACAGCTGGACCCCCCAGGGAAGGTCACTGAGGCTCCTGCTCTCCTCCTCTGCTGCTGGACAGGACCCAGAGCCCCCACTCTTTGCTGTTGCCCCCCATCCCTTGTTGGTTTGGGGGGTCCTGGGATGGGGGGGATTTGCTCAGGGGTCCTGTCCCAATGCACTGTGGAGTTTAGCCTCGGCCCTTGGGGGGGGGGGGGCACCTGAGATGTCGCTCCCATGGGATGGACACGGACCCATTTCCTATGGGGGTTTATTGGGATGCTGGAATGTGCCCCCCCCCCCCAACACACACACTCCCAACGTTGGGGGGGGGGGCTGCTGCGTCCTTCCCCCGCCCCTCCAGCCGCCAGGGGGCGCTGTGGGGCGGAGCAGCGAGAGGCGCGGGCGGCGCCGGAGCGTCGCGGCGGCCCAAGATGGCGCAGCCGGTACCCGCTGGGGAGCTGCCGCTGCCGCAGCTGGAGCTGCTCAAGGGGCAGCTCGACCAGGTCCGGGGGGGGCGTGTGGGGCGGGGGGGAACTGCTGCGGGTTCAGTGGGGCTGCTGTGGTGCTTGGCTGGGAGGGGGATGTGTGGGTCTAGCCTAGGCCGTGGGGCTGGGGTTGATGTGTGGGGCCTGACTGGGCTGTGGGGTTTGGAGGGGATGTGTGGGGCTGGGGCTGAGGGGGATGTGTGGGGCCTGACTGGGTGGGAGGGGATGTGCTGGGCTGTACTGGGTTAAACTGGGCTGTGGGGTTTAAAGGGGGATGCGTGGGGCTTGACTAGGTGAGGGGGGCTGAACTGGGGTTCAGAGGGGAGGGATGGGGGCAATGTGGGGGGCCTATACTGGGCTGTGGGGGTTGGAGGGGATGTGTGGGGCCTGACTTGGGTGGGAGGGGCTGTGCTGGGCTATATTGGGCTGAACTGGGCTGTGGGGGTTTGGGGGGATGTGTAGGGCTGTGGCTGATGAGGCAGGCCTGTAACTCAGCTGCGGGGTTGGAGGGGATGTGTGGGGCTGGGGTTGATGTGTGCGGCCCGGCTGGGCTGTTGGCACTGGGCTCCAGGGAAGCACTGGGGGAGTGACAGGCCTGGAGCTGAGCAGGTGAGCTGCCTCAGCCCCACAGCCCCACGTGTGACCCGGGCTTGGGGCCCCGCCTGATCCCCCCTTCCCGGTCCCCTCCCCATGCTCCAGGAGGTGGAATTCCTCTCGTCCTCCATCGCCCAGCTCAAGGTGGTGCAGACCAAGTATGTGGAAGCCAAGGACTGCCTCAACGTGCTCAACAAGAGCAACGAAGGCAAGTGGGGTCCCCCCGAGGCCGGCACCCTCCTCCCCGCCGTTGCTTCTTGCACCCCCAAAGTGCTTCTTGCACCCCCAAAGTGCTTCTTGCACCCCCAGGGCTGAGACAGACCAAGCCCTGCTCTGAGCAAACCCCCCTGAGCCCCGTGTCCCCCCTCTTGGGGCCAGCGGGGGGGGGGGGCAGATGTTCCACCACCCTCCCCAGATGTTGAGGTGCAGCCCCGCGGGGCTCCCCTCACTCTTCTCCTCGTCTTTCCCCAGGGAAGGACCTGCTGGTGCCGCTCACCAGCTCCGTATCCTTTTCCTGCTGCCAGTTCCCACCCCTCGGGGCTCTCTGTGCCAACCCTCTGGCATCCCGGCACATCCCGGCTCCGTTCCCGCTTTCCCAGCGGAGCCACGGCCCCCTCCCGGTTCCCATTCCCTGCTTTCCCTGACGCCCTTCCCAGATGTACGTCCCCGGGAAGCTCTCGGACGTGGAGCGTGTCCTCATTGACATCGGCACCGGCTACTACGTGGAGAAGGTGAGGGGATGGGGGGGGACACTGGGGTTTGGGCCTTGGAGACCCCCCCTCACCCCCTTTTCTTCCTTTCCCTCGTTCAGGATGACCTCCCTGTCTGGGGGAAAAGGGGATGGAAAAGAGGGTGAGGGGAAAAAGGGGAAACTTCCCCCCCCCCCCCCCCTTCCCACCCCTTCTTCTTCCCCCAGGATGACTTCCCTGTCTCGGGGAAAAAGGGGGTGAAGGGGAGAGAAAAGGGGGGTGAGGGGAAAGGGGAGAAACCTTTCCCCTCACCCCCCTTTTCCACCCTCACCCCCCCCCCCTCCCCCCCCCCCCACCCCTTTCCCCCCCCCCAGTCAGCCGACGACGCCCGGGATTTCTTCAAGCGGAAAATCGACTTCCTGACCAAGCAGATGGAGAAGATCCAACCGGCTCTGCAGGAGAAACACGCCATGAAGCAGGGTGAGACCCCCCCCCCCCAGCTCCCTGCCTGCCCTGGGGGGCCCCCAGCAGCCCCCCCTGACCCCCCGCTCTCCCCGCAGCCGTGGTGGAAGTGATGAGCCAGAAGATCCAGCAGCTCACAGCCCTGGGAGCAGCACAAGGAGCCACCACCAAGGCATAGCCTTCACCCTCCCCTGGGATGGAGCAGAGGCCGGGGGGGGCCGTGGGGCGCTGCCCCCCCTTCCCTGCCTCTCCCTGTCCCCATTCCCTGCTGGCTCTTCCCAGCGGTGCCCAGCAGCACCAGCCCCCCCTTTTTGTAAGCAGCACGGAATAAATGGGACTTCTCAATGTGGGGCTCTTTGGGAATGGGGCTGGGGGGGCTCTGCCCCCCCCTGTGGCCGCACCACTTGGAGCAGCCTCATCCCGGGAATGCCGCTGCTCCAGGAATCGCCCCCTTCCCCCCATCACGCTCCATGTTCCCCCAAAGAGAAGAACTTTATTCCCAGTCCAGCCCCACTCCACTGGCACAGGGACCCCCCCACAGCTCCCACCCGGGTCCCTCCCCCTGTCCCCCCCATATCTACATCCATGGGGCCACCACCTGGGGGGGGCACCAAGGTCTAGCCCAGGGCCACTGGGGGCAGTGGGGTCTGGTGGGGCTTGAGGCACCTCGTCCCCTGCCCCTGGCAGTCCGTGTGTCCTCTGGGCTGTCACCTTGTCCCCCCACCCGCAGCTCAGTCCATGTGCCCCAGCTCCATGTCACCTCAGCCCCTGCCTCTGGCTCAGTCCATGTCTGTTGAGGTGTCACCTCGTCCCCCTGCCCATATATCAGTCCGTGTGCCCCCCAGCTCTGTGTCACCTCACCCCCATGCCCGCAGTTCAGTCCATGTGTCACCTGTTGAGGTGTCACCTCATCCTCCTGCCTGTAGCTCAGTCCATGTGTCCCCCAGCTCCACGTCACCTCATCGCACATCACCTCATCCCCCTGCTTGCAGCAGTCCCTGTGTCCTCTGTTGAGGTGTCACCTCATCCCCCTGCCCGCAGTTCAGTCTGTGTGTCCCTTGTTGAGGTGTCACCTCATCCTCCTGCCCATAGCTCAGTCCATGCATCCCCCATCAGAGGTGTCACCTCATTCCCCCGCCTGCAGCAGCCCCTATGTCCTCTGTTGAGGTGTCACCTCATCCCCCTGCCCGCAGTTCAGTCTGTGTGTCCCTTGTTGTGTCACCTCGTCCCTGCCCCTGGCCCAGTCCCTGCGCCCCGGCGGCGCCCTCAGGGCACGAAGAGGGGCTTGTGGATGCGCTTGTGGCGGTTGAGCGTGGCGCTGCGGGCGAAGCTCTCCCCGCACTCCACGCAGATGTAGGGCTCGTGCCCGTGCGCCTGCGCCCGGTGCCGCTCCAGCTCAGCACCATCGCGGCAGCTCTGCCCGCACTCGGGGCAGGCCGGGGCCTGGCCGCGGGCGGCGTGGACGCGCTGGTGCTTGAGCAGGTTGGTGCTCTGGGCGAAGCCGCGGCCGCACTGCGCGCACCGGTGGGGCCGCGCGCCCGAGTGCGTGCGCTGGTGCTTGATGAGGTTCTTGCTCTGCGTGAAGCTCTTCCCGCACTGCCCGCAGCTGTAGGGCTTCTCGCCGGTGTGGATGCGCTGGTGCTGGATGAGGTTGGAGCTCCAGCTGAAGCTCTTGCCGCAGTCCCCGCAGCGATACGGCTTCTCCCCGGTGTGGGTCCGGCGGTGCTGCACCAGGTGGGAGTTCTGGCTGAAGCTCTTCCCGCACTCCCCGCACGTGCTGGGCCGCTCCCCGGTGTGAGTCCGCTGGTGCCGCAGCAGCTTCGACCAGTGGCTGAAGCTCTTCCCGCACTCGTTGCAGATGAAGGGGCGCTGGCGGCCGCCCCGGTGCCGCGTCCCCCCTTCCTCCTCCTCCTCCTCGCCGTAGCCCCCCGCTGACGTGGCGGCGCCGGAGCTGGGTTGTCCCCCCCGTTTCTTGGCTTTGGGGGGCAGGGGGCTGTGCGGGATGACGGTCTGGATGATCTCGTGGGGCAGCACCTCGTCCTCGCAGTCACTCACGATGCCGTCATCAGCTGCAGGGAGGGGAGAGAGAGGCTGGGGATGGAGCTGACACCCCGCAGAGAATCATCAAACCCCAGCCTGGGTTGGGTTAAAGGGACCTTAAAGCTGCTCCAGCTCCAACCCCTGCCCCGGGCAGGGACACCTTCCACTAGAGCAGGTTGCTCCAAGCCCCTGTGTCCAACCTGACCTTGAACACTGCCAGGGATGGGGCAGCCACAGCTTCTCTGGGCACCCTATGCCACCGCCTCAGCACCCTCACAGGGAAGAGCTTCTGCCTCAGAGCTCATCTCAATCTCCCCTCTGGCAGGTTAAAGCCATTCCCCTTGGCCTGTCCCTCCATCCCTTGTCCAAAGCCCCTCTCCAGGTTTCCTGGAGCCCCTTTAGGCACTGGAGCTGCTCTAAGGTCTCCCCTTCACGCAGCAGAGGGGCAGGATCCCCTCCCTGAGCTGCTGCTCACGCTCTGGGGGTGCAGCCCAGCACACGGGGAGTTCTGGGCTCAAGCACACACTGAACCCAGGTCATGGGGAGCTTCTTGTTGGTCCATGGGTAGGGGACAACCCCCCCAGGGATGGGACCCCCCTCCCCAGCCCCCCCTCGCCCCCTCCTTACCGATGTAGACCCTCCGGACCATGTCCCCCTCGTCCGAGTCGTGCAGCTCCACCACGCAGGGCTCCTCCTGCTCCATGGGGGCAGCCGGCGGGGGGCTGCGGGGCAGGGGGAGCCCTCAGCATCCCCCACCTCACACAGGGGCCCCCCAACCCCGGCCCGAGACCCCCCCAGGCTCCCAAACCCCATCCCCAGTTCCTCCCGCACCCCCTTTGGCTCAGGGTGAACCGGAGCCTGGCAGGAGCCAGGGAGAGCTGCTGTTGGGGGCAGGTCCCTCTGTGCCCCCCTCGTATCCCCTTGTGCTGCCCCAGGTCCCTCTGTGCCCCCCCAAATCCCACTGTGCTTCCCTAAATCCCTTTGTCCTGCCCCAAAGCCCTTCATGCCCCCCCAAATCCCTCTGTGTGACCCCAAATCCCTTCATATTCCTCCCAGTCTCTCTGTGGGACCCCAAATCCCTTTCTGCCCCCGCAAATTCCCCCGTGCTCCCCCAAACCTCCCCATCCTCCCATGTTACCTGCGCTCAGGGCGGTTTTGGGGGGTCCCGCTGCTGCTCCCAGTGCTCCCCACGGCTCTGCCCTGGTGCTGGACCCCAAAACCTGGGGGGGGGGGAGGCACGGACAAGGGAGGTTACAGCCCCGCGGGGGGGGGGTGTCACTTGTCCCCCACCCCATGGACCTGCCCCCCCCCATTCACCCTCCATAATAGAGGGGCTGTGACACCCCCCGTGCCCCCCCACTCGGGGTCCTGCAGCACTGGGGGGGGTGTGGATCCGTCCCGGGGGGTCCCGGTGCAGGGGGGGGGGGCTCCGGTGCGGGGGGGGCACAGGGACCCCTCCGAGCATCCCCGGTTCTGGTCCCGGTTCCCCCCGTGCCCCCCCCCCCGCTCACCGGCCCCGTTGCGGCGGCTCCGCCGCTTCCGCCGCTCGCCCGGCCCGAGGGGGCGGCGGCTCCGCGGGCCCGGCCCCCAGGGGGGGCTGGAAGGGGGGGGGTACCCCCGGTACCACCCCCGGTACCGCCCCCGGGCGCGGGGCTGCGCCCACAGCGGGGCCGCAGCACCCCAAGAGGGACTGAACCCCCCGAGGTGCCTGCACCCCCCTATTGCGATGCTTCGTGCACCCCAAAAGTGCCTGTATCCCCATCCATGGTGCCTGGAGCTCCCCAAAAGAGCCTTAACACCCCCCCCCGGCGCCCGGTGCACCCCAATAGATGCTTGTACCCCCTCCTGTGGTGCTTCGTGCACCCCAAAAGTGCCTGTATCCCCATCCACGGTGCCTGCAGCACCCCAAAAGGTGCCTGTCCCCCCCTAGGGTGCCCGGGGCACCCTAAAAGGTGCCTGTACCCTCTTCCTGTGGTGCCTGCAGCACCCCAAAAGAACCTTAACACCCCCCCCAGGGTGCCTGGAGCTCCCCCAGGTGTGTCTGTACCCCACTCATGGGCTGCCTGGAGCACCCCAACAGTGCCTGCATCAACCCCAGCATGCCCAGTGCACCCCAAGGTGCTTGTACCCTCCTCCCAGGTTGGCCGGTGCACCCCAAAAGTACCTTCACACCCCTCCTAGGATTCCCAGTGCACGCCACAGGTGCCTGTACTGGTCCTCTGGGGTGCCTGCTGCACCCCAAAAGTGCCTGCATCCCCCCCAGGATGCCCAGTGCACCCCAAAGGTGCCTGTATCCCTTCTCCATGGTGTCTGCACCCGCGGTCCCCCAGCAGTGCCTGTACCACCCCGAAGATGCTCAGTGCACCCCAAAGGAGCTACATCCTCCCCAGGGTGCCCCGTACACCCCAAAGGTGCCCACAGTCCCCCCTTGGGGTGCCCCAGAGGTGCCCGCTGGATCAGAAGATGTCCACACACCCCCAGGAAGGTGCCCCCCAAAGCTGCCCAATGCACCCCAAAGCCACCTGCACCCTCCTGCCACAGAGCAGGGTGCACCCTAAAGGTGCTCTTGACTCACTCAAATGCCTGGTGCACCCCAAAGGGGCTCATGCACCCCCAAAGCTGCCTAGTGCACCCCCCCAGGCTGCTGAGGACACCCCAAAAGTGCCCAGTACACCCCCAGATTGTCCAGTGCACCCTAAGCTGCCCCCCCCAAAGCTGACCAATGGCCCCCAAAGCCACCCAGGGCCCCCCAAAGCTGCCCAGTGCGGGGTGTCGGGGGGTGCTGGGTCCTCTCCCAGGGCCCACCCCCCCTCGACCCCCCCCCACCTCCTCCTGCCAGCACCTGGGGGGCAGCTCAGGGGTGTTTTGGGGGGTCTGTGGCTTTTGGGGGGCTAAAGCAGCCCAATCCGCAGCCCAGAGCTGCACCCGCAGGGGGGAAACTGAGGCACAGCGCCGCGACCCCCCCATAGCCCCCCCCGCGTGTCCTTTGGCCCTAAAGGGGGGCCCCACATTGGGGGGCTGTCATGGAGCCGCTCCCCTTATTAGGGGGTTGGGGAGGGGGCGAGCTGAGCCCCCAACACATCAATGGGGGGGACAAGGGGTGTCGGAGCATCGCGCCGGGGGGGGCACGGGTGCTGCAGGGCTTTTGCCCCCCCCAGCTCCCCCTTTCCCCCCCCACCCCCTCCCCTCTCCCTGCCTCAGTTTCCCCCCCCCCTTTACACCCCGTTGATTCCCGGGGGGGGCCGCGGCGCCGGGGCCGAGGGGCACAAAGGAACCGCGAAGCCCCGGGGGGACCCCCCCACCCAGCACCGCTCCCACAGCGGCTCCGCAGCCCCGGCCCGAGATGGGGGTACCCCAGTTCACAGTGGGGGGGGGTGTCCCGTCCTCCTGCATCCTCCTCCCCCCCCAACCCCAAGGGCAGCGGCTCATCCATGTGTGTCCCCCCCCTCCAACCCAACCCATCGCCGCCGGCCCCCGACTCACCTCCGCGGGGCCGCAGCACGGGCTGGAGCGCTGGGATGTGGGATGATGGGCGCAGGGGTTGGGGGGGGCCCCGGTGAAGGGTCTGGGGGGGCGATGGGCTGAGCGCGAGGCTGGTGCAGGGGGAGGCCGAGAACAGGAAGGTCCCAGCGTCATCCCATTCCCCCGGCCCCGCCGCCGCCGGATGCGCTTTTCCCACTCGGAGCAGTGAAAACACAAGGGGGGGAATCTCGGATAAAGAGCAAGGGGGGGGTCCCCAGCCCGCGACACCCCCAAACCCCACAGCGAGCGATGCGGGGGGGGGGGGGGTGTCGGTCAGCTCCTCCGGTGACGGGAAATCCGGGATTCAGTGCTGGATTGGGGGTGTTTCTATAACCGCTCCGCTTGGAAAACGTTCCGGGGGGAGATTGGGGGGGGGATGGATGTAACAGGGCTGGTTTTGGGGGGGCAGGGGACGGAGATGAGCAGCCGGATCCCCTCCTTCCCCCCCCCACCCCCAATCGCTTTGTGTAACGGTTCCGGCTCCAGCCCCGCGTTTCCCGCCCCCCGGCGAAGGAAAATGGTTGGGAATTGTGCAACGAGGCCGGAGCGGGAGCGCGGGATCAGCCCCAGCGCCGGGGCTGGGGGGGCTCAGCACCCGCTGAGCCCCGGCAGGGCCTGGGGGTGCAATGGGGGGATCCGGGGGGTCCCCCCGCCCCTGCCCCGGGGCGCTGGGTGCCGCGTTCGGCGTGTGCCGGGGCCGCTGCGGGATCCGTCCCCGCGGGCACCGGGATCGGCTCCAGCCGCGGCAGAGCGGGAGGACGGGAAAATCCTGCCCATGGCGGCGCCGGGATCGCGCCATTGCCGCGGCCGCCGCCCCGTCCCCGGCGCTGACACCACCCGGGGGGGCCCCACATCCCCACGGATGATGCTCAGGGAGCGCCGCTGCTCGGGAACCGTTTATTGAGCCCATCGGCGCCCGCCCCCCCCTCCCCCCCGGTTTGGGGGCGCTGAACCCCGGCCCCGCTCCCGCCCGACCCAGCCCCCGGCCCGGCGATGCCAGTGCCCACTGGTGGGGATGCGCCCCAAAGGCATCTCCATCCCGGTGCACTCATCCCAGTGTCCTCATCCCTATCCCAGAGTCTGCATCCCAGCATCCCTGTTCCCATCCCAGTGTTGTCATACCACTGTCACCAACCCCATCCTTGGTGTTCTCATCCCCATCCCAGCATCCCTGTCCCGTTCCAGTGTTCCCATCCCAACATCCCCATCCTGGCATCTTCGTCACCATCCCAGTGTCCCCATCCCAGCAGCCCCATTCTTGGTGTCCCCAACCCCATCCCAGCATCCCTATTCCAGCATCCCCATCCTGACATCCTCCTCCCCTTCCCTGCGTCCCCAGTCTGGCATTCCTATCCTGGGGTGCCCCTGTCCCCATCCCACTATCCTCATCCTGGTGTCCCCATCCCGGCATCCCCATCCCTGGTGTCTCCATCCCCATTCCAACATCCTCACTCCAGCATCCCCATCCTGGCACCCTCATCACCATCCCAGTGTCACCATTCCCATCCCTGCATCCCCATCCCAGCATCCCCATCCCCATCTTTATCACCATCCTGGCCTCCCCATCCCCATCCCAGCGTCTCCATCACAGCATCCCCATCCCAGTGTCTCCATCACAGCATCCCCATCCCAGTGTCCCCACCCTGGTGTCTCCACCCTGATGTCCCCATCCCCATCCCAGTGTCCCCATCCCCATGTCCCCATCCCCATCCCTTCCTCCCCATCCTGGTGTCCCCATCCCAGCGTCCCCATCCTGGATTTTCACCATCATCCTGGCCTCCCCATCCCCATCCCAGCATCCCCATCCCGGCAACCCCATCCCATTGTCCCCATCACACAACGTGAAGCTTCTGGTGCCGGCGGAGCTGGGCCTTGTGCCGGAAGCCGTCCCCGCACTCGGCGCAGACGTGGGGCCGCTCCCCGGTGTGGGTGCGCCGGTGGCGGATGAGGTTGGAGCTGACGCTGAAGCGCTTCCCGCACTCCCCGCAGCCGTAGGGCCGCTCCCCGGTGTGGGTCCGCTGGTGCTGGATGAGCGCGGAGCTCTCGCTGAAGCGCTTCCCGCAGGCGCCGCAGCCGTAGGGCTTCTCGCCGGTGTGGATGCGCCGGTGCGTCACCAGGTTGGAGTTCTGGCTGAAGCCTTTGCCGCAGGCGCCGCACGTGAAGGGCTTCTCGCCCGTGTGGGTGATCTGGTGCCGCGCCAGGTCCGAGCTGCGGCTGAAGCCCTTCCCGCACTCACTGCAGATGGTGGGGCGCAGGCGGCCCCCCCGCAGCCCCACCAGCTCCCGCAGCAGCCCCAGGCCCCCCGCTTGTGCCGGTGCCTTGGCCGCTCCACGTGCCAGCGCTTTCCGGCGCGGCCGCGCTGGACACATGGGAGAATCCCTGCCCGAGGCCGGCGGGATGAGGTGGGCTGCAGGAGAATCCCTGCCCGAGGCCGGCGGGATGAGGTGGGCTGCAGGAGGATCCCTGCCCGAGGCCGGCGGGATGAGGTGGGCTGCAGGAGAATCCCTGCCCGAGGCCGGCGGCATGAGGTGGGCTGCAGGAGAATCCCTGCCCGAGGCCGGCGGGATGAGGTGGGCTGCAGGGAGAGGAGAGCTGGGCACCAGCAGGACGCACCGGGATGGGTGGCACCGAGGGCAGGGGGGGCCCAGGGTTGTGTCCCCGTTGGGCCATCCCCATCCCCTTTGCCCCTTTGTCATCCCTCTGTCCCCTTATCAATCCCTCTGTCCCTTCTCCATCCCCTTTTCCCCTTCTCCATCTCTACTTCCCCTTCTCCATCCCCTTTTCCCCTTCCCCGTTCCTTCTTCCCCTTCTCCATCCCCTTTTCCCCTTCTCCATCCCCTTTTCCCCTTCTCCATCCCTTTTCCGCCTTCTCCAACCCCTCTTCCACATCCTCCATCCCTTTCTCCCTTTCTCCATCCCTTTCCCACCTTCTCCATCCCATCTTCCCTTTCTCTATCCCCTCTTCCCCTTTCCCTCTTCCCCTTCTTCAACCCCTTTTCCACCTTCCTCATTCCCTTTTCCCCTTCTCCATCCCTTCTTCCGCTCTTCGTCCCCTTTTCCACATTCTCCATCCCTCTGTCTCTTCTCCATCCCCTCTTCCCCTTCTCCATCCCTTTTCCACCTTCCCCATCCCCTGTCCGGTTTGGGGACAGCAGTGACACCCCTGTCCCGCTCCCGAGCCCGGGTTTAACTCCTGGTGCAGTCCCTGCTCCATGTCCCCCAGCCCGGGATGCAGGAGGAGGTTCCCCGGAGCAGGGGATGGGGACAGCGTGTCCCCGGGCAGGGACAGGCGTGTGGATGGCACCACCCGGGGGGACCCGGAGCCCAGATTCCTGCTGCAAACCACGGCTGGGGTTGGGGTACCAGGAAAGGCCACGCTGCGGGAGCAGGGTGTCCCTGCACCCCAAGATCGGATCATCACCATGCCATGGGATTGGGACATCCTGCACCCCGGGATCAGGAGATCCACACAGGATGAGAGCAGGACATCCCTGCACCCCCCCAACCTGGGCATCCCCACACTGTGGGGTCAGGACATTCCTGCACTCCAGGATTGGATCATCCCCGTGATGTGGTACTGGGACATCCCTGCATCCGGGATCAGTGACCCCCTGCCACAGTGATGGGGGATCCCTGCACCTCCAAATTGGGCCCCACCACACCCCCACAGCAGGGACATCCCTGCACCCTGGGACTGGAGCATCCCTGTGCTGTGGGGCTGGGACATCCCTGCACTGTGGGATTGAGGTGCCACAGGAACGGGGTACCCCTGCACCCCAGGATTGGGACATGCCTGTGCCACAGACATGGGACATCCCTGAACCCCCAAATCAGAGCATGCCCTCACCATGCATCGGGGACATCCCCATGCTGTGGGGTTGGGGTACCCCCATGCCACAGGACCCGGGTACCTGCACCCCAGGATCGGAGCATCCCCTCCTTCTGCAACCAGGGCAACCCCATGCCAAGGGATGGGGGCACCCCCACACCCTGGGATCAGGATAACCCCATGCCATGGGAATGGACATCCCTGGATCCCTTATGATACCCCCATACCCCAGGATCGGGGTACCCCATGCCATTGGAATGGCACATCCCTGCACCCCAGGGCTGGGACACCCCCCTGCTGTGGGATCCTGGTATCCCCATACTCTGGGGTATCCCTGTGCCATGGGAATGGAACTGGGGTACCCCCATGCTGTGACATTGGGGTGCCCCCATGCCATGGGAATAGGACATCCCCCCATCCCTGGGGCACCCCCATACCCTGGAATCGGGGTAGCCCCACACTATGGAAACAGGACACCCACACGCTCCAGGATCAGCATCCCCCCCCCCCCCCCCCCCCCCCGGACTGGGGGTTCCCCGTTCCACATGGTTGCGGTACCCCCACATCGCTGGGTCTGGGCAGATCCACGGGGACCCCCCAGAAGGACTCAGCACCCCGCACCCCACATGGGCACACCCCGGCCGAGCCCCCCACCATGGCCAGGAGCCGCTTTTGGTGGGGGGGGCCCTCACCTGTGGGGGTTCCCTCCAGCAGCTCCCGGGGGTCCCGGGCGGACGCTTTCCCCTCCGCATCCATCGCTGCCATCCCAGCGCGCTCACACGGGGGGATCCTGACCGGGATGGGGGGGCAAAGAGATGGGGTGACATGGGGGGGGGGGTCCCATCCCATCCATACGTCAGTTTCTTGATGCGGGGGGGCACCAAGCAAGTGGGTTGGGGCTTAAGGCATCCCCATCGCGCACCCTCCCATCGTGACACCCCCCCCACCGCGACCCCCCTTTCCCCTCCTGGAGCCCCCCCAAGCTGGGGAAGGGGCCGCGCTCCCCCCGAGCATCGCCGCCATCTCGGGGGCACGGGAAGGGGGGAAAAGAGGGGGGGTGTCCCTGTTCTCCATCTTTTGGGGAGGGGGGGGTCCCGGCCCCACTCACCGCTGCAGCCAGCCCGGCCGGGGGGGGCGCGGGGGGGCCGGTGCGGAGCGCTGGAGCGCGGCCGCGGCGGAGCGGGCTCTCCTCATGGCCGCCCTCTGCTGCCGCATGGCGTGGCCCCGGCGCCGGCCGCGGGGCTCCGGGGCTCGGTCCCCCCCCAGCCCCGCCATGGGGGGCACGGCCGAGGGGGCGGGAGGACATGGGGGACCCCCCCCATGGGGTGTCTGGGGGTGATTTGGGGTGTGTGACCCCCCCTCATGGTGTGTCTGGGGGGGGATTTGGGGTGTGTGCCCCCCCCATGGTGTGTCTGGGGGGGGATTTGGGGTGTGTGACACCCCCATGGTGTGTCTGGGGGGGGATTTGGGGTGTGTGACCCCCCCATGGTGTGTCTGGGGGGGGATTTGGGGTGTGTGCCCCCCCCATGGTGTGTCTGGGGGGGGATTTGGGGTGTGTGACACCCCCATGGTGTGTCTGGGGGGGGGATTTGGGGTGTGTGCCCCCCCCATGGTGTGTCTGGGGGGGGATTTGGGGTGTGTGCCCCCCCCATGGTGTGTCTGGGGGGGGATTTGGGGTGTGTGACACCCCCATGGTGTGTCTGGGGGGGGATTTGGGGTGTGTGACCCCCCCATAGAGTGTCTGGGGGGGGATTTGGAGTGTGTGACCCCCCTATAGAGTGTTTGGGGGGGGATTTGGGGTGTGTGACCCCCCCATGGTGTGCCTGTGGGGGGATTTGGGGTGTGTGACCCCCCGATGGTGTGTCTGGGGGGGGTTTGGGGTGTGTGACCCCCCCACGGTGTGCCTGGGGGGGTTTGGGGTGTGTGACCCCTGCTATAGAGTGTCTGGGGGGGGATTTGGGGTGTGTGACACCCCCATGGTGTGTCGGGCGGGGGGGGGTTTGGGGTGTGTGACCCCCCCCATCGTGTGCCTGGGGGGGGATTTGGGGTGTGTGACCCCCCCCGATGGTGTGTCTGGGGAGGGATTTGGGGTGTGTGACCCCCCCCCATGGTGTGTATGGGGGGGGATTTGGGGTGTGTGACCCCCCCCCATGGTGTATCCGGGGGGGGATTTGGGGTGTGTGAGCCCCCCATGGTGTGTCTGGGAGGGGATTTGGGGGGTGTGACACCCCATGGCGTGTCTGGGGGGATTTGGGGTGTGCGACCCCCCCATGGTGTGTCTCGGGGGGGGAATTGGGGTGTGTGACCCCCCCCATAGTGTGTCTGGGGGGGGGATTTGGGGTGTGTGACCCCCCCATGGTGTGTCTGGGGGGAGGATTTGGGGTGTGTGACCCCCCCCCGGTGTGTCTGGGGGGGGATTTGGGGTGTGTGACCTCCCCCCCATGGTGTGTCTGGAGTGGGATTTGGGGTGTGTGACCCCTGCTATAGAGTGTCTGGGGGTGGGATTTGGGGTGTGCGACCTCCCCATGGTGTGTCTGGGGGGGGATTTGGGGGGTGTGACCCCCCCCCATGGTGTGTCTGGGGGCGGTTTGGCCCAGGGCGCTCCGAAGGGCACTAGGCCTTGTTGCCATGGCAACGCCGGGACCCGGGGTTCCCGCCCCCCCCCCCCCATCGTTCCCGGTTGGGGCAAGCGGAACCCAGTGGGTGCTCATGGAGTGAGCTGATTGGTGGAGAGCAGCGAGAGGGGCGGGGCTTGCGGGAGGGCGCGGGTGGCGATTGGAGGAGCTCAAAAGAGCAGGGAGGGGCCGACACCTCTGAAGGCGGGGCCGGGAGCAGGATTGGTGGAGAGGTGGCGGCGAAGGGGCGTGGCCTCCCCGTGCGCTTGCGCTGAGGCGTCACTTCCGGGAGGTGGCTGGAGCCGGAGCGGCGGCGCCGGGTCTGCGCGAAGCCCGGAGAAACTTCCCCCCTCCCCCCCCCCCGGGACCGGCCGGGACCCCCCCAGTCCCCCCCGCTCCTCCCGTCGCGCTCGCTGCGGCCCGGGCAGCGTCGCCGCCCCTGCCCGCCGCCCCGGAGCGGGGGGGCCCGGTGAGGGCCGGGGGCTCGCGGCGGCCGCCCGGGGCATGCGGCCGCGGCCGCGGGGCGCGCACTATGTGGTACATCATGCAGAGCATCCAGAGCAAGTACTCGCTGTCGGAGCGGCTCATCCGCACCATCGCCGCCATCCGCTCCTTCCCGCGGGACAACGTGGAGGATCTCATCGGCAGGGTGAGCCCCCGGGCCGGCCCGCGGCGTTCGGGCTCAGGGGAGGGACAGCCCATCCCGGAGCCGCTGCGGTGCCCCGGAGCTACGGGCCGGTTCCACCCTCAGGGGCCGGGCCGCGGGCAGTGCTCCCCGGTGCTTGGACACCCGTCGGGGTGAGGGGCTGGTGGGGCTGCAGCCTGTGCTTGGCCCCGCGGAGGAAGGGTCCGGTGCTCTGCCTCGGTCAGGGCAACCCCCGGTCCCAGCACAGGCTGGGGATGGAGAGACTGAGAGTAACCCCGAGGAGAAGGACTTGGGGTGTTGGGTGAGGGAGCTCCCCGTGACCCGGCTTCAGTGAGCACTTGAGCCCAGAACCCCCCCGTGTGCTGGGCTGCACCCCCAGAGCGTGAGCAGCAGCTCAGGGAGGGGATCCTGCCCCTCTGCTGCATGAAGGGGAGACCCCCCCTGCAGTCCTGATCCAGCTCTGGGGCAACAGCACAAGAGGGACGTGGAGCTGCTGGAGTGAGGCCAGAGGAGGCCCTGGAGCTGCTGCGAGGGCTGGAGCAGCTCTGCTCTGGAGCCAGGCTGAGAGAGCTGGGCTGGGGCAGCCTGGAGAAGAGAAGGCTCCTGAAGGGGAGACCTTATTGTGGCCTTTCAGTGCTTAAAAGGGGCCCATAAGAAAGATGGGGAGAGACTTTTCAGCAGGACCTGTAGGGACAGGACAAGGGGTGATGGTTTTAAGCTGAAAGAGATTAAGGCTAGATGTGAGGAAGAAATTGCTTACAATGAGGGTGGGAAAACCCTGGCACAGGTTGCTCAGGGAGGTGGTGGATGCCCCATCCCTGGGCACATCCAAGGCCAGGCTGGACGTAGTTCTGGGCAACCTGCTCTGGTTGAAGGTGTCCCTGCTCACTGCAGGGCCTTGGGCTGGGTGAGCTTTAGGGTCCCTCCCAACCCAAAGTATTCCATGCTGATTCCATGATTCACCTCAGCCCAGGTCACTCCTATGGGCACTGGAGAGCCCTGGCTGAGCCTGACGGCTCTGGGCAGCTGCTGAGCTATTTTGGGTGGTGAGGCCTCTGCAGAGCACCGTAAACCTCCTTGGAGACACCCTTTGAAAGCCCCCGAGCCCCTGGGCTCAGCTCAGGGCTGTGTCCCACCAGGGATGCTCCTGTGCCGTGTCCCCATGAGGCAGGGACCCCACTTCCCTTTCCAGCCCCCTGCTCTGTGCCGATCCGGCCTCACACCGGCCCTTCCTCTGGATCTTGCTGGAGCAGAGAGTCGGCACACGGGGAATAACCAGCTCCATGGGCTACACCAGCCCCCTGCAGCACTCGGTGTCTTCAGGCATCCTTTAGTGACAATGAGTGAACTAAAACCAAGGCCTGGAGCAAGAGCTTCTGCCCCTTGGGGAGCTTGGTGCAAGCACTGAACCAAGCCCCAGGGCTGTGCAGGAGCGTTAACGACACTTCTCTGTTAATAACCCTCCTCTGATGGTGGGGCTGGAGGTGCTGAGCTGCTGGTTGGGTGGGAAGGGCTGGGGAGGGCAGGTTTGCTGAGCCCAGCCGGGGTTTGCTGTGCTCCGCAGGGTGCGGATGTGAACTGCATGCACGGGACGCTGAAGCCGCTGCACTGCGCCTGCATGGTGGCTGATGCCGACTGCGTCGAGCTGCTGCTGCAGAAGGGAGCGGAGGTAACAACAAGGCCATGGTAAAAAGGCAAAGGGCCCTTTGAAACAGGGGGCTGGGAAGTTGGGAGCCTGGGACTGGAGCCTGGGGGTTTATGTGGTGCTGGTTTTGCGCTGGTGGAGGCCAGTGTAAACCTCATGAGGGTCAAGGAAGCCAAAAGCAAGGTCCTGACTCTGGGTCGGGGCAGTCTCCAGCACAAACCCAGGTTGGGAGACCTTAGAGCAGCTTCCAAAGGGGCTGCAGGAAACCTGGAGAGGGGCTTTGGACAAGGGAGGGAGGGACAGGCCAAGGGGAATGGCTTTAACCTGCCAGAGGGGAGATTGAGATGAGCTCTGAGGCAGAAGCTCTTCCCTGTGAGGGTGCTGAGGCGCTGGCACAGGGTGCCCAGAGAAGCTGTGGCTGCCCCATCCCTGGCAGTGTTCAAGGCCAGGTTGGACACAGGGGCTTGGAGCAACCTGCTCTAGTGGAAGGTGTCCCTGCCCATGGCAGGGGTTGGAGCTGGAGGAGCTTTGAGGTCTCTTCAACCCAAACCATACCATGATTCTATGGTTTCATGCCCCCTCGCAGGGTAAAACGGGCCCAGGTGAAGGTTTCTCACCCCAACAGGGGGTGCAGTGTTTGTGCCTGAGGTCTCGGGGGTGCCCCCTTATCCAGGAGTTGGAAGCCTGAAGGAAATAAACCCTCTGTATTGCCTCATTTTTGGCTCTTCCTTCTGGCCACTGTCAGGTCGGGCCCCCCACTCCCTGCCTCACCTTCCCATACACTAAGTTTGGGATGTGGGAACGGTTTCATGCCGTGGAGCTTCTCCTGATGCCACCAGGAGCTGGGGCAGCTCATCCATCCCTGAATCCTTTCTCCTCCCTCCCCTTCTGCAGGTGAACGCTCTGGATGGCTACAACCGAACAGCCCTTCACTACGCAGCGGAGAAGGACGAAACGTGCGTGGAAATCCTCTTGGAATACGGAGCCAACCCCAACGCTCTGGACGGGAACAAGGACACCCCCTTGCACTGGGCAGCCTTCAAGAACAACGCGGAGTGCGTGCGGGCGCTGCTGGAGAACGGCGCCCTGGTGAACGCCCGCGACTACAACAACGACACGCCGCTGAGCTGGGCCGCCATGAAGGGCAACCTGGAGAGCGTCAGCGTCCTGCTCGACTTCGGCGCCGAGGTCCGTGTGGTCAACCTGAAAGGGCAAAGCCCCATCTCCCGTCTGGTGGCTTTGCTGGTTCGGGGCTTGGGGACGGAGCGAGAGGATTCCTGCTTCGATCTTCTCCATCGAGCTATCGGACACTTTGAGCTGAGGAAAAACGGGAGCATGCCCTGGGAGGTGTCCCGGGACCAGCAGCTCTGCCAGAAGCTCACCCTGCTCTGCTCGGCCCCGGGGACACTGCAGACACTGTCACGTTACGCCGTCCGCCGCAGCCTGGGCGTGCGGTTCCTGCCCGAGGCCGTGAAGCAGCTGCCTCTGCCCACCTGCCTCAAGGAGTACGTGCTGCTGCTCAGCTAAGCCGAGGACGGGGCGCCGGGATGAAGGATGAGGATGGTTTGGGGCTCGTGGGTGCTGCATCCCCCTCCCCACTCGCTGGTTTTCATCCTGCTCTGCCCGGCAGGGACCCATTGGTGCTGCTCGTGGTGTCTCTGTGCCCTCAGCGCCTGCTCGGTGGCTCCTGCCACGCTCTGTCCCTTCATGAGATGGACTGTCCCCTTTCATGGCAAATGACACCCCAGCTGATGAATTAACCTGGGTTTTCCCCTCTTTTTTTTTGCCCTGGGGAAGGAAAGCTTTCTAGGCATGAGGAGAACAGAGAGACCCTCCTTTGGAGAAGGTGTTCTCAGACCCAGAGAATCCCATGGGATGTGGATTAAGCCACCTTACGTGTGTGTAGTGAGCCCATGTGATAGCGCAGCCAGCACCTTCGCTCGTCACTTGGACCCACACACGGCCGCAGCACCCTACAGCACCCTGCACATGGGGAAGAGCTCGTGTGTCCTCATCCTTTCAACGCCTGGAAGTGTATTTTTCCCTTCTTACCTCTAAGCTGTGTCACCGCTGTAGAGGGGAAGAGGGTGGGAGCACCCCACAAGCCGGCACTTGGCTGTGAGCAAAGGGAGCGTTTCCTTCCCGCTCCAGAGTAGCTGCGCTCGGAGCTCGGGATGCTCCGTGGCCTGGAGCAGAGGGTCTCCCTCCCGTCTGCCACATGATAACCCACCCAAGCTCTTCCTTCGCTTTGGTTTGCACCATTAACTCACTGTTTGTTGTTGATTTCGTGTGTGTGTGTGGATGGATTTCAGGAGGAGGTGTGAGGACGTGCTGGCCGCGGGGCACCGGGCAGGACCCCCGTGGGCAGCGCCCCCTCTCCCTTCGCACCGTCGTGTATCCATGGAAATAAACTTTGGAAAGTGCACGTGTGTCACCCACTGGAGGCCGGGGGGTCGGCCCCACTCCTCTGGGGTCCTCCCTGAACAGGGAGGGTGGCGTTTGGGGGTGCTGCTGCTGGTCCCGTTCCTGGTTTTGGCACCTCAGGCAGGCCCCATCCGTGGTTGTGCCTTGGGAAACCCTCATCCCAACGAGCTGGGCCTGGGTTTAACCTCTGACCACAGCCTGTCCCCTCTGCTCCTCCTTCAGGCCTTGGCTTGGGGAGGTTTTGGGATGCATCATCCTCCGTGTATGCATTCCTCACGCAGGGATCCTCCAGGAGAGCTGCCCGTGCTCAGGGAGGGTGGGATCAGGTGCCCCAACCTTGATCATTGCTTTCTGGGAGAAACTTGAGGGGGGAAGAAGATTGGAGCTGTTTGATTCCTCCCTGTTGTGCTGGGAGATGAAGCCAACAGGCCCAGGGGAGTGTGTGGGATCCGGGTTCACCTTCCCATGGGATGAACACCAGAGAGCTGGAGCATGATCCACGTTTGCCACCATGAGAGAGTGAGGAGTTTATTGAAGCATCTTCATTGTGAATCGTTAACACTAAAGTGGTGTCCCTGGGGCTCTCCCTGGACCTCTTGCTCTCAGCTCATCGTGAAATCCCACCTAGACGCGGGGAACCGCTTTTCTGTTTAAAAAGCCCATAAAATACCTAAACCAAGCCCAAATCTACCCCGAGGAAACCCTCTGCTTGGGGAAAAGCAGCTTTGTGGCCACGGCAGCGGGTGCCCTTGGGGTGTGGGAGCTGCTGCCCTGGGGTAGGAGCTGTCTGGGGCAGGGGAAGCCGTGCTGCCGATCGCCTCTTAGATGCTGGACTCAAGGGAGACGCTTTTGCGTGTGATGTGCTCCAGGTGGGCTTTCTCCGAGGTGTCCAGCTCGATGTTGTACTTGGCCAGGATCTTCAGGATGGGGCGAAGCTTCAGCCACCACTGCTCCTTGGGGATGCGGTGCCTGGGCGAGAGAGAGACGGCAACGTGAGGGTCCTGCAGGGAGACCACGTGCATCGCCCAGGGAGCATTCCCAGCCTGTGCTGAGCCTTCCTGGGGCTGGAGCTCCGTGTCAGGGCCGGGGGATCAAGGGGGCACCTACTCGAAGTCCGTCTGCTCCTTGAGCTCGGTGAGGGGCTGGAAGACCATGCTGCGCTTGCGCATGCCCAGCAGGCACGCCGAGTCGTTCGTGTTGGCGAAGATCCGGCCTGGGGGGGAGGCAGGGAGAGGGCTCAGGAGGGGGAAGCACCCCCCACATCCGCAGGGTGGCCTTTGCATTGAGGTGTGGGAGCTGGGGGGGTGCTTTGGGCAATACCCCCCCCATGGCAGCGGGGAAGGGAGGGGGCCTTTGGAAGTAAGGCAGAGCAACCCCCCTAAGCGCAGCACCCACCATGCCGGGAGCACTCCTTGATCTTCCCGGTGATCCAGGCCACCGCCTTGGCACCCATTTTGGTGCCGAAGTTCCTGTCGAAGGGGGTCGGGGTGCCGCCCTGTGCCGGAAGAGTCATGGAATCATGGGATCATTGGGTGGGAAGGGACCTTAAAGCTCCTCCAGCTCCAACCCCTGCCCCGGGCAGGGACACCTTCCACTAGAGCAGGTTGCTCCAAGCCCCTGTGTCCAACCTGGCCTTGAACATTCCCAGTCCCAGGTGAACAGGTCCCCGTTCCCTGGGGACCACATTCCCGTTGCCTGGGGGGTTCCCTACCTGCTGCATGTGCCCCAGCACGTTCTTCCTGCAGTCAAAGATGCCCTTTCCCTCCTCCGAGTAGAGGTTGAAGATGAAGTCCATGGTGTAGTTCTCGTTGCACTGCTCATTCCTGCACCAGGGACGGGAGATGAGCTCATGGGGGGTGGCACCAGTGTGACAGGTCTCACTCCCCACCACCGCACTCTGGGCACGTACCTGAGCACCAGCCCCCTCTTCACCGTCGTCTTCATCTTCTCAGTTAAGTGCTCCACGTTGACCTACATAGAGCATGAAACGGGCATTGGGGGGGCTTGGAAAATGGGAATAAATACAGCCCCCACTGCCCTGGGGCTGCAGCAATGCCCGGAATGGGGGCACACAGGGTGTGGGGGGGTCCCCAACCTGCAAGTCGTGGATGTTAAAGCGTTCCTCATAGATGTAGGCAGCGTCAGCACCCCCCGCCAGCCCCGCCATGGTGGCCAAGTAGCCGCAGAAGCCGCCCATGGTCTCGATGATGAAGACGCGGCGCTTGGTCCCCGCCGCCGACTGCTTGATGCGGTCACAGGTCTGCGGAGGTGCGAGAATTGGGGTGGAATAAAGGGCTTTCGGTGAATGCTGCTGTTACACGGGGAGGGGGGCACAGGGCGGCACCGTGGTGATGGTGTTGAGCGCGGTGTCGGCGCCGATGCTGAAGTCGGAGCCGGGCACGTTGTTGGAGACGGTGGCGGGGATGACGCAGAGCGGGATGCAGAGCTCCTCGTACTTGGCTCTTCCCTCCATCAGCTCCAGGCTGCCCGTGAAAGCCTGTGGGGTACGGGGTGTTGGTGCTGGTGTGGTGCTGGTGTGGTGCTGGTACCGCTGCGGTGCCGGGGCTGCCTGCACCCCACTTCCCCATTCACCTCGAAGCCGCCGATGATAATCAGCCCGTGGATGCCAAAGTTGCTGATGTTGATGCTGATTTCCTCAAAGTATTTCTTGGGCAAGGTCCTGGGGGGGGGAAGCATCCCTGGCTGAGCCTGGCCGCGGTGGGGGGCTCGACCTGGGGACCCCCCCCCCCCAGTTACCTCTTTGTCCCCAGTTTGGATCCTCCCAGCCCCGTCCAGCTGCCAACCCGCTCCCAGCTGATCTCTTCTATCTGGGGGGAAAGCAGCACGTTAGAGGGGTACAGGAGGAGGATTTGGGGGTCCATATCAGAGCATTATTGGGCTAACCCCGTGTTCCCCATGCTGGGGCCACCAGCAGGATGAACCATGGTGGGGCTGTGGTTAAGAGAGGGGTTGAGCCTACCCATCCCAGGGGATCCCCTTCCCTATGAGGCTGTGGCTGCTGGGTTTGGGGGCCATACCCTGCCCCTTGCACCCCCTTTCCCTAGGCTCCCACCTTGCCCTCGGCGAGCCCCTCGAAGCCGTCGTGCACGGCCAGCATGCGGTGCCCGTGGATGAGGCCGATGCGCACGGTTGACCTGACGGCCGCGTTCATGCCGGCAGCTGGGGCGCCCACGTTGAGCACAGCCAGTGTGTAACCGCTCTGCGGGTGACAGACCCGGCGTTGGGGGGTTGTGGGGCTCGGGGGGGTCCCTGTCACCCCGTCCCCACGGCTGTACCTTGGTGGAGGGCGGGCGGATGTGCGCCAGCAGCTTGTACACGTTCCAGTTATTCTGGAAGCTCCTGCAATGGGGGAGGCGGGTGAGGGACCCCCGGGGTGGCCGCAGCTCCGGGTGCTCCATGGGGTCAGGGTGCAGGCGCTCACCGGCCCCGCAGCTTCAGGGCGTCCTCAAAGCGCCCCTCGTTCATCGCTGTTGTCACGTCTTTGGTCTGCGGGGAGCAAAGAGGGGTTTGGGTTGTGTGTGGGGTGGTTGGGTTGTGTTGGGTGGGTTTGAGTTGGGTTGGGTGGGTTTGAGTTGGGCTGAATGGGTTTGGGTTTTGTTGGGTGGGTTTGAGTTGGGTTGGGTGGGTTTGGGTTTGGTTGGGTGGGTTTGAGTTGGGTTGGGTGGGTTTGGGTTTGGTTGGGTGGGTTTGAGTTGGGTTGGGTGGGTTTGGGTTTGATTGGGTGGGTTTGGGTTTGGTTGGGTGGGTTTGAGTTGGGTTGGGTGGGTTTGGGTTGGGTTGAGTGGATTTGAGTCGGGTTGGGTTGGGTGGGTTTGGGTTGGGTGGGTTTGGATTACATTGGATGGGTTTGCACAGCATTAGATGGGTTTAAATTACATTGGATGGGTTTGCACCATGTTGGGTGGGTTTGCACAGCGCTGGGTGGGTTTGCACCATGTTGGGTGGGTTTGCACAGCGCTGGGTGGGTTTGCACCATGTTGGGTGGGTTTGCACAGCACTGGGTGGGTTTGCACCATGTTGGGTGGCTTTACACGGTGTTGGGTGGGTTTACCCGCTGGGTTCGACCCTCCTGGAGGCCCCGTGCCCCCTACTCACCACCTGCACACACTCCATCAGGGGCAGGCGCACGGCCTGGTTGCCCGAGAGGCTGACGACACAGGCCGGGGTGTCGGGGGTCCCCTCCAGCAGCGCCATGACAGCTTCAACCCCCATGCGGCTGCCCTGCGGGGACAGGGCTGGGATGTTACCCCCCGCCCCGGACCCCCCGGCCCCCAGTTCCCAAGGGCTGGGGGGGAGCTGCCTACCAGGATGCGGTCGAAGGCAGAGGGCGTCCCACCACGCTGCACGTGGCCCAGGATGGTGACCCGGGTGTCGTATCCCAGACGCTTCACCACCAGCTGCAGGACAGGGATGCGCCTGGATCCGGCCCCACAGCGGCACCGGGAAAGGCTGGGATGGAAGGAACAAAAGGGGCTTCTCCCCCCGACCCCACTCACCGTTTTGATGTCGTCCGAGGTGATGGCTTTGCCGTGCTTGTCAATGGCGCCTTCGGCCACGATGATGATGTTCAGCCTCGAGCCGCCCAGGCGGGTCTGTGGGGGGAGCCGGGGGTGACAATGGGGACAGGGATGGGGACAAGGCACCCACTGGAGCCCGTCCTACCTCCGTCAGCCTCCGGCACAAGTGGTCTTCCCAGTCATCCTCAGGGGGGGACTCGGGGATGAAGACCCAGTCGGCACCACAGGCCAGGGCGGTGATGAGCGCCAGGTACCTGCAATGGGGGGAAAGAGGTGGTTTAGGGGAGTTTTACCCCACTTTTCGATGGGGAGCCGGCTCCGGGTGGCGGCACAGGGACGTACCCGCAGTGACGCCCCATCACCTCCAGCACAAAGGTCCGCTGGTGGCTGCGGGAGACATGGGTTTCATCCTTCATCCCACAGGCCCAGACATCGGGGTCCCCCCTGGTGTGGGGGACACAGGGGGGTCCCCGTCACCTCTGCGCCGTGGTGGTGATGGCGTCGACGATCTCCATGATACGGTGCAGCGCCGAGTCGGTGCCGATGGTCATGTCGGTGCCGCAGAAGTCGTTGTCGATGGAGCCCACCATGCCCACGATGTTGAGGTAACTCGACTTCTTCGCCTCCTCCGCCGTGATCCCTCCTGTTGCAGTGGTGGGACACCCCCTTTTCCCTCTGTATCCCCCCCAGAACATCCCCTGGGGGCCAAACCTCTGGCGTGGGGAGAAAACCCCACGTTTTGTGTATGAAGCCCCCATGTTTTGTATGTGAAAACTCCATGTTTTGTGTATGAAACCCCCACATTTTATGTATGAAAACTCCATGTTTTGTGTATGAAAACCCCACATTTTGGTCCAAAACCCTTGTTTTCACCCCGCAGAAGCAGTTTTGGGGCTCACACACGTACCCCCTTTGACCAGCTCTGCCAAGAGGCTGCTCCACTCGGCACGGAAGGTGTCAGCGCCGGTGAGGCTGCCGTCGCCGCCGATGACGCAGAGGTTGGTGATGCCGCGTTTCACCAGGTTCCGGGCGGCTTTGAGGCGTCCCTCGCGCGTCCGGAAGTCCTGGCAGCGGGCGCTGCCGATGACCGTGCCCCCCTGCGGGACCCCCAGCAGTGTCCGTCTGTCCGGCCCTTCCCGCTCCCCTCCCAGCTCCGGTTGCGGGTTATTTTGAGGCTTGGCGGCTGCGTTGGGTGACACCGAGCCCCATCCGCCGCCGCGCTCACCAGCTGCAGCATCATGGACACGCTCTCCCACGTGGCCTCCTTGATGTTGTCCCCACCATCCACCAGCCCCTGGTAGCCCTGGGATACAGGGACACACACAACACGATGTTGGGAACCGCCCCCCCCCCCAGCTTTGGGGGTGCTGGGGATAGAGGGGGGGTCAGCACTGACCTCATGCACGAAGTAGACCTTGGCGCCGGTGTAGATGCCGACCCGCACCACGGCGCGGACGGCTGCGTTCATGCCTGGGGGAGGGACAGCATCACCCTGGGACCCCCCCATCACCCCAGGGGACCCCCAGAGTTATTGCCCCCCCTCCAGACCCACCTCAGCCCCCCCAGACCGTGTCCCCCCCCCCCCCAGCTCTGGCCCCGCAGCTGCCTGGGTTATTTTTGCCCCGGTGACATTTACCAGCGGTGCCGCATGACACCGGGTGACAGCTCGGTAAGGGGGGGGGGAAACAAGGAGAGACCCCCATGGGCTGGAATCCCCCCCTTTTCCCTGCGGTGCCCCCCCCCCGGGGCCGCTCGGATGGAGGACAAACTTTGGGCTGAATTCCTGCAGTTTTGGGCAACCCCAACGAGTCTCTTGGTTTGGTGCCGGAATGCTGCTGATGTCCCTTTAACCTCCATGGGGCACATGCGCCCCCTCACCCCCCCCGCACCCCAAAACTCCCCCTTGACTCTGCCCCATGGCTTTGTCCCCCCCAAGGTCACCCCCAAAACCATGACCCAGGGAAAACCACCCGAGCACCTAACCCAGCCTAGGATCCAGCCACCAAAACCCCTCATTTCACCCCATTTCCCCCCAAAACAGGGCCCGGCCCTTGTGTCAAGGGCAGCTTTTGGGGTGTCCCTTACCCTGCGCGTCCCCCCCGGACGTGAGCACGGCGATGGCTTTGCCGGCGCCCAGGTTCTCAGCGTGTACATGTCCCGACGGGATCTGAGCCATCTTCTTGGCTGCAAAAAGAGGGAGATTGGGCAAAAACGAAAGGGTGGAAGGACCGAGGCGCTCCCGGGTGCACCCATCGATTGCACCCACCGACTGCACCCACCGACCAGCACCCACCACCAACACCCACCGACTGGTACCCACCACCAGCACCCACCAACTGCACCCACCGACTGGTACCCACCGTCTGCACCCACCAACCAGCACCCACCAACCAGCACTCACCGACCAGCACCCACCACTGGCACCCACCGACTGCTCCCCCCGACTGGCACCCGCCACACACCGGCCCCTACATGGGCCCCGAGGGAGGGACGGACCTGGGGGGCCGGCCCTGCGGGGACTGGTGTGTCCTTACTGGTGCCAGTCTGTGCTTACTGGTTCCAGTCTGTGCTCCTTACTGTTTCCTGTCTGTATTCCTTACTGGCGCCAGTCTGTCTTTCTTACTGGTTCAAGTCTATATTCCCTGTTGGTACCAGTCTGTATTCCCTGTGGTTACTGGTCTGCCCTCCTTGCTGGTGCCAGTCTTTATTCCTTACTGGTTCCAGTCTACCCTCCTTACTGGTTCCAGTCTGTATTCCTTACTGGTGCCAGACTGTATTCCATACTGGCACCAGTCTGTGGGTGTTACAGGCACCAGTCTGACCCCTGTGCTGGTTCCAGCCTGCAGGCGTTACTGGTTCCAGTCTATGCGTGTTACTGGTTCCAGTCTGCCCTTTGTGCTGGTCCCAGTCTACGGACATTACTGGTCCCAGTCTATGGGCATCACTGGTCCCAGTCTGCGGGTGTTACTGGCACCACTCTGCGGGTGTTATGGGTCCCGGTCTATGGGCGTTACTGGTCCCAGTGCCCCCCCTGGGGGTACCGGCGGGCACTGACCTGGCGGGGGCCCCCCCCTCGGGGCGGGCGGGAGGAAGCTGAGGAGGAGGAGGCCGGCGGCGAGGGCCAGCAGGGCCGAGACCAGGAGCCGGGAGGCCTCGGGGGAGAGCTCGGGGACGGGGACGGGCACCATCACCCGGCACCGGCGGCTGCGGCGGGATTGGCTGGAATGGGCACGGCTGTAACGGGATCGGCGGTAACGGGATCGGCTGGAGGGACCAGCTATAATGGGATCGGCTGTAACGGGATCGGCTGTAACGGGATCGGCTGGAGGGACCAGCTATAATGGGATCGGCTGTAACGGGATCGGCTGGAGGGACCAGCTATAATGGGATCGGCTGTAACGGGATCGACTGTCATGGGATCAGCTGGAATGGGATCAGCTGTAACGGGATCGGCTACAAGTGCATTGGCTGTAAGGGGATCGGCTGTAGGGAGCAGCTGTAATGGGATCAGTTGTAATGGGCTGGGCTGTAACAGGATCAGCTGTAGCGGGAGCACCCATGGGGACAAGTTGTAACGGGCTCGGCTGTAATGGGATCAGCGACAATGGGATCGGCTGTAGGGATCGACTGTAATGGAATTGGCTGTAACGGGATCGGCTGTAGGGATCAACTGTAATGGAATTGGCTGTAATGGAATCGGCTGCCCCATGGGGTGACGGCCCCCCATAGGTGACTCCCATAGAGTGGCACCCCCCATAGAGTGACACCCCCCATAGTGTGACATCCCCATAGTGTGACACCCCCCATAGAGTGACACCGCCCATAGTGTGACACCCCCATAGTGTGACACCTCCGTTGGGTGACACCCCCCATAGAGTGACACCCACATAGGGTAACACCCTCCATAGTGTGACACCCCCATAGTGTGACACCCCCATTGGGTGACACCCCCCAGGGTGACGCAGCCCCCCAAGTTCCCCGCCTCCACGTGCTGCCGCCCGGGGCCGCCGCGCCGCCAGGGGGCGCTCTCCCCTCCCCCCTCCCCACCCACCCGCATTCACTTCCCCCCCACCCTTCCCACCCCAACCGCCTTTCTCCCTCTCGGGGCGTCACTTCCGGCGGCGTCGCGCCCGGTGTCAACTTCCGCTTCCGTCCGCCTCGTTGCCGGCAGCCGCCACCGGGCCCGGGAAAAGCGCGCGCGCGACCGTTGGGCACTTCCGCTTCCGGTAGGGCCGGGGCGGGCGGCGGGAGGGCCGCGGGGGGGTCCCGGTGCGGCCGGGCCTGGCCCAGCCCCGGGGCCGCCGCCGCCGCTGCCCTGACGCGCCGCCCGCTTCTCCCCGCTTCCAGACGCGAACCGCGGCGCCTCCCCACGGCCCCTCGGATGCTGCCGCGGAGCCCATGAGGATGGAGGCCCGGGAGGCCCGCCCCGGCTCCGCCTTCGAGGCCTTCCCCCTGCCCGCGCGGGACAGCAAGGTGCGGATCCCCCCAGCCCCGGGGTGGTGCCGGGCGGGGGGCGCGGGTCGGGGCTGGCGGCGCCTCTGGGTGTCCCCTGCGGCGGAGGCGGCTGCGCTGCAGCCCCAGCGCTCGGGTGCGGAGCCTGGGGGTGCTGGGGGGGCCCAGGCAGCCAAGAAGTCCCCAGCATCCTGGCCTGGCTCATCACCGGTGTGGCAGCAGGGCCAGGGCAGTGACTGTCCCCCTGTGCTGGGCACTGAGGAGGCTGCACCTCGAATCCTGTGTCAGTTCTGGGCCCCTCACTGCAAGAGAGACATTGAGGGGCTGGAGCGGGGCCAGAGAAGGGCCCCGGAGCTGGTGCAGGGCCTGGAGCACAAGTGTGATGAGGAACGGCTGAGGGACCTGGGGGGGTTTAGTCTGGAGAAGAGAAGGCTCAGGGGGGACCTTCTCGCTCTCTGCAACTGCCTGACAGGAGGATGGAGCCAGGAGGGGGCTGCTCTCTGCTCCCAAGGAACAAGGGATGGGACAAGAGGAAACGGCCTCAAGCTGCCCCAGGGCAGGTTTAGATGGAGCTGAGAAACAATTCCTTCCCCAGAGGGTGCTCAGGCATTGGAACAGGCTGCCCAGGGCAGTGCTGGAGTCACCGTCCCTGCAAGTGTTCACACCCCGTGTAGCCGAGGCCTCAGTGCCATGGGTTAGTGGTGGCCTTGGCAGTGCTGGGAACGGTTGGACTGGATGGTCTTGAAGCTCTTTTCCACCCTGGTTGATTCTATGGTTCTGTGACAGCCCCGTCTCAGGAGCACCCAACCCCTGGTGCTGTGAGAGCCCCTCGTTAGTCACTGTGAGCGTGGAGCACCCAAGCCCCCTGTGGGATCTGGCTGCGAGGGATGGGGACCCCACGCCTGGGGGTGCTCAGCCCCACAGCCTCACAAGCGCAGTCGTGTCCCGGCATCACCGGGACACTGATCATACTTTGCCTTCTACCAGATGAAATGAGTGTTGGTTTCTCCTCAGTAACACTGTCCTCGTGCCTGGGAGAGAGGATTTTGGGAGGGAATGGGAGAGCCAGGGCTGCTTTGGCTGCGTTGTCAGCCCAGCACCGGGGTGTGATCACACCAGTGATTCCTGCTGGATAACAGCGGGACTGGGGAGGAGCTGTGGCTGTCACCTACCCCTGTGCTTTAGCACACCGGGGGTTCGGATCGAGCTGGGCTGCTTCTCATCGACCCCTGCCTCTTCTCCCACAGTTTTTACCCAACAAGATCAGCGGTTTCGCTTGTCCTGCTGGAAACGCTTCCTGTGCTCTCAACTACAGCCCAGGTACGACGCTGCTTCCTGCCCTGCAGCAGCAGGTTTTGCCTCTCCCCTTCCCAAAGCAGCTTGAGGCTCTTCCCTGACCACTGTGTTTCTCCCCTGCAGAAGTCCCCGGCCCCGAGAGCTACCGGGCGCCGGGGGAGCCTCGAGCCTTCGGCTCCAGCGCCAACGGGCAGTGGCGGGGCCTGGCCCCTGCTCTGGGCTCGGTGCCGCAGAAGCCGAGGGTGAGCCGAGGCTCTTACCTTGATGCTCGCAAAAACCCCAGGTACGTGCAGCTCCCCCCCATGTTTAACCCTCCCCACGGAGCCCTGGGGGGGCTTCAGGGGGGGTTTTACCCACACGAACCTCTGGTGTCAGTACAGAGGGAATGCAGGGTGGAAATAGGCGCGTGGGTTGAGGTTGGATGGGTCTGTAGGTGCCTTGTGGTGTTTATAACCTCCCAGCCGGGGTTGGGGTGAAGGGACCTCAAAGCTCCCCCAGCCCCAACCCCTGCCCCGGGCAGGGACTCCTTCCACTAGAGCAGGTTGCTCCAAGCCCCTGTGTCCAACCTGGCCTTGAACACTGCCAGGGATGGGGCAGCCACAGCTTCTCTGGGCACCCTGTGCCAGCGCCTCAGCACCCTCACAGGGAAGAGCTTCTGCCTCAGAGCTCATCTCAATCTCCCCTCTGGCAGGTTAAAGCCATTCCATGACCCATGTATTTTTGCCGGGCTGTCGGGGGAGCCGGGGGGGGGCTCTGGCCTTCCTGGGTGTCTCCAGGCGGCTTCAGCCATTTTGTGGTGCCGGGATGGGAGCGGGAGCGGGAGCTGGAGCAGGCGGGAAGGGCTGGCCGGGGTTTGCAGGTTGGGGCTCCTCGGCCTCGCACTGCCACCTGGTGGCATCGCTGGGGACGCACAGGCCTCGGGAGTGCTGCAGGATGGAGGTGCTGGAGAGGCAAAGCTGGGAGATGGCTCTTAAACCTGAGCGCAGTTGGGTGGCCTCGCTCCTGCCTTTGAAAAGGCTGAAGTTATAGGCTAAAACACCAGCCTGGAATCAACTAAAAGGTGTTTTCTGCTGTCTCCTCGCAGTGGGACGTCCAACAGCTTTGTAGGAAAATCAAACCACCACTGCCATGCCTCAGCTTTTCCCATCAAACCCGCGCAGAGCCCCTCGTGGAGCGGCCCGTGCCGCCGCAGCCTGCTCAGCCCCAAGAAAACCCCCCGGCGGTTCATCAGCACGGCTGAGGAGGTAAAGGGGGGGGGGGTTCCTCTTCTGGGCTCCACGAAGCACCTGAGGTAGCTTTAACTGGCTCTCTTGTGCTGGGTTTGCTCCCTGCGCCCGGCACACGCTGCCTTCAGCTCTGCCCTCATTCAGCCTTCAGCCGCGGCGGGTCTGATCGAGGCTGATGGTTGAACTCTTGGGCACCCCTGGAGGTGCTCGTGTGCTTCCCGTGGATCTGCCCGCTCTTCGCAGTGTCCTTGTTGGAACTGTGTTGGTGAGACTTCTCTGGTTGCTTCCCTGCAGACTGTTCGAGAGGAGGAGCGGGAGATCTACAGGCAGTTGCTTCAGATGGTCACAGGAAAACAGTTTTCCACGTCCAAGCCCTCTTCGCTGTTCCCCTTCCATCTGTGAGTGGGTCAAATGCTCTTCCCCAGCCAACAGCACCACGTGTGTCCGCTGGGAACTCACTTTCTGTTGTTCCTAGGTCCAGGTGTTCAAATTCCAGCAAACCTGTAGTGAAAGAAGCCCCCAGCCCGAACTCGAAGCTCTTTGAAGCTCCCAGTGTTGCACCAGCCAGTTCAGCGACCAGCGTCCTCAGAGCACCGGAGCAGCCGTCCCACAAACCATCGCTCTACTCTGCCCCCAGCTACTCCTCCAGCATCTTTGAGTCCAGTAACTCCCGAGCCCAGCAGCAGCAAGAGAACCTACCAGCATCTAACACACAGTCTGAAGGTAAAATAACCCCGACCAAACCCAAAGTGAAACCTAAAACTGGGCAATTTGACTCAAATGTATGTGGCAAACCCACTTTTTCCCTCCCCTTCTGTATTTGGGCTCCTGCAGCAGCTGGGGAAGTGGCTGGTCATTGTGGTGGTAACAATATTCCATAAACTTTGCTCTCTTTAGGGTCAGACTCTGTCATTTTGCTCAAAGTAAAGGATTCCAGAACCCCAGCACCAAGGTAAGAGGCTGTGGAATGGAGGAAGGGGGGGTTACATGGAGCTTTTCTCCCCACTTACACCTCTCCTTTCTCCCCCCTTCCAGCCTCCCGTTCTTCCAGGCAGAACTATGGATCAAAGAACTGTAAGTACATATTTTCTGCTCCTTCTTCCTGTCATGGAATATCCTACAGGGATAAAGCACTGATGTGTTCACATGAACTCTAATTTCAGGACCAGCGTCTACGACTCGCGAGCTCGGGAGAGGTGGCGGCAAATAGAAGAGCAGAAAGCACTGGCCTTGCAGCTGCAGAGCCAGGTAACAGGGGGCAGGTGCTGCAGGAACTGGCTTTGTGGGGCTGAAAGTTCAAACCAGAGAACAGAAAGCAAATTGGAAAGGGAAAAATGACCAAAATCCACTCCTTCGAGGTCTGGTGTCTTTGTTGCTTCTTCTTCCCATGGCAGGGCTCTTGGTAGTGTCCCTGCCAGGAGAAATGCTCCCCCTTCGTGTCCCTGTCTGCATCTCCTGGTGGAATTGACCCCACAAGCTCCCTCAGAAGCCCTGAAGAGGTGACTTGCTTGAACACCACCTTAATCTAAGGGTCTCTCCTTCAGCGGTTGCAGGAACAGGAACACTCTGTGCAGGATCTGGTGGATTTAAATCTTCGAGTCCCCTTGGAGAAGGAAATCCCGGTCACGGTGGTCCCAGAAGAGAAGGAAGATGCCAAGTCAGCTGATGGTGAAGAGGAGTTCCCTGAAATCACCGAGGTAAGTCCAAGATCTAAATCCAACCACGATTTCCTGCCATCCATGCGCAGAATCAGGGAGCTGTTCCCTTTTGCATGTACATTCTGTAGCAAGTTTATCCTTTGAGGAGCAAAGAAACCTGGGTTTGCATGCAGCCTTTGTGATGGGAGGAGCAGGAGCTCTCCCTTCCCATGTTGTGTCCTTTCTGTAGGAAATGGAAAAGGAAATCAAGAGCGTGTTCCGAGGTGGGAACCAGGACGAGGTCCTCAGTGAAGCTTTTCGGTTAACAATCACTCGGAAAGACATCCAGACCCTCAATAACCTGAACTGGCTCAACGACGAGGTGAGGACCTGCTGAGCTGTTGTTCTTCAGTGATTCGGACTCAGCTGAAGTGAACAAAGGGCTCTGCCCTCTCTTTGCTGAAAGAACTGGGAGGGAATTGGAGCTGTTGGCTGTGGTTGCTGCTCTGGAGCAGTTATATCTGTGGAGAAACCCCTTTGTAGACCAAGAAAGATAATACTGGGATAATACTGACCATGGACACGATGAGGGCAAAAAAGCCAAGTAAATCTTTAAGACAGGAGGCTGATTCCTAACTTTTCCTGGATTGTGAAGGTTTTAAGGCTGTGGAGCTGTTGTAAATCCCCTCGGGGCAGCTCTTGAGAGGGCCGGATGGAGACAAACCCAATTCCTTACCTAGGGCAGAGCATCTTACGCAGAGGTATCATTTCTAACGTGTCCTGGATGCATTTTGTTTCCCAGATAATCAATTTCTACATGAACCTGCTGATGGAGAGGAGCAAAGAGAAGGGGCTGCCGGCGGTTCACGCCTTCAATACTTTCTTCTTCACCAAGTTAAAAACAGCGGGGTACCAGGCTGTGAAACGGTGGACTAAAAAAGTGGATATCTTCTCGGTGGATCTCCTCCTGGTGCCCATCCATCTGGGGGTGCACTGGTGCCTAGCAGTGAGTGCTTCAGCTATTCCCAGTAGGACAGAGCTGGAATTTCTGGTCTTACAAATTCATGTGGGACTGAGGCTAAAACGTCCCAGCTCTTAGTTATCAGTTGGTGCAGGGTGGGGGGGAAGTTCCATGTTTGTGGCCAAAATTGAGGTCTAGAGCAAGTAAAGAGATAACTTCTGGGTGTGTTTCTAGTCTCTAAAGGAGAAGCAAGCAGCTGGGGAGGTCATCTCAGGCTAAGCCATCCTCTGGAGAAGGATCTCATTTCCAGTTCCCACAAACTCACCTTTAGAGATGTTGCTATAGGATCAGTTAAGAGAGATGTAGGTGACAGATACTGAGCAGCTTTTCCTCCCTCCTGCCCCTGGTCTAGTTCTGTCCCTTCTCTTGGCTGCTGGTGCCTGTGTGGGGACACATCACACGTGGCTTTGAAGCCTGCCTCAGCCTCCTTAGCTCAAACCTCCTCCGAGGGTTCCCTGCAAGGGCAGCGCTCACACAGGAGGGAGGTGGAAATGGGGTCCCCAAAGAACACTTTGAGGGGACATTTGTGTCTTGAACTGCTTCATTGTCCACACATCAGGTGGAGCAAAGCCTCTGTAAACCTATCTGAGGCTTGGACAATAAGGGTAGCAGGGAACAATAAGGATAACAGTGCTCTTGTGTCTTGCCAGGGTGACCTGAGGAGAGCCTGACCTGGAGATTCAAGCAGTTTGATAACTCAGCAGCAAGCGGGGGTGTGGGGAGGGCTGTACCAAGGCTGTTAGAAGCCCTCTGAAATCCTTCTTTGCTATGAAATGCTCTAAACTTGACTTCTTTCTATCAGCAGAGTGAGTGTGCTGGCAGAGGGGTGAGCTCCTTGTGCTGTGTGGTGGTAACAAATCTCTCTCTCTCTGTAGGTTGTAGACTTCAGGAAGAAAACCATCACCTACTACGACTCCATGGGTGGAATAAACAGCGAAGCCTGCAGGATCCTGTTGTGAGTAACACTTTGAGTTGGGCCTGGTTAGAAACGGGACAGCCTCTTAATCTTGCTCTGGAAGCCACAACCCTTCCGGGGGGACAGTCCCTTTCTGGGTCCTGGAAGGAAGATTCAGAGGAACATCCTGGTTTTCACCATGCTCTGCAGATACAAAGGTGGTCTGTGAGTGTCCTGTGCTGATGTCTTGTCTTCACCTCTTCCCAGAAGACCTGTCAGTGAGGCTGGTGTTACCTTTGTGGGTACAGGCAGGTTTCAGACCCGTTCTGTTAAGCACATGAGGCTTTATCAGTCTTAGAGCGTCATCTTGGGCATCATCTTTAGGGGGAAAACAGCTTCTCAGACCCTGAGGGATCAGGGTCCTGCCCTTCTCCTGCAGCCTCTTGAGGAAATGGCACCTCCTGGCTCCTTCCTCCAGGTGGGAGCTTTTCCTGCCTGTGGCAAAGGTGCGCTCAGTAGCTCAGCCCTTTGTTTTGAGGAGGTTCAGGAGAGCACGATGGTGGATGTAGGATGTGGAAGTCTCTCTTGCATCAGGCCATGGATAAAGGTTTGCATGGTCTCTTCTGTACTGAGTGCCAGCAGGGTGTCCCATGCTGTGCCATGCCTCCAAACCAGAGCTGGGCTAAAGCTGTTCTTGTGGCTTCAAACTGCTGAGGAGGTCTTGGTTTTCCCACCCGGAGCGATGCTCCAGGACGGAGTGGAGCTGGCTGCCTGCTCCGCGAGAGAGGTGCTTGTGTGTCAGATCCAGAACTGGTTTCCCATGCTTGGAAACTGCTCCTGAATGGAGTGAGGTTAAAAACGAGCTGCTCCTTGGCTCATTGTGGAGGCTCCTGCTCACGTAGGGCCGTCAGGCTTGATACAGATCACCCTGAGGAGGGATTTAGGAGACGCAGTCGCCGGCTCCGTGGCTCCGGCACTGCCCTCGGCTCTGCCGTCGCTTCTGGTTCTCGTCTCTGCTTTACTGTGATGCTGACTTGGGAATGTGATCCCAGCTCTTCTGGCATGAGGCTGAGTTTGTCAGCAGAGGTGTCACTCATTCAGTTGAGGAATGTGGATAACGAGAAAGAGCAGGCAAATGCCATTTCCAGTCCATTGAGCACCTTTATTTTCCTGCTCAGGTGCTCAGCAGCCTGCGTGTGCTGGGTTCATGCAAAGAACTGTAAAAGTAGCTGTTTCCCTTTTCCACACTGTTCTGGGCTGTTGGTCTAAAGGGAAAGGAAAAGCATAAAGGCTTTGGTAATGGCTGGGGGCAGAGTCTCTTAGTTTTGCTGTGTGGCTCCTGCCACAAGAACGGTGCAGGCAGAGCCCTGGGCAGGGATGCTCTGGGGAATAATCAGTTCCTTTCAGCCTGAGTTTCTCTGATCCGAGGATTTCTGGTGAAGTGAAGCACCTGAGAGGTGCAAGGAGAGGACCCGGGAGTCCTGCCCGTGGTTTGTTGAGGGGTCTGGGACGAGGAGGCAGGTCCCCAAAATGGTGTATCAGAACATACAGAGTGTTTCAGCCATGCAGGGCGAGCGGTAGAGAGCCAGGATTTCAGGTCACTGTTGCCCTGGACGTAATTGTTTTCCCTCTGTTTCCTTTTAGGAGGCTTTTATTGGTTGAATGCAGTGGGAGGATCACACCGGGAAGAAGGGACGGAGGTCCTATTCATGGTTAGTGACCCTTTCATGCTTTCAATCTTTAGAGCTTCCTAAAGGTGGTGAGTGTTGTACCATTGGCCAGACTTTACAGAGGAGGGAAACTGAGGCCCAGGGAAAGCAACTGATTAAATACCAGGGCCCCTGACCTGTCCAGGGGTGAGTAGGGCCCCCACATGGCCGTGCTTTGGTGGCTGCCCTGCTTTGGTTCAGCATCTGGGCTTGGGGGTGAGACCTGGAGAGGATTTTAGGAAAGCTGCCTCTGGTTTTGGGGGTTTCTCTTTGGGAAACACGGTGCTCAGTGTCTCAGGTCTGCTGGAAGGGGCTGCGCTTTGGAGCAGACATAAACCAGCCTCCTAAGATGAGTTAAGAGCTTGATTGTGGTGTAGCGAGGTGGGAGGAGAGCTCAGGGAACAGCGCACGAAGCACCTCATGCCTCTGAAATCTCCTTATCTCCTGCCAGCAGCACTGCTTCAAGTGCTTCCCTTCACGTGCCCTTTGCTTCAAGGCTCTTAGACATTTAGCAGCCTGCTGTGGAGCTGATTTCAGCAACTCCCTGAGGCACCTGCTCAGGTTTTTGTGTGTGTCTGTGAGCACTGTGGAGGGCAAGAATCCGTTTCAGACTTGGGAAAGCCTGCGGTGTTTGCTGGGGCATCTCAGGCATGTGGGGCTTTGATTTGGCATGTAGTTCTCTTTCAGAATTCCAGGTCAGGCTGCTTCCCCTTGAGGTCCTGACAAAGCTCATCAATTAAGTTCTGCCTCCTGAAGTTGTCTCATGAGTTGAAGTCAAGGCATTTGCTTTCAGCCCCCTAAAAGGAGGTCCAGGCTGTTTCTGAGGCAGGACCGGTGCTGTGTTTCTTACACGATGCATCTGATGGTTGCTGATCACCTTGTCCATTGCTGGAGGCTGCTTTTGGGAAGCCAGAAGCCCCGGGTGATGGGCACAGTTCACGTGAGCTGCACACAGTGGGTTATTCCCTCCCTCTCCCAGAAAACACTCCGAATTCCCTCTTTGCTCTGCGTGTGTCGGCGTCGTGGCTACAGCTCGTGGGAGCTGCAGGTAAAAGTGGGTGCACTGAAGCCACCAAAGCTCCAGCACCATTTCAGCGTCACTGGCTTCTTCCCTGCCTGCCAGACGAGTCTCACGCTTGGATCCTCTCTGCCTCCACTCCATATGTGCATGTGGAAACGTTGCTTGGAGGCTCCTCGTGTGATGCATCCTTGTATTTATCAGCACAGCTTCACTCCCCGTCTCTTATCGTGCAGAACAGAGGGGGCTGTGGGCTGCTGCTCTTTTTTTAGCTGAGGATTCAAGTGGCTTCTGGATTAGGCAGCACTTGCCAGGATTTTGTTATTACTGCAATGAGGCTGTTAATACATTAATGTTTGTAGTGTGGTGCAGACAACTCGCTGCCTTCCTCTGTGCTGGGGGCTCAGCTCGCCCTTGTTCTCAACCTGTTGCAAGAAGGTTCTTCCCCACCCATTAGGTTTTATTTGTGGAGATGGGGTATGGAGACTCCTCGTGCTCAGTGAAAGGTTGTTTGGGGTTGGTTGTGGACTGAGATTTACCCCCTGCTGATCTTGTCCAAACTGCAGCCGACTCAAAGCCAAGCAGAAGCTTCCCAAGAGCAATTACAGCAGTCGCTGGCAGCCAGCACACCCTGAGCTGGGGAACGGGGAGCATCCAGCTAATGAAGGCTGATAGGAAATGCCTGTCTGGACCTGATCTGATGCCAGGGGACTGCCAGGAGGAGACTCCCCTCCTTGACACTTCCACATCCAGCAAAACCTATTTGTTTCTGGCCGTTTTCTAGAGACACAATCACTAGGACGGGGCTGGCTTCATGTTCAGAGGCTGCTGGGTTGTTCTGCTGCCGCTTTGAGGACTCTATTCAGTGGCCTCTGGGTGTTTCAGGGAGTCTTTGGCCCAGGAGAGTTCTTCGAGTAGTTCTTTGGAGTTTTGATAGAGAAACCCCCTGACTGGCAGCAAGGCAGCAAGTTTGAGCCTGCGTCTTTAGGGCTTGCCTGCAGGTCACATCACCCCTTCTCCCATCGCGTCCCGGCGTTTACTAACAGCAAGATGTGACTTAGCCAAGTCTTTGTGGGTCAGATTGCTGAAAGATGGCACATCTCCCCATGCTGGCAGCCAAAGCCGCCTCCCTCTCCATGCCAGATGCTCTCTTGACCCCTCCATTCGAGCCAGCAGCATCTAATCCTTTGCTTTTTCCTTTCCAAGCGTTCTGATCGCAGCTGCGACAGTGAGAAAGCTCCTCGGGCTGTTCTGGGAAGACGCCAAACGTGAAGGAGATGGTTTCTGTAGATCTTCCTGGTTTCTTTGGTAGCCAACATGAGCAGAAGGTGTCTGTGAAGCTGAATGTCACTTAATGGCACCAGCAGCCAACAGAGAGGAACTCCTTTAGGACCATTAACAACATCTTGGGCCCATCACCTCATCTCCTTGGGCTCCTTCTAGTCCACCTTTGTCTGGGTTCTTCCTGAGCTTCTCTTTCTGCACTTCCCAGTGAGGGGAATGGTTCAGGGTATTCATACCTGCACAGGGAAGAGCGTGGCAGCAGCTTGGGATGGTCTTGGAGAAACCCCACACTTCCCTGTTCTTCCATGGTATCATTTAGGCCAAACTGGTGGAAGCCTCCTTGGGCAGAGGAGGTGGAGCAGTACCCGTGAGCTTTCCTCGTCCTCCAGCTCCAGGACCTGGAATGGGACTGGCTCTGAGGCTCTTCTCCCACTGCTGAAGGCTTGTGCAGGTATTTGACATCCCACCCTGCTCCTTCTCCCACGTGTGCTCCCAGCTTGAGTCAATCCCTGTAAAAGCATCTTGGAGAGGAGTGTGGTGTGGCTTTTCCCAGGGCTGCCTCCCTCCATCCCCAAGCCTTGGACCGTATTGGAGAAAATCAGTCATTTTCCCTACTTTTCCTCCTTGGAAGCACTTGCTCTCTGCCTTCTGTGCTGATAAGAAGTCCTCAAATCAGGAGTGGAAGGGAAATGTGGGAGAAGAGCTCCAGGAGATCATCTGTCAGCGAGCTGAACCCACCACCAGCCTGGAGAGCAGCTTCGTGCTGGTTTTGTGATGCTTTACACATGGAGTGACTATTCCAGAGCTGCTGGATGCTGTTATTAAAGCTGTGACACGTTTGCTCCTGTCTCCCTTTTGTGCTAAACAAGACCCTCAAAAGACAAGAGGCACCAGTGCACAGGATGCCCTCAGAGCTGGAGCCCAGCTCCCTTGTCTCCCATTGCAAGAGCCTGTTGAGGCAGCCCCGTGGCTGCTGAGCTTTTCCTTGCCCTGAGTCACCCTCTGATGAATTAGGTTTGTTCTCACTGGTTTATTTGTGGTTTTGACTCGCTGCTTGGCAGGTACTTGTTTTGGATGAGGGTTTCAGTCCTGCTTGGTCCTTCTTTGCCTGCCTCAAAGCCCGGGTCTGTGGAGCCCTGTTTGAAATGGCCAATACCGAGACGAAAATATTGGACTTCCATATTGCATTAATTCTGCAAACATGGCAAAGGTGTGCTGGGTAAACTGCCACAGAGGCCACTGGCTGCTTCCCCTCTCCTCTAAGCAAGCTTCTCTTTATTCCCTTATTCCTACAGGCAATACTTAAAACAGGAAAGTCTTGACAAGAAAAGGAAGGAGTTTGACACCAATGGCTGGTCGTTGCTGAGCAAGAAGAGCCAGGTGGGTGTGGGCAGGCAGAGCTCTGCGGAAGGGGTCTCCTGGGGTCTCTGATGCACCTTTCCTGGCTGGTTTTCCCAATGGATGCGTTCTTGGTGTGGCTCACACATCCCAGCTCTTCAGTGGCTGCTTTGCTGCAGATTCCCACCCAGCCCTGTGTGGAAGCAGGGAGGTTTCCTGAGCCGGGGGCTCCGGTGCCACCTCGATTCCTGCTGCCCACCCTCTTGTCTTCATTCCCCCTTTGCTCGCACTGGCAGAGCTGCCTCATTAGGGCTCATTTGAGAGAGGTCCTTCACTTGGAGCTCTTCATCCTTAGGAGCTGGAAAGCGGCTCCTCTGGGAATGACTTTGGGTTTGTGTCCTTTGCTCCCAGGAGATCCCGCAGCAGATGAACGGCAGCGACTGCGGGATGTTTGCCTGCAAATACGCCGACTGCATTACCAAAGACAAGCCCATCAACTTCACCCAGGTAAAGCCCATCCCGACGTGTCCCTCAGCAGCAGGGATGATGCTCCATGTTCTGATGTTCCAAATGCCCTTTGCTTCCTTCCCTGGGGGTTTCAAGTGCCCCCAGCCCACGTGGGGATCGTAGGGCAGCTCCTTGGAGCAGCGCTGACACAAGGCACTGGGGCAGCTCTTTGCACTGTGCAGATGGTTCCTCTCAAGCCATCCTCGGGTCTCTTGTTGTAGTCCAACCCATTGGGGAAGCTCAAACCCATAATGAATCCCATTCATAGTCGTACACACTGAAATTCCCTGGGGAAGTGAGGTGGTGTAGCCCAAATCTTGGGGCAATTTCAGTGTTACTTAATGTTGGCCTCCATGGAGTATCCCATGCATGAATATTTTACTTCTGATTATTAGAGAACATCACCAGCGTTACGTTATTTCCCAGATCTCATCTGCTGTCCTGTTTTCCATATATTTTTCCACCAAAAAAGGCACCACTTCAAAAGTTGCACCCAGGACAGGGCTTTAGACAGGGACAGGCCAAGGGGAATGGCTTTAACCTGCCAGAGGGGAGATTGAGATGAGCTCTGAGGCAGAAGCTCTTCCCTGTGAGGGTGCTGAGGCGCTGGCACAGGGTGCCCAGAGAAGCTGTGGCTGCCCCATCCCTGGCAGTGTTCAAGGCCAGGTTGGACACAGGGGCTTGGAGCAACCTGCTCTAATGGAAGGTGTCCCTGCTCGGGGCAGGGCTTGGAGCTGGAGGAGCTTTAAGGTCCCTTCAACCCATCCCATGGTTCTAGGAGAGCCTGGTAAGTGCTCCCGCAGTGGCAGGGGGGCTGATGTGGGTTTCCCTTCTCTCCCCCCCCAGCAACACATGCCGTACTTCCGCAAGCGCATGGCCTGGGAGATCCTCCACCGCAAGCTCCTCTGATGCCCGGGAGCCCGAAGCCGCTTCCCTGCGAGGTTCTCTCCAAGTGCCCAGCTCTGCCCTGAGCGTGGACCTGCCCTTGGGGCTTCAAAGACACCACGAGTGAACTCTGCATCCTGCTTTTGATGAGGCACCAGTCACGGACCAACACAAGTGTTCAGAAGCACACTTGCTTTTTCCCTTTTCTGTTTTGGGTTTTGTATTTCCAGACCTATTTTTTACGAGCAATTTCAGGTGCTGAGACTTGTGGGGGCCAGCTTCAAACATCCAAGGAGCTTTTCATCTTTCCCTTTGGCAGCTCTTGCTGCCAGCTTTGAGCCCATGGTGTGACTTTGGCTGGATTTCAGGGGAGGGGAAGGCACTCGGGTGGCTCTGGGCTCTCTGTGCGCTGGGGGAGCACGGAATTGGGTGGGCAAAAGCCTGTTTGAGGGTGGATGTGGAGGGATTTGCTTGTGGAGGGACGTGTTTGATGCATCCTCTCCTCCTCTGTCACCTCCCCTCCATCCTCAAAGCCAGGGTTTTCTCACCCATCACCAACTCTGCCCCTTAGCACCCATCTGAAGATGATAACCTGGTACCTGCGGTGCTTGGGACCTGGTGGTGGGTTCTGGAGAGCTGGGGCAGGTCAAGCATCCCTCGAGGGCAGGAGTCGGGGGATCTTTGAAAGCAACTTGTTAAAAGCAGCTTTTGCAGAAGGTGTTTTTCTTCCTGAGGAATTGATCTCCCAGTTCTGGAAGCCTCAAAACTGTTTACGGATATTCAGGTACAAAACTAGAGCCGTTCACTTGGCTTCGTGTGTATTGCCAAACGTTCTGCTTCTTCCTGGAGCGACAGAACAAAGTCTGAGTGTGCTGGGTTTGGGCTTCTTGGGTTTGCTTCTTCCCTGCCTTTGCCTCCTCGCAGGAGCTGGGGCTGCAGCCTCTGGCACCTCTGGCCTGGTGCGAGGGCCCCGGTGGAGCGGGATGAATCGCTCCTCTTTCTCTCCGTGATATTTTGCACATGTTTTGCCTGGGGCTCGAGGCTGGCGCGAGGTCAGAGGTTGCATTTGAAGGCAAAGCCCCGCAGAGTTGAGTTGGGAAGCGCTTCCAAAGGTGTCTCCGAGCCCACCCAGCACCCGCCTCCCGGGAGCCACGAGCACGAGCTGGGGGGGATGAAGTAAAACACTCGGAAGTGCTTAAACCCTTCCAAAAACTGGGATTTTGGGGGCAGCTCCCCCTGCTTCTGCCCATCCTGCCCTGCGCCCCTGGCTCCTCCAGGCCTCCCGGGCTGGGCTCGTGCTTCAACTGGTTTAATTTATTGTCCAGTGCGATGTGGGAGGAAGCGGCGCGTGTTGGAGCAGCTTCCTCAGCCGCTGAACCTGCTGCTCCCCTCCGCTGTACAGACCCCTCCTTGAGTGGAAGGAAGGAATGAAACCATGTCCTACTTTTGTACTTTTGTCTCCAGAGAGGGAGGGATATTTTATACACTTTTCTCTACCTGTAACAGTAGTTTTGTACAAAACCTCTCCCTTTCCCCCCCCCATTGCTCCTGCCAGGTTGTGTTCTTTGTAGGCTGGATTCTCCCCTTCCCTCTCCCTTCTGTGTGTTTTATACCAAGTTCTTTTTCTATCTTTGACTGCAAGTAAAGATCTGAAGCAAAAAAGCAGCCCCAGATCTGTTCTCTCTGTGTGTCTATCATCATCCCTGTGTAAATGGAGCTGGATCCCTGCACAAGGAGCTGGAGCTGCGCTGGGTGGGAGCAGCACTTGCAGGGAGAAGGCTGTTCGGTGTAATTCACCCTCTGGTTCAAACACATCCCCCTCCAGGCAGCAGTTTCAGCCCAATGGGATGGAGGAAGGAGCCAGAGCTGCTGCAAGATGGAGTTAAAAAGCCTTTACAGCCGTGCAAGGGGTGTTATCACCATTGATTCTGCTGCTTTCGGGAGGTGGGATGGGGGCTCCTGTCCCAGTAACCTGCTTTTCAGTGCTTCACCCGCCCCTGGGACAGAGCTTCCAGCCCCACTGCCTCACTCAAACAGTAGTTTGGGGGCTGAAAGAGTCCCTTACACTGTCCCAGAACAAAATCAACACGTCCCTTGTTTTCCTTGGCCTCCAGCTCCCAGAGAAGCCGAGGAGCGAATGGCCCCGTCAAAGGCGGTTTGTGCCCGGCCGGCGCTGGGACCCCGGCGGGGCTCCCGGCCCTCCCTCTGCGGCCACCGGAGCTGCATTGAGCATTGATCCCTCCCCTCCTCCTGGCTTATTAATAGCATCAATCACCGGGCCCAGGCTGGGGATTTTCAGGTCATATTGACTTTTGCCTCCTTCCTGGATCCTTATTCCTAGACATGAGCAAGAGCTTTGCCCGCTCCTTCCAAAGAGGCGGTTGTGAGCGCCTCTGACATTCCTCACACACACACACGTGGCTTCTGTAAACACCCCGGCGCTGTCTCCCACCCCGGCCTCAATGCTCCATTCATCTGCTCCCGACGCTGTGCCTAGAAGTCGGGAATTACCTGCCCTGCTCCATGTGCTGTTACAGCTCGAGGCCTCCGCAAGCCCTTATGGTGTGATTTGCATCTCCCCAGGCCCCCGAGGAGGGGGTTCATGGGGGCTGTCCACTAAATCCTGTGGGAATTGGGGTGGGCACAAGGCTGGGGAGCTGCTGCTGCTCCGGATGCTGCCGCAGTGGTTCGGAGCAATGTGGCCAAGGCACCGGCCAACAACCTCCACAGGTTATTGTGGGAGAGAATCTGGTTTGTTGCTGTTCTCCTGCAGGTGAGATGGTCCCTCCTACCCCAGGGACCTGTTTCCATCCTTCCCTCCTGCTCCAGGCCCCACGTCCCTTGAGCAAAGGGCAGGACCCAGATCAAGGGTCCTGAACCCAGGAGGTCCCTCATAGGACCCTCAGTGGCTGTGTCCAGAGTGGTTCAAGCGTCTCATTGAACCCCAAAGTGGTTTGTGTTGAAGGGACCTTAAAGCTCCTCCAGCTCCAACCCCTGCCCCGGGCAGGGACACCTTCCACTAGAGCAGGTTGCTCCAAGCCCCTGTGTCCAACCTGGCCTTGAACACTGCCAGGGATGGGGCAGCCACAGCTTCTCTGGGCACCCTGTGCCAGCGCCTCAGCACCCTCACAGGGAAGAGCTTCTGCCTCAGAGCTCATCTCAGTCTCCCCTCTGGCAGGTCAAAGCCATTCCCCTTGGCCTGTCCCTCCATCCCTTGTCCAAAGCCCCTCTCCAGGTTTCCTGGAGCCCCTTTAGGCACTGGAGCTGCTCTAAGGTCTCCCCTTCATGCAGCAGAGGGGCAGGATCCCCTCCCTGAGCTGCTGCTCACGCTCTGGGGGTGCAGCCCAGCACACGGGGGGGTTCTGGGCTCAAGCACACACTGAAGCCAGGTCATGGGGAGCTTCTCCTCACCCAACACCCCAATTCCTCCTCCTCAGCCTGCTCCATCCCACCTCAGGGGCAGGACCTTGCCTTTGGCCTGGTTGATCTCCATGAGGTTCTCATGGTCCCACCTCTCCATCCTGTCGTGGTCCCTCTGGATCCTTTCCGTCCAGTGTGTCACCCGCTCAGCGTCATCAATCCCATTGTCCACGTCACCAATGAAGATCAGGGTCAGGCAGCAGGGAGGAGGCACCATTGGGTGTCTGGATGCATGGACCATGCACCCTGGAGATCTTCCCATCCATGGAACCTCCTCATCGAGCCCCCCAGGTATCCCACTGCATCCCATCATCCCAAATCCCATCAGCAAAGCACCTTGATGATCTTCCAGGTCCCTTCAACCCCATCCTATAATCCCATGATCCCCCTGGGCACAGATGGGGACAAGCATTGCTCCATCTCCCACCCCCTCAGTGCCGAATCCATCTCAGCTGCTGGGAAGGGAAAAACAAGGAGGGGATAAAAAGCAGCAGTTTGGGACAGAAGTGCCCTTTGTGGCTGCGTGTTGGGATTGGCATCCGCATTGTTGGGGAAGCGCTGCCCAGCCGCCCGCCGGCGCTCCACCGGGATAACTACGCCATTCCCATAAAGCCGAGGCCCAGATTTACAGCATGTGTGGACACAGACGCCCTTGTGCCAGAGTGGGTTTTGGGGGGGGGACACACACATGGACATCCCTGGGCCCCGAACCCAGGGGTTCATGCCCACCATGAGCCCTGCAATTGGCTGCGGAGGAGTTTCCATCTGAGCTCCAGCTGATTTTGGGGTCCCCCCATCCCGCTGTGGGGGCTTTGGGGTGTGGAGGGGGCTCTGCTTTGGGTCCAATTCTTCGTATTTAGGGACCTGGCAGGGGGTTGATGCCCAAATCCCTTTTGTTGCCCTATCTTTGCTTTCTTGGGGTGCTGGAATCACTTGGAAACTCCCCCCCCATTCCCATGGGCTCCCAAATCCCAGCCCCATCCACCGCAGAGGTTGGAGCCGGCTGGGATGCAGGATCCAGCCCCGCTGCGGGGTGGGATGAGCCGCGACTCAGTTTCCCCTCTTGGGGAGGGGAGACACAACCCCCCCCATCCCTCTGAATGTCGCTGCCCCCCCAAACACCACCGCGGAGCAGTTTGTGGTCCCCAAAGCGGACGAGGGCGGGGGGGGCTGCACACTCCAGGACACTCCTGATTGTAATTGCTGCTAACGACAGCCCCCAGCCAGGGTCCCCCCGGCCCCCCCCGCACCCGCTAATCCCTCATTAGCCCTCGCGATCCCGCTGCTTCAGTTCCTCTCCCTTCCCAAGCCCCTCCCGCGGCCCCGGCCCGCCCCGAGCCCGGTCTCCGTTCAAGCCGCGGGACCCTCGCTCCAGCCCCGGCAGAAACGGCGCTTTTGGGGGGGGGGGGGTTGGGTGGTTTTTGCCTTGATTTATTTAATTCCTGCTTTTTTTCCCTGCTTTTTCCAGCATCCTCCGCCCGGCACAAAGCCGCGCTCTGTGCCCCGGCCCCGGCGCGCCGCGGGGCAGCGCTCGGGGCGCTGGCTCCCTGCCACCCCAAATAGATGCCTTTGGAGGGGGGGAACCCGGCATCAAAGGATGCTCAATCCCACATTATTCCCTCGCTCCTTGCTCCATAGGGATGAAATTCCCTCCTGCACCTCCGGGTTCGGAGCTGGAGTGGGTTTGGGGTCCCTGATCCTGAGATGAGGGCTGTATCGCGACAGTGCTCAGCCCTGCCTGGGTTTGGGGTGGCTTTTGAGGTCTCCTTGTGGATTTGGAAGGGATAGTGTTGGATTTGGGATGGATAATTTGGGGTTTGGGATGGATAATATTGGGTTCAGGATGGGTAATTTGAGGTTTGGGATGGATAAATTGGAGCTTGGGATGGATAAATTGGATCTTGGGATGGATAAATTGGAGTTTGGGGTGGATAATTTGGGATCTGGGATGGATAGAAGTGGGATTTAGAATGGATAAAAATGGGGGTGTTGCAGCAGGGATGAGCTTTGGGGTGCTCTGAGCAACTGGGGGGTCCCCAGAAGATGGACTTTGGGGGGATGTTCCCCATCCCAGCAGCCGGTGACCCCCAGATCTCATCCAGCCCCCTCCAAACCAGCCCCTTCACCCCTTATAGGGACACAGCATGAAGCAGCGCCCCGGGTGGGTCCGGGAGGGGGTTTGGGGGTGACCCCGAGGCTGGACCCGGCAGCACCGGAGCGAAGCGGGGCCGGAGTCGGGGTTTGTTTAACCCCGGAGGTATTTATAGCCCCTGAAACACCCCCCGCCCCTCCAGGGATGGATCCTGCCCCCATGACCCCCCTCCCCGCCGCCGCTGGGCTCTGCCTTTGGGGGCGCTGAACCCCCAAAATGGGGGAGTTTGCCGTTATTCTGCCTGGTTTAGGGCTCTTGGCTCCGGTGTCGGGGACAGGGATGGGGACAGCGGTGTCAGAGCACCCCCAGCACGGGCGGGATCCCCCAAATCACACACCCTCCCGTTTGATTTGCGCCCCAATAAAGCATTGAGGCTGCATCATCATGAGACTCATTAAAATTGCTCTTTTTGCCATCACCTGGCCCAAACTCACAGGGTTTGGCCCCAAAACCGAGGGGCAGCAGCTTGATCCGATGGTTTTATCCAACGTCCCCCCCTCGACACCCCAAAACCTTCCCCCCAGCCCCACAAACGGCACCGGTCTCCTTCCAGCCTTATTAATGCGGGACAATCGCGGCTCTCATTAGCGGTGCCAGTGCTCCCCCCCCCATTGGCACTGCTTCCCGCAGCTTTATTCCCTCTTTTTTTTTGGGGGGGGGGAAGAAGAATCCACTCCTCCCATCCCAGGAAGGGTTCGGGGGGCTCTTTATACCCCAATATCGGGGATCTTCGAAGCCCTGAAGCTTATTTTACCCTGGCGATTCTCTGATGTCTTGTATAAGGGTTGTGTCTCGGGGGGGGTGGTGGTGTCACTTCGCCCCTTTTTCTTTGCTCCTCCAAACATCTGGGGAGGGCTGATGCTCCTTAGAGTGGGGGTGAATGGCTCAATTCGGGGTGTTTGGGGCAGCATTCCTTAGGTGGAACACCCCAAACCCCCAACCTTAACGCTGCCCCCCTCAGCCCTGCCCCAGATGTGGGGCAGGAGAGTGTGAATACCCCCCCCCACCCCCAAACAACCCCGAAATCACCACGATCGCCCTCAAAACCCCCCTTGCTCCGAGGCGGCTCCGAGCTCAAAGGGGCTCTTTGTGCGGCTCTACCTTCCCAAAGAGGCGCCTTTTCATCCCAACCTCCCGAGGAGGAGGAGGAGGAGGAGGAGGAGGAGGAGGAGGAGGAAGGGGCCGGCTTCGGGGGGCCTGAACCGGGGCGAATCACTTGACATCATCTCACAAATATGCCGGCATCTCCCCCCCCCAACATTCCCATTGGGAGCCCCTTGGAGTGGGGGGGAGGCAGTGGGACAAAGGGGCTGTGTGTGATAAACCCCCCCAAAATGGGGGGGAAAGGAGCTATTTTGGTGCTTTGAGTGAATCTGGATCAGCTGGGAAAGGGGCTGGGGGTGGATTCCCAACTGGAGACGGGATGGAGAGGGGAAGAGGGTGAATTGGGGATCCCAGGGTGGGGGGTTGGGGGGGCTGATTGAGCCTAGAGGTGACTGGGGGGCTGTGATTGAGCCTGGAGGTGACTGGGACCTGCCCGGCGCTGGGTGTCCCCAAACCAGGCTTTTTGGGGCTAAATTCACCCCCATCAGGGGCTGATGTTGAGTTTGGGGGGGGATCCCCCACAAATGGGCTCAACCCCCACTTTGGAGGCTCTTACGCCCCCGATAGTGCCAATATGGAATGAGAGGAGGAAAAGTGTCAAAATGGCCCTTTTCTGGCCTGGGGGGGGGCAGGACACAAAGGGTCTTTCTGCTCCCGTTCCCGGCCGGCCAGGGGAAATATTTGGGGTTCCCGGGAGGAGCCAGCACCAAAAAGTGACATTTTTGAGTTGAGGATTTGTTCAGTTTTTACTGAAAACCACGTTTTTTGAAGCAAAAAAATAACGGGGGGGGGGGGGAAGGGGGGAGTCATCCCATAAAGCAAACAGAGCTGGGGCTGAGGGGAGGAAGTCCCTCTGGTGCAAGGCTATTTTTATGGGGTTGAGGATATTTTGGGAGAGGAATGAAAAACTGGGGAGAAATGGGGCAAAATGGGGTATAATGGGGCTGAAATGGGCTCGAAATGGAGCAAAATGGTGTCGAAATGGGGCAAAATGAGGCTGGAATGAGGCAAAATGGTGTTGAAATGGGGAAAATGGGGCTGAAATGGGCCAAAGTGGGATTGAAATGGGGCAAAATGGGGTTGAAATGGGGCGAAATCGGACAAAATAGGGTTGAAATGGGGCAAAATGAGGCCAAACCTGGGCAAAATAGGATTGAGATGGAGCAAAATGGGGTTGAAATGGGGCCAAAATTGGGCAAAATGGGATTGAAATGGAGCAAATGGGGTTGAAATGGGGCAAAATGGGGTTGAAATGAGGCAAGATGGGGCCCAGTGTCTGGATTTCCCCATCCCCTCCCTGAGGTGGGGGTGGAACCTCATGTTCTGGTATAAAGATGCAATGAAGAATGGTGTTGTTGGGGGGAAGTGCCTGTTTTTGGGGTTCCCGGAGGGGGGTTTTGGGGTGATTTGGGGGGGGTTGGGGTAAAAGTCTCCCCGTGGGGAGCTGGAAATAGCTCATCCCAAATCCAAGTGGTGTCGGTGGAATGGGGACGGGTGATGCTCCTGGCTGGTGGCATCAGGGTGGGGACATCATCCTGGATAAGGAGGGTGGATGGGGACAACGTCCTGGCTGGTGCCATCAGTGCAGGGACAGTCCCCCTGGCTGGTGGCATCAGGCTGGGAAGAACATCCTGGCTGGTGGCACCGGGGTGGTGACTGTCCCCAGCACCCACCATCAAGGCAGGGACATTTTGCCCTTGCTGGTGGCATCACGGTGGGGACAATTGTCCTGAATGGTTGTAATAGGTACGGACAGTCCCTTTAGCTGATGGCATCAAGGTGGGGACAATCACCCTGGACGGGGAGAGCAGATGGGGACGATGTCCTGGGTGGTGGCATTGCCATAGGGCTGTTCTCCCTGGCTGATGGCATCAGAGCAGAGACAATATCCCAGCTGGTGGCATCAGCAGAGGGACAGTCCCTGTGGCTGGTGGCATCAAGGCAGGATGGTGGCATCAGGCTGGGGAGAACATCCTGGTTGGTGGCACCATGGTGGTGACTGTCCCCAGCACCCACCATCAAGGTGGGGACATTCACCCAGTTGGGTGGCATCAGGATGGGGACAAACCCAACCCCAAAGGTGGGGACAAATCCCTTTTGGGGAGCAGGGACATCCCCACCTGACGGCATCCCAGGCCTTGCAGTGGTGATACCGGGAGCGATGCTGGTGCTGGTGCTGATGGTGCCAATGGTGCTGATGGTGACAGTGGTGACATGGTGATGCTGGTGACGCTGGTGATATGGTGACGACGGTGACGGTGGCAGGGCCCCTGGGGCGGGCAGAGTTAAGGCCGGGCTCTCTCATTCCTTCCATCCCGCCACGGTGAATTCCTGAGCTGACTTGGATGTTTCCCTGCGATTCCCTGATCGTCTTTCCAGAGCCCCGACCGGGATGAAGCGGGAAAGCGCCCGAGGACGGGAGTCACAGAAGGGGGGACAAAACCCAAACGGGTTTTTTTTGTGGGGGATCAAGGCCCCACGATGAGGTTTGGGTTAAAACCCCCCCGTTTTGGGGTCACCTGCCCTGGCCGGGTGATGCCTCAACAGCCGCTGTGCCGGGAGCGCCGGGTGCCGGTGGGAACCACGTGGAGCCTTTGGACACCTTTCGACGGGTGCAAAAGTGACCCTGAGGAATGTCCCCCCCACCCCGTGCCCCTCACCCGGATCCGGGCATTTTGGGGGTGGGGGGGGAGCGATGCGTCTTATTTATTCCCAGCCCCATTTTCCAGTGGAAAGCAGCATCTGGAGCCAGGTCCTGGCCCCGCTCCCGGCTGTGATCCCAGCCAGTGCCAGCATCCGCCAAAGGCCGAGCTCGGCTCCTCCACCTGCTCGGCAGTGGGATCCCCCCCAAGCCCCCTATAGCCCCCTTTATAGCCCCCCTTATAGCCCCCCTATAGCCCCCCCCAGATGCGGCTTTGCTCCATTTCCCACTCGGGGACACTGAGGCACAGGCATGGAGCAGAGCTGCAGATAACAGGGGGGTCATCACCACCTGTGAGTGTTTTGGGGGTACAAAGCAGATGGGGGGGGGGTTCACTGCAGAGGGGGCAGCTCGAGCTGAGCCCGGGCAGTTGTTCCTGGCTGAGTTCACCAGTGCCCCGCGGCAGCACTGGTAACACACGGGCTTTGTCTGGGGGCTCTGGGGGGCTCTGGGAGGGTGGGGGAGTTCTTGGGGGGGGTCTGGAGGTGGGAATGGGGGGGACTTGGGGGGGCTCCATTGCAGCATTGCAGCATCTCCATTGCAGCAGAGATGCTCTGTGGCTGCTGAGTGAGGGGCTGTCTGCAATGGCTGTGTGAGCACTCTGCAGCACTGCTGGCCCCTGCTCCAGCTTTCCCCAGGTCCATTCATCCGTCCATCCATCCCTCCATCCATCCATCCATCCATCCATCCATCCATCCATCCATCCCTCCATCCGCCCATCCCTCCATCGATCCATTCATTCATCCATCCATCCATCCCTCCATCCATCCACCCCATCCCTCCATCCGTCCACCCCTCCATCCATCCATCCATCCCTCCATCCATCCATCCCTTCATCCATCCATCCATCCATCCATCCATCCATCCATCCATCCATCCATCCATCCATCCATCAATCCATTCATTCATCCATCCCTCCATCCATCCCTCCATCCATCCCTCCATCCATCCCTCCATCCATCCCTCCATCCCTCCATCCCTCCATCCATCACCCATTCATCCATCTCTGTCCCTCCCCAGGTCCATCCCTCCCTGGTCCCATCCTTCCCCTGCTCCATCCTTCCCCATCCCACCCCTTCCCAACCAGGATACCAGGAGCAGCACATCCCCCCCCAAGCATTGACCCCCAGAGCAGTGAACCCCAACATCAAACCCACCCCTAAAGCCCCCCCCCCCCGTTTCTTTCCATGGGGTGTTTGTGAGTGGTGGGAGGGGACCCCCATTGTTGGGGACCCTCTTTTAGCTGCCGAGTGGGGGCATGGGGGGACCTGAAGCTCCTGGGGGGAGCCCCAAACCCCTTTTAAAGGCCTCACCATCACCTGACTGCCCAGCACCCTCCCATGTGGGGGGGGCCCGGAGTGGGATGTCCTGTCCCCCCCCAGTGTCACCTGCCAAGGGAGGGCCGTGTGTCCCCCTTTCCCACATGGCAGACCTGGGGTGCGGATGTGGCGGGGGGGGCCGGGCTCCCCTCTTTGGAGCTTAGCTCAAATGTGTGCCCCCCCCCAACCCCACTGCAACCCCCCCCCCCAGTGTGTGTCCCCCCACTGCCTTGGGGTGCAGGGACCCCCCTTCCTCCTGAAGCTCTTTCCTGGGGGGGGGGGGGGCTTGGAAGGGGTCAGGCTGGGGGGGTGTGATGGTCCCATCACGCCCCTCTTTTGGAGGGAGTGATGGTCCTGGGCCCAGTTCCAGGAGGGGTTCCCTGCATTGGGGGGGTATCCTGTGTCCCCCCTTTAAGCCGGGGGTCAGTGTCTCCAGGGCCCCCGCATGGGGTGGGTGGGGGTCCCTGGGGTGGGACTGGGGGGGGGGTCTCAGCCCCCAGGGATTGGCTGGACAGGGAGGGGTCTCCTGGGATGGGATAAGGTTGGGGGGGGAGAGTCTCAGCCCCCCTGAAATCCCCCTGACGGGATGGAATGGGGGGGATCTCACCCCCCTGGGACCCCCAGGTTGTAATGGGTGGGCTCTGACTCCCCGGGACTCCTAGGAAGTAATGGTGGGATATCACCCCCTGGATGGGATGAATGGGGGGGTCTCCTCCCCTGGACTTCCCAGGTTGTAATGGGAGGGGTCTCACCCCCTGGATGGCATAGAATGGGGGGGTCTCACCCCCTGGATGGGGTGGAAAGGGGGGGAGTCCACCCCCCGGGACCCCCAGGATGTAATGGGGGGGGTCTCACCCCATTGCACCCCGACCCCCGCAGCTCCCGGGGCCGGGGCCGTGCCGGGCTCTCTGTGTGTGTGTGTCTGGGGGGACCCATCCCCGTCCCCCCCGTCCCTCCCTCCCCGCTCCCTCCCTCCCTGGCCGCCGGTGCCGTCCCGGAGGAGGGCCGGGGGGGCCGGGCCCGGCTCGGGTTACACGGGCCCGGGGGGCCGCGCCGGGACATATACGCGGCGGCGGGGCGGTGCGGGCACTGCTCGGCCCGACGCACGGTGAGGGGCGCCGCCGCCTCGCCATGCCCGGCCGCCGCCCGCTCCGCCTCGCCGCCGCTCTCGCCATCCTCTTCCTCGCCGTTGTCGCCGCGCAGGACCGAGACCTCCGTGAGTAGCGACCGACCCCCCCCCGAAACCGTCCTGACCCCACCGAGGGGAGCTTCGGGATGGAGACGGGGAATGGGGGAGCGGGGGGCGACGGGAGACGCGGGGGGACAGCGTAGGATGGGTGGGGGACAGTGTGGGATAGAGGCGGAAAGTTTCAGAGTAGTGGGAGGGGACAGATTGGAACGGGGGAACACACAAGGAAAGTGGGGGGCAGCGTGGGATGGATGGGGGACAGCGTGGGGACACTGGGGGACAGCGTGGGATAGAGGGGGACAGTGTGGGATGGATGGGGAAAGTTTCAGGGTAGTTGGAAGGGGACAGACGGGGATGGGGAGACACACTGGGGACAGCATGGGACAGGGAAGGACAGTGTGGGATACTGAGGGACAGCACAAGGAGAGTGGGGGGCAGCGTGGGGACATTGGGGGACAGTGTGGGACATTGGGGACAGTGTGGGATATAGAGGGGTGTGGGATGGGTGGGGAAAGTTTAAGGATAGTGGGGAGGGACAGCCAGGGATGGGGAGGGGCAGTGGAGGACACCGGGGAAAGGCTGGGACTGGGGCTACAGCATTAGGACCATGGGGTACAGCTGGGACAGTGGGATGCAGCTTGGGGACAGCAGGGTCCAGACTCAGACAATGGGGTCCAGTTGGGGACACGGGGTCCAGTTGGGGACAGGGTGTCCAGCCTGGGGACACTGAGGTCCAGCCCTGAGGCATGTCCTGGGGATACTGGGGTGCATCCTGGGGTCCCTGGGGACCGGTGTGGGGACACTGGGGAACAACCTGTGGTCCCTGGGGACACCTGGAATCTCCTGGAGATCCTGGGTCACACACCAGGGACCTTGGGGCACATTCTGGGGGTGCTGGGGACACCTTCTGGGGCCACTGCAGCACATCCCAAGGTCCCTGAGGACTCCAGGGCATAGCCCAGGGACACCGGGGCACCTCCTGGGGACCCTGGCGTGCAGCCTGGGGATACCTGGGCACCTCCTTGGGACCCTGGGGCACCTCTTGGAGACACCAGGACACATCCCAGGGACCCTGGGGCACCTCTGGAGACCCTGGGGTGCAGCGTGGGGACCCTGAGACACCTCCTGGGGACATTGGGGTGAAGCCTGGGGACATCTGGGCACTCCTGGGGAGCCTGTGGCACATCGCATGGACCCGGGGGTGCAGCCTGGGGCCACCAGCCCCATGCCCCTGGGGCCAGCGGAGCTACTGCCCATGTCCCACTGGAGTGCAGGGGCTATGGGGGTGCACTGAGTGTCCCCAAGACAGGGGGACCCCCCGCTTCAGGCTGGACCCCCCCCGCTGAGCTGCTCCAGGATCCTCTTTCCCCTCATTCTATGGGATGCTGGGGGGGGGGGTTCACCTCATAGCAGCGCCACCACCTCCAGCACGGGTGACCGCGGTCCCATTGCCACCCTCCCCGACCGCCGCGGGAGTGATGCCCGCACGGTATAGCCCGCAGCGCCCCCCTTGTCCCCGCAGCCGAAGCAGGCAGCTGCCTGCAGGACGGGCAGAGCTATAGCGATAAGGACGTGTGGAAGCCGGAGCCGTGCCGTATCTGCGTGTGCGACACGGGGACCGTCCTCTGCGACGACATCATCTGCGAGGAGCTGCGGGACTGCCCCAGCCCCGAAATCCCCTTCGGAGAGTGCTGCCCCATATGTCCCGCTGAGCAGCCCAGCGGTTGTAATTTATTTATTCCCTCTTTTCCTTGATAAATAAATTACCAGCCATGGATGGGCTCCGGGAACATCCATGGGGAGCCCCGCGAAAGGCAACTTGGCAAAGCCGGGGTTAACTAGCCCAAAAGGCAGCGGGCTTCAGAGCCTGGAGGGGTTTGGGTGGTTTATAGTGTTTGGGGAGTGTTTTATATGGATTTGGGGTGTTTTATAGCGTTTTGGGGGTGCTTTGTATGATTTTGGGGTGGTTTATATGATTTTGGGGTGGTTTATGTGATTTTGGAATAGTTTATATGGATTTGGGGTGGTGTATATGGATTTGGGGTGGTTTATCTGCTTTCGAGTGGGTTTTAACTCATTGAAAGCAGATGGGTTTGGGGTGCAGGGGGTGATGATGGGGCGACACTGCAGCCGTGGACCCCCCCATCTCCCCGGACATCCTGTGACAAAAGGGACGTTCAAACGGCGTTTCCATCCCCCGCACTGGGATAATCCACTTGGAATGATGGAAAAGCGCCGGGACCCCATTCCCCAACCCCCCAAACCCCCAAAGTTGCCTTTTTTAACCCTTCCCTGCCCCCCCGGGGGGGTTGAAGGGTTGAGCACCCCCAAACCGTGCAGCCCCCTCCTGCATGCTGACCCCCGCTTTGCCCTCCCTTCCCCACCGCCCCGCTTCGGGGGAGCCCCACCGCTCCTGTGCCCCCCGGTTTTGCCCCATAGCCCCCCAGGAGCATCACCCCCCCGCCGCGGGTTGTGCCTTTTGTGTCCCCCCCAGCCTGTCCTCCCTCTAATTCTTCTTTATTTCTTTGTTTCCCAACAGGGCAACCTGGCCCCAAGGTGAGGTTGGGGTGTGTCCCCCACGGTCCCAATATCCTGGGGTTTTCCCCCAAAATGGGGTGGGGGGGTCAAGGCAGGAGCCCTGAGCATCTGCATGGGGCAAGAGGCTCCGGGGTTGTCACTTCTTGGGGGGGTTTGTCACCTCCTGAGGGGGTTTGTCACCTCCTGGGGGGCACATGAGCACTTAGGGGGTGTCACCCGGAGGAGGTATCTTTGGGGGGCTCCTTGGCTCACCCCATGCTTTGTCTTACAGGGGCAGAAGGGTGAACCCGGTGACATTAAAGATGTAAGCGTTGGGTGCGCACTGGGTGGGGACCCCCAAAACAGGGTCCCTGCTGTTGGGGGGATGGGCTGGAGGGGGTTCCCCTTGCACCCATCTGACCCCACCCCTGTGTGTCCCCCCCATCACAGGTTGTAGGACCCCGAGGGCCTCCGGGACCGCAGGTGGGAGCACGTTTCTCTGGGTGCATTGCTGGAATGTTTGTGGGAAGAGGGTGGGATATGGGGGTGGGATATGGAGGGTGGGATATGGAGGGTAGGATATGGGGGGGATATGGGAGGGATATAGGGGGGAATATGGGGGGGATATGGGGGAGGGTATGGGGCGGGTGTGTGGGGCAGAGCTGATCCCCCTCCCTCTCACAGGGCCCTGCAGGCGAGCAGGGGCAGCGAGGGGACCGCGGCGAGAAGGGGGAGAAGGTGAGAGCGACCCCCCCTCAGGACCCCCCAACACTGATGGGGTGCTGCAGAGAACTGCCACACTCACCGCGTGGATGACTCTCATTTCCCCCCTTTAGGGTGCTCCCGGTCCCCGGGGCAGGGATGGAGAACCCGGCACCCCTGGGAATCCCGGCCCCCCCGGTCCCCCCGGCCCTCCCGGCCCCCCTGGCCTCGGCGGGGTGAGTATCAGAGGGGAGTTTTGGGGTGAAACGAGGGGTTTTGGGGATTCAGCGTGCTCAGACCTCCCCTTTCCCTGCAGAACTTCGCGGCTCAGATGGCCGGAGGCTTTGATGAGAAGGCTGGAGGTGCACAGTTGGGTGTCATGCAGGGACCCATGGTAAGGGGACCCCCCCCAAGTGCGGGGACCCCCCCCCAAGTGCAGGGACCCCCCATGCACTCCATGGGGGATGCAGCTCATCATGGGACCACCCCCATTTTGGGGTACCCCCTGCTTTGGCAGGTGATGGTGACTCTGGTGTCTCTCCCCACAGGGCCCCATGGGACCCCGTGGCCCCCCCGGCCCCTCCGGTGCTCCTGTAAGTAACAACCCCCCCACCCCGGGATCGGGGGTCTCTGGTGGGCACCTCCCACCCCATTGATGCCACCGTGTCTCTTCCAGGGTCCCCAAGGATTCCAAGGCAACCCCGGCGAGCCCGGCGAGCCCGGCGCTGCTGTGAGTGTCCCCCCCTTGTCCCGGCTTGGGGACACGGTGCCACCCATCAGCTCCCGCTCATCCGCCGCCTCTTTGTCCCCTTTAGGGTCCGATGGGTCCCCGGGGACCCCCGGGACCCCCCGGGAAGCCCGGCGATGATGTGAGTGCTTTGCGCGCGCTGCGAACAGGCAGCTCATTGCAGCAGTGGCCCCAAAGGTGACTTAATCCCCCCAAATCTCGTGTTCCTGCAGGGTGAGACTGGCAAACCCGGCAAGTCTGGAGAGCGTGGCCCCCCCGGCCCCCAGGTAAGGCAGGATCCGGCCCCCCCCTCCGAATGGAGACCCCCATGTCCCCCCTGCGCCCCTGACCCACATTCTCTGTGCTCGCCCGCAGGGTGCTCGTGGCTTCCCTGGGACCCCCGGCCTCCCCGGAGTGAAAGGCCACCGGGTAAGTTTGTGTGTCCCCCCCTTGGCACCCCCAAAGGGTCTCCATCACCTGGTGGCACAGAGGGTGACCCCTCCTGTGTCCCCCATCTCTCAGGGCTACCCTGGCTTGGATGGTGCCAAAGGAGAGGCAGGAGCTCCTGGAGCCAAGGTAAGCAGTGGGTGACCATCCCTGTGAAATCTGGGCTGGTGGGTGACCATCCCCATGGCATCAGTGCTGGTGGGTGACCATCCCCATGGTGTCAGGACTGGTGTTTGACCACCACCACGGTGTCAGGGCTGGTGGGTGACCATCCCTGTGACGTCTGTGCTGTTGGGTGTCCATCCCCATGGCATCAGGGTTGGTGGGTGACCATCCCCATGGCATCGGGCCTGCTGGGTGACCATCCCCATGATGTCAGGACTGGTCGGTGACCATCCCCATGGCATTGGGCCTGGTGGGTGACCATCCCCATGGCATCAGGCCTGGTGGGACTCACCCTCTCTGCTCTTCCCTGCAGGGTGAATCCGGCTCCCCTGGTGAGAACGGCTCCCCCGGCCCCATGGTGAGTCTTTGGGGTGGCAAACGGGGAAACTGAGGCACGGGGGGTGTGTGTGTTCTTGCCTCAACCGGTCACCGTGTCCCCCCCAGGGTCCCCGTGGGCTGCCTGGAGAGAGAGGACGACCCGGCCCCTCCGGCGCTGCGGTGAGTGTGACAGTGCTCAGGTCCCCGGTGACACCCCGGTGACACCCAGTGGGATGGGGACCCCCATCTCCCCCCCATGACACCCACCACCGTGTCCCCTCAGGGTGCTCGTGGCAATGACGGTCTCCCCGGCCCGGCGGGACCCCCGGTGAGTACCAGGGTGCTTCAGCCCTTCCCATAGTGCTGCCGGACCCTGTGTCACCCCCCGGGGGACACTGGGGTCCCCCCAAAGCCTGTGCAGACCCTCACGCTCTTCTCTCCCCCCCACCAGGGACCTGTGGGCCCGGCCGGAGCCCCCGGCTTCCCCGGCGCCCCCGGCTCCAAGGTAAGGGCGAAGGGGCTGCTCCCACATGGGGAAACCGAGGCACTGTGCCGGCTGCCACATCCCCTTCACCCCATCTTTGCTCCCTGCAGGGTGAAGCTGGTCCCACCGGCGCACGAGGGCCCGAGGGTGCCCAGGGCCCCCGCGGTGAATCCGGCACCCCCGGCTCTCCCGGCCCTGCCGGCGCCCCTGTGAGTGTCACCTCCTGTGTCCCCTCCCCGGGGTGGCTTGTCCCTGCGTGTCCCCCTGGACAGGGATCCATGGGGATGGATCACCGATCCTGGGTGGGGAAACTGAGGCACGGGGACAGAGCCTCAGCGGTGTCTTCTCTTAGGGTAACCCCGGGACTGACGGCATTCCCGGCGCGAAGGGATCTGCAGTGAGTGGGGATGGGACAGGGATGGGGATGGGGGGGCCTGGGAGGGCTGAGCTGGGATTTGGGGATGCTGGGGGTTATGGGGGACGGGAGGATGTGGGAGGATGCTGGGCAGGGGAGGATGTGCGTTGCTGGGGGATGCTGGGAAATACTGGGGGATGATGGGGGGTGTGGGGAGATACTGGGGCATTTGGGATGTTGGGAGATACTGGGGGCTGGGGGATGCTGGGGGATGTGGGACACTGGGAAATACTGGTGGGTACTGGAGGATATGTGATGCTGGGGGATACTGGGAGGTACTGAGGGATGTGGGATGCTGGGAGATACTGGGAGATACTGGGAGCTGCTGCATGGTGCTGGGAATGTGGAATGCTGTGGGATGTGGGATGCGGGATTCTGAGGGATGCAGGATTCTGGGAGATGCGGGATACTGGTGGATGTGGGATGCTGGGGAATGTGGGATGCTGGTGATGTGGGATGCTGGGGGATGCAGGATACTGTGGGATGTGGGGGATGCAGGATACTGGGGGATGCGGGATGCTGGGAGATGTGGGATGCTGGGGGAAGTGGGATGCTGGGGATGTGGGATGCTGGGGGATGTGGGATGCTGGGGGATGCAGGATGCTGGGGGATACGGGATGCTGGGAGATGCAGGATGCTGAGGAATGTGGGATACTGGGGGATGCGGGATGCTGGGAGATGCAGGATGCTGAGGAATGCGGGATACTGGGGGATGCGGGATGCTGGGAAATGCAGGATGCTGAGGAATGCGGGATACTGGGGGATGCTGGGGGTGTGGGGACACGGGGGTGCGGAAAGGTGTGGTGATGTTGGGGGACACGGTCCATGCCGTGTCCCCCGGTGACGGTGTCCTGCTGCCCGCAGGGTGCTCCCGGCATCGCAGGCGCTCCAGGCTTCCCTGGCCCCCGCGGCCCGCCCGGACCCCAGGGTGCCACCGGCCCGCTGGGACCCAAGGGACAGACGGTAAGAGACCCCCTCCGAGCCCCTGAGAGACCCCCCGAGCCCCCGGAGCCCCCCGGAGCCCCCCGAGAGGGGACCGCGGCTCTGCCCCCCTCCACCGCCACATGTCCCCGCCCACTAACAGCAAGCCCCGCCCACTTTCATATGACCCCTCCCACTCTGCCACAGGCCACGCCCCCATCCCAACCTCTTTGTGGGTCACCGCCAGGTCACCCTGTCCTGGTCCCCAAAGGGTCGTCGGGGATGGGGATGGGATGGGGTGGGGAAGGAATGGGATTGGGGTGGGGATGGAGATGGAATGGAGGTGGGATGGGAATGGGATTGGGATGAGGATGGTGGCAGGATGGGGACAGGATGGGGTGGGGAAGTGGTGGCATAGGAATGGAAATGGGATGGGATGAGGACAGGAATGAGGTGGGGACAGGGATAGGGTGGAGAAGAAATGGGGATGGGGACGGGGATGTAAATGGGGATGGAGATGGGATGGGGATGGAGATGGGGATGGGGTGGGGATGGGGATGGGGTGGGATGGGGACAGAGACAGGCTGGGGACGGGATGGAGAAGAGGGTCTAGAAGTTGACAGAATGCAGACAGGGATGGGGACAGGGTTGGGTACAAGGACAGGTAAGGGGACTGGGATGGAGGTGAGAATGAGGAAAGGGATGGGGACAAGGATGACGATGGGGACAGGCATGGGGATAAGGATAGAGTTGAGGTTGGGGTCAGGAATGAGGACAGGAGTGGGGAACAGGAGAGAGGTTGGAGACAAGGATGGGGACAAGAAGGAGGGATGGGGATGAGGATGGGGACAAGCAAGGGGCTGGAGATGGGGACGGGGACATGGATTGGTTGGGGACAGGGATGGGGTGGGGACAGGGACAAGGATGGGAGCAGGAATGGGGAAGGGAACCAAGATGGGTCAGGAGAGGGGATGGGGACAGGGATGGTGATGGGGACAGGGATGGAGACAGAGATAGGGATGAGGATGGGGACAGAGGTGGGCTGGGGACAGGGGTGCAGATGGGAGTGAGGGTGAGGATAAAGCTGGTTTGGGGACAAAGATGGGGACAGGGCGGGTATGGGGCCAAGCATGAAGCTGGACACAGGGATGGGGCCAGGGCCTGGAGCTGGGTGCGGGATGGGGACAGCCGTGGGGACACTGCGGCTTCATCACCCACCACCCTCTGCCTCCGCAGGGAGAACCCGGCATCGCGGGCTTCAAAGGCGAGCAGGGACCCAAGGGCGAGACGGTGAGTCCTGGATGGGGACACCTCATCCATCCCCCCCGCCCCGGCCGGTCCCTCAGCAGAGTCTGGAATGTCTCACCGGCATCGAGCGAAGCTCTTCCACTGAGGAGGCCCCTCGAGGGGCAGCGTCCCCCCTCCCGCGCGGAACAAAAGCCGCTGTGTTCGTGTCCCCCCCGACGGGGACATTCCCCCCTCGCTTCATTAACCAGCCTCAATGCACGGGGCTGGTTCCCGCCGTGGTGGCCACCGAGCCCTGGCGCCGGCGGGACATGTGGCCACGGCATCTGGGATGCATCGGGAATTGCAGCCCCCCCCCCCCGCACCAGGCTCCTTGTGACCCGCTTCTCCTCTTCCTCAGGGACCCGCGGGACCGCAGGGTGCCCCCGGGCCGGCGGGTGAGGAAGGCAAGAGAGGAGCCCGCGGTGAACCCGGTGCTGCCGGCCCCGTGGGACCACCAGGAGAGAGGGTGCGTGGCCCCCCCTGCACCCCCAGTGAGGTGCTGCCCCCCAAAACCTCCCGTCCGACCTCTCTCCTCCTCCTCTTCCTCCATAGGGTGCTCCCGGCAACCGCGGCTTCCCTGGGCAGGACGGGCTGGCTGGACCCAAGGTGGGATGTCATGGACACGGGTATGGGGGGGCTAAGGGGGCAGCCACCCCTGAGCCCCCAAACCCACCCGCTGTCGCCCCACACAGGGTGCTCCGGGCGAGCGCGGCCCCGCTGGCCTCGCGGGGCCCAAAGGAGCCACCGGTGACCCCGGGCGCCCCGGAGAGCCCGGCCTGCCCGGAGCCAGGGTAAGAGCCGGGGCCGCATCCTGCACCCCGCAGCACCACGGGGGGACCCGGCTGGGGCAGGGCCATGTGGGGACCGTGGTGGGACCCGATAGGGCCAGCCAGGAGGCACTTTGGGGTCGATAAGTTGCTTTTGGGGTCAAAAAGGTGGGTTTTGGGTTCATACGGTGTTTTGGGGGCTCATAAGGTGCTTTTGGGGTTATTTAATATGCTTTTGAGGTTCATAAGGTGCTTTTGGGATTGGTTAAGGTGCTTTTGGGGTCAGTTAAGGTGCTTTTGGTGTCCATAAGGTGCTTTTGGGGTCCATAACATGCTTTGGGGGTTCATAAGGTGTTTTTGGGGTTGGTTAAGGTGCTTTTGGGGTTCATAAGGTGCTTTTGGGGTTGGTTAAAGTGCTTTTGGGGTCGGTTAAGGTGCCTTTGGGGTTAGCCAAGATGTTCTGTGGCACTAAGATGCTATTTGGGGTTGCTTCAGTTGCTTTTTGTTGCTAATGAAGAAACTCTTTGGGGTTAGTCAAGATGCTCTTTGCTGATTGAGATGTTCTTTGGGGTTATCCAAGATGCATTTGGGGTTAGTGAAGATGCAATCTGGGGGTACCAAAGATGCTCTTTTGGGTTAAGATGTGCCCTGGGGTTAACATGCTTTCCTGGTGCTAAGATGCTTTTTGGGGTGAGTTAAGGTGCATTTGGGGGTACCAAAGATGCTCGTTTGGGGTTACGATGCCCTTTGGGGTGAACGAAGATGCTCTTTGGGGTCATGGGGTTAGTGCTGGCATCCCCCTCGCTTCGGGGCTGCTCCCCACAGCCTCCCATTGCTCCCCCCCGCTGCAGGGTCTCACTGGCCGCCCAGGAGATGCTGGTCCTCAAGGCAAAGTCGGCCCAACCGTAAGTGATGCTGCTTAGGGGTCGGTGTGGGGAGGGGGACCAGGGTCCAGCGTGGTCCCCACTGATGTCCCTGTCCCCACAGGGTGCCCCCGGCGAGGACGGACGCCCCGGCCCCCCCGGCCCACAGGGTGCTCGTGGCCAGCCCGGCGTGATGGGTTTCCCCGGTCCCAAAGGTGCTAATGTGAGTATTGACCCGTTTCTACTCCAAAGTGGGGCGGCAACGCTGGGGTGGAGCCCATCACCATCACCTCCCTCCTCCATCCCTAGGGTGAGCCTGGAAAAGCTGGTGAGAAAGGACTCCCCGGCGCCCCGGGGCTGCGGGTGAGTTGTTTCCCTTCCCCATCACCCCCAAAACACATCTTGAGGGGGTTCCAGCGTCGCTGTCCTGAGGCATCTGCAGTGTCTGAGTGGGGAAACTGAGGCACGGGTGAAGCAGCGTCTGCAGCACATACCCGGAGCTCAGCGATGGGTTTTCTCCTCCATAGGGTCTTCCCGGCAAGGACGGTGAGACGGGAGCTGCCGGCCCCCCGGGACCTGCCGTGAGTGTCCCACCAGACCCAAACCCTGCTTGAAATGGGGGTCTGGGGGTTGTGCCCCCTCATTGTGGGCAGGACCCCACCCGGGTCTGCTGGGATGGAGCCTCTCACTCCCAGCCCCTGTGCTGGTGGGGATTTGGGGTGTCCCTGTGACCCCAAAGCCTTGGGGTGAGGGAAGCCCAAACCCTTATGGGGCTCCAGGGTCCCTCAGCACCGTCCTCCCACAGGGTCCCGCAGGGGAGAGGGGAGAGCAAGGAGCCCCCGGTCCCTCCGGCTTCCAGGTGAGCTCGTGGCGGGGGGGCTCGGGTGATGCCGTGGGTGATGCTGGGGTCTCACTGCTGCTCACGCCAATGCCTTCCTGTCCCAGGGGCTGCCCGGGCCACCAGGTCCCCCCGGAGAGAGCGGCAAACCCGGAGACCAGGTGAGGCCCCTCCTCTCAGGCACCCCCTGGGTGCAAAGTGGGGTTCAGGACCCCCCCGCAGCCCCCATGGCTGAACCCCAACTCTCTTCCCCCCCACACAGGGTGTTCCTGGGGAAGCTGGTGCCCCCGGTCTCGTCGGTCCCAGAGTAAGTGTCACTTGTCCTCATGGATGGGGGGACAGGGCGCTTGTCCCCATCCCATGCAAGGCTTTGGGGGGGCCTGGACACCCCCATCCAGGGCCATTGGCTCCCCCAGTCCTGGTGGCTCAGCCTTGGTTGAAGCCCATTCCCTGTCATCCAGCACATCCCAGTCCCATCGGGGCAGTGCAGGATGGATGCTCTGCCCACCGCTCCTTGGGATATGGATGTTGTGACCCTCACCATGGCCCCGTGGCCCCTTCCTAACGCTGTCCCCCCCACCCCAGGGTGAACGTGGCTTCCCCGGCGAACGTGGCTCTCCCGGTGCACAAGGGCTGCAAGGTCCCCGTGGGCTCCCCGGCACTCCGGGCACCGACGGACCCAAGGTGGGTGACAACGAGGGGACACAGGGCTCGGTGTGACACTGCCCAGTGTGTCTGGGGGGTGTCGGCACCCCAATAACTGCACCTTCGCTATGGTTTAGGGTGCCACCGGCCCAGCTGGCCCCAACGGTGCCCAGGGTCCCCCAGGGCTGCAGGGGATGCCCGGAGAGCGCGGAGCAGCCGGGATTGCCGGTCCCAAGGGAGATCGGGTGAGTGATGGGTGCCAGCGGTGTCCCGAGTGGTGTCAGGTCTCAGCTGGGCTCATGCCACCGCTGTCTCACCCTGCAGGGAGACGTCGGAGAGAAGGGACCCGAGGGAGCTCCTGGGAAGGACGGTGCACGAGTAAGTGGGATGGGACACGGTGGAATGGGACACGATGGAAGCAGGGACGCAGCAGAATGGGGACGCGGCAGGATGGGGACACAGAGGAGTGGGACATGGTGGGATGGGACATGGCAGGATGGGGACACAGCAGGGTGAAGACACAGGATGGAGACATGGCAGGATGGGGTATGGTGGGATGGGGACATGGTGGGAGCGGGAACACAGTAGGAACAGGTACGTGGTGGGATGGGGACATAGTGGGAAGGGAACACTGCAGCAGCAAGGACACAGCAGGAGCGGGGACAAGGTGGGAGCAGGGACATGGTGGGATGGGGACACAGTGGGATGGGGACATTGTGGGATGGGGACACGGTGGGATGGGGACACAGTGGGATGGGGACATTGTGGGATGGGGACACGGTGGGATGGGAACACGGTGGGATGGGGACACGGTGGGATGGGGACATGGTGGGATGGGGACATGGCAGGAGTGAGGTGGTTGGCGAGGGATGCTCATGGTGGCCTTGTCCTCACGTGTGTCTCCTCTACAGGGTCTGACAGGTCCCATCGGTCCCCCCGGCCCCGCTGGCCCCAATGGCGAGAAGGTGAGAGCTGGGGCAGCCCCTTGGCTGCTCCCAACTGCGGGTGATTCCATCCTCCCCCCACAACTCTCCATCCTTTCCCTTCTTTTCCAGGGAGAATCTGGCCCCCCCGGTCCATCCGGCGCTGCTGGTGCCCGCGGTGCCCCTGTAAGTACCCCCCAGCCCTGGTGCCGGCGGTGCCAGCACCGGCCTCGCTGCCCCCGTCCCCCCATTGACTCCCATCTCTTCCCGCAGGGCGAGCGCGGGGAGCCCGGAGCCCCCGGTCCCGCTGGATTTGCCGGGCCCCCGGTGAGTATCCGGCCCCGTGTCCCCCGGCACGGGCCCAGCAGCGGCTCATCCCGCTGATGGCGGCCGCTTCCCGCAGGGCGCCGATGGACAACCCGGAGCCAAAGGGGAACAGGGAGAGCCCGGGCAGAAGGGAGACGCTGGTGCTCCCGGTCCCCAAGGTCCCTCCGGCGCTCCGGGCCCGCAGGTGGGTGCAGCCGGAGCACCCCAAGGCAGGGATGGACCCCGCGGGGGTCCCCCATCCTGGGACATTTGTGTTGTCCTGCAGGAATGTCGCGCCCCCCCCATGTTCCAATTGCTTTTGCTCCTCTTCCCAGGGCCCAACTGGTGTAACTGGTCCCAAAGGAGCGCGGGGAGCTCAGGGCCCCCCGGTGAGTATGGGGGGGCTGTGGGGGGGCGCTGGGGGCAGCAGGGGCAGCCTCTGAGCTGCCTCCGTCCTCTCCTTCCGCAGGGAGCCACCGGATTCCCAGGCGCTGCCGGTCGAGTGGGACCTCCCGGCCCGAACGTGAGTTGGGATCACTCAGGGAGCAGTTGGGATCACTTGGGAGCAGCCAGGATCACTCAGGGAGCAGTTGGGATCACTCGGGAGCAGTTGGGATCACTTGGGAGCAGTCAGGATCACGCAAGCAGCAGCTGGGATCACTCAGGAGCAGCCGGGATCACTTAGGAGCAGTTGGGATCACTCAGGGAGCAGTTGGGATAACTTGGGATCAGCCAGGATCGCTTGGGAGCAGCCGGGATCACTTGGGAGCAGTTGGGATCACTCAGGGAGCAGCCGGGATCACTCAGGGAGCAGCCGGGGTCACTTGGGAACAGCCGGGATCACTCAGGGAGCAGCCGGGGTCACTTGGGAACAGCCGGGATCACTTGGGAACAGCCGGGATCACTTGGGAGCAGTTGGGATCACTCAGGGAGCAGCCGGGATTGGTTGAGAGCAGTTGGGATCACTTGGGATCACTTGGGAGCCATTGGGATCACTCAGGGAGCAGTTGGGATAACTTGAGAGCAGCCGGGATCACTCAGGGAGCAGTCGGGATCACTCTGGAGCAGCTGGGATCCCTCTGGGAGCAGTTGGGATCACTTGGGAGCAGCCGGGATCACTCGGGAGCAGCTGGGAATCACTCAGGAGCAGCTGGGAATCACTCAGGGAGCAGCTGGGATCACCCAGGATCACTCAGGAGCAGTTGGGATCACTTGGGTGCAGTTGGGATCACTTGGGATCAGCTGCAATGACTCTCGGAGCCTCGAGCGGTGCCGGATGCGGTTGGTGGCAAAGCCTCCTGCACCGGCACTCACCGCATCTCTCCCACCCCAGGGTAACCCGGGCCCCCCCGGCCCCCCCGGCTCCGCTGGCAAAGACGGTCCCAAGGGTGCTCGTGGCGACGCGGGGCCGCCGGGCCGTGCCGGTGATCCCGGGCTCCAGGGCCCGGCCGGTCCCCCCGGGGAGAAGGGTGAGCCCGGCGAGGACGGCCCCGCGGTACGTTGGCTTCGGGGGCTCACGCGGTGCTGTGCCCGCACCCGCCGGTGCTGAGCCCCCTCTTGTGCCTCCCCACAGGGTCCCGACGGCCCCCCCGGCCCCCAAGGCTTGGCAGGACAACGCGGCATCGTCGGGCTTCCCGGCCAGCGAGGGGAGAGGGGCTTCCCCGGGCTGCCGGGGCCATCGGTGAGCTGGGGAGGGCATTGTCCTCTGAGCGCCATCGGAGCACCCAGCACTGGGAATGTGGGTGCTTGGATCCCGAGGGGCAGCTCAGGGGGTGCTGAAGGTGGTCCCCAGCCCCTTTGGGTGCAGGTCAAGCCACCAAGAGCATCCACAGCACCAGGGCTGGGTGATGACCGATGGTGGTTGGAGGAGGTGGTCACTGGGTGCAGGGATGTGCTGGGATCTCCCATTCAACATGTTTTGTCTCCCATTTTCCCTTCGTTTAGGGCGAACCTGGAAAACAAGGAGCTCCCGGCTCTGCTGGTGACCGCGGCCCCCCCGGCCCCGTGGGTCCCCCCGGTCTGACGGGTCCTGCTGGTGAACCTGGCCGCGAGGTGGGCAGCACCCGGTGGGCAGGGGAGGGGTGAAGGGGATTGTCCTTCCAGCCGTGCCAGGCTCGGGATCATCCCGGTGTAACCCCAACGCCAGCACTGGACATTGCTGATCCCGCGGCCAGAGCTCCCAGCACCATAACTGAGCTCCTGGCAGCCACCAGCACCTTCCACCGGTGTTTTTGGCTTTGAAGGTCGTTGGTCGTGTCCTGCTCCATCCCAGGGTCTTAATATGTCCTTTTCTCGCAGGGTAACCCCGGATCCGATGGCCCCCCCGGCCGGGACGGTGCAGCCGGAGTGAAGGTGAGCTCACCCCGGTGCTCAGTCACTTTGTGCTCTCCCACCCACCCAAACCCCTGACCCTGCCCTTGTCCCGGCACAGGGTGACCGTGGCGAGACCGGCCCCGTGGGTGCTCCCGGCGCTCCCGGCGCTCCTGGTGCTCCTGGCCCCGTGGGTCCCACCGGCAAACAGGGAGACAGAGGCGAGACGGTGAGTGCTGGAGAGGGGAGCGGCGCAGTGAGCTCCTGTGAGGGGAGATGGGACCACACTGAGCACAGACACATGGAGAAATAGCAGTGACCCCCCCGGTGTAATTAGCTACTACTTGGAGTAACCAGGAGAGCCAGAGCGGGGCCGTTAGTGGCTGGTTCTGTGGTGCCCTGAGCGCCGGTAGTGGCTTTGGAGCATCTTCCCAAGGGTTCCTGAGCTCCAAGAGCCCGGCTTTGCTGCACACAGGCACTTCCCGGGAGCTGTGAGCACCGGGAAGCTGAACCAGGGATAATCTGCCCATGGAAGGATCATTACTCGATGGTGATGCTCAACTGAGATGATTTAGGAGATGCCGTTTGGTGCCGGTAGCTGGTGTCCTGGTGCTCTGAGCAGAGCCGGTTCGGCCACCCCGGAAGGCAAAGGGCACCCCTCGAGACCCCTCTTTTCTCTGCGCAGGGTGCACAAGGTCCCATGGGTCCCTCCGGTCCTGCTGGTGCTCGAGGCATGCCGGTGAGTGATGCCGTTGGGGCACCCTGTGAGTGATGCACAGCACCCTGGGGTGCGTTGGGCCATGGTCTGGCACCCGGAGCCTGACACCCTGAGCCTGACACGTCCCCTCGTCCCCTGCCAGGGTCCCCAAGGGCCTCGCGGTGACAAGGGAGAGACGGGAGAGGCTGGAGAGAGAGGGCTGAAGGGCCACCGTGGCTTCACCGGGCTGCAGGGTCTTCCCGGACCACCCGTAAGTGTTGGTTTAGGGACCCCAGCACTCAGCACCCCCCATACCTCACCATGGAGCTGGATGCGGCTCCATCAGGGTGGCTGCAGCCATGGGCAGAGCCCCCAGCCCCTGCGGAGGCTCTGCTTGGGCTGAGCATCCCTCGGTGCTCTAACATCCACCCTCGCTTCTCCACAGGGTCCTTCTGGAGACCAAGGTGCTGCTGGTCCCGCGGGTCCCTCCGGCCCCAGGGTAAGTCCTGCCCATGGCTTGGGGAGATGAGAGGAAAAGGAGGCACCGGCATCCTCAAGCCCCCCCAGGTCACCTCGCTCCCTAACAGCTCCCCTGGTCCCTTCCCTGCCTCTTGACCCCCCATTTGGGGCTGTCTCTCAGGGTCCCCCCGGTCCCGTCGGTCCCTCTGGCAAGGACGGCTCCAATGGAATGCCTGGTCCCATCGGCCCCCCCGGCCCCCGTGGGCGAAGCGGCGAACCGGGCCCTGCGGTGAGTGGAAGTGCTGCCGGTGGCACGGACGGGGGTTCAGAGCAGAGCATCACAATGGCATCATCCTCCTCCCGCAGGGCCCCCCCGGGAACCCCGGTCCCCCCGGTCCTCCCGGCCCCCCAGGCACCGGCATCGACATGTCAGCCTTCGCCGGGCTGGGTCAGCCGGAGAAAGGGCCCGATCCCATCCGGTACATGCGGGCGGACGAGGCGGGCAGCAACCTGCGGCAGCACGACGTCGAGGTGGACGCCACGCTCAAGGCCCTCAACAACCAGATCGAGAGCATCCGCAGCCCCGAGGGCTCCAAGAAGAACCCGGCCAGGACCTGCCGGGACATCAAGCTTTGTCATCCCGAGTGGAAGAGCGGTAGGAGCCTCCATCCCTGCCTCCTCCCCTCCTGCGCCTCTCCCCAAGCCTCTTGCACCCAAGAGGACAGCGAGGTCCATGACGCTCTTTGCTCTGACCTCCAAAGCCTCATGTTCACACACTGTTTGTCCTCCCCGCTGCAGGAGACTACTGGATCGACCCCAACCAAGGCTGCACCTTGGACGCCATCAAAGTTTTCTGCAACATGGAGACGGGTGAGACCTGTGTCTACCCCAACCCCAGAAGCATCCCCAAGAAGAACTGGTGGACCAGCAAGACCAAAGACAAGAAGCACGTCTGGTTCGCAGAGACCATCAACGGTGGCTTCCACGTAAGTGTCCCACTGGGCTGGTGTTGCACGCCAGGAAAGGGAATGGATGTTGAGCAGGGGAAGGTGTTGGGTGTCTGGTGGGAGGGTTGGGATGTCCTTCCTTGGAGTTATGTTGATGGATGTTACACAAGGAACTGGCTGTTCTAGAGGAAAGCTTGCAGTTGGGTCAGTTGGGCTGTGATTTTCGAAGCCATCTGGGAATGTAAAGCCTGGAAGAACCCTCAAAAGGTGGCTGAAAAGAAGGTTGTTGCAACACCCGTGGGCTTCAATATCTTGCCTCTTCCCTCCAGTTTAGCTACGGTGATGAAGACCTGGCTCCCAACACCGCCAACATCCAGATGACCTTCCTCCGCCTCCTGTCCACCGAAGGCTCCCAGAACGTCACTTACCACTGCAAGAACAGCATCGCCTACATGGACGAGGAGACGGGCAACCTGAAGAAAGCCATCCTCATCCAGGGCTCCAACGACGTGGAGATCAGAGCCGAGGGCAACAGCAGGTTCACGTACAGCGTCTTGGAGGACGGCTGCACGGTAAGTCCAGGGCTGCCTGCGAGAGAAGGACGTAGATGACGAGCTGGGGCTCAACCCCTGAGGTTGCTGTTGGTTTGGAGGGCTCAAGAGCATCTCATCCCACTCTTCCTCCTTGTTTTCTCCCCAGAAACACACTGGCAAATGGGGCAAGACAGTGATCGAGTACCGGTCACAGAAGACCTCGCGCCTGCCCATTGTAGATATTGCACCTATGGACATTGGTGGAGCGGAGCAGGAGTTCGGTGTGGATATTGGCCCCGTCTGCTTCTTGTAAAAAGAGCTCTTTGCTTTGTGCGGTTGGTGGTTTGTTTGGTTTTATTGTTTGGAATTCCAGCCCAATCCCATAAACCTAAAGAAAAACAACCAAATCCCAAACTCACCCCAAGGACCCGAGTTCTTCCCCAAACGACTTCTGCACTGAATGGCTGCAACGACCCCCCTCGGCTCACGGCATTCCCGTCGGGAACCACCGCCTCTCCCCAGCGCCGGCCGGGCAGGCTGAAAGCAGAAAGAAACCACGGTCTTATTTATTTATTCTCTTCCCAAGACCTATTGTTTAGGTCGGGGGGAGGTGGGAATCCGGCACGTTCGAGGGCCCTTCCCTGCTAAAGGGGTCTCACAAATCCAGGTACCACGAATCCCCTCCTGTCCCTCTCCCCCGTGTCTCACCAGCAGGAGTGTAATGGATAAGAGGACACAAACACAATAATATGGTGCTATTCTTGTACAACAAGTCTGTATTTTTTAACATCAGTTGATATAAAAAGAAAAAAAAACAAACAAAAAAAAAATACTTTTGGTGGAAAGTACAAGTTGATGGGTTTGGTTTTTGTCGCTCTCCGGAGGTTTAAATCCCTTCTCCTTGTTTCTCAGCTGTGATAAAGGAAGGTTTGGGCCAAATCTCCAATTTCTGTGGGTTGAGGCTACCTCATACTAAGGGAAAAAAACCCCTGAACCAATAAATGTCCCCCCAAAAGGGAGAGGAAAACCTGGAGCCAGGCTGAGAGAGCTGGGCTGGTGCAGGCTGGAGAAGAGAAGGCTCCTGAAGGGGAGACCTTAGAGCAGCTCCAGTGCCTAAAGGGGCTCCAGGAAACCTGGAGAGGGGCTTTGGGCAAGGGATGGAGGGATGGGATGAGGAGTTTGGGCTTCCAGCTGCAAGAGGGAAGAGTTAGATGGGATATTGGGAAGAAGTTCTTCCCTGAGAGGGTTATGGGACACTGGAATGGGTTCAATGGAGAAGCTGTGGCTGCCCCATCCCTGGCAGTGTTCAAGGCCAGGTTGGACACAGGGGCTTGGAGCAACCTGCTCTAGTGGAAGGTGTCCCTGCCCGGGGCAGGGGTTGGAGCTGGAGGAGCTTTAAGGTCCCTTCAACCCAAACCAGGCTGGGATTCTATGATTTTAAGTGAAAATCCCTGAAGCACCAGGAGCCAACGCAGCAGCCACAGGTTTGTGTTAAGGGATCTCATTGTACCCCCTAAACAGAACCGGGGTGAGGTAAACCGGGACACCAGTTAAAGGAAACCAGTAAAACCAGTGAGAAGGGGGACACTGAGACCAATCCTCGTGCAAACCAGTACAACCACAGGTGGGGGGTGTCCTCTAACCCTCCTCCCTATGGAATTTGTCCTGCTTCATGCCCATCTAAATAGAGTTTCAGGGTGTATTTGCAACAGGGAAGGCCGGGAAGGGCTCAGCCATCGCCTCGGGAAGCAGCAGCACCTTCATGGTGTCATTAAGAGTCACAGATGTAAGTTCTTCAGCTTGGCAATGAGAGGAAAAGCTTCAGGATCCACTTTGGTTTTGCTGTCTCAAAGCAAAGCAGCCCAGTGACCCCCCAGGAGTCACAAACACGCTGGAGCATCACACACGGACACTTACGGGTTTCACGACAGTGCTTTTGGTTGAAACCCTGGCGTTTTGGGGCCGTTGGTGACACAGGGACTGCAGCTTTTCACTGAGAGAAACCACCACTTCAAAGGATTTGTCAAAAGCTCTTTTAAAAGCACTTCTTTGGGGCCCTTTGCTCGGTCCGAAACGCTCACAGTTGGCACCAGAGCAGCGACGGCTCCTGCTGCAGCACCTGAGGCAGCCTCGGAAGCGGGGAGCTCGGGAACGTTGGCAGGAGAAATTCATTACAGGAGATTGGAGGATTAAGAAGGATTTTCAAACCCAAAACAGCCTTTCGAAGGCCAAGTGCTTTGGCACATGACCCCGGGGCAGCCCCAGCGAGCAGTGCTCTGGCTCAGAGCCTCGCACACCGAACCAGGGCAAAGCCACGCTCCTGTTGAGCCAAGCAGCAGGTTTAGGGGTCCCAAACACCCCACGAGCCCCCCAAGACATCACCCAGTTAAAAGCAACCCCACAGGGTTAAAAGCAGGACAATGTGGGTTAGCTCTAGGGCTGCAGCTAAAGATGGTAACAGTGGTAGGAAAGGCATCGTTGGGGAGCAGGAGATGGCGTCACCCCAAAAGGAGAGAGCAGCGCAGGCAGGATTGAGCTGCACCGGGTCACAGAGAGGGAGGAAGCTCAGAAATGAGATGGATGAAGAACAAAGTTTGTGATTTCCTCATTTTCCTTAAACCAGAAAGTTCAACTCATCATAAACTGGGGGCTACTGGAGCCATGTGAGAAGCTCGTGATGGATCACCAGGGACAGCACAGGGTGACAAGGTCAGTGGCTGAGGGCATTGAACCCCACAGTGGTTTGGGTTGAAGGGACCTTAAAGCTCCTCCAGCTCCAAGCCCTGCCACGGGCAGGGACACCTTCCACTAGAGCAGGTTGCTCCAAGCCCCTGTGTCCAACCTGGCCTTGAACACTGCCAGGGATGGGGCAGCCACAGCTTCTCTGGGCACCCTGTGCCAGCGCCTCAGCACCCTCACAGGGAAGAGCTTCTGCCTCAGAGCTCATCTCAGTCTCCCCTCTGGCAGGTTAAAGCCATTCCCCTTGGCCTGTCCCTCCATCCCTTGTCCAAAGCCCCTCTCCAGGTTTCCTGGAGCCCCTTTAGGCACTGGAGCTGCTCTAAGGTCTCCCCTTCAGGAGCCTTCTCTTCTCCAGGCTGCCCCAGCCCAGCTCTCTCAGCCTGGCTCCAGAGCAGAGCTGCTCCAGCCCTCGCAGCAGCTCCGGGGCCTCCTCTGGCCTCGCTCCAGCAGCTCCATGTCCCTCTGGTGCTGTTGCCCCAGAGCTGGTCCCCATTGCCCCCCAGTCATCCCCAGGAGAATAGGCACTTCTGGGCAAAAGACGACTCCGGTCACAGCACAGGGCACTAACTCCAGGACAAGGTTTGGTTTCCACAGGAGAAAGGCAGAGCTTTTCCTCCAACAAAGGACACTGCAGCCACAAACAGCTCTTTGTAACGTACAACTCCGCTTTAATGGGTAAATTCACTTCTGGAAACCTCAGGAGGCAGAAATGCCACTTCCTAGAAAAGGCACCGTGTGGTTTTCTTCCACATTCCCACAAAATAAAGCATCCTTCATTGAGCAACACCCCGAGCACTGCCCACGGCTCCACCTGGGCTCTGCTCCCTCACACAGGCTCACACCACCTCCCCTCTGAAGGACGCGGTAGGTGCAGGCAGGGATCGAATTCCAGGGAAACTACAAAGGGCAGAAGCGGAATGAAAGGCTCCAAGCTGCAAGCAGCAGAGGCTGGGCTCAGCTTGGGGGTGTATTTGCTTTAAGAACACAGTTGATGCCATCTATCGGGAACAGCTCCCGGGAGTGAAACCTTTGGAACACCAAACTCCCACAAAATCAGTTTAAATCCAAGACTTGGCTGTGTCAGGCACGAGCACAAAGTGCCACCGAGCTGTGAGCTTCCTGGTTTCAGACCCCAGAGACCCCGCAGCTGCCCAGCGTGGGGAGGGGAAGGTCCAAAGGAGGAGGAGAAGGAAGGTGGAATTCATGGAGCCTTCCCCAGCCCCACACTTACCAAGGCACCTTCATTCAGATGGTTTGGGTCTGGGTTTGCTGGAGGTGGCCTCAGCTGCCAGCACACGATGTGCACAGAAAGAGCGTGTTTCAAAGGTGCTTTTGCCTCCTTCCAACACAAGTTAGGGAGGTGGGAGCTTGATCTGCACATTCCTTATAGGAACTATCTCTTTGTTATCAAGGTTTGCTTTGGATCAAGCCCAAGACACTGCTGCTGAAGAGAAGCATGATAATTTAATTGCACAGAACTAATTTGTTCACCCTGAGGGACCTGACACAGTGCTGAGCTTTGACAGAGCTGCAAAAATCAACTCTAAATCTTTGGGATCTTCAGCCCCCAAAGCCTGGAAGTCCGGTTTTCCCACCAAAACCTAGTTCTCCAGAACCAAAGAGGAAGGCAGGACCGTGGAGCTGGGAAAACACCCCAAGAGGGTTTCACGGCCAGGCGAAAAGCGCAGCCAAGCTGCACGTGGAAGAGCATGAAAGGGACACAGAGCTTCCAGACATCTCCCACCAAAGTCACTCGTGATCCCTCTGCTTCCATTTGCAAGTTCCTGGTCCCTTCTAGAAATCCATCTGCACCAGCATCCCCCCCGGACACATCGGCTGGGCCCCGGGGCTCGCTCCTGGCTTTGGCTGTGCCTCAGGCGGAGGGGGCCAGCGGGAGCAGGTCCCGGCTGGCTGTGAAGTTGGTGCTGCAGTCGACATAGCGGTACCGCTCCAGAGTGCTCTGCGACACGTGCCCGATGTACGAGAGCTTCACCCACGTCCTGGAGGGGGAGAGCAACACCTCTGCCACAGCAACAGCTCCAGCAGGCTCCACACCAACGGAATGGGTTGGGACGAAGGGGCCTTAAAGCTCACCAAGCACCAACCCCCTGCCCCGGGCAGGGACACCTTCCACTAGAGCAGGTTGCTCCAAGCCCCTGTGTCCAACCTGGCCTTGAACACTGCCAGGGATGGGGCAGCCACAGCTCCTCCATTCCAGCATCCCACCACCCTCATGGTGAGGAACCTCTTCCCAATATCCCATCTAACTCTTCCCTCTTGCAGCTGGAAGCCCAAACTCCTCATCCCATCCCTCCATCCCTTGTCCAAAGCCCCTCTCCAGGTTTCCTGGAGCCCCTTTAGGCACTGGAGCTGCTCTGAGGTCTCCCCTTCAGGAGCCTTCTCTTGTCCAGGCTGCCCCAGCCCAGCTCTCTCAGCCTGGCTCCAGAGCAGAGCTGCTCCAGCCCTCGCAGCAGCTCCAGGGCCTCCTCTGGCCTCGCTCCAGCAGCTCCACGTCCCTCTGGTGCTGCTGCCCCAGAGCTGGACACTGAAGACCCATCACAGCTCCTCTTCCCCCGCGAAAGCTGCAGCTCCTCTCAGTTTTTGTTCCTCAAGGTCTCTCACTTCACCCCCCTCATGTGAACGCTCTGTGCGGAGGGAGCTGGTGTCTTCTCCTTTCTATCTCACATTTCACCCAACTGTGTCAAGTGGCCTGGACTAAAAGCTGACACTGAACCAGGCTGGGGTGCTGCCAAGAGGGATTTCCTTCGTGTACCCCAGATCTGCTGCAGCAGCAATTCCCTTTTGAGTCAGGAGCTGAGCAGAGAACCACCTACCTCATGAAGATCAGGATGTTGTGTACCTTCGCCTTGGGAAACGTGCAAGAGAAACTGGAAGAGAGCAAACCACAGCAGTAGGTCAGTGTGGGCTAAGCAGGGTTGTGGAGACACTCGTGTTTCTCAGTATCTTCTGGGATTCTCCCTTTGGTGTCAACTGAGCTCGAGACACGGGCCAAGAAAAACCACACTGCAGCATCCCACAAAGTCTTTCAAGTCATTTCTAGCAGTCATCTTCCAGGCAGTTAGCAGAAAACAAGTCATTTCCAGAGCTAATTCTAATCAAAGCACCTTAAACCCACCCTCCTCCCCAGCTCTGTACAAAGAATAGTAAATACTTACTACACATAGGAGAAGGGGCCACCCAGCTCTGCCTTCACAGTGAAATTCACCTGTAAAAGAGGAAAGAAAAGTACATTCACGTGCCTAAATCTAGTTCTGGAGTCCTTCCTACTTGCTCCTGCCTTTATCTGCGGTGCATAAAGCTACTCTAACCATAAGACTACTTTGCCATGCAAAGCTTTAAGGCATAGACAGATCACCATCATGTTCACCCCAGGCTTTATGCAATGAAAGCATCACCAAACGAAGCAATGAAAGGGGAATACCAGTTTGTCACTCAGTGGCTGGATGCTGGAGACGTTGGTGACCTGCTGGCTCCCCACCACGGTGTTCATGTACTGCACCTGACTCGTCAGGCTGGTCACTGTCACCGAGTAGAAGTTGGAGTTCCTGATGCGTAAGGTGGCCTGGGTGGAGAGGAAGAGGGGACACAGGTAGCAGGGACCCTCCTGGCAGCTCGACAGGGAATTTATTCCCTCGGGAAGACACACACACAAACACTTTACCGTGATGGCAAGAATGACAACGGAGTTCTTCTTGTCGAACCAAACCTGAACCACTTTAATCCCGTCATCATCCACCAGGATAGAGTGTGGGAACAGGAAGAAAACCACCAGCCCCGATACGAGGAGGCAGAGCAGCACCGACAGCAGGACATAGAGCTTCCTGGAAGAGGCAGGGAAGGGGTCAGCTCCTTCACCCCAACACCACAGGAGCCTTTGCATCCGAAACCCAACACAGGCAGCAACCCCCACAGGTTTGTTCTTCCCTGGGAGAGCCCCACAAGTGCTGCTCTGGGGTTTTTGCTACCTGAAATGGCTCAAAACAGTTTAGTTTTTGGTAATGAGTAACCAAAGATTCATTTTTGCCTCCGCAGTGTTTTCACTCCCCCGTTTTTGCTGCTGGTGAGGCAGCTTCTTTCCAAAAGCTGCAGTAAAAGGCGCAGGATGAAGCGTATGAGTAAGATCATTGTTTCCATGTTCACCCACAGTGGGATTTCACAGGAAGCATTTCAAGTTACCCTTTAAATTGTATTTGTTGGCTTGGATGAAAACAAGCCACTGGCTGAAGGAGAGGCTGCAGAGCAGGTGAAGCCCTAAACCACAAAAGAGCCCTGTTTGCTCCTTGCAAAGATGTCACGACTCCTACTACACACTTACGTTCTCTGTGGACGAAGCCGTTGGTCGCTGTAGGGTATCAGAGCCACCAGCTCGTTTACCTGCTCTGGAAGGCAAAAGGAACATGTGAACGATTCCCTGTGCACACACATCCATAAGGAATGCTTTCTGTTCCTGTTTAAGCCCCTCACGTGTGGGAATGCAGCCGGTGCCCTGGCACGTGGGGCAGGTGATGCTGTCCTGACCCGTGAACTCAACATAGGGAAACTTGGCAATGTCCTCCTCACGGTCCCGGCTGTCGAGTAAGTCATCCTCCTCCTCCTCAGCCTTCTTCCTCTGCCTCGACGTGGTGTTATCAGCAGGGAAGGAAAGCACAGAACCCATGGCAGCCGCTGCAGGAAACCCGCACAGCCTGAGGCAGAGGCAGCAAGAGCAACCCTGGTTATTCAATGGGCTTTCAACCTGCTCCTGGCCACCAGGGAAACCCTGAGCTACAGAGAACAACCCTCCCGCCGAGAGACCCACCCCCAGCACCCCTTAGAGAGACACCCCCATAGAGACACCCCCCCAGAGCATGCTGAGCTCCACAGCACCCTACAAAAAGACCCCCCGCTTGGGGAGGCCTCGGGGGAGGCTCGTTTCCAGCAGCGCCCCAAAGAGACACCCAAAACCCCCCTCCCAGACAGACCCCCACCCCTCAGAACCCCCCAACACAGAGACACACCCCTCCTGCACAGAGCCATGCCCTCTTGGACACCCCCAGCCCCCGAAACGAGACACACTGCCCCCCCAACACCCCCGCCCACCCCCTAACACAGCCCCTCACACCCCCCCATGACGGAACGCTGCCCTCAAACCCCCCACAGAAACCTGACCCCCAGCTCCCGATGAGAGACACCCCCAAACCCATCCCTCACAGCCCGAGCCCCCCCCATAGACCCACAGCCCCCCAAACCCCCCACAGGACCCCCAAACCCGCCCCCCCCCCCCGGCCCAGCGCACCCGCCGCGGCCGCCGCCTGGCCCTTCCCGCGCAGCCGTGGTCGCTATGACAACGCGTGAGGCGGCGGTGGGCGGAGCCTCGCCCGAGCCCCGCCCCTAGCTGGGGCGGGCGCGGGGCGGGGAGGGGGCGGGGTTTCCACCGACCACGCCCCCTCGCCGTCGCCCCTCCCAATCAGGTGGTTCGTCGCCCCCTCGAGGGGGGGAAGTGGGCGGGGCTTTTCAACGTCACCGCCTCCCTTGACGAAACGCCGCGCCCGGGCGTGCCGCGGCTCTTACTGCGCATGAGCAACACAGCAGCTGGGCGGGAACCGGGACCGCACCCGTTTTGGGGGGCGTGGCCTGTACTGCGCATGCGCCGCAGGTGCGCGGGGGCCCCTCCCTCCTTCCACGCCTGTGGGCGGGGCTGAGCCAGGGCTGAGACGGGGGCGGGTCCTGGTGCGCATGCGCACTGCAGGGCGCGCCCCGCCCCGTCCCGCGCGTGCGTGCCGCGGGGCTGCGCGCGGGAAGAGTGCGCGTGCGCGGGGGGCGGGGCCGGTGCAGCGGGATGGAGAGAGCCGTGCGGGGGCACCGGTACTGGGACACGGTACACCGTATAGAGACACGGTATGCGGGCACCGGTGCCGGGACACCGCATAGAGACACGGTGCGGGGGCACCGGTACCGGGACACCGCATAGAGACACGGTGCGGGGGCACCGGTACCGGGACACCGCATAGAGGCACGGTGCGGGGGCACCGGTATGGAGACTGGTATAGAGACACGGTATAGGGGTACCGGTATAGGGGCGCGGTATAGAGACACGGTATAGAGGCACGGTATAGGGGCATGGTATAGGGATGGGTGTAGAGATAGGTATAGAGACACAGTTTGGGGGCACCGGTATAGAGACCGGTATACAGACAACGGTGTAGGGGCACCGGTATAGGGGTACCGGTACAGACACACCGGTACAGACACACGGTATAGAGACAGGTATAGGCACCCCGGTATGGGTACATGGTATAGACACCAGTATAGACACACCGGTACAGACATACCAGTATAGGCACAGGTATAGGCACACCGGTATAAACACTGGTGTGAGCCCCCCCGTCTCAGTGCAAAGCCTTCAGGCACTGGTACAAGCCCCCCCATCCCAGTGTGGAGCCTTCAGACACCAGTATGAGGCCACTCATCCCAGTATGGAGCTCTCCCACACCAGTGTGAGGGTTTGTGTGTGCCGGTGCAAGGCTCTGTGTGCTTGTGCACATTCCGATGTGCTTGTGCACAGCAACGTGAGGCCATAGTGTGAGGCTGTGCCATGACTGTGCGTGCTCGTGCACACACGTGTGAGGCCATGCACATGCATATGAGGTCACGCACACACATGTGGGGCCGTGCACATGCGTGTGAGGCCGTCCTTTGCCACATCTTCACCAGACACATTGCTGCCGGGGGGGGGGTCCCGGTTCCCGACCCCCAGCTCTGCATCCTGGGATGGGAAATAGTGATGGGAAAAGCCCAAATCCCCCCAATTCCCCCCAAACCGTGACAGCCCTTGCACCGGCACCACCACACATTGCTCTTTGGTCTGTGTCCTGTATTATCCCTCCTTGACTCTCCTAATGGGTTAGTTCCCGCTTTTATCCCATTTCACAGCTCTACAGAAGCATCTTGGCTGCTTCTAAACCCTTCAATCTGGGGGAAAACCCCAAACCAGCCCCTTTTCTCCTCTCACCCCCAATCCCATTGGCTCTGAGTCCGAAGGAAGTGAAACCAGCCCATTTGGAACAACATGAATTCCAAAACTCGCTCCTGTACAAGCGCTGGGGGGGTTTTCCCATTGCAATAAGCAGAAGAGATGGTGGGAAGTGGAATTCCTGCCCCTCAGAATGACCCAAAGCACCAAAATGAAGTTTATGGCAAAATCAGGTATTCCCTGGAGCTGCTCTCCCGCGTGGTGCCAATGGAAACTTCATGGATCATTTCTTCTCTCTTATGGATCATTTATTCCCTCCTTCCCAGCAGCAAAATGCCACAGAATGGAGGCTTCCCGCTCACCTTTCCCATCTAATTGTGGGCTGGGAATCACCTGCTGTGCCTGGGATGGGGGTTGAAGAGCCAAGGAAGGGGCTGGGAGCAGGACTGAGCCATGAGGATGGACATCGGCATGGATGGACACTGCAAACAGCGTGTTGAGAGGAAATGGGGAGGGGGAAACCGACACTGAGCCCCCAGGGGTGGGCTGTGGGATGAACTCAACCCTATATTAGACAACAGAGAATCCCCAAAGCGGGGGAATCATAGAACCATAGAATCAACCAGGGTGGAAAAGAGCTTCAAGACCATCCAGTCCAACCGTTCCCAGCGCTGCCAAGGCCACCACTAACCCATGGCACTGAGGCCTCGGCTACACGGGGTGTGAACACTTGCAGGGACGGTGACTCCAGCCCTGCCCTGGGCAGCCTGTTCCAATGCCTGAGCACCCTCTGGGGAAGGAATTGTTCCTCAGCTCCATCTAAACCTCCCCTGGGGCAGCTTGAGGCCGTTTCCTCTTGTCCCATCCCTTGTTCCTTGTGAGCAGAGACCAGCCCCCTCCTGGCTCCATCCTCCTGTCAGGCAGTTGCAGAGAGCGAGAAGGTCCCCCCTGAGCCTTCTCTTCTCCAGACTAAACCCCCCAGGTCCCTCAGCCGTTCCTCATCACACTTGTGCTCCAGGCCCTGCACCAGCTCCGGGGCCCTTCTCTGGCCCCGCTCCAGCCCCTCAATGTCTCTCTTGCAGTGAGGGGCCCAGAACTGACACAGGATTCGAGGTGCAGCCTCACCAGTGCCCAGCACAGGGGGACAATCCCTGCCCTGGCCCTGCTGCCACACTGGTGCTGAGCCAGGCCAGGATGCTGGGGGCTTCTTGGCTGCCTGGGCACAAGCTGCTCATGTTGAGCTCCATCAATCCAGGTCCTTTGCCATGAGCAGTTTCCAGCCACTCTTCCCCAACCCTGGAGCGTTCCACGGGGTTGTTGTGTCCCATGTGCAGGACCCAGCACTGTGCAGAAGAACCTGCCCCCAACGACAAAGGTGCAAAACCCCGCAGCAGCCTCCCCCCAGCTCCTTTTGCTGTGTTGTGTCCTGGGATCAATCCCTTTCCTTCCCGTTTTAAGCCCATTCTCCCCGCCCCAGGCCAGCGGGAGGGGTGGGAATGGGGGGGGACGGAGCCGCAGGAGGGTTTTGCAATCGCTTCTCCAGAAACCTTCGCTGATGAGGATGTGGAGCAAGAGCCTGAGTCAGCCCCGGGAGAGCCGGATCCATCCTGGGGAGCGGGATGGGGAATCGCTGCTCCCGGGGGAGCGGGATGGGGGAGCCCTGCTGCTGAAGCTGGTGGCCGCAAAAGGGTTTCCAGCCTGGTTGTGTTTGTGCTTTTCCCTTTTTGGATCAATTACAGAATGCAGACGGATGCTTCCAGGTCTAGTTCAAATTCGGGAGCTGCCTCATCCACCCCAGCTGGCAGAGAATTCCAGCCTGGTTTGGGTTGAAGGGACCTTAAAGCTCCTCCAGCTCCAACCCCTGCCCCGGGCAGGGACACCTTCCACTAGAGCAGGTTGCTCCAAGCCCCTGTGTCCAACCTGGCCTTGAACACTGCCAGGGATGGAGCAGCCACAGCTTCTCTGGGCACCCTGTGCCAGCGCCTCAGCACCCTCACAGGGAAGAGCTTCTGTCTCAGAGCTCATCTCAATCTCCCCTCTGGCAGGTTAAAGCCATTCCCCTTGGCCTGTCCCTCCATCCCTTGTCCAAAGCCCCTCTCCAGGTTTCCTGGAGCCCCTTTAGGCACTGGAGCTGCTCTATGGTCTCCCCTTCACACAGCAGAGGGGCAGGATCCCCTCCCTGAGCTGCTGCTCACGCTCTGGGGGTGCAGCCCAGCACACGGGGGGGTTCTGGGCTCAAGCACACACTGAAGCCAGGTCATGGGGAGCTTCTCCTCACCCAACACCCCAAATCCTTCTCCTCAGGCTGCTCCATCCCGTCTCTCCCATCCTGTGCTTGTGCTTCCCCATAGCTTGGGGCACCAACCCATCTGTGGCTACAGGACAAGGTGTGTTTGGCAGCAGAGCAGTTTCGATGAGGTTGAGGAGCTCATTGCACTGGTCCAGACAAGGTGAGGTCAATGGGGCATCCGCTGTGTGAGGCTCAGGATGTGTTTTAACACTGAGACGGCTGCGGTGCTGAAGATCAGCAGTGGTGGGATGGGTTATGTGCAGCCTCTCCCATGCAAAGCCCCCCCGGCCCCATCCACGGCCCACTCCCCACCCTCCCAAAAGCGTTCTGCGCCACGGAATTGCCTCTGATGAGCTCCCATTTCTTCCCAGACGTCGTTTTCTCTCATTGGCCTCATTAAGGCAATTTGAAACCCGTTAGTGAAGCGCTTTCCCCACGCAGATGAGCGCTGTTGAACCCGGTGAGTGCAGCTCAGGGGTGGTGATTGCCCTCGGCTGCGTTGGGGGCTCATTTTCTCGGGGGACTTTGGGTTTAGGGAGCACTCGATAAACCCCGGAGCATCACACGGGGGCTTTCTCGCAGCACTTCTTGCTGTTCTATCGACGGCCGCCCCCCAGGTGTGGTTTTGAGGGTGGAATAGGGGAAAAGCTGCCAAACACACTGAGTTTTTCAGACTGGGGGTGTAACGTGCCCGGGCGATGGATGGAGCAGCTTTGGGTTGGGGCTGTGGCACCGGCTGAACCGGCTCAGCCCAAACCCCACGCTGAAGGTTGACTCACGCCACCGATAACGGGATTTTGGGTGGTCAAGGTCGGTATTTGTGACCTGGTTGCATTGTCCCAGATTCCACCAGATCCCACAGGAGCACTCTGGTGTCCTGCGGGTTCTTGGTCCACAGACCTGCAAGGCCAGTCCTTGCTCGGGACGTGAAGCCCTGGGCTCCGTGGCACATCAAGGGGCCAACCGGAGCAGCCTAAAGGCTACAAAGAGCCACGACTCTGCCAGGAACCTGCCCACCCAGGGTCATGCACACTTGGAGCTGCGCTGGAGCCCTCACGGATGCTGCTGTCTCCAGTCCGGAGGCAGAGGATGGATGAATCAGCTCTCCCTCTGCCCTTAATCTGATCTAAGCATTGGAAAAACACAGGAGCTCTCTCAAGGCTGTAATCAGATGGAGGTTTTGCCGTGTGCGGAGGCAGCTCACCCGAAAATGGGAGAGGAAGGAGACGAGCCTGGATTTTGTCTGCCAGGTGATGGATGTGGCGAGCCACAGGGTGGCTTGTTACTTAGAAATGTGGAAGGGAAGCAGCCTCTGAACCACTGCCAGCTCTCGGATGGAGCTGTGCAATGCCTGGACTTCCAGGAGACACCAAAGCAACGCGGTGGGGACACCTAAAGCTGCTCGGGGCCGATGCTGCAGGGAGACAGTTTGCCCAGGAGTGCTGGGGGGGGCACTCTTGTACTGGTGGTGTTTGCTCTGTCCCAGTAAGGGACTGACTCCAGGCCGGGAGGCAGCGGGCAAGCTGCCTGAGCACTCGGCTTTCTGTAGGGGCTGTGCCCCCCAAAGCACCAGGCAGCGGCACCCCAAAAGCCGCCGGCAGCACCCCACAGCCCCTGGCAGAGCGCAGGGCTCCCCACAAGCCGCGGGAGCGGGGCAGCAGGGGCAGGGGCTGGGCGGAAGGCGGGGACCGGGCTCTGCAGCGGGGTCGCGGCCGGTGGGGTCCCTAAAGCCGGGCAGCGCCGGGGGAGCGCCCCGCGGCGCGGGCAGACACGTGCGCTCTCCCGCCAGCCCTCGCCACGCCCCAATGGGCGGGGATTCGCCCAGTGCGGACCTTATATGGTGCTGGTGGGCGGAGCCGAGACGGTGCCGCGCTGGCATTGGCGGGGGCGGGGAGGAGGTGCGGCCCGGAGGGGGCGTGGCCACGGGGCGGGGCGGGGCGTGGAGCCGGCCGGTTCCCGTCAAAAGGCGGCCGCGGGCGGCGCGGGGGGAGCGGTGGCGCCGAGAGCGGGGGGACCGGGTCCGCAGGTACCGGGTCCGGAGCGCAGGTACCGGGTCCGGGCTGGGCGCACCCGCGGGGGCGCTGCCTCTGGGGGAGACCCCACCCGGGACCTACCGCGGGCGGCAGCGGCTCTGGTGGTTGCCGGGGGTGGCTGGGAAGCGGCTGTAGCTGTGGGGAGACGCTCGGTGTCTCCACGGACCAGAGGACACGGGTGTGGGTCACCCCGGGTGCCCTGTGCCTTCTCCCTGCTGCTCGGGGGTCCCGTAGGGGTTTTGTTGAGCCCCCCCTCCCCGAGGTTTGGGGGTCCCGTGGGGGTGTTGGGGGCCCCCTCAGTGCTCCATGTGCTTCCTGGTTTGGGGTCCCACCTGGGTGCGGGGCTCTCTGTGTTCCCCTTCTTGGTCAGGGGATCCTATATATATCAGGGCACCTCAATACTCTGTAGGTCCCCCCAGGTTGGGGGTCCTATGTGAGACCCCTTAAAACCCAGTGTCTCCTCTCAGCTGGGGGGGGGGTGTCTTAGGGCTGTTAAGGGCTTCCCCTCCAAAAGCTGGGGCCCTTTATGAGTTGGGGATTGTTCCTGTCCCCCTCAGCCTCTGTGGATTGTAGGGTGGCTCCTGCTTTTGGGGGTGCCAGGGTCCCTCCAGTGCTGCCCAGTCTTAGGTCTGAACACCCCTTGCTGGGCCTGGGAATGGGGGTTCAGCCCTCTGCAGCCCTGAGCTCCATCCTCCACCACAGGAGATCACCCATGTCCCCTCGCCCCATTTCCCATCTCTGGGTTCCCCACACCCTTTGTGGGGGGCTTTGAAGCTGGGGGATTACCTGGGTGCTGTTGGGGTGCTCAACTGGGGGCTTGGGGTTTCCAGCCTGTTTCTTGGCCACAGGCTGGTTTCTGGTATGGAGAAGTTCCTGGTTAAGTTTAAGGGGCATTTTAAAGCTGATCATTAATCTCCCGTCTAAGTACTTCTGGAAGCGGCGGGGACACTTCAAAGGCCGGGCTGGGAGCCCAGCAGTAACTGCACTGCTCTGTGCTTCCTCAGTGACTTCACACTGACTTCTCCAACTCGGAGTAATCCCGTTGTCTGTGTCGGAAGTGATTGCGAGTCCCCAGCGCAAAGGAAACGAAGGTACCAGGGATCTTCCTGCAGCTCCTACGCGAGGAGGGGGTCTGTGTGTGTTTGTGCTTTACCCCTTGACCAAGCAGGACACACAGCACCCAAAGGGACGCGGGGGGTTGTGGGTGGCTGGTGCAGGGCAGGTCGAGGTGCCTGTTCTCTGGGGTGAGCTGCTCCTTCCTCTTTATCCCCCTATTTCAGCCCGGGGCTGGAGGCTTCAGCATTAAAGATTTCCTCAGAAACTGGGTTTCCTGAGAAGCTCTGTGGTGTTCTGTGCTCTCCTCCCATGCTGGGCAGTGACTCACCTTCCTCCCAAGGCTCTGTTAAAGGAGCACCAGCATCTTGGGGCCACGTGTGTCCCCTCCTGAAGGGTGACAGACATCGGCTCGGTTCCTGCTCCGCTCTGCGGAGCCTGCGGTGCTCCCTCAGGCTGCCTTGGAGCAGTGCTCCCGAGTGGCTGCAGGGAGGGATATTGAACCTGGCTGCTTCGGGGAAGGAAGTTCAGGCTGTAATTACTGAGCTGCAGAAAACCTCTTCTGCTTTCTCTAGATCAGGCAGTTAAACCAAACCGGATCAGATGAGATGAGGTTGGAAGCTGTTGCCTGCGCCGTGGCTTTTGGGGGCTCTGTGGAAGTGTTTAACTTGGAGCAAGAGGGGGAAATAACCATGCCAGGCTGAGGTTGAGTGGCTCTGGGAGCCACGTGCTGGCACTGCATGGCTTGGGCAGCATCATGGACCTGGAGGAGGGAGGAAGAGAAGGAGGAGGAAGGCTGGTCAGGTGCAGGAGGCATTGGCAGATGTCTGCCTGATATGTGCCTGTCTGTGCTCAGATCGGGTATGAGATCTCGCAATGGGATTTGGAATAACAAAGGCATGAAGCACAGAAATGGGCTTTTCATCGGGCAGGAATTTGCCTCGGGTCAGTCAGTCTTTCACGAGATGTTTGTTTCCCAAATCCCAATGGACTTAAGACAAAATAACTGGGTAATCTAGCTGCTGCTTCCATGTAATAGCTAACAGTGGTGGAGGCTGCCTGCCTGTCCTGGGCTAGGAGTAATCTTTAACCTGCTGTGGCTGAGCCCAAGCCTCCCGCAGCTCAAAGCGGGAATGCTGGAGTGCCCAGAGACTGGGAGAGGATCAATCCCAGACAGACAGTTGTGAGTCTCTGTCTCTCCCATGCTGGGTCTGAGTGTGAGGGTGAGGAAGCTGCCAATGAGCTGTGGCACATCTTCCTCTGCTGGTGCAGCTACAAGAGGAAGGGGACGAGCATCTGGGGTGCAGGGTAAGGTCTGGTGGCCCCGGCATGAACTTCCTCAGGCTGATCATGGCCATGGATGAGGGCAGCCAGACGTGCCTGGGGCTGTTCTGTGGGTGGGCACTGGACACTGCTCTGAGGGACCCTCCTAAGCCCATGTCCCTGGGGAGGAATGCAATCCCGCTCCTACGGAAGGAGGTGCCGTGTCTGGGTGTCCTGTTTTGGAAGCATCCTGTGGGCAGTGGGTTTTACGTGCTGTTTGTCTGTATTTGAATATGACGCAGGTGGCAAGTGAATAAATGCAGGTGGCATCTAAGTAATGTTATCATGTCTGTGGGGACGTGTCTGGGTGCTGGGCAGGCTCCTGTCTGCAGCACTAACCTCTCCCAGAGCCGGGCACAGCAGTTTGGGTGGGGAACTGTCTGCATCCTCGCAGCCAGCGGTGCTGGGAACGCGGGATCCATCTGGATCCCAGCTCGCTGCCGGCTCTTTCCTAACCATAGCTACAAGGGGGTGGCTCCCCCCTCTTTGAGTGAGCTCCTGGGTATGTCTCTTGGGTAAGAGGTGGCAGGGGAGGGATTCGGAGCTCTGCTCTGGGCTTGCACAACTGGGGCTCACACTCACCGTGTGTCACCGGGCAGGGAGATGGGGGGGAGACAGCAGAGGGTGAAAGTGGTTGCGCCACAAGCAGCTGGTTTCTGGGGCTGGTTCTCTTCCCCCTCATGTGAAAGTGTGTTTCAGGAGACCCAAATTCCCCTCGTTATTGTGATGGCAAACATGGGGTGCTCACCCCTGTGCATGGGCAGCCCTGTGTGGTGACAGCCCAGGGTGGGGTGAGAGGCAGTGGTGTTAATGTAGAACAGCTTTGTGAAGGTGGGGATTAAATTATAACCCCAAAAGGAGAGAAATGCAAATGAAACTGCTGCTTAAAATAAATCTGTTGACCTACAACTTCCTGTTGAGTGTTGCTGCAGTGGCTGTGGAAAGCATCCCTCTGATTTGGGCTCTTTGTGTTAAACTTTGGCTCTGAAGTTGTACCCGCTGTGCAGGAGGACAACTGAAGAGGCAGGTAAAAGCAGAGCTGGACAAGCCGATGGTTGTAGGTCCTTCCAGTTGAAGGTACCTGGTTGTGAGCAAGACCTGTGCCCCTGTGCTCAGCTGGCAGCCGTGGGGACAGGTTGTGCCCCTGGGGCTGGGAGAGGGAAGGATGGTTAAAGGAGGGTGTGAGGGACACAACTGACAAGGGGAGCAAAAGTCCGGGGAGATAAGGAAGGTCGGAGACTCTCAAAGGCTTTAAAATGGAGCTTCTGAGCAGTGACCTGCCGGAGCAGGAGCCCTGGCTGGGCAATGGGGCTCCTCTTGCAGTCGAGACCAACGTGGCAGAGTTTCCACTGGTGCCTCTCGCTGTCTCCACCTCTGTTTCATGTCTGCTGAATCAGCTGCACCTCCAGCACAGTGTTCTTATCTGGGGTAGTTCACGGCAGTATCAGTGGAAGCCTCTCATGTGGAAGTGAAGTTTTGCTACTGATAAATGGAAACAGGGGTGTAAAAGTGATGAAAAACAATACTTGGAACCTTTATCTGTAGATCTGAAAGCAGTTTCCTCATTGCCAGGAATACAGACTGTCTGCCCCAGGCGTCGGGACCTGCTGAGCTGTGGTGACCTCTGAGCTGCGGTATCTCCGGTCAGTGGGACACTGGTGAGTGACTCCTGTCTTATAAAAGCCCTATGAGTGTTCCCAGTTCCCAGGAGGGGGTTGATGGAAGTACTGGTGTGCTGGATGAGGTGAGTTGGGTTGAGAAGGGTGTTCCTGATGCCTTTCTACTCCCTCTCTTGGAAAAGTCCACCTTTCCCTAAGGGTTTGCGCACCAGAAGCCCACGTTCCGCTTTGCTCCGGGCCCTTGCACCCCGACTGCTGCAGGCTGGGTGCCCAGCATGTGTGGGTGCAATTTCAGTTGCCCAATGCCAGGCTGCAACGCGCATCACCTCCTGCTTCATCAGTGCTCCCACTCCACCGACTCACTTGGGCAAGAAGCCTCCTACATCGGCTGGAGCCGTGGGTGAGGTGATGGGTCCTGTGCTTCTCTGCCCTGCTGCGGGGACATGGATAGTGCTGACATGGAGGGTTCCTTATAAATAAGCACTCGGCGCTCCATAGATGTGCCCCTTTAATAGAATGCAGATAAGATAGAAGTGAGGTTTATATTTAGACTTGCTTAGTTCTGCAGAACATGCAGTGTCCTTGGTTGGACCTGGGTTACTCACCTTTGTGTCCCAGAGGGATGGGGGGCACCGGCTGCCACGTGTAGAGCTTGAGTGAGATGCCCTGGGAAATGGGGGCTGAGAAGCACTTGTCAACCCTCATCTTCCCAAGGCCATTGTGCCCTCTTGGGCAAGGGGCTTGTTTTAGTTTGGTGCTGCTCTTACCAGGTAGAGAGAGTTTATTTCCACAGCTTGGCTTATGCTGAACGTGGAGGTGATGCTGATTGCTTCCTGACCCTGAGCTTGAATCATAGAAGCAGACTGGATTGGAGGGACCCTAAAGCTCCTCCAGCTCCAAGCCCTGCCCCGGGCAGGGACACCTTCCACTAGAGCAGGTTGCTCCAAGCCCCTGTGTCCAACCTGGCCTTGAACACTGCCAGGGATGGGGCAGCCACAGCTTCTCTGGGCACCCTGTGCCAGCGCCTCAGCACCCTCACAGGGAACAACTTCTGCCTAAGAGCTCATCCCAATTTGATTTCATTGGGTTCCCATCCCCAGGGTGCAGCCCAGCACATGGGGGAGATCTGGGCTCAAGCGCTGGGTCATGGGGAGCTTCTCATCAACCAGTAACTAAGTCCTTCTCCTTAGGTTGCTACATCCTCTTTTGGGAACTGTTCCTTAAGGAGCAGAGCCCTTCTCAGCCCAGTAGTCCTGGCACATTGCTCCTCTGTACCGTGCTGTCCTGGCACCCGCGTGCAGGCAGTTCCTGTACCTGGCTGTGCCCTATAGCTGAAGGTTCAGGTTGTCTCCTGTGGCACACTCATGGAGAGGCCATTGTTTCCTGAGCATCTCAGCTTCGTGCTCAGACATCGAGTAATGCTGTGGTGTGGCCAGTGCTGGACAGAGGAGGAGGAACCCGTTTCTCCATGCTCTGGGTGAGCTCCCACACTCTCCTTGTTGGCACTGCCCAGCACTGGGAGAGGGCACGAACTGCTGTGGTTGGGCTGCCTGATGCTCTCCCAATACAAACTCACCAGAACAGAGTGGGAGATGCTGTGTCCGTACCAGAGGCACTGCACACACACAGGCTCCAGCACTGCAAGGAACAGCATCCTCCTGTTTGTTTTACTTGCCACGGATGACAGGATTTCAAGGCAGTGAAGTATATTGTGACAAAATGTCCCTGACCCTGGGTGTGTGATCTTTGCTGCACAACTTGGCAGGGAGAAGGATGAGGTGGGATCTGAGGCAATGCACCGACGGTGCCTGAATCCGTGGATAATGTGTTTAGCTACTCACTGGAGCGATGCTGAACTGCTGCAGGGCAGGGGCAGCACTTGGTGGACTCCTCTGCTTGCAGGCACTGCAGTCAAGCAAAGAACGTGGCATTTCCCTCTTTCTGCAGCCCAGACATACCTGGTCAGTGTTTTCTGCTCCCGGGCAGGCTGAGTGGCTGATGTGGGGAATGGGATATGGCTGCAGCTCATCACGGGGAAGGAGAAAAGCAGAGCTCTTGGTGGAGGGGAACAATTTAACCCTGATCACCAGACGCTTCCTGAAGGAGCAGCAGGATCTCTGGGGAAGGAGCTGCCTGTCGAGGGCAGGGCACGGCTCTGCCCTGGCATCATGTGCTGGGGCTGTGCTGGCTCTGAACATACCTGTCTGCTCGTCTGGACAGGCAAGAGGAGCAGAGACCCAGGAGCCAGCTCCTCCCATCCCCGGGGCTGCAGGTAACCAGTGCCCTGGGCTGGGAGAGCTGCCTGGGGGGGACAGGGCTCAGCAGTGGGTCTGCTCCTTCCTCAGGGTCCCTGATGTGAAGCAGGAGGCTGCAATTCTGACCAGTAACACCGCTTGAGGGTAAAAGAGCAATTGATGTGAGGGTTTAATGTTCAGCTCCTCATTGAGAGATGACCTGGGGGTGTCCTCTTTGATTTGTCTGCCTCCTGGGTTTTATATTGCTCTATTTCCTCCTCCCCTGGTGCTTTTACCTCTCTTAACCTGTGCCTGCTATTGCCTGGTTGTCCTTTGATCAGTTGATAGAGATCTGCTGAGAAACCGCTGCTCTGCTCCTGCGAAAACACAAGGTTGGGAACGCTTGAGCTGGGGAGAAGTGCAGGGGCTGGACCTCAGCCTGGGTCAGAGGTGGGAGGCAAGAAAGCAAAGGCTTAGACTAAGTAATGAATGGGAAGACATTGCTACAGCAAGCTGAGCTTCTGGAGCTTGGGCATAAGGCACAGATTGTTTCTGGGGATATTCACTTGTAGCTCTTGTGTCTGCATCCATGCACATATTCCTGGCTGGGGATGGCCTTGGAGGTGACCTGACTTGGGGTTGCTTTCTCCCATAAACCGAAAATCTCCCACTGATGCTCCAGCTCTGTCCATGCAGCAGGTCTGGGTACGCTGGTTTCTGGGTCCCAAAAGCTGGGAGCTCCTGTGGTTGGAACTTCCCACCTGAACACAGGGATGAGACTCTCAGTCCTGTTGTGCTCTATATTGGGAGCTAGATCCTCTTCCTCCTGACCAAGAAGACCCTTAATGGCACTCACTCTCTGCTGCAGTGCCAGGTTCCTGGAAACATGGTTGGTGGTGAAGCCACATGTCTCTTAAAACAGCAGGAAGGCTGCTGTGGGTATGTGGGGCTTGTAGAGAGCGCTGGTCAAGGCTTGTGTTTCTAGGGTGTTGATTTGGGGTGACTAATCCACCACAGATCAGCTCCTCTGTCACTTGTCTCAGCTGCAGCTTGCTCCATGTTAGTGCTTTTCCCCACTAAATGTCCTATTTAGGAGCTAATGTGGATGTGTGGGAAAGCTGGCCCAGCCTCGATGGGTGCAAGGGGCTTTAAAAGCTGCTCTTCCCCTTTCAGGAGAGGGTTTTGCTTGCCACAGGGTGGGTTTGTGAGTGGAGCTGGGTGCTGGAGACATCTCACAGTGATCTGCCTCCGGCACAGTGCTGCCAGGTCTTTCCTGCTGGGAATGGTGCAGTTGTTGGCCTCTATCTCCTGGGATCTTGGTAAATGAGTTTATTACTTCAAAGGCCACTGGAGCAGGTCGGTGCCTCACAAGGGCCCTGTTTTCCACAGACACTGTGACTTGGTAAGTCTTGAGACCTTGAATTTTGGACTTTCCCTGCAGAGGAGGAGCTGCTCTGATATCCCAGAGCCACTGGAGCAGCTCCATGTGCCTATTCCCAGCAAGGCTGGGTATGGCTGGTGGGATACTGGACCTGGTTGTGTGGGTTTAGTGGTGGCATTAAAAGGAGCTCGCATGGCTCTGCCTGGGCACTCTTTCTGCTGAGGAGTAGGTGTTCAGTCCATTTCAGTGGACTTGGCACTTGCTCCAGGTCAGGGGATGAAGGTTTAAACTCTCCTCTTCAGCCGAGCTTCAGTTCCTCCCCCAAACCTAAGGTACGTCTTCAGCAGATCACTCTGTCTCTACAGATCACTGTTTCTATCCAGGCTTCAGTAGCAGTTTGCAACTCAATCAGCTCAAGTTCTTCCATCTCTAGCAAAAACCCCCAAGGTAGGCTTGGTATGATGAATGTTTTCAGTATTAGAGTTGCTGGGGAGTCCCTGGGGAGGTTTCTGTGTGTTCTTGCTGTGATTTCTCTCCCTGGTGGAGGGTGATCGAGCAATTTGCATTCTTAGCAAGAACCTGTTTGCATGGATGTCGAAATCGGGGAGAAGCTCTTAAGGAGTGTGTGGTATTTGCCGCATGCAGGGACAGCTCCTTTCTCTTGGCCTTTCCTGGTGTTTTTCAATAGGAGACGAAGGATTCCTGGGCTGCTTTTACCCTGGAATTAGTGACTGGGAAACAAAGGCACAGGCGAAGCACACGTGTGGTTTGAAGGGGGCGATTGAGATCTAGGAAGGCTTCAGGTGACACGGGGCATCACGGGGAAGCATCTATGGAAACAATTGCTGTTCCTCACTCGTTCAAGCAGAACATTCCCTTTGCCCTGTCCTTGCTGTGCCCTGAGATTACCTGGTGCAGATGGTGTTACTCAGAGGCACGGTGGTGGTATCGGTGTGGAAATCACAGTGACTAAGCTGGAGGAGACTTTCTGTTGGAAACAGTTAGTTGGAGAAATGGCTCTGCCAGATAAGGAATGGGAATGTGGGAGAAGGGGGATAGCTGCTACGTGCTCCTGGCTGTGGTTAATGACAAGCTGGAGGGGTAGAGAAGGCAGAGCCATCTGGTGCTGATGTCTTGTGAATGGGTTGGGGTTACAGCACCTTCATGCCAAGCACCGTGCAGCCGGTGTCTGTTCAATGTCAGAGCCTGGTGTGCAGTTGGAAATGCTTTGTGCAGCTGCAGGGCAAAGCTCTGCTGCTCACAGTGGCCTCAGCTCATCAGGAGGTGCCTTTGGTAGCTCCAGGCTGGACTTATCTCTTCTTTCATTTTCATTGCCAGCTCCTGCACCAGCATCATTGTGCAGCTCTTCAACACCTTGGGACACTCAAACCGGCTGCTCTGCAGCTGAGGGTCAGACTGAGCAGGACTCTTCTCCACTTCCCCAGCCTGCAGTAAGTCACAAGACAGCAAACCCCACCTCTTAGTGGGACTCCTTCCTGTACTTTGTCCCTCTGATGAACCCTCAGGGCTGGGGCGATGCTGGCTGGTAGCTGCCATAAGCAGCATCTCCCAGGGGAGCGAGCAGGGAGCTCTCAGCAGCCTCCTCTCCCTGCTCCATCAGCAGAGCCCTGCTGCGGCTTTGCAGGGATGGGAGCTCACAAGGGGGCTGGTTGGAGGTATCCTGGAGCCACCTCTTCCCTTCAATCCGGGCAGAGCTTCGGAGCCTTGTGGCTGCTTCCGTGACTCAGAGGGGAAGTTGGACGGGGCTGGAGCCTTCCTGTGAACTGGCCCTTGGGCACCTGCTTTCCTGGGAACTCCAACGCTGAACGATCCCCTTCCAGCAGCACAAGACATGAGGTGGAACCAGGGTTTGTGCTGGTGCCAAACCTCAGAGCAGCGGGATCAGCACCACGCGCTCCAATCCGTGGTGGGAAGGAGCCTGTGGTGACTGCAGGGCTCACGTGCAAGTGTGAACACGCCACACGTGCTCGCTGTGTCTGCAGACCAGGCTCAACAAACAGCACTTAGGGACAAGCAAGCACAGACCAAACTCCTCTGCTGGGACCACCTCCAGCCCTGCGGGTGCTGCAGCACCCTTGGGTGCAGCGATGCCGGTGCTCTGGAGAAGGCTGTAATGACTGGAACCCATCCCAGGAAGCAGTCACCCAGACTGTGGCTTTCCTGGGCTCTCCGTGCTCGCTGGAGTCACAGCCCTGACTCTGGGGGCACCAGTGCTCCCCAGTTTGGGCATGCAAAGGGGCAGGAGCCATTGCTGTTCCTGCACCAGCTCAGACTGGAGCAGGCAGTGGGGTTGGGGATGGGAGTCTGTAGCAATGAGTTGGGGTTTTTTTTGGTCTGATTGAGTAGTTTTGGTGCTTTTTTCCCCAAGAAAACAAAGATTCTGCCCTGCAGCTGATGCAGTGAAAGATGATGATCCCCACATAAGGTGTGATGCTTTGGGGGCTGCTTTGCATGATGTCAGGTGGTGAGTTATTGCTCGATGCTTGCTTTGCCATCCAAGGCTGCAAGAGCAGTGCTTTGGAACTGTCCTCCTTATCTTTTAGCTCGGTTTGATCAGGTTTTACCCTAGAAAGGTTTTGAGGGCTCTGAATCTCTAAATGAATCTGCATTGCAGATGTGAAATGCTAAAGTGCAGCAGCTCCTTTACTCCATGTGATCTTGGAAGCAATTGAAGACCTTGTTTTGTGATTAGTGCTCGTGGGCTTTAGGAGCTGGTTTAGTCTAGAAGAGGGGTTTCAAATGAGGAGGAAGAGCTCCAGATCAGGGGTTCTCTATTGAAAAGCCTGCTCAGGAAGCCCAGAGTCTGATGGAGCCCATGGTAGCCCATGAGTCAATGCTGGAGGATGCTCCACGCTTCCCAGTGCATGTTCCTTCTCCGTTCCTGTGCCATGGTGCTCGCAGGTCCTTCCCCACCATTGAACTCGCTGCATTTCGGGCCAGCTCTTGCTTCTGCTGCTGCGTTTGCTCCTTGGAGCGGGGATGGAGGCCTGTGGGTGCTCCTGCAGTGCTGCAGCTGAGCACCTCTCTCTGCTATTGATCTTATCGGGGGCTGATGGCCTCTGCGCCGGGTGGGGTGTGCCAGGTTTGCTCATCCCGGTTGGCAAATGGTGTCGAGACCTGGCTCTGCGTCTGCCAACTCTTGCATCAGGTTGGTCTGAGGATGTGTGCTTGGATGAGGCCATCACTTGGGAACGAGGGCAGAGCCTGAGCCAGGCTGATGCCAAACAGCCCCTTGGTCTTCCCACAGCCAGCCCGGGAGGTGTAAGTAGGATCCCAGAGTGGTTTTGGTTGAAGGGACCTTAAAGCTCCTCCAGCTCCAACCGCTGCCCCGCGCAGGGACACCTTCCACTAGAGCAGGTTGCTCCAAGCCCCTGTGTCCAACCTGGCCTTGAACACTGCCAGGGATGGGGCAGCCACAGCTTCTCTGGGCACCCTGTGCCAGCGCCTCAGCACCCTCACAGGGAAGAGCTTCTGCCTCAGAGCTCATCTCAATCTCCCCTCTGGCAGGTTAAAGCCATTCCCCTTGGCCTGTCCCTCCATCCCTTGTCCAAAGCCCCTCTCCAGGTTTCCTGGAGCCCCTTTAGGCACTGGAGCTGCTCTAAGGTCTCCCCTTCAGGAGCCTTCTCTTCTCCAGGCTGCCGCAGCCCAGCTCTCTCAGCCTGGCTCCAGAGCAGAGCTGCTCCAGCCTGTTTTGCTGAGGGTTTGCTTGAGGACCCATCGTTGTGCCTTTGGATGCAGGAGGCTGGATGTGCTGCAGCCAACCTGGAGGGTTGCAGCTCCTGTGTGCCCACATCCTCCCCAAAAGAGCCGGGAAGGGTGGTATTGTGTGTTGTTGACCCTGGAACCCCAAACCTGGGTGTTTGGGGACTGTCTGTGCATCCCCTCTGCTCTGTTCTGGCTTCCCAGATTCTGGATGTGATGGCAAAGGTGATGCTGGAGGTGCGGGGCCATGGGGCAGCCCCACTGGGCTGGAGCAGACCTGCTCTGGCTCTCTCAACACTTCTACTTACTCTTAGCTTTGCTGGCAGGGAGGTGCTGCTCCGATGTCTGCTCCTAACTGCATTACTGGGAGCACTGATGCTGTAATTGAGTTCAGTGTGTCCCTGGGCTTGCTCACTCCCAAACCACAAAGCATTTATAGAGCCCATGAGGGCCTGATTCCCCATGAGGGATGAGATTAGCCTCCTGTTCCCCAGGGATTGTGTTAAAGTCTCTCTGACCTTCTATAAACTAATACCTGCGGCTCTTTGGCTGCCACACAGCAGGACCCTCCTCTGGAGCCCTCATGGCAGTGACCTGTTGTTTGCAGATTGGGAGTGTCCGCGCTCTCTGGGGTAGGGATTGTCATGCTGACGTGTTACCTGGCATGAGGAACCTCCAGCCTTGGCCTGGGGGTGGTGGCAGAAGCTGCAGGAGGGGTTTACATCTGATCAAGTCAATGGAGGAAGGGGTGGCATGAGCTGACTTGCACCAGGTAGTAAACAGCTGCCAGGAGGTTGTAGCCACTCTGGGTCTTGCAAAAACAACATTCTTCCAACCTAGAAATAGAGGTGAGAGGTGCAGGAGGGATCCAGCCTGCTCCATCCATCCACGTGTGGGCTGGTGCAGGAGCAGCGTGAGGCTCACAACCTGCTGCCTAATAAATCTCATGGCAAGCAGCAGAATAACAGAGCTCCCTGGAGCTACAGTGGGAAATGATTTAATTGTCTTTCTATTAGAGAACGGGGTTGCTCACACACCACAAGAGAGGTTCTGAATAGGCTGATTTGTACTGGGGAGAGCTCCTTGAAATGCAAGCGTGTTGCCAGGGGCTCTGTGGAGCATCGCTTTGTTTTGACTTGTCAGCAGTGGTGTGAGCTGAGCCCGAGCCAGGAACATCCCAAAAGCTCCATGTAAATGAATGGGACTCTCCAAGCCTTTGCAGAGCTTCAGCAGCAAGTCAGAGCAGTGCCGGGGGCAGGATTTGCTCTGGATCCAGAACCCAGCCTGTTCCAGGCCGTGTGGCTAAAGATTTTCTTGCTTTGTTTTGCTTGGCAACTAAGTTAACCAAAGAAATGCGCTTTGATGGAGCAACAGAGATGCTGAGGACATGACAAACACTCGCACAGTGGTGTGAGGGCTCCTTGTCTGCCTCCTGGAAGTGTTCTAGCCATGGTAGACTCAACACCAAGGACTTCAAAGCCCCTCCAGTGCAGCGTCACTCCTGGCTGGGGCTGTTGGGATGTTCTTGCATGGTTTGGTTTCTCCCCCAGATTTCAGCAAAGCCTGAGCCTCCTGTGGAGCAGCTGCTAAAGCCAAACCCATCTCCTCCAGACAGAGCCCTGCTCTTATACCTTATTCTGAGGTATCTCTTATGCTGGACATCCATGTGCAAGTGTATTTCTGGCTTTGCCCATCAGGAACGTGTGGGGTAGCTGAAGCCCAGCCGGCTGCTGAGCCACAGCCAGGCTCCAGCCGTGGCTCCTGGCTCGGGTGCTGTGTGTTATTCCCAGCTCTGGCTCTTGCTGTGGCTCCGGGAAGGAAGGAGCGTTCTGGCACTGCGATGCTGGGGGGGCAGCCTGCTGCTGTGAGACACTCAATGCCAGTGACTGAGGCTTTCGGCAGGAGGAATCAGCCTCCAAAGCCTTTTCCCTTCTGCCAAGTCCTGATGAGCTGCGTGTGAGTGTTGCAAGTTGGGGAGAGGAAAAGGAAAGTGCTAAAGCATGAGAGAGCTCCAGCCAAAAGCTTCCTCCCGCATGGAGCGGGCACTGAGGATGCTCAGAAATAAAGACTTAAAGCGAAGGCTCCTCCTCTGGGCTCAGCAGAAGGGAAGAGCAGCACAAGCTGTGCTCATCTTCCTTTGCAGGCAGGTAACTCCATGCTCTCAGTTCTTTCCCTCTAGCACGAGCATCCCCCCTGCACCCCAGGAGCTCCCAGTGCCTGTGCAGCCCCCCCCCCAGTGCCCAGGCTCTGGTTTTAATGGCTGTTACACTCAATTCAGGAGGACTTGCCCATTTTCCTTTAGCCTGGGTTATGTTTGGGGACTGGCAAACCCCTCCAGAGGATGCTCCCCCCTTTGTACTGTTGTAGCTTCCTGCTCTGTGCTGCTCTTCCTGAGCATGACTGTTGAGCTGCTGCTTGCTCAGGGGTCTCAGCCAGCGGTGTGTGGCTCCGTCCTCATGTCGCCATAGACCCATGGACTGGTTTGGGTTGAAGGGACCTTAAAGCTCCTCCAGCTCCAAGCCCTGCCCTGGGCAGGGACACCTTCCACTAGAGCAGGTTGCTCCAAGCCCCTGTGTCCAACCTGGCCTTGAACACTGCCAGGGATGGGGCAGCCACAGCTTCTCTGGGCACCCTGTGCCAGCGCCTCAGCACCCTCACAGGGAAGAACTTCTGCCTTATCTCCAACCTGAACCTCCCCTGTTTCGGTTTGAACCCACCACCCCTTGTCCTATCACTCCAGCCCTGATGAAGAGTCCCTCTCCAGCACCCTTGTAGCCCCCTTCAGACACTGGAAGCTGCTCTGAGGTCTCCCTGCAACTTCTCTTCTCCAGGCTGAACAGCCCCAATGTTCTCAGCCTGGCTCCCTATGGGAGCTGCTCCAGCCCCTGCTCATCCTCAGACACTTGCTTTGGGAAGCTGCTGCCTGCCCCTGGGCTGGTCCCCATCTGTGAGGCTCTGGTTAGTCAGACACGGCTGGAGGCTGGAGACGTTTCCTGCTCGGGTTGGTGACTCTCCAGCTGCAGTGACGGAGGCTCTGTGTGTGTGCGAGGGTTGTGTCAGTGGTCCATCGCATGGTGGCTGTACCATAGGGATGTGACACCACCTCAGGATTCAGCTTCTGGGCACCAGCGGCAGTGTTCAAGGTCAGACTGGACGCGGCTTGGAGCAACCTGCTCTAGTGGAAGGTGTCCCTGCCCGTGGCAGGGGGTTGGAACTGGAGGAGCTTTAAGGTCCCTTCATCCCAAACCATTCCATGATCTATCACAACTCTGCCTGAATAACAGCGGCTGGCTTGGGGCTGGAGCCGAGCTACCAGCTCCAGCCTTGTGCACAGCCATCAGCTGCTGATGTGTGCTGTTCCCCCCTCGGTGCCTCCTCCTGGTGAGCTTTTCCCAGGTGTGTTCAACCCTGACCGTGGTGCCTCCTGTGCTGCTCCATCATCAAGCCCCATCCAAGCACAGGGCTCCAGTTGCTCGTTACAGTCACGCAGCATCTCGTGGCTGTTTGAGCTTTGCTGCTGTGACAGCTCCACACAAACCCCCCCTAATATCAGCTGAAGATTGATGCTTCCTGACCAACGCATGGGTTTGGTGCCTGGGAATGAGGTGATGGGAATGTTGGATTTAGCAAAGAGCTGACCCTGGGGTGACAACTGAGTTACTACAGCTTTGCTATAGGCAGCTACACACTGGTTTGCCCTTTGTGGTGCCTCTCGATAGAGGTCAGTGCCTCTAACACCGGTTATTTTGCCTCTTCCATGAGGTGAAGGTGAAATGTCGGGTTTGATGAATGAGCAGCCTCTGATGGGGGTGGAGGGATACTCCCACGTGCACCAACGTCACTTCCATTATGGGCTGAGTAACGCTTTCCAAGAAGTCAGCGCTGGGAGGCTGAAGCGGTGCCCGTCATCCGGGTGGGAATTGCATCTGGCACAGGCTTCCTGCGACTCACAAACAGCAATGACCAGCCCCCCTCTTGGTTTCCTAAATGAGAGCTGGAGAAAGCAAGAGGCATGATGAGGGCAGGGGGAGACCCTTCCGAGGCTGACTGGTTGCCATCAGCAGCTCCTTCCTCATCCTGCCTTGTGATGCTGGAGGTATCAGCATCCCCAGGCATGGTCCTGGGAAGGTTTGGTAGAGCAGGGAGCAACACAAAGCCCTGGAGAAGTATTAAATGGTGCATCGGGATGTCTGTATCATAGAATCCCAGCCTGGTTTGGGTTGAAGGGACCTTAAAGCTCCTCCAGCTCCAACCCCCTGCCATGGGCAGGGACACCTTCCACTAGAGCAGGTTGCTCCAAGCCCCTGTGTCCAACCTGGCCTTGAACACTGCCAGGGATGGGGCAGCCACAGCTTCTCTGGGCACCCTGTGCCAGCGCCTCAGCACCCTCACAGGGAAGAGCTTCTGCCTTATATCCAACCTGAACTTCCCCTGTTTCAATTTGAACCCACCACCCCTTGTCCTATCGCTCCAGTCCCTGATGAAGGTCCCCCTCCAGTATCCTTGTAGCCCCCTTCAGACCCTGGAAGCTGCTCTGAGGTCTCCAGCAGCTTCTCTTCTCCGGATTGAACACCCCAATGTTCTCAGCCTGGCTCCCTATGGGAGCTGCTCCAGCCCCTGCTCATCCCCGTGGCCTCCTCTGGCCTCACTCCAACAACTGACCTGAGCAGGGGAGGGAGAAGCTCCCGGGGCTGCAGCGATGGTTTGAGCACCGCTGCTGCGCCGGATGAGCCCCGTGTTCCTCACGCCCGCTCAGCGCTGCCCCCGCTCTCACGCTGCTGCAGCCCCACGGCCTCAGCGGGGAATTAACCCGGTTGGAAAGTCTGAGCGAGGGGAAAAGCACCAGCCCCGCACCTCTCGCTGTCGCCTGCCCTTCCTGTGCCCGGGCGCAGGGCGGCTGCAGCGATCACGGCTGCCGTAGCAACAGCCCTCCAGCACACGAGGGTGGTGTTATCTCCTCCCGGCTCCAGGTGGGAACCACACAAGTGGTGCCTGAGGAGCAGCGTGTTCCGAGATCACCCCATCCCGGTGCTCATGTCTCGCCAGGGGCTGGAGCGAGCCAGGATGGGGGCAGGCGGGTGCTCTGCTTTGACTCATCAGCCGTGATAAGCTTTGAGCTGGCTCACACCGTGTCCTCTCTGTCTTTAATTGCAGGTGGCTCCATGTCCCAGCTCCAGAGCTCCTGGGAACTGCACGAGCAGAACATGGCCTATCTTCCAGATCCAGGTAACCGATAACCCTCCTCTGCACCCGGGGCCTTCTCCTTGGGGTGGTGTCTGTCTCCTCCTGGGAGCTTTCTCCAAGCAATGCAGAGGATCAGGACATGGAGCTGCTGCGAGGGCTGGAGCAGCTCTGCTCTGGAGCCAGGCTGAGAGCTGGGCTGGGGCAGCCTGGAGAAGAGAAGGCTCCTGAAGGGGAGACCTTAGAGCAGCTCCAGTGCCTAATGGGGCTCCAGGAAACCTGGAGAGGGGCTTTGGACAAGGGATGTAGGAACAGGCCAAGGGGAATGGCTTTAACCTGCCAGAGGGGAGATTGAGATGAGCTCTGAGGCAGAAGCTCTTCCCTGTGAGGGTGCTGAGGCGCTGGCACAGGGTGCCCAGAGAAGCTGTGGCTGCCCCATCCCTGGCAGTGTTCAAGGCCAGGTTGGACACAGGGGCTTGGAGCAACCTGCTCTAGTGGAAGGTGTCCCTGCCCGGGGCAGGGGTTGGAGCTGGAGGAGCTTTAAGGTCCCTTCAACCCAAACCATTCATTAACTCCTGTCTAAAGGTACTGGGACCATTGGCTGTGAGACGTTTCAGGTGATGTACAGGTGAAACCAAGCTCAGAGAAAACTCCAGACTCCAGGAGTTGTTTTGGGATCAGACATCCCAGGTACTCCAGGGTCATCACTCGCTGGCCCATCACACAGGGCCTTTGGGCTTTGTGTGCTCTGCAGAGCTGCTGGCCCCTGGCAGGGCATCAGGAGGAGACCAGGCTTTATTGGCACCAGCCAAGAGCAAACTGGTAGGTTGAAACTGCAGGGTTGTCTCTTGCTTTTGTTCTGGACTCCCTTCTGCTCCAGACTCACTCACTGGAGTTCCTGAGCGATAAAGAGCATTCTGCACAGGGTAACGGAGAACATTCAGCCATGCTTAAACCCAGATAAAGCTGAATCAACTTGAATCTCTCCCTCTGAGGTGCACAGAGGGGTAACTGCTGTGTATGGGGAGGCTGAGGCAGAGGAGTTGCTGAGGACTCGCTGTGTGAACTGAGCCACAAGCATCCTGTCCCACTGGATGTGAAACTGCAGCCTCAGCGGGGTCTGTCCCAAGATTTGGCACTAGGAAAGCTTTTAATCTTTAGTTTTAGACACTCAGTCTTAACAGCAGCCAGACTCCACCAGTGAAGGTTGTGAGCCAGGGAAAGCCTGTCAAAAGCTCCATCTCAATACCCAGTGTAGTGATCTGTGTTACAAGGGGTGTTTCCTCCCTCCCTTGTTGAAGATTATGTTGAAGATTATGTTAAAGCAACGTTCACTTGGGTCACGTTTGGGATGTTCTCCCTTCCGGGAGCTGGTGTGAACGTGCTGCTGCTGCTTCCTGCCTGAGCTCAAGGGGAATTCTGCACCAGCCCATGGGGGGCCTCAGCTCCTTCCCTGTGGTTTGTGCAGCAGCGAGCTGGGGAATTCTGGCCCCTTCAAGCTCTTCTGAAAATAAATGTGAAGGGATGATGAGGGGGAAGAAGGTTTTCCCACTAAAGCGGAGCAAAGTTCGGGGCGCATGTTCTGGGATGGGTTCAAGGCTGGGGTATGAGAAGGGGGGATTAGTCCTGGTTTTACTGGGTAGAGAAGCAAATGCATACTAAAAACTAGGTAGAATCTGCTTTTGGGGGCTTTTTGGACTACCAAAAAGCAGGTCCTAGCTAGTCCTCTAGGGCCGAGCAGGTCCTCTGTGTTAGTGCAAAGGGAACACAGAGTCATAGAACGTAGGGGACATGGAGACAAAGGGAACACGGCGACATAGAACACAAGGAACATAGAGGCAAAGGCAACGCAGGAGTTTCTCTTGCCAAACCATGTGGAAGCCAAGGAAAAATCCCTTCTTTGCACGGACTTTGCCGTTCTGTAAGCCTGTGACAGGCAGTTTGTCCATATGAGTAACGGGTGGCTTTGTGCCCTCTGCAGACCTGGAGCCCGTGGCTGCCAGCACGTCGCTTCCCGACCCTGCTGCCGAGTTCGACAGGAACGTGCCCCGGATCTGTGGCGTCTGTGGGGACAAAGCCACCGGCTTCCACTTCAACGCCATGACCTGTGAGGGCTGCAAGGGCTTCTTCAGGTGAGCCGGGGGCTCTGGGGAGGAGGGACCTCACTCCATCACCAGCAAGCCCTGAGGATCTGATCCCTGCAGGGATCCCTCCATCCCTACAAAGCTGGGCTGCAGACAGACCTGCGCATTGCAGAGAGCTGACATGCCTGCTGACATGATAATGGAGAGACCACAAACTCCTTGTCCCTTGCTGTGCCACCCTGCTGCTGGAAATAGGTTGTTTTCCCCCTTAGCCAGAGATTTCCATCTGCCTGGGAGCCTTGCAGACCTCCTGCTGCTGTAGAGGCAGGAGTATAAGAGCCCCCATGGATGGCAGCAGGGAAAATACACCTGAAACCAGCAGCCTTTGAAAACTAAACTGGTTTGATGGCCACAAAGTTCTTTTCTTTAAAGCAAACTGCATCTCATGTGTGCTCTGAAGCTCTGGGTGCTTGTGTGTGGAGCTGGATGTGGTCCTCTGCCCGCCTGCTGGAGCGGGCACCGAGCTCTTCGCAAACCAGGCAGCCTTTCACTCACAGCTCTGGCTCTTGGGTGCTGGAAGTGGGCTCTTACAGCACCCAGAGCTTGAACTGTCACAGCCAAGTGATATCTCCTCCTCCTCCTTCTGCAGGGACGTGGGGCTCGATGGGGGTTTGCACATACAGGTCTTGCAGCCTGGTCTCAAAAGGGGCAGCTTTGAAGCCCGACCAACCTGAGCAACATGTTCCTCCATTACTGCTGCTAAATGAACACCTCTTCCTTCAGGTGCCCTCCTCCAGCTCTGCTCTGGTGGCCCCTGTCCCATTGTGGCTGCAGAGCAATGGTCTGGCTTTTGACACGGCTTAAGGAACCCTTCCTGGGTGCGATGTGGCTCTTGCACTGGTGGTGTGAGCCCCGGTGCTGCGTTTCCCCTTCTCTATTGTCACACGTTGTCATCATGCAGACATGGAGCTGTGACAGCATTTCTGAGCACACATCTTAATGATGTGGGAAGCTCTCATCTTCATGCCCCCTGAAAAGCCTTTATTTCCAGTTTAAGGCTCTTACTAGTTTTTTTTCTTGCTTTCTAACTTGCTTACCCAGGCTCATTCTGATGCCATTTCCAATCTCTGAATTCATTCATACTTGCTGCTGCCACAGTATTTAAGTGTTTGTTGCTTAATATACAACAGCACGAAGAGCCTGGACCCCCAAAACTCTCGTAGAAAAGCTCATTCCTCCCCTTGCCGGCACCTTGGGCTGTATAACAGGCTGTGCTTGTGTGCACTTGCTGGTTTCCACCTCTCAGCTTGTGCTCCCCGAGCAGGTCTTTGGAAAGGAAATAACCATGATGCTGGTATCAGTTTCTGGTGCTGATTACACCTACGTAGGAGCTTAGGCTGGAAGGGGCTGAGAGAGGATGAGGAGCTGTGAATATCGACCTTGGGAAGGTTCCACAGCCTGGTTTGAGCGCTCTCGTGCTGGAGACATGACTCAGGCTCCTCCGCAGGCTGGACCAGGACCAAGGTTCTGTACCCAGAGCCTTGTGCACCGTGGTGGAGGGATGCAGCCTGGGCTCGCTGGGTGACAGCGGAGCTGCTGGAGGGCCTCGTGGTGGAGCTCACCTGCCCTGGGGGTACCTGCGGGACATGAACCCTGCTGTGAGGTCCCCCGGGACGGCTCAGGGACTCTGTAAACAGCAGCAGGGTTTATTGGCACCTCTGGGTGCTTGGGCGCGCACGTAACCTGCGGCACAGGCAGACGTGAGGCAACCTTTGGCCACTGGCTTCAAAGTCCGCTGTTTACTAATGGTGCCAGTGGCAACAGCAGCCGTTTATTGAGCTCTGCTGTTTGCTCAGGAGCTCTCACAAAGCAGCTAATCCAGAGGGATTTACTCTGCTGAGACTTGGCTGCAGCATCCACAGCTTCTCATGTTTTCTCCCTGGGTGCAGTGACACGGGGTGTTAATGGCAGAGGTGCTGCAGAGGCTCTGGGTGTTCCAAACCCTTTCCCGTCCCCACCTGTCCTGTCTCCATCACTGCATCCTGTCTCCATCACTGCATCTCCCACCCCTGCAACCATCCCCAACTCCTGGCCATTAATGTTCAGAATAGATCCATCCCCTTTCCCTGCTTCCCCAGGGGTCTCTAGAGAGATTTCAGGGCAAGGGGGCATTGACTTGGCTGTTGGTGTACCCTGTGTAGGTGTCATAGGGGAGAAATGGGATTTATCCTAACCCAAAGGGTTTGTGACCCGCTGGATGAGGTGGTTCTGCTGCAGCCTTGGTGCCAAAACGACTCCTCCTGTGAGCCACGTGCTGGGTGCTGGAAGGGACGTGCTGGAAGGTCTCTGCAGGGTTTGGTTATGAGGAGGGAGCTTTATTTCCCAGGTTCTGCAGATGTGGGAGTTGTGTCTGTCCAAAGCCCGTTCTGCTGCTTCAAACTGGGGTTATTCTGCAGCTCAGCCCTGTCTGGTACAAGGGAAGGGCCGCGTGAGGCAGGGCTGGCCTGGGCTTCACCCTCCCTCTGGTGTGGACTGTTCACCATCAGCTATTCACCATCTGGCTTCTATGTAACTTCACCTTTCTGATAACCTAAAGCCATTCACAGAGGCACCGGGGCTGCTTCTCCTGGTAGGACCGTGGGCAAAACCCAGAAACCCAAGAATGGAGCTCAGCTGGCGCTGGGGGGTGGTTAAACACAGAATAATACAGCATGCGTTGGGTTGAAGGGACCTTAAAGCTCCTCCAGCTCCAACCCCTGCCCCGGGCAGGGACACCTTCCACTAGAGCAGGTTGCTCCAAGCCCCTGTGTCCAACCTGGCCTTGAACACTGCCAGGGATGGGGCAGCCACAGCTTCTCTGGGCACCCTGTGCCAGCGCCTCAGCACCCTCACAGGGAAGAGCTTCTGCCTCAGAGCTCATCTCAGTCTCCCCTCTGGCAGGTTAAAGCCATTCCCCTTGGCCTGTCCCTCCATCCCTTGTCCAAAGCCCCTCTCCAGGTTTCCTGGAGCCCCTTTATGTGCTGGAATAACCCGGTTTCCTGGCTTGAGGTGCTGGAGTTGGGCAGATCGCATCCGCGCTGTCCGTGCAGTGTTCCCCAGATCTCTTGGGCAAGGTGGGCTCTTTCACTGATGAGATGCTGCTCCTCCCCGCACCGGTGGGTGATGGACTCTGCGCCTCCATGCACTCACGTGGGAATTCTGTCCCTGGTTCCTGACCTCGGTGCCCACGGACCCCGCTCGCACTCCCCGCTGCTGGCCGTGGCTGTGCGCGCTCTCCCCCAGGGGCAGGGAGGGATGTCTCTATTTTTACCCCTTGGCAGCCCGCCGGGGCCACGGCTCTGAAATGAGCCTCCAAATGGCTGGGTTGGAGCTTGATAAATATACCCTGGAGCCAGACACCGGGAGCTCCGGCTGCTCCGCTGGGAAGGGGATAGCTCAGGGCCCCTCTGAGAGGCAGTGAGAGCCGCGGACCCTTGGGGCAGCGGAGCCGCTCTCGTGCCCAACCACCCTGTGTTCCGTACACTGCAATTTTCATACCAAACCCACAGTGTTGGCTTGCCCCTGCACACAGGACATCGTTCCCTGCCCCAGGGCTTCTCCGGCTTGTTTGTGCATTCCCAGCCTTGCCCTGGGCTGCAGGGGAGACGATGAGCCTCCTGCCTGCCCCCCGTGCTCAAAACCAGGGTCACTCATCGGAACAGGGGGATTTCGGGGTGTTCAGATCCATGTCCTGATGTGCCCCTGTGCTGAGCAACGTTTGTCCCTGTTCCTGGGAGAGCAAAGGTCCTGGTGGAAGGAAGATAAACTGAGAGCCAGCGGTGGGCTGGAGCAGGGATTTCTCAGTGTGAGGCAGTTAGAGAGGGTTCTGCCATCCCATATTAACTTTCCTGAATGCATTTATTCATGTCAGGTAAAGGGAGAGTGAAGCCTCTTTGTTTACAGCTCCCTTTCTAAAATAGCTCCTAATTGCTGTGTGCTGCTCGGCTCTGCAGCCTCACAACACCTATTTATACCCTATAAGCACGGGCTTGGTGCTGCTCCTGGGCTGGAGGGGCCCCTGTGCCATCGCCCCCTCGCCTGCAGCTATGTCCATGCTGTTTGAGGAGCACAGGGGTTGTCACCATCAGCTCAGCACCGCAGAGGGATTTTAGTGCTGGAACAGCTATTCTGGCAGGATGTACTTCATCCCCCTGCATCCCACATCCAGCTCTGGGGCAGCAGCACCAGAGGGACATGGAGCTGCTGCAGCGAGGCCAGAGGAGGCCCCGGAGCTGCTGCGAGGGCTGGAGCAGCTCTGCTCTGGAGCCAGGCTGAGAGAGCTGGGCTGGGGCAGCCTGGAGAAGAGAAGGCTCCTGAAGGGGAGACCTTAGAGCAGCTCCAGTGCCTAAAGGGGCTCCAGGAAACCTGGAGAGGGGCTTTGGACAAGGGATGGAGGGACAGGCCAAGGGGAATGGCTTTAACCTGCCAGAGGGGAGATTGAGATGAGTTCTGAGGCAGAAGCTCTTCCCTGTGAGGGTGCTGAGGCGCTGGCACAGGGTGCCCAGAGAAGCTGTGGCTGCCCCATCCCTGGCAGTGTTCAAGGCCAGGTTGGACACAGGGGCTTGGAGCAACCTGCTCTAGTGGAAGGTGTCCCTGCCCGCGGCAGGGGTTGGAGCTGGAGGAGCTCCCTTCAACCCAAACCAGGCTGGGATTCGATAAAACACAGCCTTAACTTGGTGGCGAGTTTCTCACTGTTGCACCTGAATTACATCTCTTCTCTGCTGCATTTACCCCTCTGAACGTCCTTTGCCTTCCAGCCTGGAGGCTCCCTGGGCTTGGTTCACCTCCATTCAAAATCACCTCTTCATTTAGAGCCAGTGGCACCTTTAGGAATACTTTTAAATCAGAGATAAGCTGCTGTCGCTGGTGGCTGATGGTTGAGTAACTTTCTCCAGAGCAAAGGCATCTACACAGAGGAGAAACTGCCCGTCGTGGAGCAGCTCAGCTATGCCTGTAACGTGTCATTAGTGGACATCAGGCAGGATGGCCCTGCAGAAAGGTGACTTTGGAGTTTTCCCTCGAGCTCTGGCTTTGACCCTTTGTACTTGGAACACTGACAGCCCCGATTGCAGCCGCGGGTTAACGTGGCACGGGGTGGGTTTGGTGGAGGAGGGTTGTTATGGTAAGTGGTGTTTCTCTTGCGTCCTGCAGTGAGATTTCCTTCCCCTGCACACACAGACATGCTCTCCAGCCAGTTCTTCCAGCAAAGCCAGGCTTTAAAGGCTGGTAAATGTTTAATGACACGCGCTGCTGTGGTACATGCCAGCCTCCACTCTGGTTTCTTTTGCTGCTCGTGGGGGTTTCTCTATAATCCTTCCACCCTTCTTATGCCCTTCAAAATACCTGTTCACAACCAGAAAGCTGCTTAACCTGAGGTTGAACCCCTCGGCTGTGTCCTTGTAAGAAGTTCTCCTTTCCCTGCTGTCCAGCAATGCCTGAACTTCTAAGAGCAAACCTGTAGATGCACCCAGCCAGGTTCAGCCTCTCCAGCTTGGTCTTCTCAAGCAACAGGCTGAGCTGAACAGGCCAGAGATGCCTCCACCATCCTCTTAGCAACCTCCCTCCAGCAGTTTGCTGCCCAGAAGCTGGATTGGTGCTTTGCATCTCCTCCCGATGCTCGGAGCAGCCTCTTGCACCATCCAAATGATGCTGGTTTGACCCAAGATGGTTTTTATTCCCCTTTGTCTCCAGGAGAAGCATGAAGAGGAAAGCCATGTTCACCTGCCCCTTCAACGGGGACTGCAAAATCACCAAGGACAACCGGCGGCACTGCCAGGCCTGTCGGCTGAAGCGCTGCGTGGACATTGGCATGATGAAAGAGTGTGAGTATGGGACACGTATCCCATGGGAACACCCTGGCTTTGTGCCGTGTTCTCCTTTTCCTTCTCAATCAATGTGCGGTGCAGAAGGCGGGCACCTGGGAGCCCTCCAAGGATCCAGAGGGGATGCAAAGGGCAGGGGATGTGGTGGGTAATGATTAAGAGGAGCTTGTTTAATGGTTGAGGCTGTTCCTGTGGTGCTCAGTGAGCTGGGGAGCTGCTCTGAGCAGAGCCAAGTCGCCTTGGCTGGCCCTTGGGGGGCATCGGCTTAGCGAGAGCATCCGGGGCTGTTTCTGATTAACTCCTGGTTACACCGAGTGAACATCCTCCTATCCCACCTCTATCCTCATCCAACCTGGGTTCGGATGCTCCTGGCTGCATCCCAGCAGGGAGAGCTGAAGGAGCTGCCCCACAGCGACAGTCATTCCCGTTCGTGTGGAACTGGTCTGTGTTTTGCTCTGCCACATCCCTCTTCGGGCTTAGTGTTTTGGCTCTTACTCCTGCAGCATGGGTCCATCCATCCATCCACGTGCACAGCAGAGACTTGAGTCAACAGCAGAGGGAAGTAAAGTAGTTTTTAACGCAATCCAAACACACTAATGTCCTCCAAATATTTGTTTTCTTCAACTGTATTTAGAGATAAGCAGCTTTTAGAAATGCAATGTGTTTGGCACACTTCCTACTGCGCACACGTGCGAGCCACGGCCCCGGCTTCAGGAGAGGCTGGTGTCCACAGAGGGTTCCAACCAACACAGCAGCCTTCTGCTATGCTGGGTGGCATTGCAAACAGGAGGCATTGCAGACAGGACATCACCTGGAATGATGGATGGACCTGGAAATTTGGGAGATGGAGGCTCTTCCATGCTGAGCAGGGAGCAAACAGTTCCCATGTCACAAGGTGCAACCAGAGCACTGAGTCCTCCAGAAAATCCCAACTTATAGGTGTCTGCAGGGAAAAAATGCCTAAATTTTCAATTGTCTCAAAGACGGAGCAGATCCTGCTCTTCTCCTGATCCTTGGATCTTATTCTTTCCAACTAGCAGCCATGTGCCATAAAGAGGGAGACAAAGACCATATAATAGACCAGTTGCAGCCATGTACTGTGTTCAGCTCTGGGCCCCTCACTGCAGGAGAGACATTGAGGGGCTGGAGCGAGGCCAGAGAAGGGCCCCGGAGCTGGTGCAGGGCCTGGAGCACAAGTGTGATGAGGAACGGCTGAGGGACCTGGGGGGGTTTAGTCTGGAGAAGAGAAGGCTCAGGGGGGACCTTCTCGCTCTCTGCAACTGCCTGACAGGAGGATGGAGCCAGGAGGGGGCTGCTCTCTGCTCCCAAGGAACAAGGGATGGGACAAGAGGAAACGGCCTCAAGCTGCACCAGGGCAGGTTTAGATGGAGCTGAGGAACAATTCCTTCCCCAAAGGGTGCTCAGGCATTGGAACAGGCTGCCCAGGGCAGTGCTGGAGTCACCGTCCCTGCAAGTGTTCACAGCCCGTGTAGCCGAGGCCTCAGTGCCATGGGTTAGTGGTGGCCTTGGCAGCGCTGGGAACGGTTGGACTGGATGGTCTTGAAGCTCTTTCCCACCCTGGTTGATTCCATGATTCCCTGTTTTGGGTGAGTTGGGACCGTGTGAGCCCGTGGTCAATGTGCTCCATTCAGTGTAGCTGTTGCTAACCAGGGAAATGTGTTGACTTGCTCCAGTTAATGACCCAGGAAAGGCTGGAAAACCTGGAAACCCATCAGTGCCCGGGGTGTTTGCACCGGCTCCGGGGACGTGCCTACTCCCCGCAGGAGTTAACGTGTAAGCGACCCCTTCACCAAACCAGCACCGGATGAGCAAACCCTGGCCTAAGGAGCCTAAAAATAGCCTCCCGTGGACTTTGCTGCTGGTAAATGAGGGGACGAGGTGTGCTGCTGTTATTTTTAGGTTGAATCAGGGCTTTTGAAGCTTCACGTTGGGGTTGTGTCTTCCCCAGGCTGTTGTTGAAGGCAATAAGTTGCCCACAGGCAAGGCTGGGCCAGTTTGAGCCCTCTGCTGATGGGATCTGAATGGTCCAAGGCTGAAGTGAGCGTGTGGGATGGGGATGAAGAGGAGGAGGATGAGGGCAGCCTTGTGCCTGTGTTAATCTGGGGTCTGGTGCAGACAGACCCTTCTCCATCCCTGCAGTGCGGGGTGGTTGGATGTTCTTAGATATTGCCTCCGGGGTCCGTTCCCCAGCACAAGATCCAGGCTAAGCTCTATGGACCAGAGGCTGCGGTGATGGGCTGGGAGGAGCTGGTGCTTGTCAGGGAGGTGCAGAAGGCAAAGGGACCATGTGTGTGTGTGAACTGATGCAGAGCAAGAGCCCCTGTGCCACCGGAGGAGGTGGGAGCTGGACGGCAGCCGAGGTTATGGCCATAGGCTGGAGCAGGGGTTGCAGCCCCGCCACATCTGGGTTCACCCCAGGCTCTCTACAGCCACGTTAGCAAATACTTGTGGGCTTCTGCCTGTCTTATCGGTGCAGGGTGAAGCACAGGGCAGGAGTGCGGGGCTGGGGAGCAGGAGCCGGAGCCGTGGCCTTTGGGAATGCTGCCTCTGCTGCTTTTGGGAGAGGTTTCCCTTCAGATGGCTCTGAGAACGGCACATCTCCAGCCTGGGGATGCCGCCAGCTCCCTGCCCGCTGGCTGCTGGTTTCTCCTTGGGTGATGCTTGGCATGAACATATTTAGAATCACAGAATCCCAGCCTAGTTTGTGTTGAAGGGAATTAAAGCTCCTCCAGCTCCAACCCCTGCCCCGGGCAGGGACACCTTCCACTAGAGCAGGTTGCTCCAAGCCCCTGTGTCCAACCTGGCCTTGAACACTGCCAGGGATGGGGCAGCCACAGCTTCTCTGGGCACCCTGTGCCAGCGCCCCAGCACCCTCACAGGGAAGAGCTTCTGCCTTATATCCAACCTGAACTTCCCCTGTTTCAATTTGAACCCACCACCCCTTGTCCTATCACTCCAGCCCTGATGAAGAGTCCCTCTCCAGCATCCTTGTAGCCCCCTTCGGACATTGGAAGATGCTCTGAGGTCTCCAGCAGCTTCTCTTCTCCAGGCTGAACAGCCCCAATGTTCTCAGCCTGGCTCCATACGGGAGCTGCTCCAGCCCCTGCGCATCCTCGTGGCCCTCAAGTTGCTCACTGAAATGAGGCGAAGAGGCTGTTGCTGGGCTATCCCACTGCTTTGGCACTGGTTTGGGTGGCAGGAAAATGCTGGAGTCACTCCCTCTGCCCTGCAGAATTGCCTTTTGCCAACTGCCTGGAGCTTGGGAAGGGAATTCCATCCCTCGGGGCTGTGTGGCCAAAGCATGGGGTGTTTGGTAGACCCAGGCTCTCGATTCACTGAAGAAGCTGGAGGAGCTTTAAGGTCCCTTCAACCCAAACCATCCCATGGTTCTCTGCCATGGGATTTCCTCAGAGGATGGATGAGGCAGCTCTGAATCTGAACTAGATCTGTAAAATTCCATCTGTATTTCCTAATCCATGCAAAAACTCCCCCAAAGCACCGGCTGGGGGAGTCTGGATGGAGCAGCCTGAGGAGAAGGACTTGGGGGCTTGGCTCTAACTACAGAGGATGTTGGATGTTTATAGACGTGCTCAAGGGGGATTGGAGCCGCTGCCCCCAAATGATGTTTCCCAATGGCCACGGCTCTTCCCACCTTTGCTGCTCCTGGTTCTCCTCTCACCCTCCCCAGCATCAGCACAGCTCCCCGGGGCCAGCATTGCACAACCCTGTGCAGCAGCTCCCGGGCTGGGGAATAACGTTCCCTGTTTGGGACTTTTGGCTTTGAGTATCCCGCCTATTCGGGGAAGCGGAGGAGAGCTGGGAATGCCACCTCCCTCCTTGCTCACCCTCGTCCCACAGCCCGCCCTGAACAGCCATCACCCTGCGCCCCACATCACAGGATCCCAAGCTGGTTTGGGTTGAAGGGAGCTTAAAGCTCCTCCAGCTCCAACCCCTGCCCCGCGCAGGGACACCTTCCACTAGAGCAGGTTGCTCCAAGCCCCTGTGTCCAACCTGGCCTTGAACACTGCCAGGGATGGGGCAGCCACAGCTTCTCTGGGCACCCTGTGCCAGCGCCTCAGCACCCTCCCAGGGAAGAGCTTCTGCCTCAGAGCTCATCTCAGTCTCCCCTCTGGCAGGTTAAAGCCATTCCCCTTGTCCTTGTTCCAAGTTTAAACTTCACTTTTGCTTTAGATTTGGCTGCTCTTTCCTCACGGGATGGAGTGAGGCTGCTCCCCATCACCCCCAGCCCTCCATCCCCTGCTCTGGGCTGTATCCTCACCCCAGCAGCCGAACCCTGTTGTGCTCAGTAACCTCAGCGCTGCCCTCGGTGTCGGCCGTGGCTTCCCCTGCGCCCTGTGGTGTCTGCACAGGGGCCAGCGTCTGTCTGGAAGCGATGGGCAGAGGTTATCCCGGCCTCCGCATGGATGCCGGGTCAGGGCAGCCCACAGACACCCAGCCACGCCGCTGGCTGTGCCAGGAGCCTGCGGCCGGACCGCTCCAGCCCAGTGCTTGGAAAGAGCTCGGAGCTGGGGCGTGCGCTGGGATCTCAAGCAGAAGATGCAGGCGTTGAGCCACTTCCCAGTCCCTTGTTCCCCCTCGAGACAGGCAGGGATGTAATGGGCAGCATCCAGCCCTCCTTTCATGCAGTGCTGCGATGCTTTTGTAATGAGAACTGGGACGGGAGATGGCAAACCCTCGCTTCCCGCCCCAGGCAGTCACACCTATAACGTGCTGATCCCAGGAGCAGCCTCTCGGTTATTCCCATTCCTTCGAGACCTCCGAGTCCCCGCTGAGATTGTGCAAGTTTGAAACGCCCTGGAAAAAGGCCTCTGGCGAAGGGGGGAGCAGGAGCAGGGACAGGAACGTTCCGTGCCCCCGGCCCTGCGCCCGTGGCTCCTGCTGCCCTCCACCAACCTCCCTGCCCCGGCTCCACCTCGGCTCACCCGCATCCAGCCCTCTGCAGCCCCCGGCAGCACCTTGTCATCAGATAACGTGTGGGGTTATCTCTAACGGTGGTTAAAGGGCGAAGAGCACCTTGAGGAATGAGCGTTGCTATTGTGGGTGTAAGAGGGAGCGCTGGGGTGAAGGTGGGACTGGTACAAGGGCGGGGAGCTGCTCCCCAAGGGATCCGTGTGCTTCCTTGTTGCTCCTCTCTCAGCCCTGTGGCGCTACTCAGCTCTTTAAGCTCTTTTTACACAGTTCAGCCTAAGTAAATGGCAGAAGCCTCATGTATTGCCTTTGAGGCCAACCCGAAGCTGTCACCCGTAACACAAGCCATAAATACCCAGCCCTGGGAGTGGGAGTATGTTTCTATGTCCCCTTAGCTTGCAAACCCTTGTGATGATGCAGAAGTGCTGCTGGACCCGCAGGTTATCACCGCTGCAGCGTCACAGCCAGATGCTCCCTCTGTTGTGGGGCACTGGAGCGGGATGAACCCACTGGCCTGAGTCCCACAGGATCCAGATTCCTTCCACCCGAGAGCACAGAGCAAACAGTGAGGCTGCTGCGTAGAGCAGACATGTGGCAGCATCGACAGGACCTCACTGCACCCAGCATCACCCAACAGCACCCAATGGGCTATAAACGGTGCTGGTGAGAGGCTGTGACCCGGCAGCTGAGGACAGGAGCAGGCTGGGGGCTGATGGGGGGTTAATGATTGATGAGGGGTGATGGGGATGCTGGTGGCAGTGGGTTGCTCCAGCCACTGCCTGTCCCTGCAGTCATCCTGACGGACGAGGAGGTGCAGAGGAAGCGCGAGATGATCCTGAAGCGCAAGGAGGAGGAGGCCCTCAAGGAGAGCCTCAAGCCCAAGCTCTCGGAGGAGCAGCAGAAGGTCATTGACATCCTGCTGGAGGCTCATCGCAAGACCTATGACCCCACGTACGCCGATTTCACCAAGTTCCGGGTACGTCTGGGCCACTCCAGCCCCATTCCCATGTGCGGGACCAACCACATGCACCAAACCCCTTCATCCACAGCCTCTCCTCAGGGAGTCGTTACAAATCCCAGGGCAAAACCCCTGCGCTGTTGGCAGCAGTGAATGACCCACAGCAAAGTGCTCCCCCAGCCCCGTTCTGGATGGAATGGGTTGGGTTGAAGGGTCCTTAAAGCTCCTCCAGCTCCAACCCCTGCCCCGGGCAGGGACACCTTCCACTAGAGCAGGTTGCTCCAAGCCCCTGTGTCCAACCTGGCCTTGAACACTGCCAGGGATGGGGCAGCCACAGCTTCTCTGGGCACCCTGTGCCAGCGCCTCAGCACCCTCACAGGGAAGAGCTTCTTCCTTATCTCCAACCTGAACTTCCCCTGTTTCAGTTTGAACCCATCACCCCTTGTCCTATCGCTGCAGTCCCTGATGAAGGTCCCTCTGCAGTATCCTTGTAGCCCCCTTCAGACCCTGGAAGCTGCCCTGAGGTCTCCAGCAGCTTCTCTTCTCCAGGCTGAACATCCCAATGTTCTCAGCCTGGCTCTCTACGGGAGCTGCTCCAGCCCCTGCTCATCCCCGTGGCCTCCTCTGGACTTGCTCCAACAGCTCCATGTCCTTCTGATGTTGGGGGCACCAGCACTGCACACAGTGCTGCAAGTGGGGTCTCAGCAGAGCAGAGCAGAGGGGCAGGATCCCCTCCATGACCTGCTGCTCCCCCTTCATGTCCTGCTCTCTCTTCCAGCCTCCCGTGAGGAGCACTCCTGGCAACAAGGAGGCAGCGAGGTACTCCTCCATCCTCACCCAGGACCTGCCAGAGGACCCCATCGACCTCTTTGGCTCCGATGCCTTCAGCGCATTTCCAGGTACCACCTCACCTCTCCGTGGGTGCCGGGGGGAGAAGTGCAGCAGCTTTACCCAAGTGTGGCCACTCAGACCCTTGTTTTACCTCTTCTGAGGAGCTCATTTAACTGGAAGACCCTCCTGGGGTGCTGCAAAGGCTTTTTGGGAGCAAAAAGCATGAAGGGCTTGGCTTAATCATGGCCCTGCTCTGTGTGTCTGAGCCCTCAGAGGAGTGGGACTGTGAACACGGGGCTGCACCATCGCTGCTCTGGTTGTCCTTAGACTTGGTCACAGCAGAGGAGTTAAAGTGCAAATTCATGGGCTGGTTTGGGTTGAAGGGACCTTAAAGCTCCTCCAGTTCCAACCTCCTGCCCTGGGCAGTGACACCTTCCACTAGAGCAAGGTGCTGAGCGCTCAGATACCTTGGCGCTGTGGCTCAGGAAGGCTCCCAGCCCCATTCCTCATGTCCTGTGGCAGGATGGGTGCCATTCCCGCTGCGGGCCAGCACCATTCACCTCACCCCTAACAGATTCCCTGCATCCAAGGTCCCCTCTGACCATCTCCCTCCCTCAGAGCCTGCGGAGCCGCAAATGCTGTCGAACCTGGTCCTGGAGGAGAATGACGAGACCGCCTCCATGAACATTGGCTTCTCCCAGCTCTCCATGCTCCCGCACTTGGCCGACCTGGTCAGCTACAGCATCCAGAAGGTGATCGGCTTTGCCAAAATGATCCCGGGATTCAGGTGAGACGTTGGCTCCCAGATCCAGTGCCCACGGCCGCGGTTTCCCACGCTCGGGAATCCTGTCCCCCCTTCGCAGCCAGAGCACTGTTCTCTCTTTCACCTTCACAGCTCCCTCGGGCTCTGTTCCCTTCCCAGCTCTGTTCCTGCTTTCCTGTCTCTCTCCTTCCGGGGTTCCTCCTCTCCTGAGTCACTCTGTCAGCAAAATGCTTGAGCTCCAAAGGTGCTTGAGGCCGTGTGAGGGGTCTCCAGCCTGGTTTGTGAAGGACCCGGCTCCTGTTTAACTCCGGGCTGGTGCTTGGGGCACTGGGTGGTGCCACCCAGTACATGGAGCTGCTTAACCACAGACACCCGAGTGAGGGAGAAGCTGGGCAGCCCCCAGCAAAGGAACTGAGTTACCCATGGAGCAGCTCCCAGTGCCTAAAGGGGCTCCAGGAAACCTGGAGAGGGGCTTTGGACAAGGGATGGAGGGACAGGCCAAGGGGAATGGCTTTAACCTGCCAGAGGGGAGACTGAGATGAGCTCTGAGGCAGAAGCTCTTCCCTGTGAGGGTGCTGAGGCGCTGGCACAGGGTGCCCAGAGAAGCTGTGGCTGCCCCATCCCTGGCAGTGTTCAAGGCCAGGTTGGACACAGGGGCTTGGAGCAACCTGCTCTAGTGGAAGGTGTCCCTGCCCGTGGCAGGGCTTGGAGCTGGAGGAGCTTTAAGGTCCCTTCAACCCAACCCGTTCCATGGCTCCATGACCCTGCTGCATGGGTGGCAGGTTTCTGTTCTCTGCTCACTGCACTGCTCTCACCTCACCCTCTTCCCCTGCGCAGGGACCTGGCAGCAGACGACCAGATCGTGCTGCTGAAGTCCAGCGCCATCGAGGTGATCATGCTGCGCTCCAACCAGTCCTTCACCCTCGAGGACATGACATGGACCTGCGGCAGCGACGACTTCAAGTACAGGATCAGCGATGTCACCCAAGGTAAAGGCTGCCAGACCCTTTCCTGCTTGCTGCAGGCTGAGGAACGTCGCCTCAGCATGAAACCCACATCCCCACATCCCACAGTGAGCAGGTTGGGAGCAGGGGTGTGTTTCAGGCTGTGGTACCTGGCAGCACCAGCAGCTCGGTGGTGTCACAGTGGGGGCCGAAACCCCCATCCCAGCACCAGCTCCCATCTCTGGATCCATGAGGGACACATCTGCATCCTGCAGCAGGACCCGATGGCTCCACGCACATCTCAGTGGTGCGAGATGCTGTTCCAGATCAGGCTGTGCTAAAAGGTCCGTTCTCTTCCCAGCTGGCCACAACATGGACCTGCTGGAGCCGCTTGTGAAATTCCAGGTTGGCTTGAAGAAGCTGAACCTTCACGAGGAGGAGCATGTGCTCCTCATGGCCATCTGCATCCTGTCCCCAGGTGGGAGCACGCTCATCCCCCAGCTCGCTGACCTGATGGGGTTTAGTGTTGTCCCCATAATGCCACCCTTCCCTGATGGGGTTTTAATGTTGTCCCCCAAAATGCCACCCTTCCCTGATGGGGTTCAGTGTTGTCGCCATAATGCCACCCTTCCCTTCTGGGTTTAGTGCTGTCCCCATAATGCAACCCTTCCCTTATGGGTTTAGTGTTGTCCCCATAATGCGACCCTTCCCTTATGGGTTTAGTGTTGTCCCCATAATGCGACCCTTCCCTTATGGGTTTAGTGTTGTGCCTCTAATGCCACCCTTCCCTTATGGGTTTAGTGCTGTCCCCCTAATGCCATCCTTCCCTGACGAGGTTCAGTGTTGTCCCCAAAATGCCACCCTTCCCTTATGGGTTTAGTGCTGTCCCCATAATGCCACCCTTCCCTTATGGGGTTTTAGTGTTGCCCCCATAACACTGCCTTTCCCTGATGGGGTTTAGTGCTGTCCCCCTAATGCCACCCTTCCCTGATGGGGTTTAGCGTTGTCCCCATAACGCCACCCTCCCCTGCCCCTGCACCGGGGCGGTGCGGCAGAGGGAAGGGCATCACCCGCCCCTGGTGCCCGCAGACCGCCCGGGCGTGCAGGACACGGCGCTGGTGGAGTCCCTCCAGGACCGGCTCTCCGAGATCCTGCAGAGCTACATCCGGTGCCGGCACCCGGGCCCCGGCAGCCGCCTGCTCTACGCCAAGATGATCCAGAAGCTGACGGACCTGCGGAGCCTCAACGAGGAGCACTCGCGGCAGTACCGCTGCCTGTCCTTCCAGCCGCAGCACAGCATGCAGCTCACCCCGCTCGTCCTCGAGGTCTTCGGCAACGAGATATCCTGAGCCAGCACCCGCCGGCAAAGGGATAAGTCAGCCCCGAGGCAGCGGGAGCAGGGACGGGGCCCTGGGTTTGCCCGTAGACACTTGGGTTGCGCCCCACTGGAGGTCCTGCCTTGCGTCCTCAGCACGGCAGTGACAGAGCCAGGTCCCTGTGGGTTTTCCCCCATTCCCTGAGCAGCTTTCCCGCTTCCCTGCCCTCTGCCAGAGCTGACTTATCCCTTTACGAGCATTCTGAGGCTGAGCTGCCTCCACTCACTCACTTCTTGACCTGAGACATGGAAGGAGAAGCGCCCCGGGGTGGTTCTGGGGGGCAGATGGACTCGTGGCACTGCTCAGTGTCCTCTGCCCCCCATCAACGAGGGAGACACCGACTGAGGGTGCCGGGGGCTGCGGTCCCCCCTCAAGCCACTCCCGTGTGACCAGGACGGGGCTGCGGCAGCCCCGAGAGGGGACGTTTGTCCTCAGCCCCCATGGGAGCAGGCGGATGAGCCGTAACTCCTGTTCCCAACGCTCCTGCCGGGCTCCGGGGGCCCCTCGGGGTGCAGCTCCGGGGCGCGGCCCCACCATGGGGGTGACAGCCATGGCTCCAGCTCGGCTTCGGCACCCAGCGCTGGGCTGGAACCGGGCACCGGCGGCTGCTCTTGCCCCCTCCCCTTCCCCTCCTTCCCGGTATCGGGGGGCCCCGCACCCCCCCTGCCCCCTGCAGCGCCCGGGACGGACCCAGCTCGCTCCTTGCAAATAAACTCTCGCTCGAACGGCGCCGGCGCTGCGTGTCCTGGGGGGCTGCGGGGCCGGGTCTGTCCCTGTGGGGCCGGGCAGCGCCGTGTCCGTCTGTCCGGGAGGGGCTGGGGGGGGAGGGTCCGGGCGGTCCCTGCGACCTCGCACATGTGTGTGTCCGTGTGTGCGCACATGTATGTCCCGTGTGTACACATGTGTGTGCACGTGTATGTCCTGTGAGTACGTGTGTGTGCACGTGTATGTCCCGTGTGTACGTATATGTGTGTGCACGTCCCATGTGTACGTGTATGTGTGCACACGTATGTCCGGTGTGTACGTATATGTGCGTGTGCACGTGTATGTCCCGTGTACACGTGTGTGCACATGTATGTCCCGTGTGTGCATGTATGTCACGTGTGTACACGTGTGTGTACATGTATGTCCCGCGTGTACGTGTGTGCACATGTTATGTGTGCACATGTACGTCCCGTGTGCACGTGTGTCCCGCGTGCACACGGACGTATCCACGCGTCCGCCCGTCCACGTGTCCCCGGCGGGAGGGGGTGTGGCTCGGGGAGGACACGCCCATTGACTCCCTCCCACCCGGGCGGGGCGATTGGCGGATGCGTGGTGACGCCGGGGCGTGCGCTGGGCGGGGCCTAAAAGCAGAGCGGGAGGCGGGGGGGGGCCAGGGTGAGCCGCGGCGGAGTCATGGCAACGGGGCGGGGCGGCGCATGCGCAGTGTGATGCTCCGCGCCGCTCGCCTCATGGCGGCCGCCGGGGCTGGGCCCGCGCCGCGCATCGGGACCCACGACGGGACCTTCCACTGCGACGAGGCGCTGGCGTGTGCGCTGCTGCGGCTGCTGCCGCGCTTCCGGGTACGGCCCCGCCGCCGCCTCGGCGGCACCGGCCCCTGCTACCGCGGGCGGCTCTCGCGGTGCCCCGGGCCGCTGGGGGGGGGGCCTGGTCCCATCTAGGGGCCACCTTCAGGCCCCTGGTCCCATCCTGGGGCCACCCTTTGGTCCCCAGTGCCCCCGTGGGGTCCCTGGTTGTACCCGAGGGCCACCACTTGGGGTCCCCAGTCCCACTCGGGGGTCGCTGGGGCCACCTTGAGGTCCCCAGTCCCTCCTCGGGGTCCGCAGTCGCGGCTCGGGGCCACCCGTAGGTCCCCAGTGCTGCCTGGGGAGCTCTGGGCTCGCACAGGGGTCACCCTTAGCTCCCCAGCCCCTCTTTTGGGGTCCCACCCATAGCTGGAGCCACCCTTAGGTGCCCAGGAACACCCAGGGCCCATCCTTCACACCCCCAGTCCCTCCTTGGGGTCCCCGGTCCCCCCCAGACACCCCCCTTGCATCCCCAGACCCCTCTCAGGGTGCACGGTCGCCCTTCGGGGCTCTCCTTGGGGTCCCCATTCCCACCCGGGGATCACCATTAAGCTCTCAGTACCCCCTCGTGGTCCCTGGCCTCACCAAGGCGGCTCCTGGGGGGTCCGTGCTTGCTCTGGGGACCCCCCCCCGGGCTCCCCAACGTTAACCCCCCCCCCCCCCAGGACGCGGAGGTGCTGCGCACCCGGGACCCCCAGCGTCTGGCGCAGTGCGACGTGGTGGTGGATGTCGGGGGTGAGTACGACCCCGAGCGGCACCGCTATGACCATCACCAGAGGTGAGGCCCCCCCTGCCCACACCGGGGTCCCCTGGGTGCTGGGGGGGTCCCATGGTAGAAGATAGGTCTCAGGCTCTTCCCTGTGAGGGTGCTGAGGCGCTGGCACAGGGTGCCCAGAGAAGCTGTGGCTGCCCCATCCCTGGCAGTGTTCAAGGCCAGGTTGGACACGGGCTTGGAGAAACCTGCTCCAGTGGAAGGTGTCCCTGCCCAGGGCAGGGCTTGGAGCTGGAGGAGCTCCCAACCCATTCCATGATTCCATGCCCCCACGGCCCTGCAGGTCCTTCACACATTCCATGCGGAGCCTCCGGCCCGACAAGCCCTGGAGCACGAAGCTCAGCAGCGCCGGATTGATTTACTGCCACTTTGGCTCCCAAATCCTGGCGGAGCTCCTGGGGCAGCCGGAGGACGGGGCCGTGGTGGCCGCGCTCTACGACCAGGTATGGAGGGTCTGAGGAGGGGGGGGATCAAACCCAGCCGGTGCCACGCAGCTTCCCCCATGGACGGGGGTCACCCCATAGCTGCCGGTTGGGCTGAGCCCCCCTTTGTCCCCAGTTGTATGAGAACTTCGTGGAGGAGATCGACGCCATCGACAACGGCATCGCGCAAGCGGAGGGGGAGCCCCGCTACGCCCTGAGCAGCACCCTCAGCGCCCGCGTGGGGCGCCTCAACCCGCGCTGGAACGACCCCGACCAGGACACCGAGGTGGGGACGGGGCCATGGGGACAACACGGGGCCACCCCCCTGCCTGGGGCCACCCCTGAGCCCCCCGTGTCCGTCCCCCCCCCAGGCCGGGTTCCAGCGGGCCATGGAGCTGGTCCGGAGCGAGTTCCTGGAGCGGTTGGACTATTGCCACCGGAGCTGGCTGCCGGCGCGGGCGCTCGTGCACGAGAGCATCCGGCGCCGCTTTGAGGTGCCCACTGCGGGTCTGGGGGGGCTCAGAGGTTGGGGGGGGCAATGGGGTAACGGGGGGGGCAGGTCCCCTCGGGATGGACATCCCTGCATGGCCCAGGGTGGCCCTTACACCCCTCTATCCTTACACACAGCCCTGCACCCCCCCTGCACCCCTATACTCTTACACACAGCCCTGCACCCCCCCTGCACCCCTATACCCTTACACACAGCCCTGCACCCCCCCCTGCACCCCTATACTCTTACACACAGCCCTGCACCCCCCCTGCACCCCTATACCCTTACACATAGCCCTGCACCCCCCCTGCACCCCTCTATCCTTACACACAGCCCTGCACCCCCTGCACCCCTATATTCTTACACACAGCCCTGCACCCCTATATCCTTACGCACAGCCCTGCACCTTCCTGCACCCCCCTATCCTTACACACATCCATGTCCCCCCTCGTGTGCTTTATATACCCACTCACAGCTAAACACCCCTATATCCACCCGTGCCCACCCACCCCACATCTCTCTGCACCCCACATCACCTCCCTGTGCTCCTGTGTACCCTAGTATTCCCCCACACACACTCGTGCACCCCCAGAGCTTCCCCGTGCAGGCAGACACGCACATGGTGAGCTGTGTGTGGGGAAACTGAGGCACGGGGCGGCTCGGGGGCTGCGCGGGCAGGACCCCGGTGTCCCCCCCGTGTCCCACCGTGCCCCCCATGTCCGCCGCGGCAGGTGGACGGCAGCGGGCTGGTGCTGGAGCTGCCGCAGGGCGGCTGTCCCTGGAAGGAGCACGTCTTCAGGCTGGAGCGGGAGCTGGCGCTGCCGCAGCCCCTCCTGCTGGTGCTGTTCCCGGACCGGGGCGGGCAGTGGCGGGTGCAGAGCGTCCCCGCGGGGCCGCACTCCTTCCAGAGCCGGTGAGAGCCGTCCCTGCGCCCTGTCCGCCCCCCCGGGAGCAGGCCCTGACCCGCTGCCCCCCTCCCCGCAGCCTCCCCCTGCCCGAGCCCTGGCGCGGGCTCCGGGATGAGGCTCTGTCCCGGCTCTCCGGCATTCCCGGCTGCGTCTTCGTTCACGCCACCGGCTTCATCGGCGGCAACCGCACACGGGAGGGGGCCCTGGAGATGGCCCGGAGGACACTGGAGCAGCGCGGGGCGGAGGAGCCCCCTCCTGGCACCGGCACCCCGAAAGGAACCCTTTGATGCAGGGATCACTGCAGGGATCAACGCATGTAATGGGATCGTTGTCGTGGGGCTGGGGGGGGGGGGGCCCGGCTCACCCCGGGGGTGTCACTGCCCCTCATCCCAGTGTGGGACTGGTGTGAGCCCGGTTAGATCCCAGAACAAGAGACTTTTGGATCCGAAGCTTGTCCCCGTTCCCGTTACATATCGTCTGCCACTGGATTCCCATCACCAGTAAAACCCAGTGTATGCCCAGTGCATTCAGTGCAGTGGGGGCTGCTGGAGGGGATGGGGGGTCCTTGGGGTGCAGGCATCACCCCCCCCCCATGCTGGGCTCCTGCTGCCCCCCCGCCGCGCATCCAGCAGCAGGAGGGGGGGACACGGCTCCCCCCGGCTCCAGCCTCCAGCCATGGGGGCAGCCTGGTGGCTGCTGCTGCTGCTGGCGCTGCCCCACCGCGCCGGGGGGCACCGCTGCCCCCCGCTGCTGCCCCCCAGCAGCAGCAGCAGCCGCAACGGCAGCGTGGTGGGGCCGGGGCGGGCTCCGGACGCGGCGGTGCTGGTGGCCATGGGCGGCTGGCTCGGGGCCGTCCTGCTCTGCGTGGGGAGGCACGTCCGCAGGAGCCGGGCACAGACCCGGCTGCAGCTCCAGTACCTGCGGGCGCTGCCCCGGCACCCACCAGCACCCAGCGAGGAGGAGCAGGAGCCGCTCAGCACCATGCTCTGAGGCAGCAGCAGCCGGGGGGCTCCAGCAGCCGGGGCGGTCCAGCCCTGCCCCACGCACCCAAGGGGTTTGTATCCCGGTGTTCCTATCCCGTGTTCTTGTGCCGGATCCGGTCCCTGCGCAGCCCCTGCCCCATGGTGGGGAAGGGAGTTGGGGGTCCTGGGGATGATGGGGGAGGATTTGTGGGTGATGGAGAATTTGGGGTCTTGGGGGTGATGGAGGATTTGGGGTGTTGAGGAAGGATTGGGGGGTCCTGGGGGTGAGGGGGGACCCCACGCTCTCCCCCCTCATCCCTGCCCTGGGCTTTAGTAGAGCGATTGCAGCGTAATCCCAGGGATTAACCATGTGTAATCCCAGGATTTAACCACGCTGCCTCCCCCCCAAATCCCTGCCCCATCTGCTCCCCACAAACTCTTCGGTGCTGGTCGGGTCCAGCTGCTGCCCCAAACGGGCTGAATTTTGGGGTTTTTGCTTTACCCAGCTCCAAGCCCTGCCCCGGGCAGGGACACCTTCCACTAGAGCAGGTTGCTCCAAGCCCCTGTGTCCAGCCTGGCCTTGAACACTGCCAGGGATGGGGCAGCCACAGCTTCTCTGGGCACCCTGTGCCAGCGCCTCAGCACCCTCACAGGGAAGAGCTTCTGCCTTATCCCCAAGCTGAATCTCCCCTGTTTCAGTTTGAACCCATCACCCCTTGTCCCATGGGGAGGAAGAGCACAGCTTGGAAAGGAAGAGCCAGCTTTAATCACAGCCCTGCCAGCTTTGAGACCTTGAGGAGGTATCGAAGGCACCTGAGGCCACGCTGTGTCCCTGGAGGAGGAGGAGGAGGATGCGGATCCCATCACAGCTCCGAGAAGAGGGGCTGCTCCCGCACGCTGGTGCTGGCCAGGACAGGGCTGGGGCTGGCGCAGGGGCCGTGGGCACTGACGAAGAACAAGGGGATGTGGCTGATCGTCCCCGTGGACCAGCACTGCGGGAGGAAGAAGCCACAAGGATGAGTAGAGAACACGCCAGGGGATGACATTCCTCCCCGTGATCCCAGCAAGGACCTTCCCCACCCTCTGCTCTCTGCTTTCTGGGTCGTTTTCCACACCCCTCCTCACCCATTGGATTGATGTCCCTCGGGAGCAGCAATGGGGAGCCCCGGGAAGGGCTGTGGGACCCCAGGAAGGGCTGTGGGCCCCAGGACTCACTTACCACGGTCAGGAGGGCTCCCTTCTTGAAGCAGGGGTGGAAGGCGATGAGCTGGGGCCGGGCATCGCGCTCGCCCCGCAGGAACCCGCTGCGGGGGAGAGGAGGAGCCGCGGTCGGAGCACGGCCATGGGGCAGTGCTCAGCACGGGTGTTTCGGGTGGGTTATGGGCACGTGGAGAGGGTCGGGCCCTGCCAGGGGACCTGAAGCAACGGGGCTTGAGGTGGATGATGGATGAGATGGTCAAAACGCAACTGATTGTGGGATGAAGGAGGAACATGGAGGGAGCAGAGAGCTGCTGCCATCCTGAGGTGGGTCCGCTCTTCCCCAACAACCCTGCGGGATTCCTGGTGCTCAACCAACCCAAAACCATGGAATCATGGAATGGGTTGGGTTGGGAGGGACCTTAAAGCTCCTCCAGCTCCAACCTCTGCCACGGGCAGGGACACCTTCCACTAGAGCAGGTTGCTCCAAGCCCCTGTGTCCAACCTGGCCTTGAACGCTGCCAGGGATGGGGCAGCCACAGCTTCTCTGGGCACCCTGTGCCAGCGCCTCAGCACCCTCCCAGGGAACAGAACCAGCCCCAAACCTGCAGCCACGCACCAGGGCAGGAGCTCGAACACGGGGCTGTTGCGGGTGCGGAACAGGGCAACGACCGTCTGGCTCCCGGGAGCATCGGGACTGCCTGCGGGAGGGAGGAAGGAGCAGGGATGGTTCCAGGGATCATGTCTTGAAGAAGCCCAGGATGGGGCTTTCAAAGGCCCTTCAATGATTTAAACCCGGCTCCAAGATCTGGGCTGGGGAGCTTTGGCCAGGAAGGGTTTGGGTGACTCCTCTGGAGACCCCCCCAGCCTGTGGGGTGCAACACAGGGGTCCCATCCCTCCAGTGCAGAGGTTATTTTCCATCCCATCCCAGTTTCTGCACCGAGATCCTCGCAGGACCTGCCTGGATGTGCAGAGGGCAGAAGGTGCCAGCTATGGGGGTGTCCCCCCCAGCTGTAAACTGAGTTTGGACCCAGCTTTGGGTGTCTCCCATGTCCCGGTGCTCCCTCAAAGCTCTGCTTTGTCTCGGAGCAAGGCCCATCCAGGAGAACCTGAATGGCTCGATTGTCCCTGGGGCTGCTCCTAAAAGCTGGAGCCAAGGGGCCCAGTTGGGCTCCAGGAGTAACATGGGCAGCAGCGGGAAGAGGGAGACCTTGCACGGGGTTGGGAAAGGTGATTGATGCGCCTGGAAGTGGGGAGGGAACCGGGATGCATCCCTGCGGGATGGGATCCCGCTCTGCCCGCGGGAAGGGCAGCAGCCCCTCACCTCTGATGATGGCCGCGAGCCTCTCGCCCGTGGGGTCCCACACCATGGAGTGAACCTCTCCTCCGACCCTGAAACCAGCAGCAGCAGCAGTGAGAGCCCAGCGCCGGGGGGCACAGACCCCCCTCTGCCCCCCGAGAGCATTGGCACGGCCAGACCCACCTCTCCTCCCCATAGAGCGTCTCGAAGGTGGTCTCGGACAGATCTGCCACGATCGAAGCTGTTTTTGAGCCTCCCACTTGGCCCTGCATCTCCCCTGGAACACAAAGCCTGCTCAGCTCATGCCTCCTGCTCTCCTCATCCCTCCTGCTCATGCTTTACTACTACGTGGACCATCCCACTCTGTGAATCACTTGAAGTAATGCATCATTTCTGTCTGATCCCCAGAGCAGAACAAGGGGCTGCTGCCCCAGAGCCGCTGCCTGGGGCTGGGATGTGCTGGGATGGAAGGCAAAGCGAGGTTTTCCCTCCACAACCATCAGGACCAGGCACCTCCATGGAGAAAAGCCACTCCAAAAGTTTCCCTGGACCCCATTTGTGACTCTATGAGCAAGAAGCAATGTGGGGGGGGGTTAATCCAACCCCCCCAAGGCCTCACCCCGGTACTCCGAGAAGGACAGGGAGTAGATGACGGACTCCCCCAGCACGGTGAAGAGCAGGCGGCTGCCGTCAGGGCTCCAGCACCCCGTCTGTGGGGCACAGAGCCACGTTAGCACCCACTGCACGGGGCTGGGGGGCTGGATATGGGGCAGGTTGAGTCTAAACCACCATGTGTGAGGGGTGGAAACGTGCCGTCGTACCTGGCAGCGCCCGGTGATGGTGGGCCACCGCTCGCACGTCCACATCTGCGCCTCCCACACTCTGCAGGAGAGAAGAACTGATGTAAGTGGGAGAATCCCTGAGAGCTGCCCCAATCCCGCTGCTCCAGGAGGCCGGACCCGATCCCACATCCACGTCCCCCCCATCGCCACACCGGTGGCAGTGGGAATGGGAGCAGTGAGGACACAAAGCTCGGCTCTGGAGCAGATGGAAGCGACACCAAGGGCTGATCTACAGCATGTCCAGGGCAGGAGCTCACCTGAATACCGCCGAGGGGGTGGCTGCCAGGACCTTGCTGCCATCGGGTGACCAGGCCAAATAGGTGACACCTCCCCCCCCAAACCACTGCAGCTGGACACAGTTTTCAGTGGACACGTCCCAAACCTGGAGGAGACAACGAGGAGGAGGGTGATGACAACCTGGCCTTGAGCACTGCCAGGGATGGGGCAGCCACAGCTTCTCTGGGCACCCTGTGCCAGCGCCTCAGCACCCTCACAGGGAAGAGCTTCTGCCTCAGAGCTCATCTCAATCTCCCCTCTGGCAGGTTAAAGCCATTCCCCTTGGCCTGTCCCTCCATCCCTTGTCCAAAGCCCCTCTCCAGGTTTCCTGGAGCCCCTTTAGGCGCTGGAGCTGCTCTCCCAGCCTGTGTCTGTGCTGGGATTGCCCCAGCACAGGGGCAGCACCTTGCCCTTGGCCTTGTTGAGCTCCATGAGGTTCACACGGTCCCACCTCTCCAGCCCGCCCAAGTCCCTCTGGATCCCTTCCTGCACCCCGGTGACCCCGTCCCGGTATCCCAAAGCAGCTCCGTGGGCAGCACAGCCCCGCACTCACCAGCATGGCCGTGTCGACCGGCGACGCCGAGAGCAGGAGCTCCCCGCTGGGCGCCCAGGCCAGGCTGGTGACGGGGCTGTGCCCGGGGTAGGACAGCACCTGAGCGCAGCCGGATGAGGGCCTGGAGGGGAGGGAACCGCCGCGGCTGCTGAGGGGAAGGGCTCAGCCGCCACCACCGAGGTCGTGTCCGCTGGCGCTGACCCAGCCGGGCTCCTCACAGCCCCTGGGGACACGGAGGGGACATCGTCACCTTGTGGAGAGGGAGGTGGGATCCAGGTGCCACACCAGGACACAGCTCTGGCAGGCGACGGCGAGGATGGAGGCGCAGAGCGGCTTCCAGGCCATGGCAGCCACGTTCCTCTGCAGGCGATGCTTCAGCGAGGGGATGGTGGCGCTGCCAGAGGCGACAAGAGCAAACATGAGCCCTCCCGCAGCCCGACGTGCCTCCCAGTGTCCTCTCTCCAGCTCTGACCGCAGCGGGGGCCCTAAAAGCATCCAGTGGGAATGGGGGGGATGTGCCCCACCGTGACCTGCTTCCCTTTTTGGGGTGGGGGGGGGACAGGGAGGTCCCAGCCCGGTGACCCCGGCGTGTGCAATGAGCCAGAGCACACCTCGAGGGATGGAGCTGCCCGTGCGCCGCCCGCAGCCCGGCCCCGCGCCGGGACATGCCACTCGCTGGCTTGAAACCCCACGGGCAGGGCCGCAGGACCAGGCGGCAGAGTCTTCTCCTGAGGAGGGCTCGGCATGCCCGGGGCGAGCAGCGAGACCTGGGGAGAGAGGAGGCTCGACAGCGCCCAGGGAGCCGCCGGGGGAAGGAAAGCCAAAGCTTCCATCAGGCCAGAGCTGTGGGAGACATCGGTCCCATTCCCTCTGCAGGGACTGGTGAGAGGAACACGGGGGGGCCTCAGGACACACTGGAGATGGATGGGAGAGGAGGAGCCGGGGAGCAGGGGCACCCCTGAGGAGCACCCGGCCCTCACCTGCTGGAGTTGTAGACCCGGATGGAGTCGTCCAGCAGAGCCACAGCGAACTTGCTGGTGTGGGGGTGCCAGGCGAAGGCCCGGATGGTGCAGCCGGCCCTGGAGGGAGGGATGGGGCAGGGTGAGGGGAGCCAGGCTCAACGCAGCGGTGGTGGGCTCCTGGCAACGGGGTATCACCACCAGCAGCCCCCCACGGTGACAGAGGCAGTTCCCGGGGCCTCCAGTGAAATAAAACCTCCTTTTTGCTGCTGATCGGGGCTGGTTTATGTGCTCGGTGGTTATTCACAGGGCTCTGGGTAACACACACACACCCCGGGATTGGGATCGGGATCGGGATGTCCCAAGCCCTGCTCTGGGTTAACGCTGCGCCTCTCCCCGTCGCACACAGACTGAGGCAATGGGGCTGCGCAACGGGGAGGTTGAGCACATCAAACCGGGGTGGTCCCGGCCTCGCCCCCAGCACTCACCAGTCCACGGCCTGGGAGAAGGCAGCGATCATGTCCTCGCTGGTCAGCTGCAGGGACAGGAGCGAACGCTGAGCCGGGAGAGCAGGACTTGCCCCTGTGAGCAGTGAGGCCCCCCCCAGCACCCAAACCCCCCCTTCCCTCTTCCCCCACCTCCATTTCCATCCCCCTTGGAGCACTTTGCTGCCCCAATGCCTTTCCAATGCCCATTCTCCTCCCTTTGGAGAGGGAAACCTGCCGCTGGGCACCACCGGGAAGAGCATGTTGCTGTCTGCAGCTCGGCAGCACCCACCCGCCACCCAGACCAGCTCCCCTGGCGCGGGGTCGTCCATCCCTCATCCCTCATCCCCAGGCAAGGGGATTAAGCCCTGGAAAGACTCACGGAGAGGTGTGGGAACAAGGAGCCGTGCAGCGAGGAGAGCCAGTGGCACACGGCCAGCACGTAGCTGGAGCCCGTCTTCACCCATTGCAGCCCTGCGGAGAGAAGAGGAGCATCAGAACCAGCGTGGGGTCTGCAACGAGAGGCTGGAGGGGTGCAGGAAGCCCGTGCACCAGGGATGGGCACGAGGGAAAAGGGGATGAAGGGAACCAAAGGATCACAGGGAGCTCCAGAGAGACAGGGGAGAGCTCCAGGTCCTCTGTGAGCTGCTGGGACTCACCCTCCTCCTCGGCACTGCTGATCTCCTTCAGCACCCCGCAGAGCCCCACGTCCCGCCTGCAGCAAGAGCCCTTGTTGGGACATGAAGCCTGGTCCACCTCCCTCCCCAGCCCCTAGAACCCCCCCAAAAACCCACCCGGGGGGCTCCAAACCAGCTCTGCCCTCAGCTGGGGGCACCCACTGGTCACTGCTGGGCCTGCCCCCAGCTGTGCTCAGCTCTTGGCTGTATTATGACCCCCCAAACTCCCCCAGGAAGCTCAGGCCGGGGTGTTGCAGAGCACCATGGAAACCCGAGAGCAGGTTGTGCCCTTTACTGCTGGTGGGGGAGAGCTGAAGGGGCAGCGAGGGCTCTGCCGTGCTCCTGGGTGAAAGAGGGATGGGTACAGGGAAGGAGCTTGAGCAGGAATGGTTTGGGTTGAAGGCACCTTAAAGCTCCTCCAGCCCCAGCCCCTGCCCCGGGCAGGGACACCTTCCACTAGAGCAGGTTGCTCCAAGCCCCTGTGTCCAACCTGGCCTTGAACACTGCCAGGGATGGGGCAGCCACAGCTTCTCTGGGCACCCTGTGCCAGCGCCTCAGCACCCTCACAGGGAAGAGCTTCTGCCTCAGAGCTCATCTCAATCTCCCCTCTGGCAGCTTAAAGCCATTCCCCTTGGCCTGTCCCTCCATCCCTTGTCCAAAGCCCCTCTCCAGGTTTCCTGGAGCCCCTTTAGGCACTGGAGCTGCTCTAAGGTCTCCCCTTCAGGAGCCTTCTCTTCTCCAGGCTGCCCCAGCCCAGCTCTCTCAGCCTGGCTCCAGAGCAGAGCTGCTCCAGCCCTCGCAGCAGCTCCGGGGCCTCCTCTGGCCTCGCTCCAGCAGCTCCATGTCCCTCCTGTGCTGTTGCCCCAGAGCTGGATGTGGGATGCAGGGGGGGCCCGGGGGGGCTGCACTCACCAGGCACTGAGGCACCTCTTCCACAGGGTCTCCCGGTGGTGGATGAAGGCCGGGCGGGTGCTGAGCTCCGGCCGCGTGTGAGCCTTGAGCGTGTCCCGGGGCAGGCTGAGGATGGGCAGGTCCGAGAGCTGCCGGCACGGACATGGGGATGAGATGGGGCGGAGGGCCCGGGGCAGGACCCCCCCATCTCAGCAAAGGAAACACCGATGGGGGGGACACAAAGATGGGGTGAAGGGACGAAAGAACACCCTGGGGTGAGAGTAACCTGTGAGGGGGGTGAGGAGACCCCAGCAGTGGGGCCGGGGGGGTCAGTGTGGTGTCACTCCCATACCGGGGGGGGGGTCAGTGTCATCCTATGCGGGGGGCAGGGTCAGTGTCCCCATGGGGGGGGAGGCAATGCCCCCCGTACCGGGGTGGGGTCAGTGTCCCCATACTGGGGGGGGGAATCAGTGCCCCCATACCTGGGGGGTCAGTGTCACCCTAGACCGGGGGTGGTCAGCGTCCCCATACCGGGGGTGTCAGTGGCCCATACCGGGGGTCAGTGCCCCCACGCTGGGGGGGGGGGTTAGTGTCCCCATACCTGGGGGGTCAGTGTCACCCTGTACCGGGGGGGGGTCAGCGCCCCGTGCCGGGTCTCACCTGGCTGTGCAGGGGCAGCGGGAGCCGCTCCCGCGCGCTCACCAGCGCGTTGTTGCTCTCGCACAAGGTGACGTCCCCGGGGGGCGGCGGCGGCGGGAACAGCGCGAGGGAGCACATCCCGCTGCGGGACCCCCGTGAGGCCCGGCCCGCGCCGCTGCCCCGCGCCGCGCCCCCCACAGCCCCCCCCACCGAGCCCCCCCAGCCCCCCACCCCGCACCGAGCCCCCCACAGCCCCCCCGCACCCCGCGCCCCCCCCCGGGCCTCCCCACACACACACACACACCCAGCGCCCCCCCCCCGGGCCTACCACCCCCCCCCCGCACACCCAGTGCCCCCCTCCCGCCCCATTCACAGCTCCCCCCCCCCACACCCAACCCGAGCCGTCCCGCTCCCCCCCCTCCCCCCCGCACTCACCCTCCCGCCGCCTCCCGCCGAAGGCTTCCGCGCGCGCGCGCGTCCGCCCCCCTCCGCGCGCCCCCTGGCGGCCGTTGTGCGGGGCTGCGCGCGACGGATTTAAAGGGGCCGCGGCCGCGGGTTGGTGCAGAGCGGGGGGGGCTTCAATCCCCAACATACACCAACATACACCCATACATGCACCAACATACACCAACATACACCGACATACACCCACACATGCACCAACATACACCAACATACACCGACATACACACTGACATACACACACCAACATACACTACCATACACACATACATACACCGACATACACCCACATACACCCATACATACACATACATACACCAACATACACCGACATACACCCACATACACCCATACATACACATACATACACCAGCATACACCGACATACACCAACATACACTGACATACACCGACATACACCCATACATGCACCAACATGCGTCAACATACACCAACATACACCGACATACACACATGCATACACCAGCATACACCAACGTACACCAGCATAGACTGACATACACCAACATACACACAGGCATACACCAACGTACACACACACACATACACACATACATGCACCAACATATACCAACACACACACCAACATACACCAACATACACACATGCATACACACACACACACCCCCCAACACACACTCTCAACACACACTTCCGTGGGTGTCTGGGGCCCCACGTACCCACATCCCGTGGGTGCCCAGGTTCGGTGGGTCTCCATGTCCCTCCCACCCCATACTTGGGTCCCATGGGTCTCTGTCTCCCACCCCATACCCAGGTCCCATGGGTGCCCGGGTCCATAGGTCTCCATGTCCCACCCCATACCCAGGTCCCATGGGTGCCCGGGTCCAGGGGGTGCCCACATCCCCCATATTATACCTGGGTCCCATGGGTGCCCAGGTCCTCTGGGTGTCTGTGTGTGTGTGTCCCATACCCAGGTCCCATGGGTGCCCAGGTCCCATAGGTCTCCATGTCCCTCCCTTCCTATATCTGGGTCCCATGGGTGTCTGGATCCTGTGGGTCTCCGTGTGCCACCCACCCCATACCCCTGTCCCATGGGTGCCTGGGTCCCATAGGTCTCCATGCCCCCCCCATCCCACACCCACGGGTGCCCAGGTCCCCTGTGCTCCTGCATCCATCACCACGCTGTGCCTGGGTCCCCTGGGTGTCCCTGTGTCCCCCCATACCCAGGTCCCATGGGTGCCACATCCCTGCAGGCAGGACAGTGGGTGCTCCCCTTCTCCCCTCTTTCCCCCCCCCCGGCTCATTCCCAGCTCCTCTCACTTCTCCCCCTTTCCCTCCCCTCCCGCTTTATTCCCTTTATCTCCGTGTTTTCCTTCGCGGCCGCAGGAGTTATTTTAATTTCTCCAGGATATTAAATCAAGGCAGCGGCGGGGGGGGGGCTGCGGCGGGGGCCCCACATTCCTCACCCGTTACGGAGAGAGCGGGGGGGACCCACAGGAGACAACGATTTGGCCGGCGCCGCCACCGGAGCCACCGCAGGGGCTGGCGTGTCCCTGCGGCTCCGGTCCCTTGGAACCCCCAAACCCAGCCCTATGGGGCAGCGGAGCAGCAGCACTTGGGGGGGGGTCGGGGGGGGGCGGTGGTTTGGGAGGCTCCGGGCGGTCGAGCCCTCGGTGGCCGCGGGGCCGGGGTTTGGCTCCGGGACGTTGGCGTTGGCATCGGCCCACCCAGGGCGAGCGGGTGGGTTTGGGGTGAAAACACCACAAAAAAGGCAAATCTGTGGTTTGGGGAGGGGGGGGTGGGGGGGTCTATGGGTTGCTGGCACCCGGCATCCCCCATCCCGCCGGGAGCCATCCTGGCCATGGCTCCAGCACCCCGGGCTCCGGCTGCCCCATTGATACGGGGGTGCTGCTGTGCCTCAGTTTCCCCACCGGGCACGGGGGGGGGGCAGCGTGTCCTTCCCACACCCCCCCCGGGACAGCGGGGCCCGGCCAGAGCTGCGGCCACCGTGACTCAGCCCAGGGCCAGTACACGTGGCGGGGGGGCAGGCGCCGTGCACGCGTGTTCCTGTGCACACGTGTGTTCCTGCGCACACGCGTGTTCCTGTGCACGGATGTGACTGGCTGGGGTGGGTGTGCGAGGCCGGGGCACACGCTTGTGCTGGAGGGATGGTGGGGGCCCCAAAACTGTCCTGCTGGGCCTGGGGACATGGGGACAGAGGGATGGGGGAGCAGGGGGTCACAGACACATGGGGACATGGGGGGCAGAGGGATGTGGGGACATGGGGACACTGGGATATAATGTCATGGGGACACAGGGATGTGGGGACACATGGGCAGAGGGACGTGGGGGCACAGGGATGTGGGGGCACAGGGATGTGGGGCTATGGGGTCCTGGGGACATGGGGGCACCGGGCACAGGGGGATGTGGGGACATGGGCACAGCAGGATGTGGTGCCGTGGGGACACAGGGATGTGAGGTTTTGGGGTCCTGGGAATGGGGAGACACAGGAAAAAGGGACATGGGACCATGGGGACCTGAGGTCTTGGGGACATGGGGGGACGTGGGGCCACGAGCGTGGGGCTATGGGGACCCAGAGATAAGGACACAGACCCAGATTGTCCCCAACCCCACTCCTGTCCCACCACCCGCACGGGGCGGGGACACACATTGAACCCGAGGGGGGTCCCGTCCCGTCCCCCCCCCCCTCCGTGCCTCAGTTTCCCTCGGAGCCCGAGCTGGAGCGCAGGGGGGGGCACAGCCCCCCAGGGACGGAGCCGCTCTCACGCCTCAGCGATCCCTTTATTGCTTTGGGGGGAGGGGCACAGCTTAAAAAGGGGGGGGGGAACACATTACATTACATTAGCGCTTAATGACCCGGGCCAACCCTGTCCCTGAGCTCTGTGCGGGGGGAGAGGTTTTGGGGGGCGAGAAGATGGGGTTTGGGGGGGGGATAAATGAGGGGGAGGGTCAAGATGAGCCCCCCCCCATGTGAGCCCCAGCGCGCTCGGAGCCCCCCCCATAATTTAAGACATAAATTATAGTCGCTAACGAGGAGATGCCGCCGGGGGGGGGGTGTCACAGGGGTTGGGGGGGAGCAGGGGGCAGCGCCCCATAATAAATACCCCCCGAGGAGGATGAGGATGGGGCCGGAGGCTCAAATCTCCAGCAGGTTCCCGGGCTCCGGGCTACCGGTATCTTTGCCGGGAGAAGCCGGAGGTTGCCGGGGAGAAGCCGGGGGCTGCTCGGGGCCGGGGCCGGGACCGGGGCCGGGGCCGGGGGGGGGTTTGGGGGCTCCGGCCTCCGCGTGGGTCTTCTGGTGCTTGCTGAGGTGGTCGGAGCGGGTGAAGCGTTTGCTGCAGAGGAGACACGTGAACTTCTTCTCCCTCGTGTGGGTCCGGACGTGTCGCTCCAGCTCGTCCGAGCGGGTGAAGCGCTTCCCGCAGAAGAGCCAGTTGCAGACGAAGGGTCGCTCCCCCGTGTGCCACCGGAGGTGCGCTTTGAGGTGCGAGGCTTTGCCATAGACCTTCCCGCAGCCCGGGATGTGGCAGCTGTGAACCGGCTTCCGACGGGACCCCCCCGGCCCCCCCAAGCGCTCCAGCTCTTGGCAATTGGGGCAATCACAAGCCGGGCGCCCCGTCAAGGACCCGCCGCGGGGGCCCTTTGGGGTGTCCCCCGGGTTGGGTTTCGGGGTGGGGGGTGCCGCGGGGGTACCGCTGTAAGGAGGGGGGTTCAGAGCCCCGAAATCGGAGCCGTAAGCGGGAAGCGGGGGGCTGAGGGTGGGCTGCGCCTGCAGCGAGCCCTGCAGCCCCTCGGCACCCGCCGGCCCCCCCAGCCAGCCCCCGTTAGGGTGCACGTCCCACCAGGAGGGTGCTGCGGGCCCCGAGCCCCCCGGCAGCCCCCCGCCGATGCCGCCCTTGTACCAGGAGCCGTAGGGATGCGGCATCTCCAGCGAGGGGTACACCCCCGGCAGGCAGTCGCCCGATGGGTGCCCCTTGGCCGCCACCACCACGGGGGCGCCCAGCACCTCCTGCGCGCCCGTGGGCGCCGGGAAGGGGTGGCCGAAGGGGCCGTAGTCGGGGCCGTAGGGCCCGGGCGATGCCTGGGGGCTGGCGGAGGGCGAGAGCAGCCCAGGCGCGCTGGGGAAGGCGGCGGTGTAGGAGTCACCCATAGCGGCGGTGGGGTGCGAGCAGCCCGAGGCGGTGCGCGGTTGTGGGGTGGCGTCAGTGGGGGCACCCGGTCATGGCGCCCGGCGGCCTGTGGGGAGAGGGAGATGGGAGTTAGGGGGCTGAAGGGCACCCGGTGCGATGGGGCACCCAGCAGTGCAACAGGGCACCCAGTCTGGGGAGGGGGGCACCCACGGCAGTGGGGTACCCAGTGAAATGAGGTAGCTGGTGCAATGGGCACCCAACACCATGGGGCACCCAATATTGGGGTACCAAGCCCCATGGGGCACCCACAGCAAAGGTGTACCCAGGGAAATGGGTTAACTGGTGCGATGGGGTAACTGGTGCAATGGGGGACTCAGCACGGTGGGGCACCCAATATTGGGGTAACCAGTGCGGTGGGGCACCCAGAGCAATGGGCACCCAGGGCAATGGGGCACCCAGCACTGTGGGGCACCCGGTATCGGGGTACCAAGCCCCATGGGGCACCCAGGGCAATGGGGCACCCAATACTGGGGCACCCAGCTCCTTGGGGAACTCAAGACAATGGGCACCCAATATTGGGGTAACAAGCACCATGAGACACTCAGGGCAATGGGCACCCAATATTGGGGTACCAGGTGCATAGTGCACCCAATATTGGGGCACCCAGCCCCGGGCAGCAGCACCCCCCATCTACACCCAGCCCCACATTAACCCCCATCCTGTCTCCCCCACGCTCCTGCTCCTCTGTGCCTCAGTTTCCCCTCCGGCACTGAGCACACCCCATCTCTCCCCTCGGAGCCGTCCTCGCTGTGGCTTCTCCAGGGGCTAATAGCAGGGTTATGCCGTGGAGGGGGCCTCCCTCCCCGCTGCCCCCCGGCTGCCCCCCTGCTCCCAATCCCGGCTCCTGCTGCTTTTATGGCCTTTTAATCGAATTAGGCTGCGGCCTCCCCCTCCCCGGGCCACTTCCTCTGCTTTAATGCCCTTCATGGCTTTCAGCTGCCGCCGCTGAGACCGGGCATCATGAGCTGCGCCCCCCCCCCATCATTCCCAAGTTTTTCCCTTGATTTGCCGTTTTCCTTCACTTTCTCCCTCCCCCCGCACCCACTTTGTGGCTTTTCCAGCTTTTTTTTTTGGTGCTTCCTTCTTTTGGGGGTCCCGCCCCCCCCCGTCCCCCCCCCTTCCCTTTTTGCTGTGGTTTTTGCTCCTATTTTTGCGCCGGGCCCGGCCGCGGCCGCAGCGCGCTCCCGGTTTTCCAAGGATAACAAGGGCCAGGCCTGTGGCCCGGGAACGCGGCGCTGCCGCCAGAGCTCCGTAATTAAAACCAGGGCGAGCGTCGAACGGAGCCGCGCTTAAAATAGTGTCAAAGTGCCATAAATCAGCCCCGGTTGTGCCGGAGCCCGGGAACGCCGGGAGCTGCGGCCGAGCTCCGGGGCCAAGGGGTGACAACCGGTGGCTCTGAGCGGCCTCTGCTGTGTCCAGGAGCAGGATCCCCTCTTGTGTCCCCCCCCCTCCACACACACACACACACTGGGGATGGGGATGGGTCCTGCAATGGGGCTCACCCCGTCCCCAGTTCCTGGTGTCTTGTTCCCGAACCCCAATTCCTGGTTCTTGGTCCCCAGTTTCAGGTCCCCAATTGCCAGTTCTTGTTCTCCAGTCCCTGAGCCCCCAAGTTCCCAGGCTCTTGTATCCAGACCCCAACTCCAGGTCCCCAAAACCCAGCCCTTGTCCCTAAACCCCATCCCACATCCCCAACCCCATGTCCCTAAACCCCATCCCTCATCCCTGAACCCCAGCCCTCATCCCCAGTCCCAGGTCCCCAAACCCCATCCCTGTCCCCAGACCCTTCTCCCCAATCCCAGGTCCCCAAACCCCAGCCCTTGTCCCCCATCCTTTGTCCCCAAACCCCATCCCTCTCCCCAGCCCCAGGTCCTTAAACCCCAGCCCTTGTCCCCAAACCCCATCCCTATCCCCAACCCCAGGTCCCTAAACCCCATTCCTCATCCCCTATCCCTGGTCCCCAAACCCCAGCCTAGTCCCCAGTGCCTGGTCCCTGACCCCAATGGGTGTCCCCCCACCTCAGTGTCCCCCGTGGCCAATATCCCCTCACGTCCCCAGGCCACGCTGGCACTATCAGCCCCCCTCGCCCTGTCCCCAAGGTCACCCCATCACCGAGCCCTGGCTCCCCCTGCTCACACAATGGAGCCGTCCCAGCGAGGGGACACTTTGGGGTCCCACGTCCCTGTCCCCTCCCTGGTCCAGGTCCTGTGGGGTGGGGGACCAGGGACCACGCAGGGGCAGTGCGGGGGGGATCAGGCCCCGCACGGGGATGGGGGACACCGGGGCCCTGGCTCCTGGTCCCCATGGCTCCCAGGGACTGCGGTGGCCTCTGGTGCCAGCCCAGTGTCCCAGGGTGGCCCCATGCCAGGGGTGGACGTGGCCCCATCAGCATCGCCCCAGCGGGTGCCGGACTCTGGGGGTGGATGTGTCTCCAACCGCAGCTCTGGGGTACAATAGCCCTGGGGACCGATGTGTCCCCAACCCCAGCCCTGGGGTTCAATGGCCCTGGGGACCGATGTGTCCCCAACCCCAGCTCTGGGGTTCAATGGCCCTGGGGACCGATGTGTCCCCAACCCCAGCTCTGGGGTACAATGGTCCTGGGGACCGATGCGTCCCCAACCCCAGGTCCTGGGGCACCACGGCCCCACTCGCCCCGCTGCCAGCACCCCGGGGTGCCCCAGGGCTGGGTGGCGGTGGCGCGTGCGGTGGTGACAGGGTGTGATCAGCCACAGAGTCCCAGGGCTGGAAATATCCCCCCTGGAACCAATCCAGGCCATGGAGGGGGGATCCCCCATTCCCGAAGGGGTCCCGTTATCCCCGGGGATCCCTCTTGACTCGCAGGGGGCTCCTTCTCCTTTCCCTGTTCTGGGGGGGATCCCCCATCCTGGGAGGGTCCTGTATCCCTAGGGGCTCCCCCATCCTGGAGAGGGGTTTCCCATCCTGAAGGGTCCCTTATCCCGGGGTCCCTATCCCAGGAATGGGGGGGGGAGGTTGGTCTCCATCCCAGAGGGTCCCGGCCCTGGGGGCTCCCCCCATCCCGAGGGGTTCCCTGTCCCGGGGGTCTCCCCTACCCCGGGGTCCCTGTCCCAGATGGGGTCCCCATCCTGGAGTGTCCCGGAGCCGGGGTCTCCCTGACCTGGAGCGGGTCTCTTATCCCAGGGCTCCCCCATACTGCCGGGTCCCTCTTCCCGGGGTCCCCGTGCCCGTATCCCGGCTCCCCTGTGCCGGGGGTGTCCCATATCCCGGAGGATCCCTGTGCCGGGGGTGTCCCGTATCCCGGAGGATCCCTGTGCCGGGGGTGTCCCGTATCCCGGCGGATCCTGTGCCGGCTCCTTACCGCGCTCCGGGGCTCGGCGGTGCGGGATGCCGGGGTCGGGTCCCGGTGTCCCGGGGCTCGGTCGGGAGGAGGGAGCTCCGCTGCCGCCCGCCCCGCTGTGCCGCTGCGGCGGGGCTGGGCCGGGCCGGGGCCGGGACCGGGGCCGGGAGCCCGGCCCCGAACCGCCCCTCGCCGGGGGGGCCGGGGGCCGGGGGGGTCGGGGAGGGAGGGCAGGGGAAGGGGAAGGGGAAAGGACGGGGAAGGGGGAAGGAAAAGGGAAAAAGAGGCTGGAAAAAAAGAACAAGGAGTTGGAAAGAAATTGGGAAGGAAATGAGGAGGGAAAGAAGAGATGAGGCAAGGAAAGAGATGAAAGGAGAAAGGAAAGGGGAAACGGAAAGGAAAACAGGGAAGGAGAAAGGAAATCGGGGGGAAAAGGAAGGGAAAGGAAAGGAAAGGAAGGGAAAGGAAAGGAAAGGAAAGGAAAGGAAAGGAAAGGAAAGGAAAGGAAAGGAAAGGAAAGGAAAGGAAAGGAAAGGAAAGGAAAGGAAAGGAAAGGAAAGGAAAGGAAAGGAAAGGAAAGGAAAGGAAAGGAAAGGAAGATGGGGAGACTGAAGCTGGGGAAGGGAGGTGGAAGCTGGGAGACAGGGACTGGGATGGGGCGGGAAGGGGGAATAGTGGAGAGGGAAGGGGAAGGGAAGGGGAAGGGGAAGAGAGGAAGGGGAAGAGGAAAAGGAAAATAGAGGAGAGGCTGGGGAGGAAAGGGGGAGTGCAGAGGAAGGAGAGGCGGAAGAAAGGGCTGTGCAGGCGGAAAGCAAAAGGGAAGGGGAAAGGGATGAATGGGAAAAGTGCTGGAAAAGAGGGAAGGAAGGAGGAAAAACAGGGAAGAGATAGACACGGAGGGGAAAGGGAACAAAGGAACAAAGGGGGAGCTGGGACTCGTCATCCCGCGTCTGCGGGGGGCAGATGGGGCAAAACCACCCCAAAACGGTGCCAGTGGGGATGGAGCAGGGGTGGGGATGAGGGTCTGGGATGGGGGGACGCGGGAGGGGGACAGGGACAGGATAGGGATGGAACAGGGATGAGGACAGGATGGGGATGGAGCACAGATGGGGACAAGACAGGTGGGGATGGGAGAGGGATGGGAGCAGGGATGGGGACAAGAGGAGACCAGGGACAGGGATGGGGATGGGATAGGGATGGGAGCAGGGACACGGATTGGATAGGGATGGGAACAGGGACAGGGATAGGATAGGGATGGGAACAGGGATGGGTTGTGAATGCGAGCAGGGACGGGGATGGGATAGGGATGGGAGCAGGGACGGGGATGGGATAGGGATGGGAGCAGGGATGAGGACTGGAGGGGGCCAGGGATGGGAGCAGGGACGGGGATGAGATAGGGATGGGAGCAGGAACAGGGATGGGATAGGTATGGGAACAGGGATGGGGACAAGAGGAGACCAGGGACAGGAATGGAGATGGAATAGGGATGGGAGCAGGGACACGGATTGGATAGGGATGGAACAGGGATGGGATAGGGATGCGAGCAGGGATGGGGAAGGGATAAGGGTAGGGATGGGAGCAGGGACAGGGATGGGAGCAGGGACACGGATTGGATAGGGATGGAACAGGGATGGGATAGGGATGCGAGCAGGGATGGGGAAGGGATAAGGGTGGGGATGGGAGCAGGGCCAGGGATGGGAGCAGGGACAGGGATGGGATAGGGATGGGAACAGGGATGAGGACTGGAGGGGGCCAGGGATGGAGCTGGGGGTACCAGGAATGGGGCTGGGTCCTGGGGCTGGGGACAGGAGCTGTGGATGGGGTGTGACAGAGCAGGGATGGAGATGCAGGGGGACCAGGGATGGGGTGGGATGGAGCTGGGGGGCAGAGCTGGAGACAGGGACACGAGTGGCGCAGGCGATGCGGCTGGGGATGCCCGTGCCTCAGTTTCCCTTCTTACAGGGGGTTATTCCCTACTTACAGGGGGTTATTCCAACCACGCTCCTTTTCCCCCCTTTTCTCCCCCTCCACCTTTTTCTTTTCTACTTCCCCCCCCCTTTCCCGTGTTATTTTCCCCTTTTCCTCCGTTTCCCATCCAAGGCCGTTCCGGAGCCAGCGGGGCCCTTTCCCAGCCCTGACTCAGGGTTTTCCGCTCCGGAGCCGCCGGCGCCGCGGCCGCAACCACCGTCCCCCCCCTCCCCGCCCCGGTCCCCCCCAGCTACACCCTCACTGGGCTTCCACTGCCCGCAAACTGGGAGCAAACTGGGACAGCTCCATCCCGCCAGCGGGAGGGGGCACCCCGCGGGGGAGGAATTGGGGTTTGGGGTGGGGGGGACCCCAAACGTGTCCCCTCAAGGGTTGGCGGGAGGGGTGTGATGATGGTGGCACCGGGCCCCCCACAATTACCCAGGGGCCTGGAAGATGTTGGGGAAGGGGGGACATGGGGGGCACATGGAGGGGACATGGAAGGGGGGATATGGGGGGGACACTGAGGGGGGACATGGGGGGTTTGCTTCCCCACGGCTCGGGCTCTGTGTCCCTCTGTGGGATGTCCACTCGCCAGCCCTGCGTCCATCCCTCCCTTCATCCCTTTGTCCCTCTGTCCCTCCCTTCTTCCCTTCATCTCTCCTTCCCTCTTTCCATCCCTCTTTCCCTCCCTCCATCCTCCATCCCTCCCTTCCTCCATCCATTCCTCTCTCTTTCCCTCCACCCCTCTATCCATCCCTCCATCCATCATCCATCCATTCCTCCATCCGTCATCCATCCATCCCTCCATCCCTCCATCCCTCCCTCCATCCATCATCCATCCATTCCTCCATCCGTCATCCATCCATCCCTCCATCCCTCCATCCCTCCATCCATCCCTCCATCCATCATCCATCCATTCCTCCATCCGTCATCCAGCCATCCCTCCATCCCTCCATCCCTCCATCCATCCATCCATCATCCATCCATTCCTCCATCCATCATCCCTCCCTCCCTCCCTCCATCCCTCCATCCATCCCTCTATCCATGATCCATCCATCCATCCATCTCCATCCATCCATCCATTATCCATCCATTCCTCCATCCATCATCCATCCCTCCCTCCTTCTCTCCCTCCCTTCTTTCCTCCTTCCATTTCTCTACCCCTCCCTCCCTCCCTCCCTCTCTCCTTCCCTCCCATCCTCCCTCCATTCCCCCACTCCTCCCATCCATCCCTTTATCCCTCTCTCCCTCCCGTCCCTCTCCCTCCATCCCTCCCTTCGGCCTCCCCCCCTTTCCCTTGCTCATTCACTCCCATCTGCCAGCCCGGCTCAGGACCTGACACGACTCTGGGGAGGTCTCAGCATCCATGACACGACTTTGGGGGGTCTCAGCCCCTGACACGGCTTTGGGGGGTCTCAGCATCCCTGACACGAGTTGGGGGGTCTCAGCAGGACGGAGGCTGCCGTGTCCCCCCCGCCGTGGTCGCGGCCCCCCCGCTGCGGTGAGCCAGAGCCGGGGCTGGGCCGGGGGCACCGCGGCCTTCAAAGGGAGCGACAGCAGCGGGAATAGCTTCCATGTGTGCGGGGGGGCGGCACCGGGAGCGGGCGGCACCGGCAGCGGGGAGCACTGGGAACGGGGAGCACTGGGAATGGGGAACACTGGGAATGGGGAGCACCGGGAATGGGGAGCACTGGGAACGGGGAGCACTGGGAATGGGGAACACTGGGAATGGGGAGCACTAGGAACGTGGGCTGGGAGCACTGGGAATGGCGAGCACTGGGAATGGCGAGCACTGGGAATGGCAAGCACTGGGAATGGCGAGCACTGGGAATGGGGAGCACTGGGAACAGCGGCTGGGAGCACTGGGAATGGGGAGCACTGGGAACAGCGACTGGGAGCACTGGGAATGGGGAGCACTGGGAACAGCGACTGGGAGCACTGGGAATGGGGACTGGGAGCACTGGGGAGGTGGTACCCACCCCATAGCACAGGGCCCCCGAGCCCCCCATCATATAGTGCCCCTCCCCAGCGCCCCCCCATGACAGTGTCACTGTGTACCCCCCGGTCCGGGTGCCCCCCCGGTCCCTGTGCCCCCTAGTCCCTGTGTCCCCCCCCCCGGTCCCCGTGCCCCCCCGGGCCCTATGCCCCCCAGTCCCTGTGTCACCCCCCCGGTCCCTGTATCTCCCCTGGTCCCTTGCCGCCCCCCAGTCCCTGTGCCCCCCCCCGGTCCCTGTGCCCCCCCCGTCCCTGTGCCCCCCCCCGGTCCCTGTGTCCCCCCCCGGTCGCTCGCCCCCCCCGCCGCTCCCGGCCCCCGGATGTTTCTCTTGCGGTCGGAGGCCCCGAAATAGCGGCGGCCCCGGCGTGTGGGTGCGCCGGCCGCGGCGTGCCAGCGCCCGCGGGCTCCGGCCGGGGGCGGGCCGGGCGCTGGGGACTCTCTGAGGGCTCGTAGTGGGGCTGAGCAGCGGCACCCGCTGGCGCGGCGCCCCCCCCCCCCCGTGGAGTTTGGGGGGACCTACAGGGTTTGAGGGAGCTATAGATTTTGGGGGTCCTATAGGGTTCGGGAGAGCTATAGGGTGTGTGGGGACCTATATGGTTTGGGGGAGCTATAGGGTGTATGAGGACCTATAGGGTGTGGGGGAGCTATAGAGTGTGGGGAGACCTATAGGGGTTGCGGGAGCTATAGGGTTTGGGAGTCCTATAAGGTTTGGGGGAGCTATAGGGTGTGTGGGGACCCACACGGTTTGGGAGTCCTATAGGGTTTGGGGGAGCTATAGGGTGTGTGGGGACCCACAGGGTTTGGGAAAGCTATAGGGTTTGGGGGAGCTATAGGGTGCGTGGGGACCTATAGGGTTTGGGGGTCTTATAGGATTTGAGGGAGCTATAGGGTATGTGGGAATCTATAGCGTTTGGGGGAGTTATAGGATGTCTGGGGACCTATAGGTTTTGGGGGAGCTATAGGGTTTGGGAGTCCTATAGGGTTTGGGGGAGCTATAGGGTGTATGAGGACCTATAGCGTTTGGGGGTCCTATAAAGTTTGGGGGTCCTATAAGGGGTGTGGGGTAACAGGACGAGACTGGGGGGGGATGTGGGGGGTCCTCGGGGATCCCAGGGGAATATGTGGGACCTGGGGGGTGCCGCGGACGCGGGGGGGACCCGTTTGCTCAGGGGGGGGACCCACATGCGCCAGCAGCGCCCGGGGAGGTCCCGGGGGGGGGGTCCCGTTCCGGGGCAGAGCCTGTCCCGGGGCCGGGCCGCGGCGCTTCCGTCCACCCGCCAATTAGCCCGAAATAGCCGCGGGGGGGGGGGCACGGGGGGGGGGGGGGGCAGGGACAGCCCCGGGGCCCCCCCCGCCATGTGGCTCCCATTGCGCTGCGGTGCACAACCCGCATCAAAGCGGCCGCGGGGGTGGCGCTGGGGGGGTCTGACACATCCCCCCGTTCCGGCTGCCTAAGGACCCCCCCAGGGTGCCAAGAGACCCCCCCCGAGCTGCCGCGGTGCGCCGGGACCCCCCCATGGCAATTGGGGGGGGTCCCCCCTAAGCCTTGGGACACCCCCCGAGGCCCTGAGATCCCCCCCCCCGATGTCCTGGGTCCCCCCAGACTGCCAAGGACCCCCCGTGGAAATCGGGGTGTCCCCCCCTATGTCACCCCCCCGAGCCCCGGGTCCCCCCAGGCTGACAGGGACCGTGGTCCCTCGGGCCCCCCCGGTGTCCCCCCCCCGGTCCCTGGCTCGCGCCACGCGGCATTTCTGCGGTTCCCAACCCAAAATTGCCGCCGGGACTCGCCCGGCGTCGCCCTGAGCCGCGGCCGCGACCTGCGGGGGGGTCATCCCCTGTGCCCCCCCCGTCCCCCCCCCAGTGCTCCCAGTGCCCCCTTTCCCCACCCCAGTGCTCCCCATTCACTTCCACACTGGTCCCAGCACCCCAGTTCCCCTCCAGACCGACCCCAGCACCCCTATTCCTCATTCCACGGCCCCCATTCACTTCCAGACTGGTCCCAGTGTCCATCCCAGCGCTTCTGTCCCCCTCCCATGACTGGTCCCGGCACCCCCATTCCTCATCCCGGTGTCCCTACTCCCTGCCAGACTGGTCCCAATGTCCCTGTTCCTCATCCCAGTGTCCCTGTTCCCCATCCCAGTGTCCCTGTTACCCCCTGGACTGGTCCCAGTGTCCCTGTTCTCTCCCAGTCTGGTCCCAGTGTCCCTATTCCCCATCCCAGTGTCCCCATTCCTCATCCTGGTGTCCCCACTCCCTCCCAGTCTGGTCCCAGTGCCTGCATTCCTTATCCCAGTGTCCCTGTTCCCTCCCAGACTGGTCCCAGTGTCCCTGTTCCCTATCCCAGTGTCCCTGTTCCCCCCCAGACTGGTCCCAGTGCCCGCATTCCTTATCCCAGTGTCCCTATTCCTTATCCCAGTGTCCCTGTTCCTCATCCCAGTGTCCCTGTTCCCTCCCAGACTGGTCCCAGTGTCCCTGTTCCCTATCCCAGTGTCCCTGTTCCCCCCAGACTGGTCCCAGTGCCCGCATTCCTTAGCCCAGTGTCCCTGTTCTTCCTCCCCCCAGACCGGTCCCAGCACCCCTATTACCCACCCCAGTGTCCCTGTTCCCCCCCCACTGGTCCCAGTGTCCCTGTTCCCCATCCCAGTGCCCTTGTTCCCCCGCAGACTGGTCCCCGTGTCCCTGTTCCCCCCAACCGGGACACTCGGGGTCAGGGAACGTCCCCGGGGACGCTCTCGGGACCCTCCCGCCGGGACCGGGCGGCTCCGCCAGGGGGCAGCAGAGCGGCACCGACCCGCTGCGGCCGCCAGGGGGCGCCGGGGGAGGGGAGGGGGGGGGGGGCGGCACCGGGGTCACGGCGGGGGGGTCGGGGGGGGGCACGCATCAAAGTGCCGCCGCGGCGCGATAAAGCCGATATCAAACGTGATAACACCCCCCCCGCGGCACCGAAACTCTCCGGTTTGTGCCCAAAAAGGGGGTTTTTTTACTCTAAACCACCCCAAACCCACCGCCCCCCCCCCCCGCCACGTCCCGCCCCTCGAGCTCACGGCTGAGGAGAGCCCCCGGCGGTGACAACCCCTGTCGCGACAGGGCTGCTGCGACAGGACGCGGGGGCCGTGTCGCGACAGGACAGCCATGGCGGCTGTCGCGACAGGGCAGGGGGTGTCGCGGGGGGGGGGGGGCGAGGCGCCGCCGGGGCTCGGGGGGTCCCGCTCGGGCCGAACGCGGCGACCGCGGCCGGGGCGGAGCCAGCCCAAGATGGCGCCTCCTCCGCCGCCACCTTCCCGGCGCCGTCCTCCAAGGGCGCAGCCCGGCCGCCCGCCCCGCCTCCGCTCGGCCGCTATTGGCCAGTTTGAGACAGACCGCCGTTCTCATTGGCCAGCCTCCCGCCACCTCCCTAGCTGCTATTGGTCAGCTCGCATGTCATCGCGCGGGACCGCCTTCTCCCTCGGCGCCAACCGCGCGGCCGATTGGCTGTCCCCGCTGCCCGTCACTCCTCCGCCCCGCCTCCCCGCCTCCTATTGGCGGGCGCGCCCGCCCGTCACCCCGCTGCCCACGCCGCCACCGCCTCTCCCATACGGGGTCTCCCTGCGAGCCCGCGCGGGCTCCCATTGGCCCCCGCCTCCGCCGGCCCCCCCCCACCTCCCGCCTCCCTCCTCCTTCCTCGTCCCGCCCTCACGTCCGATTGGCCGCGCCGCCCGTCACTCCGCCGCCCGCGGGCGCTCCCCATTGGCCGGCGCGGCAGAGGGGGCGGGCCGAGGGGGCCGGGGCCGCGCCGCTCCGTCCCTCAGCAGCGCCTCGGCGGTGGCCGCGGGTGAGGCCGCCTCGCAGCGCCGGGCCCGCCCGCCCCCCGCCCCGCCGCGCCCCGCTCGGCCCCCCCGCGCCATGAGCGGTGAGGACGGGCCCGGGGGCTGTGGGCTGGGGGGGGAGCCGAGAGGGGCGCGATCGGCGGGGCCAGAGGCGGCTCCGCCCCGGGCCGGGCCTCGCCGAGCTGAGCCGGGGAGGGGATGGCGGGGGGGGGGGGAGGTGGGAAACGTGCCGGGGGAGGGACCCGGGGGAGGGGGAAGGCCTCGGGGGAGGGACGCGGCGGCCGGGCCGGGCCGGGCGCGGAGGAGGGGGGAGAGATGGGGAGGCCCCGATAATGGGGGGGGGCCCGCGATGGGGGGGGGTCGGGCGCGGAGCGGGGGTTTGAGCGCAGGGAGCGGGGGGGGGCCCGGAGCAGCCGCGCTTCCCCCGGGGGAGGCGGTGTGTGGGGGGCGGATGCGGGGGGGAGCGGGTTTGGGGGGCCCCGCGGGGGGGGGGGGGGAGCGGGTTTGGGGGGGTTGTGGGGCGGTGCGAGCTGCTTGGGGGGTGCGCGGCGATGGGGGGTGCGGGTCGGGGCTGGGGGAGCAGTGGGGGGCTGCCGAGCAGGGGGGGAGGCGGGGATGGGGCGCAGGGACCCCCCCCTCGCTGCGAGGAGGGGTTGGGGCTGCGGGAGCGGGGCCCGCGGCGGTGTCAGAGCGAGCCCCGCTCGGGGTGTTCCCGGCGCAGGGAATCCCGCGGGTGGATCCAATGGGGTGGATCCATATGGAGGGGCCGGGGCAGGAGGAAGGGAAAGGGGAGGCCCGGGGAGGGCCTCGGCGGGGGCCAGGGAGTGTCCGGCGCGGGCGGGGAGGAGCCGGGGCCGGGAGCGGGGCCGGGTCCTGTCCCGCTGCCAACTCCCCTTTGGCAGCTCCTCCGGTTCCCAGCGCCGGAGCCGCGCACGGTCCCCGGCCCCCCCCCCCCCCCCCGGCCCCCCTCGGTTGCGGCCTCGGCCCCTGCTCCTGCCCGGACATGTCCGTTAACTCCCGCTGCCGCTTCCCTCCCGCGCAGACCAGGAGAGCCCCGACGAGATGGCGGCGGTGAAGCCCGAGAAGGGCGAGGGAGACGCGAGCAGCACCAGCAGCACGGGCAGCGGGGAGGCGCAGGTGAGAGCGGCGGGAGGAGCCGGCCCCGGGCACTCGCTGTCCCGGTGGCAAAGTCCAGGGCCGGGCCGCGGTGTTTGGCTCAGCCGAGCGCGGCGCTGGCGCCTCTCCCCGCAGGGAGGAACAGCGCGGCCGGGCCGGGGCTTCCCCTCCTCTGCACCGCGCCCCAGTGCGCGGCGCAGCCCCGCCTGGCCCTGCTCGAACGGCCCCGGGCCGCTCCCGGGGCATCCAGCCGCGTTGGGGCGGAGGAGGCGCCGCTGTTCCCCTTCGCACACGGGCTCCCGCCCCTTTCCTGCCTCCCGGAGGGCTTTTCCCTGCGGGCTCCGTGTGTCCCGGCCTGACAGCCCGTGGCTGGCGGTTGTGTTTTTCCGGCTGGGGGTGGGTTTTGCAGGAAGGAGTGTTTATCTTTCCCGAGTAGCTCCTCCCTGCTCGCGCTTCCCTCTTTTTTGTATACTCCGTGTACTTTTGGCCAGCCCATCCTTAAGCCCTCCTTCCATTCCCATTCCCAGGAATCACAGCCTCCTTAACCCCTCCTTCCATTCCCATCCCCAGGAATCACAGCCTCCTTAACCCCTCCTTCCATTCCCATCCCCAGGAATCACAGCCTCCTTAACCCCTCCTTCCTATCCGCAGGAATCACAGCCGCCTTAACCCCTCCTTCCATTCCCATCCCCAGGAATCACAGCCTCCTTAACCCATCCTTCCCATTCCCAGGAATCACAGGCTCCTTAACCCCTCCTTCCATTCCCATCCTCAGGAATCACAGCCTCCTTAAGCCATCCTTCCCATTCCCAGGAATTACAGCCATCTCAACCCATCCTTCGCTTCCCATTCCCAGGAATCACAGCCTCCTTAACCCCTCCTTCCCTTCCCTTCCCCAGGAATCGCAGCCCTCCCCGCTGGCCCTGCTGGCCGCCACCTGCAGCAGGATCGAGTCTCCCAATGAGAATTCCAACAGCTCCCAGGGCCAGCAGGGCGGGAGCAGCGAGCTGGACCTCACAGCGGCCGCTGCCCAGCTCGCCCAGTCTGCCAATGGCTGGCAGATCATCTCTGCGGGCTCCAGCACCCCGACGGGCTCCAAGGAGCCGGGCAGCAACGGCACCAACGGCGGGGACGGCGCCAAGAGCCGCCCGGTGAGCGCGGGGCAGTACGTGGTGACGGCCGCCTCCAACCTGCAGAACCAGCAGGTGCTCACGGGCCTGCCAGGGGTTATCCCCAACATCCAGTACCAGGTGATCCCCCAATTCCAGACCATCGACGGGCAGCAGCTCCAGTTCGCCGCCACCACCACCCCTGCGCAGGTGAACGTGCAGCAGGACGCGTCCGGGCAGCTCCAGATCATCCCCGGCACCAACCAGCAGATCCTGACGAGCCGCGCGGGGACGAGCAACCTCATCGCGATGCCCAACCTGCTGCAGCAGGCTGTGCCCATCCAGGGCGTGGGGCTGGCCAACAACACGCTCTCGGGGCAGACCCAGTACGTGGCCAACGTCCCCGTGGCTCTGAACGGCAACATCACGCTGCTGCCCGTCAACAGCGTGGCCGCCAGCCTGGCCCCCACCTCGCAGACCGTCACCTTGAGCAGCTCCAGCTCCCCCGACAGCAGCTCCCAACCGGCCACCTCGGGCTCTGCCATCAGCTCCACCAACACGGCCACGTCCCAGGCGAGCTCCGGAGCCTTTTTTACCAACGCCAACAGCTATTCCAGTACCACCACCACCAGTAACATGGGCATCATGAATTTCTCCACCAGCACCACGGTGGGAAGCAACGTCCAAGCGCAGACGCCCCAGAGGGTCAGCAGCGTCCAGAGCTCGGACTCTCTGCAGAGCCAGGTTTCTGGGGTGGCTTTGCAGTCGGGGCAGCAGAAAGAGGGGGATCAGGGCCAGCAATCGCAGCAGCAGCAGATCCTGATCCAGCCCCAGCTGGTGCAAGGAGGGCAGACGATCCAGGCCCTGCAGACCACGCCGCTCTCTGGCCAGACCTTTGCCACTCAAGCCATCTCCCAAGACACCCTGCAGAACCTGCAGCTCCAGGCCGTCCCCAACTCGGGGCCCATCATCATCCGAACCCCTACGGTGGGTCCCAACGGGCAGGTGAGCTGGCAGACCATCCAGCTCCAAAACCTGCAGGTCCAGAACCCCCAGGCGCAGACAATCACCCTGGCCCCCATGCAGGGAGTGTCGCTGGGGCAGACGGGCAGCACCAGCACCACGCTCACCCCCATCGCCTCCCTCCCCAGCGGCACCGTCACCGTCAACGCTGCCCAGCTCTCCTCCGTGCCCGGCCTCCAGACTATTAACCTCAGTGCCTTGGGAGCGTCTGGGATCCAGGTCCACCAGCTCCAGGGGCTGCCTCTGGCCATTGCCAACGCCGCAGGTCAGTTGGGATGGGGCTTTCCCGCTCGCTTCCTTTCCCGTAGCCGGGCAGAGGAGGTGGGTTCTGCGGGGCTCGGGGGGCTGCTGCTGCGTGCTGGGGCCAAGTGGAGGTGGCAAAGGGGCTGGTGCGGGTCTGGGAGGGGAGCGTGGAGCCTTTGGAGCTGCTGGAGCTCCCTTTGGGATGTGTTTAGCTCTCGGAGGGGCTGGTGCACGAGGAGAAGTGGCTGTGGATGGGGACATGGGGGTTGTGCAGGGCTCTTTGCCCCACCGGGGTCTCAGGTTGGGGTTGGGGGGCAGAGCCAGGTCCAGCCCAGCTCCTCAGCTGCAGGAGCCCGTGGAAGGAGTCTCTGCTTGAGAAAGCTCAGGAATAACTGAAATCCCCCTGGAAAACAGGAAGCGTTGAGGAATTGCGTGGCAGGGGTGGAGGAAAGGGCTCCTCAAGTGTGCCTCGAGCCTAAGGCTGGGGCTGGTGTGATCGTGGCCGTGCTTTGCACAGGGCACCCTGCTCCCTTCCCTATGGATCCATCCCAAAGGTCCCACAACCCCACAGAGGGTGTGTGGATGGGGGGTGCGAGCTTGAGGCTGCTCCATTCCCTATGGATCCATTCCATGCTCTCCCAACAGCTCCCACCAGCCCACGGGGGGTGTTTGGACGCAGGGTTCGAGCTGGAGGTTGCTGGGCTTCCCATTGGGAATGCTGTGCCTGCCATAGGGCTGCCAGCTCCTGCCGGGGGGGGGCGAAGGGCTCCACTTGCTTTCCCAGTGTTTTCCCTTCCCTGTTTCCTGTTGTTGTCCTGGCTCCGGCTGTTGCTGGGTTTGGTCCCAGCTCCCCCGTTGCTCAACGCTCTTCCCGCTCGCCCGGGCTTGTTTTCCAGCAGCATTATTTTGGGCTGTTGCCGCAGCCGCTCGGCTCGCGGGATTAGCCATATCCTTGGAATTCCGGAGCGGAGGCACCCGCCGGGCGGGAGCTCGCTCCCGTTCACACCCGAGCGGGGCTGCCGGTGCCTTGCACATGGACGTGCAGAGGGGGAAGGTGCCTTTGCGGCCGGTGGGATCGGTGGGATCCCCTCTCCCTGCGCCCGGGCTCGCCTCTGCTTGGGAATGTGCCGGGAAGCACATGGGCAGCGCCTGGTTCCTGGGTTAGTGCCGGGCTCTGCCCTCGGAGGTGGGACAGGGAGGAACGGTCCAGAGACCACCCATCCGACGTGCGGGCGCTGCGGAGCCGCCGCCTCCTCCTCCTCCTCCTCCTCCTCCTCCTCCTCGTCCTCTCCCGCTCCATGGTGGCAGCTCACCGGGACACGGCCGGGCTCGGAGCTGTGATGTTCCGGCTGCTCGGATGCTGCTGCTGGTGGATCCGAACCCCCCAGCGCAGGTTCAGCTTTCGTGGGGACCCCCCAGCACCCCAGCTCCTCGCTGGCACCATGGGGCAGGCTCCCGGATGAGCTTCCCGAGCGGTGGCTCCCATGGGAAGCTGCCCGGCACCGGTCACACCGGTTGTGCGGCTTCGCTGCAGACGTGGCAATGGGTCCCTTTGTCACCTTGGCACCTGAAGCAGCCCCTCTTGGGTGGGTGCTGAGCCCCCCGGGCCCCACGCTGGGTGCTTGTGGGTCCATCCATGTCACTGAGCCTGCTCTGCCGCCTTGGGGGGCTCCAGACGTGGCTCCCTCCTGCTCCGAGCTCTCTGATAGTGCTTAAAGAGGCCGGTTGGTAGCAGTCCTGCCCGTTGTCCGCATCCATGGGCACGTTCCATGAGGAGCCTCCCGTTGAGCTGCTCGGTGAGCACGGACCCCTCTGTGCTGGGGCTCGGGGGGGGGTCCTTCTGCTTCCAAGGGAGGGGAATGGAAGAGAAACCCCAGTTTGCTTCCTCAGCCTCCCAGCCCTTGGGTATCCCAGTGTGATGGGACAAGGGGGTTCCGGGGCTCCCGCTGCTTCCCTGCGCGTCTCCCAGGGCTGAGCTGCTTTGGGAGCTCGGCTCAGCTTCCTCTGGGGCTCTGGGAAGCGCTTGGCCCCTCTCCTGAGCCCCCAGTCCAGGCCGGGGGATCCTCTGGGATCACCGGAGCTGGGGGGGGGGGGAGGTTCCTGCCGAAGGTGGGACAGGGAAGATCCCGCTGGAGCAAACGGCACCTGGAAAGGTCTGAACCTCGGGAATGTTGGTGCAGGGGCAGCTTGGGCTCTATGCGTGCCCATGGGTGTTAACGGGGGTCCCTCCGTGCTGGATGTGCTGAGCTCCATGTGGGAAGTGACCCGCATGGCCAAGCCCACCCTGGAGCCCGGGGAGGGGATTTGGGAGCCCCAGAGACCCCCATGTGTGGGTCTGGGTGCTCCCTGCACCGATGGGCAGCGTGTCCGGGGTGGAGGAAGGAGCATTTGGGGGCTCCTCCATGGGTGTCAGTGGTGCCAAGGGGGTGTCGCAGCACCTCCCGGGGGGTGTCCGTGCCCCACTGAGCTGTGTCACCCGGGGAGGGGACATCAGGAGGCCCCTTTGTGCCCTCGTGGGGGTGATGTTGGGAAGTGCCCCCCTGGGCTTTCGCTGCCCCTTTCAGCCGAGCCTTAGGGAGAGGAGAAGGGCTCTTGGAGCTCCGTGTCCGTGGGGTTTGGCAGGGAAGCGGCTCTGCCCCACATGCGTGTCCGCAGCAGAGCCCTGCCTGCCTGAGCTGTGCGCTGCTGGCCCCCGGGAGCTCAGCACCGCGCTTAAACCCGCGTCCGAGGCTCCTTGGGTCAGGGATGTGCTGTTCCGGCAGGATGGAGCCGGCAGGACCCGGAGGGGCGCAGCCGTGGGGCGCGCGGTGGGGTGAGCTCCTGCCGTGGGGTGAGCTCCTGCCGGGGCTCCAGCCGGGCTGGAATGGAGCTCCGGGCTGGAATGGAGCTCCGGGCTGGAATGGAGCTCCGGGCTGTGCCGTTGTTCCCCGGGGCTCCCCCCGGGCACTGACACAAGGCCCCGATTGTCCCTTCTCTGGGTTTAAGGGGAGCTTTGTGGCAGGGATGAGACATCCCCACGGCATCGGGTGCGGGGGGAGGCGGGCAGGTTCTGCCCCCCCCATGGGCAGGTTCTGACACCAGTGAGCAGGTTCTGCTCCCCATGGGCAGGTTCTGTCCCCCCTGAGCACGTTCTGCCCCCCATGAGCAGGTTCTGCTCCCCCATGGGCAGGTTCTGCCCCCCCAATGCCAGGTTCTGCCCCCCCATGGGCAGGTTGTGTCCCCCGTGGGCAGGTTCTGCCCCCCCAATGAGCAGGTTGTGTCCCCCATGGGCAGGTTCTGCGCCCCATGGGCAGGTTGTGTCCCCCATGGGCAGGTTCTGCCCCCCATGGGCAGGCTCCCTCCTCATCGCCAGCCGCTGGCACCACGTCACAGACCAGGGGCGTTGTGCAATTTCCTTCCCCTAACTCCCCTGGGCTGGGCTCGACATTCCTTCCGCGCTGCTCGGCTCGGAACCACCCTCTGCTGGGTGAGGGCGCTTCGCCGGAGGAATCCCGGCAGATCCCGGGCACTGCTTGGGAAGAGGGGGTGATCCCCGTGGGTCAGCGCGGCTCCGCCTGGCCGAGGTGGTGCCGTGGGGCCGGGCTCCGTGGGGCCGGGCGCTGGGGCGGGCTGGTTGGACTGGTTGGGTGCCGCACACCCAGTGACTCCTCATGGAAGCGTTGCGGCTCCGGCTCGGCTCGGCCTCCCCTGCCTTTATCTGGGCTGGCTCAGCCCCACCGCTCCCCCCACCCCGGGGAGCTGCTCTTTATCACCCCCCCGCAGGAGCTGGGTCCTGGCCCCGGGGCTGCGGGTGGCTCCGTTCCAGAGCTCCGGCTCTCAGGGCGCTGCCTCCCACCCTCATGTCCTGCAGCCCCATCCCAGTGCGGGCGCTCTGGGTTAGTGCAGGCACAAACCCCCCTTTTGGGGGTCCTTAGGGCAGCCCCAGCACCTCAAGGGGCTGCAGGAAGCCGGGAGAGGGGCTTTGGCCAAGGGATGGAGGGACAGGCCGAGGGGAATGGCTTTAACCTGCCCGAGGGTTCAGGAGCGGTGGGAGGTGCCTGCAGGGCGTTCCCTGGCTCCTGCCCCTGCTTTGGGGTGAGGGTGCCCCGGCAGAGCCCCCCCGAGCGACGGCTTTGGCGGGGCTGGAGGCTTCATCCCGGCCCTGCAGCAGTGCCGAGGGAATGCCAAGGGCTTTGCGTTGGGTTTGCAGCACCGCAGAGGTGCTGAGCACGTCCTGGGTCTGCAGGCTGGGTGAGGGGGCTCCCCAGCTCCTCTTCCCCCGGCAGCTCCATCCTTCTTCATTCCTTGCCCAAAGTAAGTGTCCTCCTGATGGCCACCAGCCTCCAGCAGCTCAGGGTGTCACCGAGCTCTCCGAGTCCTCAGGCTCCGCATTACACCCCAGCTCCTCAGGTGCTGCAGGTCTGAGTCCGAACCTCACCTCGTGTTCCTGCTCGTTCTGCAGCTGAGGAGACCAAAATGAGATCAAATCGAGGGGAGCATGATCCAGGCCCAGCCTTGTTCCTCTGTGCAGCTTGTCTCTGCTGTGTCCGGGGGGGGGTGACAGCCTCCAGGCTCCACCAAACCCCCCCAGAGGAGCAGGAAACGGGGAGAACCTGCTGTGGGAGCTGGGAAAGGTGGATTTGGGGGTTCCTGTCTTCAGGCACGTGCCTGTTGTGTGGTGCTGGCCACGAGTGGAGGTGGGTGCTGCTGGGGTTTGCTGCCCTTTCGTTTGGCCTTCAGGCTTCCTCCTGCCTCTTCCGTGTGCCTGGAAGCTGGAATCAGCTTGGTGTCAGTGGTGCTGATGCCTTACCCTCCTCTTCCTCCTCTCCCCCTGCAGCCTTGCGGCAGCCACTGCTGCAGGGTTGGCACAAGAACCTGGTGGCGTTGGTTGGTTCCTTGTCCCAGATGCCCCCCCAAAACCCCCCGTGGAGTTTCCCCCTCCCCTGGGCCGTGGGGTGGGCCTGTGGCTGCTCCGCTCTCCTCCCCACGGGCGTTTCTCACCTCCTCGTAGTTTGCTCCATGAAACAACTGAAGCGGTTTTGCTGCGAGGAGCAGTTGGAGACAAGCAGCGCCTTGTCCTGAGGGAAGCCACGAGCCTCTGTCCTGGCTCCTGCCCTCCCAGGCAAGGCCCTCCTGGCTCCCCAGGGATGAACGCTGGGCCCTTGCTCTATCCATGTATCCTGCCAGGATCTCAGTGACCTGAGCGTGGGGCAGCCGGGGAGAGCTTCAGTCTCCAAACAGTCTCTGTGAGTGGAGATAACAACCCTAAATGTTATTATTATCAGGGATTCGCAGTATTCCAGAGGCTGGAGCATCCCGAGAGGGGCAGAACGAAGCCTCTGCATCCAGGATCTGTCTTCTCTTGCCTTAATTTAGTTCTTCCCTGATTAGATGTGAGCCACAGATTACCCGAAGGAGGATTTGGGGGGTTTCACCCCCCCCCCCCATATGACGTGCCAAAACGCTGCGTTGGGCTGTGCGTGTTGGAAGACTGGAGCCGTTCCAAGACATCAGGGCCGGGTTCTCCCCCTTCCTAAGTGTGTTTTGGGGAGAGCACGTTGTGTCCCCGGCTTCCCACCCGGCGCAGGGGGGTCTCGGAGTGCTGCAGTTCGAGCTGTCAGCGTCGGCTTATGCAGCTTAACCCCCCCGTGCTGGGCTTAGACTCTGAACATGTGTTGCAAGAGCTGGAAGGGGGCAGGAGCGGCGAGGTTCGGTCCTGGACTTGCTGGCCTGGCTGCAGCGGGAGCAGCGGAATGCTGCTGCGGAGGGCCGGGAAAGTCCAGGCAAGGTTTCCCAGCAGGGCTGAGCGCCGTGGCCTCTGTGCAGGGGCAGTTCCCTCCCTCCTGCCGGTGCGACGGGGCAGACCCAGCCTGTCACTGTCACTCCATGGCCAGGCACAGCCCCTGCGCGCAGGGCCTCGTGGTGCCGGAGCCCCGTCCTGCGGCCGAGCTGCTCCCGGGGGATCCGCCACCGCTGTTCCTGGCAGCAGCTTCTGGTTGTGAGTGTTTCCTCCCGCCTCCGGAGGGGCCCATCCACACGGTTCTGAGGTGTTTGGGGCTGGCACCATCCTTTGGGATCGTTCACACACATCCCGGTGTCTGCTTATAGCTGCTGTGACACGGGTGGGGGTGAGCACATGGCTGCAGCCCTTCCCCTGCTCCTCGCTGTGATGGTCTGGGTGTCCTGGTCTTGCCCGGTGCCACCCTCTCGGTGTGGATCCGCATGGATCTCCATCCAGCCTCCCTGTTTGTGTGACCCCAAAGCCAGTGAGATCATGGAATCTTGGAATGGTTTGTATAGAAAGGACCTTAAAGCTCCTCCAGCTCCAACCCCTGCCCTGGGCAGGGACACCTTCCACTAGAGCAGGTTGCTCCAAGCCCCTGTGTCCAACCTGGCCTTGAACACTGCCAGGGATGGGGCAGCCACAGCTTCTCTGGGCACCCTGCGCCAGCGCCTCAGCACCCTCACAGGGAGGATCAGAGCCGGGCATGGAGCCTGGAATCCCCCATGGCCACAGGGATCACTGGAAGTGCCACCACGGAGCCGTTGGCACCGTGGCCGGTGCCCGAGGGAGCCACGGATCTGTTCCTGGTGGGTTTTGTCCTGTCCTGGCTCCGTTCCTGGGCTGTGCCAGGGCACCACTGACACCTGCTGGTAACGGCACCACGGGGCAGAGGGAGGCCGCCGGGAATCCTGCGTCATTCCCAGCTCCCGCCTTGTGAAACTCCCTCCTGGCTGCAGGAACAGCACCCAGCTGATGGGCCTGCGGCTGGGCTTCAGCCTTGCTCGGCTCCAGCACCTCACTGCGGGTGCTTGGGGTGCTCCCTCCTGCCTAGGAGCTGGAGAAGCAGGGCTTGGAAAGGAGATTTGAGCCCTTTGCTGAGGGTTCTTGTCCCAGCAGGGCTTCCCAAGGGCTGCACCACCAGGAGCATCCCGGTATCCGTGTCTTTGGTCCTGCAGCCCTCTCGTGACATGGCTCTGGAGGAGGTTTTTGGGAATGCTGGCTTTGGAAACCACACTTTGTGATGTTTGTGCTCCCTGTTTAAGAAGCAGCTTCTGGGTACCGGGAAGAGGGGATGGAGCGAGTGAACCTGCATCCTCCCCAGCGCCACGGTGTTCCTCATATCCCCACGGTGTTCCTCACGTCCCCACAGTGTTCCTCACGTCCCCACGGTGTTCCTCACATCCCTATGGTGTTCCTCACGTCCCAACGGTGTTCCTCACATCCCGGGGTCCCTGTGCCGGGATGGCACCTTTCTTCCCATTAACTCATCCCCACCGGGCAGCTGCTGCTGAACAGCATCAGGAGAGCCCCCGGCTGGGTGTTCTTTGGGAAAACTCCCCTTGGCACAGCCTCATTCCCAGCAGTGGGATGGAATTCCATGGACAGCCATAGAGCCGATGGGGACACGTGTGTGCTTTGTGTCAGCCCATGTTCAACCATCACCACGTTCAGGTGGTGATCCCAGTGTGGATCCATCCTGCTCCCAGCCTGATCCCTGCTCCCAGCCTGGCTCCCTGCTTCCATCCTGCTCCCAGCCTGGCTCCCTGCTTGTGAAGGGAAGTTGGTAGGAAAAGGTGAATCTTGGGGCTGGATCCCAGCCCGGAGCCAGCCGGGAACGCTGCTGCCCGGCCGGCGGAAGCATCTTGGCTCCAAGTCTGCCATTAGCCCTGTGGGCAGATGGGAGCTGCAGCCGAGAAGAGCTCCCTGAGCCTCTTGTCTCTGGTTTTCCAGCAGGAAAATAATCCCGCAGCGGAGCTAGGAGGGAAATAAACCGCTCGGGAAGGGTGGATGGGTGATGGGAGCAGCGCAGAGCGCTCAGATGGCCATGGAAACCCTGAGGTTTCCAACCCCCCGAGCCCCCATCCCGATAGGAATGGGTTTGCGTTTGGGAGCTCCTTGGCCTGACCCCGCCGTTCCTATGGCTTTGATGGTTGGGAATTGCTCCTTGGGAGAGGGAGGGACCGCGAGCGGAGCCGGATCACTTTCATCTTTATATAGATCTCCCTCTAAAGCCCTGCGTGTAATCACAGCGACGCAGCGGGGAGATAACATCTTCCCTGACGGATGCTGCTGTCTCCAGCCCGCTTTATTTATGTCTCCCTGTTATTCTGGGGGGGGAATTGTGTCTGCGCTGCAGAAATCCGCCGGGATTGTGGCTTTCCTCGGCTTGTTTGAAAGGGAAAACTGCCTCTTCCAGCCCCAGCCGGGGGCAGGGGGCCGCTGGCACCGCGGGTTCCTGGATGTGTTTTGCTCTTTGCTTTATCTCTGGGATTTGTTGCTGGTTTGGGCGCTGGAATAGCTGGAATAGTTGGCAGGTGGCTGCAGGGCCGGGGGAGGGTGTTTGACCCTGAGATGCGGCTCTTGCTGCTCCTCTGGGCACGAATCACACCAAGCCAGGGGTTCTTTGGGGGAGCTTGGCTTTGCTGGGGGCTGCGGGAGGCCGGGACGGCCCCGGGAAGCGCGGGGGGGAGGTTCCCAGGGCACAAAGCCCAGGGAGAACGCTGGAATGAAGACGTTCCTCTGGCTCAATGAGTGGGGAGAGGCTGCGTGAAGCGCCCCCCCCGCTGTGCCGGTGCGGAGCCCGCCGTGATCCCGGTGTTTTCCCGCTTGCAGGTGACCACGGAGCCCAGCTGGGGCTGCACGGGGCGAGCGGAGACGCGCTGGGGGACGAGAGCGCGGCCGTGGAGGAGGGAGAGACCAGCCCGGACCCACAGCCCCAGCAGGGCCGCAAAGTGCGGCGGGAGGCGTGTACCTGCCCCTACTGCAAGGACAGCGAGGGGAGGTGAGGGGGTGCCGCAGGAGCCCGGCCCGGGGCAGGGCCACAGGCTGGGAGGGGTGGGAAGGGACCTGAAAGCTCCCCCAGCCCCTGCCCCTGCCCCGGGCAGGGACACCTTCCACTAGAGCAGGTTGCTCCAAGCCCCTGTGTCCAACCTGGCCTTGAACACTGCCAGGGATGGGGCAGCCACAGGTCCTCCATTCCAGCATCCCACCACCCTCCTGGTGAAGAATCTCTTCCCAATATCCCATCTAACTCTTCCCTCTTCCAGCTGGAAGCCCAAGCTCCTCATCCCATCCCTCCATCCCTTGTCCAAAGCCCCTCTCCAGGTTTCCTGGAGCCCCTTTAGGCACTGGAGCTGCTCTAAGGTCTCCCCTTCAGGAGCCTTCTCTTCTCCAGGCTGCCCCAGCCCAGCTCTCTCAGCCTGGCTCCAGAGCAGAGCAGCTCCAGCCCTCGCAGCAGCTCCGGGGCCTCCTCTGGCCTCGCTCCAGCAGCTCCACGTCCCTCTGGTGCTGTTGCCCCAGAGCTGGATCAGGACTGCAGGGGGGGTCTCCCCTTCCCGCAGCAGAGGGGCAGGATCCCCTCCCTGACCTGCTGCTCACGCTCTGGGGGTGCAGCCCAGCACACGGGGGGGTTCTGGCCTCAAGCACACACTGAAGCCGGGTCATGGGGAGCTTCTCCTCCCCCAACACCCCAAATCCTTCTCCTCAGTCTGCTTCATCCCATCTCCCTCAGCCTGTGTCTGTGCTGGGATTGCCCCGACCCAGGGGCAGGAACAGGCTGGACCCCCCCCAAAAAGTGCCTTATTTTACCCCATTCTCGCTCTCTCCATTCCCCTGGAGCTTCCAGCGTTGTTTTAACTCTGTCCCTCGACCTCTCTTCCTCAGGAGCTCTGGGGATCCAGGGAAGAAGAAGCAGCACATCTGCCACATCCCGGGCTGCGGGAAGGTGTACGGCAAAACCTCGCACCTCCGGGCTCACCTGCGGTGGCACACGGGGGAGAGACCCTTCGTCTGCAGCTGGGTGCTCTGCGGGAAGCGCTTCACCCGGAGCGACGAGCTGCAGCGGCACAAGCGCACGCACACAGGTCAGGATCCGCAGGGACCGGGCTGCTGCTGCCCCGGGCCCAGCACCCTCTTCCCAGGCCTGGGCTGCGCGCGGGGAACCGGCCCCTTCTTCTCATAGAATCATGGAATCCCGGAGTGGGTTGGGATGAAGGGACCTTAAAGCTGCTGCAGCCCCAACCCCTGCCCCGGGCAGGGACACCTTCCACTAGAGCAGGTTGCTCCAAGCCCCTGTGTCCAACCTGGCCTTGAACACTGCCAGGGATGGGGCAGCCACAGCTTCTCTGTTCAACCCATTCCAGTGTCCCAGCACCCTCACAGGGAAGAGCTTCTGCCTTATCTCCAACCTGAACTTCCCCTGTTTCAATTTGAACCCATCACCCCTTGTCCTGTCGCTCCAGTCCCTGATGAGGGTCCCTCTGTGGCATCCTTGTAGCCCCCTTCAGACACTGGAAGCTGCTCTGAGGTCTCCAGCAGCTTCTCTTCTCCAGCCCCAATGTTCTCAGCCTGGCTCCTACGGGAGCTGCTCCAGCCCCTGCTCATCCCCGTGGCCTCCTCTGGGCTTGCTCCAGCAGCTCCACATCCTTCTGATGTTGAGGACACCAGCACTGGAGCACCCAGGGGTGTCCCGGGGTGCAGGGTCCCCCCCTGACCCGGAGCTCACGCTCTTTCCCTCCCTCCCTGCAGGGGAGAAGAAGTTCGCCTGCCCGGAGTGCCCCAAGCGCTTCATGCGGAGCGACCACCTCTCCAAGCACATCAAGACCCACCAGAACAAGAAGGGCGGCGCTGCCAACGCCGTGGCCATGAACGTCTCCGCCGTCCCCATGGACACGGGCGCCGCGGCGGAGGGGAACGGCGGCGCCACCCCCTCTGCCCTCATCGCCACCAACATGGTGGCCATGGAAGCCATCTGCCCCGAGGGCATCGCGCGCCTGGCCAGCAGCGGCATCAACGTCATGCAAGTGGCCGACCTCCAGTCCATCAACATCAGCGGCAACGGCTTCTGAGGGCACACGGCGGCACCGGGGCCGCAGCCGGGACCTGCCGCCGGCCCCCGGGCTCCCGCAGCACGACAGCTTCCCATGGGATCGCGCTGGAGCTGCTCCGGGGCCGCTGACCACACACACGAAGGCCAGAGCTATATATATATATTTTTTAATTTCAGCTTCACCTTATTATTTGTTGGGTTCCCCCCTTTTTTTCCCCTCCCCCCCCCCCCCCCATTTCACTCCCTGGTTTCCCTCCCCAGCATTCCCGGGATGCGCTCCCGTAGCTTTAGCCTTCGATGCCATCATGCCTTGGGAAAATATATGATTCTCAAATTAACTTTTTAGCAAAGAAAAAAAACCAACAAAAAGGAGGAAAAAAAAGAAAAGGAAAGGAAAAAAAAAATACAAAAGAAAAGACAAAAAAAAAAAGCTTCAGAAGAAATAAGGAACAACCCCCCCTCCCCCCCCCCCAAAAAGTGATTCTATATTATTATATATATATAAAGTGTAAAGCGGGCTCGTGGGAGAGAGCAGAGGTTCTGCTGCGACCAGGACGTGGTCTCTTTGATGCCTTACGTGGGGACAGGCCGAGCCGGGGGGGCTGAGCTGCTCCGTGATTCCTTTTTATAGCAAAACCCTTGGAAAAGAGGAAAACCGCCCCCCCCCGCCCCCGCCCCGCCCCCCCCCCCCCGGGCTCTTTTGTGCCTCCTGCTCTGGGGCTGTCTCTGCGTTCCCTGGAGCTGGGTGAGGTTTGGCTTCGCTTCCCCCCCTCTTTGTACAAACCCCCCCCCCTCTCCCTGGGCTTCCCCATGGGGGGTTCCAACCAGCTTCCTTTGGGAAGATCCCTCTTCCCGCAGTTTTCCCCCGCGGAATGGAGGGTTCAGGGCTCGGCTGGAGCTCGGGGGGTCACAGCCACGGCTCCAGAGGGTCTCCTCAGGGAAAATGGCTCGTTTTCCTTCACCCACTGCTGGACTTCAGAGGAACGAGCCCCCAAACCAGCCCCTCCGGAGCTGAGCCGCAGGAGGCGGCGCTTTTCCACCCGGGATCATCCCCGGGCTGAGGGTGAAGCACTGAGGGGACACGGGATGGGGCCGGAGGCAGCTCCCCCAACCCAGTCCTCTTGGAGATGGGGCAGCTCAGGGAGAACCCAGTTGGTTTTCCAGGCTCCGGCGTCTCCCACCCCGGGGTGGCCCCGGGCGCCTTCCTCCCCCAGCCTCCTCCTCCTGCTGCAGGGCGCTGCGCGCACGCGGCCCCCCCGTTCCCGCGGGGATTTGATCTCAGGGTGCTGCAGCGGGATTGCATTCCCCAAACCCGGCAGCGGCGGGGCCGGGGTCCCCCCCGCCCTCCCCATGGCATCGGGATCCCTGTGCTGAGCAGGGATGTGGGGCGAGGGCAGCGCGAAGAGGGGCTGAGCTGCAGAGGGGGCAGAGGGGTAGGAATGACCTGGGATGGGAAAACCAGCCCCCGATGGGAAAACCAGCCCCCGATGGGAGCTGGGAGAAGGTCTTGGGCTCATGGTGGTGGTTGGAGAGGACGAGGTGGCCCCTGGTGGCCACATCTCGCTGCGTTTGGGTCGTGGTGTCACCGCCTTTGCCCATGGGGGGAAGCTGGTGCGGAGGTGAGGAGCCCGTGGACTTGGCTCCATGAATCCCACCCAGGGGTGTCTTCCTGTGTCCCACCAACAGTGTCTTCCCCATCCAACCCAACAGCGTCTTCTCAATTCAACCCAACAGTGTCTTCCCAATCCAACCCAATGATACCTTCTTCCAAATCCAACCCAACAGTGTCTTCCCAATCCAACCCAATGATACCTTCTTCCCAATCCAACCCAACAGCATCTTCCCAATCCAACCCAACAGCGTCTTCCCAATCCAACCCAACAGCATCTTCCCAATCCAACCCAACAGTGTCTTCCCAATCCAACCCAACAGCGTCTTCCCAATCCAACCCAACAGCGTCTTCCCAATCCAACCCAACAGTGTCTTCCCAATCCAACCCAACAGCGTCTTCCCAATCCAACCCAACAGCGTCTTCCCAATCCAACCCAACAGCGTCTTCCCAATCCAACCCAACAGTGTCTTCCCAATCCAACCCAACAGTGTCTTCCCAATCCAACCTAACAGCATCTTCCCAATCCAACCCAATAATATCTTCTTCCAAGTCCAACCCAACAGCGTCTTCCCAATCCAACCCAACAGTGTCTTCCCAATCCAACCCAACAGCGTCTTCCCAATCCAACCCAATAATATCTTCTTCCAAGTCCAACCCAACAGCGTCTTCCCAATCCAACCCAACAGCATCTTCCCAATCCTACCCAATGATATCTTCTTCCAAGTCCAACCCAACAGTGTCTTCCCAATCCATCCCAGAGACATCTCCCGTCCATCCCACCGGTGTCTTCCTCCCACCCAACGCTCCATCTTTGTCCCTCTCTCATTCCCAGAACCACGTTGCTTCCCTTCCTTTGGGATAAGCCGGGAACATCCCGTGCTGCCGCCCCATTCCCATCCCCACAACCACCACGTGCACCTCACGGACGCCCAAAGCCCTCCGCCAGGCTGGAACCTCCTCTTGGAGCCGCATTAACCCACCAGGCCCCCCCCCGGGAAAGCCAGATCCCTGCTCCGGAGCCCCGGAACGCGGCCGGGATTGTCCCGTTGGCTCCGGCCCCGGCAGCGGGGGGGCAGCTCCTCGCCCCCCCCCTCGTGCTCTCTCCCTCGAGGGATATTTTTGCATTTGTATATTTTTATATAGGAATTTGAGCATTTGTATTTTAATAACCTGTGAAGCACTAAAAGCTCCTCGTGCCCCCCCCCGCCCCCCCCCCCCCGACTGGGAATTTCAATAGGAAACAGCAATTTGGGGTCATTCACCACCAAAACATCCACTTTTTCTGCCCCTTTCCCACCCCCCCCCATTGGGCTCCCCCCAATCCTACCCCCACACCCCCAGCAGGAATCAAGTGCCAAACCCGTGTCCCACCGAGGTTTTGGGGTGTCCTTGTGTGCCCCCCCTTTCCCCCCCCCTCCCAGTGACGTTCCCATTGGCCCTGATGGAGTTTAATTTTCCTATGGAAACGTGGATGGGGAGGTTTGGGGGTGCGGGGGGGGGGCTCCTGCGGGGCTCAGGGTGCTGCCCCCCCCCCCCCGTGTTCTGGGGTCAGAGGATTTGGGGGGTTCAGAGGGTTTTGGGGGGGGACCAGTGGATTTTGGGGGCTGCTCCCAGTGCTGGGGGGGCCCATTCACCCCAATGTGGGTCTGCAGCACCCACATCCTTACCCTGCTCTGTGCCCCCCAACACCCCCACAGCCCCCCCCCAAACACCCCCAACCCCTCCCAGGGTGATGGGGGGGGGACACCCACAAACGTGCCTTGATAAGGGGGTGACAGGCTGGGGCCGAGCCCCCCCCCCCCGATTTCTACCCCCCCCGGGGTTGGGGGCAGCACTGGGGTCCCCATGGCTGTAACCCGGGGGCCGGGGGTGGTGTCTATGCAGTGGGGGGGCGATGGGGGGGTCCTGCCCCCCCGCACTGGCAATAATTCATTACTCTCTTATCAAGACTGTTGGGTCTCTGTGATTTCGGGGGGGTCGCGGCCGATGGAATAACACCCAAAAGGCGATTTTTTTTGGGGGGGGGTGTGTGATTTTGGGGTTATTTTTGTCCCAAAGTGCTATTTTTTTGTACAAAGGATGAAAATGTGAGGGGGGGGGTCGGGGGGGGCCTTTGTAAATGGGGAACAGCGATTTGGGGGGGTTTTGTAATAAAGACGAGTCGCTGGCGTGGTCTGGAGCTGTGATGGGGGAAACTGAGGCACGGGGGGGTTCGGGGGGGGGACAGGGACTATGTGGGGCTATGGGGGGGGACACAGGCACTGTGTGGGGCTATGGGGGGGCGGAACAGGCACCATGTGGGGCGATGGGGGGGGGAACAGGCACTCTGTGGGGCTATGGGGGGGGGAACAAGCACTCTGTGGGGCTCGGGGGGGGGCTGGATCCCACCGGGGCCCCCCCATCCCATCCCACCCCATTCCCCTCCCCGCTGCGGGGGCTGCTCCTTCCTCCTCCTCCTCCTCCCGGGGCTGCTTCCCTCTTCCCGCATCCTGCCCGCTCCATCCCGGAGGCTCCCATGGGGCACCCAGGTGGGTGCTGGGGACCCCCCCCATGGGGGGTGATGATAGGGTGGGGGGTGGGGGGGTGTGAGGGTGTTTGGTGGTGGGGGGGGTTTGGAGCCCTCCCCCCCCACGCTCCGACCCCCCCCCCCAGGTCCCCGCAATCTCAGCTGCGTCTCCTACAAGCACCCCAGTGTGCGGGGGGGGCTGGGGGGCGCGGGGGGGGCCACGGCGCGGACCGTGCGCTGCCCCCCCGGCCAGTGCTGCATCGGGATCTGGAACCAGAGCCACGCGCTGGTGCAGGGTGAGCCCCCCCCGGCACCGGGATGGGGGGGCTCATGCTGAGCGGGGGGGCCCGATCCTGCCCGGGGGGTGCTGGGGCTGCTCCTGCCCTCGGGGGGGGCAGGTTTGGGGCTGGGAACCACCGCCCCCCCCCCCCGGGGTCCATTCCCAGCTGCTGCTGCCGAGCCTGACCTTGGCCTTGAGCAGCGGCTACAGCGGAGCCGGGAGCGCGGGGGGGGCGGCCGGGGGGGCCATGGGGAGGGGGGAGTCGGGGAAGGGGTCTCGGGGGGGGTATCGGATGGGGGGTCCCAGGACGGGTCCTTGGGGGGGTGGGTGCCGGGGGGGTGTCCATAGGGAGATCCGGGGGGGGGGGCCCGGTGAGGGGGGGTCGCGGTGAGGGGGACTCCTGGGCAAGGTGGTCCTTGGGGAGGGGCACGGGGGGGGGGGGGGCCCGGTGAGGGGCGTCCCGGTTAAGGAGAAGATCCGGGGGGGGTCCCGGTTAACGGGGATCCCAGTGAGGGGGGGTCCCGGGCATGGGGGTCCTTGGGGAGGGGTCCCGGGGGGGAGTCCCGGTTAAAGGGGGTTCCGGTTAAGGGGGAGATCGGATGGGGGGTCCCGGTTAAGGGGGGTCCCGGTGAGGGGGGTCCCGGGCATGGGGGTCCTTGGGGAGGACGGGGTCCGGGGGGGGGTCCCGGCGAGGGGCGTCCCGGTTAAGGGGGAGATCCGGGGGGGTCCTGGTTAAGGGGGGTCCCGGTGAGGGGGGGTCCCGGTTAAGGGGTTCCCGATTAAAGGGGGGTTCCCGGTTAAGGGGGTCCCGGGAGGGGTGGGTCCCGGTGGGGGGGGTCCCGGTGGGGGGGTCCCCGTTCCCGGTGCCAGCGCCGCTGCCCGCAGGCTGCTGGGGGGGCGGGGGGGCCGCCTGCCCCTCTGCCCTGTGCACCCCCAGCCCCGCGGGGCCCCCCGGCGGCGCCGTCCTCGTCTGCCTCTGCCGCGGCCACCTCTGCAACGGCAACGGGAGCGGCCCCGGGAGCGGCCCCGGGAGCGCGGCGCGCCCGGCGCCGGGGGGGGCCCGGCACGGACCCGGTACCGCGGGGGCAATGGGGGGCAATGGGGGGCACGGGGGGGGGGGTGCGCTGGGGCCAGGGGGTGCGGGGGACACTTGGGGGGGACCCTGAGACCTTCAGGGGAGCCATGGGGGGCGGTTTGGGACCCTTAGGGGACCCCCAGGGATGGGATAGGGGACCCATAGGGGACCCGTGGGGGGAGTGGGGGCCCCATGGGGAGGGACATGGGACCCATAGGGAACGTTTGAGGGACTGGGAGACCCGTGGGGGGACCCGTGGGAGAACTGGGGGGCCCATGGGGGGGTTGGTCCTGAGACCCTTAGAGGACCTATAGGGGGATGTGGGACCCATGGCGGGGCTGGAGGGGGGCTTGGGACCCATAGGTGATGTGTAGGGGTGGGACATGGCACCCATAGGGCACCTGTGGGGACTGGGGGATCTGGGAGGGGGGGTCCTGGGATCTATAGGGGACCTCTATGGGGCTGGGGAACCCCTGGGAGCCGGTGTCACCGCAGCCTCTGTCCCCAGGGCCCGGCCGCGCAGGGTCCCTGTGGCTGTGGGGCGCTGGACCCCTCCTCATCCTCCTCACCTGCCTCTTTGTCCTCGGTAGGGAGGGGGGCACGGGGTGGGGGGGGACATGGGGACCCCCGGGCACAGGCCCTGGTGTCCCCCAGTGCGGCTCCTCTGGGGTCTGGGGGGGCCCAGATGTGTCACCGTGTCCCCGGGGCAGGGGGGTCCCCAATGGCCAGTGGATGCAGGGATCCAATGGGGAGGTCCTGGGGGTCCCCTGCTCCTGCGTCCCTCATTATGGGGGTCCCGGGTGTGGGGGTCCCTGTGACCCACATATCCCTGTTGCAGGGCTGAGACGGGCCAGGGCCCACAGGGGGCGGCCGCCTCGGGGGACCGGGCCCCCCCCCGAGCCCCCCAGCCCGGAGCTGCCTGCGCTGCGCTTCCTGCAGGTGGGGGGCACCCCGCGGGGCGAGGGGCACCCATGGGGGGGCACCCATAGGGGGGGACCCATGGTTGGGGGGTGAACCACCCAAATGGGAAGGTGGTTAAAGGGGAAATGCTGGGGGGAGCACCCGTTTGGGGGCACCCGTATGGGGAGGGGACTGGGGGGGCACCCATGGGGTGGTACAGGGAAGCAGGGGGTGAGGGTTCAGGGGGGCTCAGGGCTGGGGATGGTGGGTTTGGAGTGACTGGGGTGGGGGCACCCGTGGGTGCCGGGGGACCCTGGGCGTGGGGGTCCCTGTGTGGGGGTGTCCCCGTCCCTGGGTGTCCCCTCATGGTGCTGCAGCGGGGCCGGTTCTCAGCCATGTGGCCCAATGGGTCCCAGTGCTATGGGGGGTCCCTATGCTGGTGCTATGGGGGTCCGTGTCCCGGTGCTGTGGGGGGTCCCTATCCCAGTGCTATGAGGGTCCCTATCCTGGTGCTATGGGGGGTCCGTGTCCCGTTGCTGTGGGAGGTCCCTATCGCGGTGCTGTGGGGGAGTCCCTATCCCGGTGCTATAGGGGGTTCCTGTCCATGGGGGGGCGCTGTATACCGGTGCTGTGGGTGTCCCTGTGCTATGGGTGTCCGGGTGCTATGGGGGGGTCTCTGTGCTATGGGTGTCCCAGTGTTATGGGGTGTCCCTGCCCATGGGTGTTGCTGTGCTATGGGTGTCCCTGTGCTATGGGTGTCCCTGCCCATGGATGTCCCTGCCCGTGGGTGTCCCTGCGCTATGGGTGTCCCTGCCCATGGGTGTCCCTGACTATGGGTGTGCTGTGCTATGGGTGTCCCTGTGTTATGGGTGTCCCTGCTCATGGGTGTCCCTGCCCATGGGTGCCCCTGTGCTATGGGTGTCCCTGTGTTATGGGTGTCCCTGCCCATGGGTGTCCCTGCCCATGGGTGCCCCTGTGCTATGGGGTGTCCCTGCCCATGGGTGTGTTGTGCTATGGGTGTCCCTGCCCATGGGTGCCGCTGTGCTGTGGGTGCCCTGTGCTATGGTTGTCCCTGCCCATGGGTGTGCTGTGCTATGGGGTGTCTCTGTGTTATGGGTGTCCCTGCCCATCGGTGTGCTGTGCTATGGGTGTCCCTGCGCTATGGGTGTCCCTGCCCATGGGTGTGCTGTGCTATGGGTGTCCCTGTGCTATGGGTGTCCCTGCCCATGGGTGCGCTGTGCTATGGGTGCCCCGTGCTGTGGGTGCCCCTGTGCTATGGGTGCCCTGTTCTATGGGGTGCGCTGTGCTCTGGGTGCCCCGTGCTATGGGTGTCTCTGTTCTATGGGGTGCGCTGTGCTCTGGGTGCCCCGTGCTATGGGTGTCTCTGTTCTATGGGGTGCGCTGTGCTCTGGGTGCCCCGTGCTATGGGTGTCTCTGTGCTCTGGGTGCCCGCGCTCCGGGTGCCGCAGGTGCTGCAGCGGGGCCGGTTCTCGGCGGTGTGGCGCGGGTCCCTGCGCCACCGGCCCGTGGCCATCAAGGCGTTCGCGGCGGGCGGGGCCGAGCGGTTCGCGGCGGAGCGCGCGGTGCACGCGCTGCCCCTCATGGAGCACCAGAACGTCGCGCGGCTGCTGGGGGCGCGCGGGGCGGGGCCGCGCGCCGGGGGGGGGCTCCTCGTGCTGCAGCTGTACCCCGCGGTGAGCGCGGGAACGGGCGGGGCGGGCGGGGGCGGGCGGGAACGGGCCTGGAACGGGTGGGAATGGGACTGGAATGGGCGGGAACGGGCCTGGAATGGGCGGGAACGGGAGGGAACGGGGCTGGAACGGGCGGGAATGGGACTGGAATGGGCGGGAACGGGCCTGGAATGGGCGGGAACGGGAGGGAACGGGGCTGGAACGGGTGGGAATGGGACTGGAATGGGCGGGAACGGGCCTGGAATGGGCCGGGAATGGGCGGGAACGGGCAGGAATGGGCCTGGAATGGGCAGGAATGGGCCTGGAATGGGCAGAAATGGGCCTGAAACGGGCCTGGAACGGGTGGGAATGGGCAGGAACGGGAGGGAATGGGTGGGGACGGGCCTGGAACGGGGGGGGACAGGCCTGGAATGGATGGGAATGGGCGGGAATAGGCCTGGAACGGGTGGGAACGGGACTGGAATGGGCGGGAACGGGCCTGGAATGGGTGGGAATGGGCCTGGAACAGGCCTGGAATGGGCGGGAACGGGCCGGAAACGGGGCTGGAACGGGTGGGAATGGGCCGGGAACGGGTGGGGACGGGCCTGGAACGGGCGGGGACAGGCCTGGAATGGATGGGAACAGGCGGGAATGGGCCTGGAACAGGGAGGAACGGGACTGGAATGGGCGGGAACGGGCGGGAACAGGCGGGGATGGACCTGGAACAGGCCTGGAATGGGCAGGAACGGGCCGGGAACGGGGCTGGAATGGGCGGGAATGGGCCTGGAATGGGCGGGAACTGGTGGGAACGGGGCTGGAATGGGCGGTAATGGGACTGGAACAGGCGGGAATGGGCCTGGGACGGGTGGGGACGGGCCTTGAATGGGCAAGAACAGGCGGGAATGGGCGGGGACGGGCGGGAATGGAGTGAATGGGTATGAATGGAGTGAATGAGGAGAAAGGGGGTGAATGAGGAGAAAGGGGGTGAATGAGTGTGAGTGTGAATGGGGGGAATGGGCATGTGAATGGGTGTGAATGGGTGTGGAAGGTGTGAACATGGGTGTATATGGGCTGCTGAGGGTTCACATGGGGTGCTGGGGTGCACACGGGTGCACACGGGTGCATATGGGGTGCTGGGGTTCACGCGGGTGCACATGGGCTCACACAGGTGCCCATGGGCTCACACGGGTGCACACGGGGTGCTGGTGCTGTTCAGGGTGCACATGCGTGTGCCCGAGCTGCTGCTCGTGGCCGCGCACACACCAACACAGGGGAAAGGGGGGGACCTGGGGGGAGATGCCGCATGTCCCCACACGTGTGTGGTGCGTGTGTCCTCACACGTGTCCCCACGCGTGTCCGCAGGGCTCGCTGCGGCAGTTCCTGGCGCAGCACGTGGGCACATGGGCCGGCAGCGTGCGCCTCGCGCTGTCCCTGGCCCGGGGCTTGGCCTTCCTGCACCAGGAGCTGTGGCGCGATGGTGAGCACCAGCGCAGCGAGCTGTGCCCCTGCGGGGTGTCCCCCCCACAACACCCCCCGTGTCACCCCCGTGTCCCCCCCAGGCCTGTACAAGCCCAGCGTGGTGCACCGGGACCTGAGCAGCCAGAACGTGCTGGTGCGGGACGACGGCACCTGCGCCATCGGCGACTTCGGGCTGGCGCTGGCGCTGCCACCGCGCACCCAGGGGGGAGCCGCGGTCCCGCGCGGGGGGCCCATCCGCAAGGCAGGGGATAGGGATGGGATGGGGTGGGGATGCAGATGGAGATGGGGATGGGGATGAGGACAGGGATAGGATTGTGCAGGGATGGGGATGGGATGGGGATGGGAACAAAGATGGGGACAGGGATGGGGATGAGGTTGCAGATGGAGATGGGGATAGAGGTGAGGACAGGGATAGGATTGAGACAGGGATGAGGATGGGATGGGATGGGATGGGATGGGATGGGGATGAGGATGGGGATGGAGATGGGGATGGAGATGGGGATGAGGACAGGGATAGGAGATGGGGATGAGGACAGGGATAGGACTGAGGCAGGGATGGGAATGGGATGGGGATGGAGATGAGGATGGGGATGGAGATGGGGATGGGGATGAGGACAGGGATAGGACTGAGGCAGGGATGGGGATGGGATGGGATGGGATGGGGATGCAGATGGAGATGGGGACGGGGATGAGGACAGGGGTAGGATTGAGACAGGGATGGGATGGGATGTGGTGGGGATGGAGATGAGGGGGGGATGGAGATGAGGATGGGAATCGAGATGGGGATGGAGATGAGGACAGGGATAGGATTGAGGCAGGGATGGGGATGGGATGGGGATGGAGATGAGCATGCAGATGGAGATGGAGATGAGGACAGGGATTGGATTGAGACAGGGTTGGGGATGGGATGGGAATGGAGATGGGGATGGGAGGGGGGTGGGGATGGGATGGGAATGGAGATGAGGACAGGGATAGGATTGAGGCAGGGATGGGACTGGGATGGGCATGGGAGCAAGGATAGGGACAGGGACGGGCCCCGTGCATGCTGCTGGCAGGGTGGTTCAGGGGCAAAGTGCAGCCCTGGAGCAGGCTGAGCCCTTGTGCACATGAACACACCCCCCGGTGCGGGACTCATCCTGTGCACACCCCCCCCTGGTGCGGGGCCCTCCTGGTGCCCCGGTGTGACTGTGGGTGCCGCAGGCGGGCACGCAGCGGTACTTGGCCCCCGAGATCCTGGACGAGAGCCTGGACCTGCGCGCCTGGGGCCGGGCGCTGCGACAGGCGGATGTGTACGCGCTGGCGCTGCTGCTCTGGGAGATCCTGTCCCGCTGCCAGGCCCTGAGCCCCGGTCAGCACCCATGGGTGCCGCCCCCCCACCCCCCGCCCCGGGACCCTCGCCCCGCGCTGACCCGCTCCGTCCCGCAGGCGCCCCGGTGCCCGCGTTCCGGTTGGCGTACGAGGCCGAGCTGGGCGCCAGCCCCACGGGGGCGCAGCTCCGCCGCTTGGCCGTGGACGAGCGGCGCCGGCCGCTGATCCCCCCCGCCTGGCACCGAGCCCCCCAGGTCAGCCCCGGCCCGCACCCATGGGGGTGCCATGGGGTGCTCATGGGCAGGGGGTACAGTGGGGGGTCGTGCCCGGGGGTCGCAGGGGTGTGCGGGGTGATCTGGGGTGCCCGTGATTGAGGGGGTCCCTGTCTGGGTTCCCTGCGGTGTTTGGGGGTGTCCGGGGTGCCCATGATGGGGGGGTCCTTGTCTGAGTGCCCCGGGGTGTTTCGGGGTGCCCATGATGGGGGGGTCACTACCCAGCTCCCCAGGGGTGTTTGGGGGTGCTATGGGGTGACCCGGGGGGTCCATGCCCAGAGAGTCCCAGGGGTGTTTAGAGGTGCCCAGGGGGGTCCCTGCCGTGGGGGGGGTCCCTGTCCGGGGGGGTGTCCCTATTTGGGGGTGTCATATCCAGGGGGGTCCCCTCTGAGCCCCGGGAGTCCCGCAGCCCGGGGGGGGGGTGTCACTGTTTGGGGGCTTCCTCAGCCGGGGGGAGGGGGTGTCACTGTTTGGGGGGGTCCCGCAGCCTGGGGGGGGTGTCACTGTTTTGGGGGGGTCCCGCAGCCCGGGGGGGGGTGTCACTGTTTTGGGGGGGGTGTCACTGTTTTGGGGGGTCCCGCAGCCCCGGGGGGGGTGTCACTGTTTTGGGGGGGTGTCACTGTTTTGGGGGTGGGGTGTCACTGTTTGGGGGGGTCCCGCAGCCCGGGGGGGCGCTGCCGGAGCTGCTCGAGGACTGTTGGGACCCCGACCCCGAGGCGCGGCTCTCGGCCGAGCGCGTCCTGCAGCGGCTGCAGCGCCTGGCGCAGGGCGACTGACCCGCGCGGGGGGGGCACCCGAGGCCACGCCCCCCCGCGGAGCCACGCCCCCCGAGGCCACGCCCCCCGCCCGCTTCCTGCCGGGCGGGGCCAAGGTCGGAGCGAAGGCGGAAGGTGCGAACGGAGCTGCCCCCCCCCCCATCCCAAACCCCCCCCTTTGCACCCCAAAACCCACCCTGTGAACCCCGACCCCCCCCGAACCCCCAAACCCACCCCCGTGCACCCCATGACCCCCCCCTGTGCACCCCCAAACCCACCCGTTTTACCCCTAAAACCCCCCTGTGAACCCCCAAAACCCCCCCTGTGAACCCCCAAACCCCCCTGTGAACCCCCAGACCCACCGTTTGGACCCCTAAACCCCCCCGTGCCCCCCTCAATCCACCCTGTCAACCCCCAAACCCCTCCTTTGCACCCCCAACCCCACCCTGCGCACCCCCAAACCCCCCCCGTGCACCCCATAACTCCCCCTGTGAACCCCCAAACCCCCTTGTGCACCCCGTAACCCCCCCCGTGTCCCCCCAAACCCACCCTTTGGACCCTCAAATCCCCCCTGTACCCCCCCAATCAACCCTGTGAACCACCAAACCCCCCCTTTGGACCCTCAAATCCCCCCTGTACCCCCCCAATCAACCCTGTGAACCACCAAACCCCCCCTTTGCACCCCATAACCCCCCCCTGTGCACCCCCAAATCCACCCTTTGGGCCCTCAAACCCCCCGTTTCCCCCCCAATCCACCCTGTGAACCCCCAAACCCCCCCTGTGCCCCCCCAAATCCACCCTTTGCACCCCCAAACCCCCTCTTTGCACCCTCAACCCCCCCCGTGCAGCCCATAACCCCCCCGTGCACCCCAAATCCACCCTCTGCACCCCATAACCCTCCCGAACCCCAAACCCCCCGTGCACCCCCGTAACCAACCCCAAACCCCCCCGAACCCCAAAACCCCCTTTGCACCCCATAACTCCTCCTTTGCACCCCAACCCCCCTGAACCCCAAACCCCCCCTTTGCACCCCAAACCCCCCCCTGCACCCCCAAACCCCCCGAACCCCAAAACCCGCTTTGCACCCCAAATCCCCCCGAGCACCCCCAAACTTACCCTGTGCCCCCCCACTGACCCCCTGTGCCTCCCCCCCAGGTCCTGGAGCTGGCCCCCCCATGTGGAACCCGAATGCAGGTAAAGGGGGGGGGGGGACACCCCCAGGTTTGGGGGCTGCCGTGACCCCCCCCTGCCCCCCCCGGGCAGTGAGGGGGTTGGGGTCCCCCCCCTCAATTTTCTCTCCCCCCCTCCAGGGCCACCGCCCCCCAACCCCCTGCACCCCCCAAACCCCGTGTGCCCCTCCCCACTTCCCGGGCCCGTGCTCCCCAACCTCGTGCCCACCCCCCCCCCACCGGGGGGGCCTGGGCACCCCTCGTTTCCCCCTGGGCCCCCCCCCCCGGGGCCCCCCCCCTCCTCCATGGGGCCCCCCCCGGGGTGCCCCCCCCCCCCCCATGGTACCTCCCCCACATCCCCCCCCCCCGGGGCACCACGTCCCCCCCCCCCGGGGTGCCCCCCCCATTTCCATCCCCCCCCCCGGGGTACCCCCCATGTACCCTCCTGTGCTGGACAAGAAAGCAGAGAAGAAGATGAGGAAGAAGATGAAGAAGGCTCACAAGAAGCACAAGGTGATGGGGGGGGACACACACACACGGGGGGGGACACTTGGGGGTCACCCCCCCCCAGGGTGCTCATGTCTGTCCTGTGCCCCCCCCCGCAGCGCTCTTCATCCTCCTCCTCCAGCAGCGACTCCGACTGAGGCCCCCGTCGGGGGCCAATGGCCACCTCCTGCCGTGGCCACCCGTGTCCAGCCGTGACCATCCCGTGTTCTCCCGTGACCGCCCCGTGTGCCCCCAGCCCCCTGGGACCACCCGTGTCCATGGCCAGGCATGACCACCCGTGTCCGCCTGGGATCTCGTGTGTCCATCCATGACCATCCATGACCATCCGTGACCATCCATGACCATCCATGAGCTTCTGTGTCCACCCATGACCGTCGCTGGGAAGACCTCCCATGACCACCAGTGTGAAGCCATGACCACCCATGACCACGTGGGACCTGCATCTATGACCATGCATGACCAGCTTCTGTGTCCACCCGTGAGCTTCTGTGTCCACCCATGAGCTTCCGTGTCCACCCATGACCACCCGTGACCTTCAGCTGGGACCTCCCATGTCCAGCCACGACCACACATGACCAAGCAGGACCTCCCGTGTCCACCTGGGATCTCATGTGTCCGTCCATGACCACTCGTGAGCTCCTGTGTCCACCCATGACTGTCCCTATGAAGACCTCCCATGACCACCAGTGTGAAGCCATGACCACCCATGACCACGTGGGACCTGCATCTATGACCATGCATGACCAGCTTCTGTGTCCACCCGTGTCCAGCCATGACCACACATGACCACACATGACCAAGCAGGACCTCCCGTGTCCACCTGGGATCTCATGTGTCCATCCATGACCACGCGTGACCGACCAGGACCTCCCGTGTCCTGGTGCCCCCCATGTCCCCTCACCCCGCAGGCAGGCCCTGGGTGCTGGGGGGTGCTGGGGGGCGCTGGGGGGTGCTGGGGTGCCCCCTCTGTCCCCCAATAAAGCCCTGGGACCCCCCCACTGTGTCAGTGTCTTCTTTGCGCCGTTGGGGGGGGACACAACCCCCCATCAGCACGGGGGGGTGGGGGGAAACCTGCCCCTTGGGCCCCCAACCTACCCCCACCCCGCTTCCTTCTTGCCCCCTTTGCCCCCCTTTATTGCCCCCCTCCAGCCCCCCATTGCCCCCCAATACCCCTGTTGCCACCTATTCCCCCCCCAATCCTGCATTAGTCCCTTCTTGCCCCATTGGCCCCCCATTATTGCCCCCTCCAGAGCCCCCATTGCCCCCCATTATTGCCCCTCCAGAGCCCCCATTACCCCCTTCTTGCCCCCCATTATTGCCCCCTCCAGAGCCCCCATCGCCCCCCACAGCCCCTTGCCCCCCCTTGCTCCCTGTTATTGCCCCCTAGCAGCCCCCCATGCCCCCATTACTCCCCCGTTACCCCCTATTGTCCTCTTGCCTCACTTATACCGCCTTATTGCCCCCGTCCAGCCCCCCATTGCCCCCCCTGGCCCCCATTGCCCCCTTCTTGCCCCCATTATTGCCCCCTCCAGCCCCCCATTGCCCCCCATGCCCCTATTACTCCCCCATTACCCCCATTGTCCTCTTCTTGCTCCACTCATACCCCCTTATTGCCCCCTTATACCCCTTATTGCCCCCTTATACCCCCTTATACCCCCTTCTTGACCCCCTTCTTGCCCCTCCAGCCCCCCATTTCCCCCATTGCCACCTTCTTGCCCCCATTACTCCCCCATTGTCCTCTTCTTGATCCCCCTTATACCCCCTTATCGCCCCCTTATACCCCCTTCTTGACCCCCGTCTACCCCCTTATTGCTCCCTTACACCCCCTTATACCCCCTTCTCGACCCCTTATACCCCCTTCTACCCCCTTATTGCCTCCTTATACCCCCTTCTTGCCCCCCTCCAGCCCCCCATTGCCCCCCATGCCCCCATTACTCCCCCATTACCCCCATTGTCCTCTTCTTGCTCCACTCATACCCCCTTATTGCCTCCTTATACCACCTTCTTGACCCCCTTTACCCCCTTATACCCCCTTCTTGCCCCCTTATACCCCCTTATTGCCCCCTTCTACCGCCTTCTTGCCCCCCTTCTTGCCCCCCTCCAGCCCCCCCATTGCCCCCCACGCCCCCATTACTCCCCTATTACCCCCATTGTCCTCTTCACCCCCTTCTTGCCCCCACCCTCCATTCCCTCCTTCTAACCCCATCCCCCCCGGCCCCCCCCGCGCGCGTGCCCGCGGGCGGGGCGCGGTGCCCGCTCTGTCCCCGCCCCCGCCGCGCCTCGCTGCTGCGTCCGTTTCCGGGTCGGGGCGGGTGTAAATCGCGCCGCCGCCGCCGCCCCCGCCCAGAGCCGCCGCGGCCGCCGCAGCTCGAGCAGCGCCGCCGCTCCCGCCGCTCCCGCCGTTCCCGCCGCCGCCCCCCCCCCACCTTCCCTCCCCTCCTCCCCTCCCTCCTCCTCCTCCTTCTCCTCTTCCTCCTCTTCCTCCTCCCGCTCCTCAGCGCCCCTTCTCCCGCCGCCGTTACCGGCGCTGCTCCAGGTAGGCCCGACACCACCCCCCCCCCCCCGTAATCCCGGTTCTTCGCCCCATTTCCCGCTCTCCCGCCTTCCATCCGCCCCCCGCTCCCGCCGCAACGCCGAAGCCTCGGCCTCGCGTAGCTCTCTCCGGCCGCCCCCCGCCTCGCGGCGCCCGGCCGCGCCCTCACCGCACACCGCGGCCTACGCGCGGCCTAGTCGCGGCCTACCTTAGGCCGCGGCCTGCGTGCGCTGCGCGGGCCCGGCGGGGGGGGGTGGAAGCGGCGAGGGGGGGGGTGGGGGGGGTTGGGGGTGCTCCGCCGCTGCCCCTCCCCCACCGCAACCCCCCCCCCGCGGCGGGACCGGCCCGGGGGGGCCTCGTGCGTCACATGGCGCCGACCCCCCCCTTCCCCCCCCCAAAACCGGGTACCTGCGGGGGGGGGGAGGGGGGGGATTTTTCCGCTTTTTTTTTTTTTCCTTTATTTTTTCTCCTTTTTTTTTTTTTCCTCTTTTTTTTTTTCTATTTTTTTCCACTTTATTTATCGCTATTTTCAATTTTTTCGGCCCCGTTTTGCCGCCATCGCGGGGGGGGGGGCACGGACACAAACGGCCCCCCCCGGCCCCCCCCCGAATACTTTGGGGCTCCTCCCCCCTGAACACTTTGGGGCTCCCACCCCCCCAGCCCCCATTTGGGGTTCGGGGTTCCCCCCCCGGCCCGAGCCGCTCCCGGGACTTCCCGGTTCCCCCCCCGGGCCCGGTTCCTCGGGGGCCCCTTTCCCCCCCATTCCCGGCTTGGAGCCGGGATCTCCGGCCCCGCGCTGCCTCCTGACACCCCCCCCCCCCCCCCCCGAATCCCTGCTCCCGCTTCCCCCGTTAATGATCCCAGTTTGGGGCCGGGATCGAGGGGGGAGCCCCCGGGGTGGGTGTTTGCGGCCCCCCCCGTGGGGCCGGGTGCGGGTAAGGAGCAGCCTGGGGGCAGTTTTCCCGCAGGAAAGCCGGGATCGGGAGCGCCGGCTCCTGCCACAGCTCCGCTGCCCCCTTTCCCCGCCCCGGCCGCAGCTCCTCGGGCTGGGAATACCGAGCAGTGCTCCTGGGAAGCCGGCTGGGAGCGGGACAGGAATGGGAATGGGATCGGGAATGGGATCACCCGGCAAACTCCTAAACAACCAGGCTCCGGTTTGATTCTTCCTCTTCCTCCTGCGGCTGCCCGGAGCCCCGCTTCCCAAACTGGGATCCGCTGGGAATTCCGGCTGGGTTTTACGGGGGCTGAACCCCCTTTTGTGCCAGCGGCTCTCTCTTAAAAGAGCGTTAACCCGGATGGGTTTAATCCTGCTGGATCCCTCATTCCCGGGGCTTGGTTGAGCTCTGTCATCCCGGAGGAGAAGCCGGAGCTGAAGGGGGGGTTCAATGCGCTTCCCGGTTAAACCAGGGCCCGCTCCTGGTGTTTTCCATGCCGGGGGGGGCACCCGTTGGGTGAAACCTGATCGTGGTGCTCCTGTGGCTTTATCCGCCTGGAGCGAACAGCAGGGCTGGGGGATCCCTCCCGGCACAGGGAAAAGTTGGGAATTCAGGGTTTAGCTTCCCCAGATGGGTTCACCCCGACAGGAAACGGGGTTTGGTGGCACAGGGGGGAGGAAATCTGATCCGGATGAAGGATTTCCAGCTCTTTGGAGCTGGGGGAAGCATCGGGAAGAGGCAGGGAAGGAAAGGGACCCCCAGGATCCAGTGGGATCGTGCCAGGCAGGAGCTGGGATCGCTGCGGATCAGCTCTGCCCATCGCCGCGTGGAGGGGAGCAGCCGACGGGGGGGTGTTGGGGAGCAGGAGGAGGCACGGAGGGGCTCGCATCCCGGCGGGATGGCTCTGGGATCGCCGGGAAGGGCTGGCACAGCCTCACCTCGGCCCGTGTCTCCCGTAGCTCCGCTCAGCAGTGACCAAAGCCCGGCTCGACATGGACACCGGCGTCATCGAGGGCGGCTTGAACGTCACGCTCACCATCCGGCTGCTCATGCACGGGAAGGTACGTGCCTCCGGGATGCGGGAATTCCCAATCCCCACGCGGCCCCGCATGCGTCGGAGCGCTCCGCTTGTGGCTGCGGGCTTGGGAATGTCGGGAATGTGGCCTCGGCACCTGGCTGCCTCCTGGGCGGCTCAGCAGCGCTTGGGCATCCATAAAAATCCCGGCTTTGGGAAGCAGGGAATGAGCTTTGGGAGCATGGAGTGAGCGGGGGAGGTGCCCCGTGTGCTGAGGAACACGTTTGGGCTCCGAAAGGGAATCGGTTAAGCTTGGAAGTCCCGGAGTTTTGGGAGCACTGAGTAATTCCTGCTTTTGTTTCCCTCCCAGGAGGTGGGAAGCATCATTGGGAAGGTAAGTGAGCTGCAAAGCCCCATTCCCTGCCTCCCTCCCCGCTTCCCGGTGCCCCCCCCAGCCCCCTGACGCCTTTTCCCTTCTCTCTCCCGGCACAGAAGGGGGAATCCGTGAAGAAGATGCGGGAGGAGGTGAGTCGGGAAATGGGAATCGCGGCGGCGCCGCGCGGGGAGCGCTGGGAAGTGTAGGCAGAGGCGGCGGGAAGCGGGGCGGGAGAAGATGGCTGCCGGCAGGGATCACAGCCGGGAATCCCGGGGGAGCCGAGCCGGGGAGGAGGGGGCAGGGTGCATCTCCGCTGGGAATGCTGAGGGCTTCCTGCTGGATCGACCAACGGAGGGTTTATCGCTGGTGGGAAGCCGGGTGGATCCACCCTGAACGGAGCCAGGGAGCTGTTAGCACTGGTGGGGGAATCCTGCGGGATCCACACTGGATTCCTCACTGTGGGAAGTGCTGCGGGTTCCGTGCCCAGCTGAGCAAGGGGGGGACACCCCTCGGGGGGGGTTCCTGCTGGATCCACGCTGAGCCGAGGCAGGGAGGCGGCGCAATCCCGAGGGATGCCGGGTGCTGAGGGCTCCTCTTCCCACAGAGCGGCGCCCGCATCAACATCTCCGAAGGGAATTGTCCCGAGCGGATCATCACCCTCGCTGGCCCCACCAATGCCATCTTCAAAGCTTTTGCCATGATCATTGACAAACTGGAAGAGGTGAGTGTGCAGCCTCCAGCCCTGCCCTGGATAAGTATCCCCCTGGATCCGCCCCGGAGCAGGCGGGAAGCTCATTCCCTAGGGATCAGCAGCGGGATGAGCTCGTTCCGCATGGGCTGCTGCTGCCCCTGTGGGGCCGGATCTTTGCTCCGCTGCCAGCGGCAGGGTCAGGGTCCAGGCAGTGACACTTCCCCGGGTGCCCTCAGCCGTGGGGATCCACAGGGATATTCCTGGCCTGGAGACAGCCCGGAATTCCAGCGGGAGTGGGGCTGGAAGTGCCCTGGCTTGGCTCATCCCGCTGGGCAGGAGGGCACCTGGGGGTGCCGAAGCTGCCCCGTGCCCCTGCTCCGCTGGAATCGACTTCCAGGAGGAATGTTGATCCTGGATAACCTGGATGCGGGCGTTAGAGCCTGCTCGGGGGGGTGGCATTGAGCTTCCATCCCACTCCACATCCTCGGAAGGCGGGAGCGCTCCTCGCCTGGGGCTGAGCCCCACGGCCCCCTCTCGCCTCGGGGGGTGAAACCCCTTTTATCTCTTGGATTTGGGATCCTTCCCTATGGAGGAGAGCCCCGCGCGGGTGCCCCAGGGCCTCGCTGCTGCCCCAGAGGAGCTGTTTGTGCTGTATCCCAAGCGCCGGAGTTTTCCAGGTGCTCCCGGTCCCATCCCAGCTCCCCCATTCCGAGCGCTGGGCTTTATTTCGGGTCGGAGCCGTGGCCTCGTGCCTCCTCCCCCTGCAGCACATGACGGCTGCCGCCCGTGCCAGGCCCGGCTCCCTGCTCCTGCTCTCATCCCGCTGCCACGGGAGGCGCCGGGAATGCCGAGCTCCGGCACAGCCCCTTCCCCTTTGGAGTGCCCCCCCCGGTGCCTCTGCGCTGGGCTGGGGGTGGTGGTGGGGGGGGTTAAACCCCTATTTCCACGCACACAATTTGCCTCCATCCGTCATTCCCGGGAATAGGGCCGGGAGGCGCCCGGGGTCACCTTGGCCTGGGCTGCGGTGCCAGGATCATCCCCCCCTACCCCCCCGCTGGGCCGTGGGGCTGATCCCTGTGAGTAACCGCTCTTCCCGCAGGATATCAGCAGCTCCATGACCAACAGCACGGCCGCCAGCCGGCCCCCGGTCACCCTGCGGCTCGTGGTGCCCGCCAGCCAGTGCGGCTCCCTCATTGGCAAGGGCGGCTGCAAGATCAAGGAGATCCGAGAGGTGTGTGCTGCCCGCCGCCGGGAATTCCAGGCCTCTGGATGCCCCCAGGGCCAGATCCATGCCCCAGCCCCACCTTGGAACCGCTGCTCGGGAGCTCTTTGTATTTTTAGTGCTGCCCTTCCCAGCACCGGATTCCTGCTCCCCCATCCCGTGGCTTGTGATTCCTCCCTCTCCCCGGTGTTTTCCCAGTTGGAGGAGGGCAGGATCATGCTTCCAGGCCCGTGCCCACCCTCCGGAGCACCGTTAACCCTGCTCCCTGGGCTCTGATGGCTTCGCTCTGCCCAGCCGCAGCCCAGCCCCTCCTGCCCCGGGCTCCCAAATAATTCCCAGCTAGGATGAAAGGATTTTGATGCTGGGAGCAGGGGGGGGGGACATGGAGGAGCAGGGGGGGGGTGGTTTTGGCTATGTATAACGCTGCTGCGGGGTTTGGTGCTGAGGTCACCGCCCTCCCCGGCCCCTCACAGCCTATTTTTACCCATGGCAGAGCACGGGGGCGCAGGTGCAGGTGGCGGGGGACATGCTGCCCAACTCCACCGAGCGAGCCATCACCATCGCTGGGATCCCACAGTCCATCATCGAGTGTGTCAAACAGATCTGCGTCGTCATGCTGGAGGTAGGGCCCCCCCCTTCCCACCCCCACCCCCCCCCCCGGGGGCTGCTTGTGTCCCTCTGGGAATGCGCCCGCAGGGATCGCTCCTGCCCTCGGTGAGCCTCCTGCGGCTGGGGCAGGCGGGGATAAGGGGATGGTGGGATTACAGCCTCCTCCAGGCGAGGCTTAATGCAGCGTCCTGCTGCCCCTGGCACCCTCTGCTCCTTGGGTGCCCTCCCTCAGTCCTGTGTCACCCTCTTTGCTCCTTGGGTGCCCTCCTTCAGTCCTGTGTCACCCTCTCTGCTCCTTGGGTGCCCTCCCTCAGTCCTGTGTCACCCTCTCTGCTCCATGGGTGCCCTCCCTGAGTCCCATGCCGAGCATGGGGAAGGAATGGGCTTGTTCTGCTCCCTCCCAGAGGACTGATTTTGAACCCAAAGGGCTGATTTTGAACCTAAAGAACTGACTTTGAACCCAAAGCAGAGCATTGGTGTGTGGGGTGCAGCATCCTGCTGTCCCATGTCACCCTCTCTGCTCCATGGGTGCCCTCCGTCAGTGCCATGTCACCCTCTCTGCTCCATGGGTGCCATCCCTCGGTCCCGTGCCCCGCATGGGGAAGGAATGGGCTTGTTTTGCTCCCTCCAAGGGGCTGATTTTGAACCCAAAGCAGAGCATTGGTGTTCAGGGTGCAGCATCCTGCTGCCCCACGTCACCCTCTGTGCTCCATGGGTGCCCTCCCTCAGTCCCGTATCACCCTCTCTGCTCCATGGGTGCCCTCCCTCAGTCCCATGTCACCCTCTCTGCTCCATGGGTGCCCTCCCTCAGTCCCATGTCACCCTCTCTGCTCCATGGGTGCCCTCCCTCAGTCCCGTATCACCCTCTCTGCTCCATGGGTGCCCTCCCTCAGTCCAGTGTCTCCCTCTCTGCTCCATGGGTGCCCTCCCTCAGTCCCGTGTCACCCTCTCTGCTCCATGGGTGCCCTCCCTCAGTCCAGTGTCTCCCTCTCTGCTCCATGGGTGCCCTCCCTCAGTCCCGTGTCTCCCTCTCTGCTCCATGGGTGCCCTCCCTCAGTCCCATGCCCAGCATGGGGAAGGAATGGGGTGGTTCTGCTCCCTCCCAGAGGGCTGACACTGAGCCCAAAGGGCTGATTTTGAGCCCAAAATCTCCCCCCACCCCACATCCCCATCCCCTGCCCCACATCCTGCATCCTCCATCCAAAGGGCCGACACTGAGCCCTAAGGGCTGACGCTGAGCGCAGAGCCCAGCGCTGGTGTGGGGGCCCGGGGGGGGCACTGCCGGTGCGGTGCCCCTCGGTGTGTGACCTCTGCTCTCTGCCTGTCCCCAGTCTCCCCCGAAGGGTGTCACCATCCCGTACCGGCCCAAGCCCTCCAGCTCTCCCGTCATCTTTGCAGGCGGTCAGGTAAGGCCTCTGCTCTGCTCCCGGGGTGCGGGACGGGGCGGGATGGGGGCTCTGACCCACGGCCAGCGCGCGGCGGCCGCTCTGCGGGTCTGTCACCCACCAGCCGGGGCCTCCCAGAGCCCGCCCCGGGGAGGGATGGGGGCAGAGGTGGGATGGGGGGGCCCAAAAGGGCCGATGTGGGGGCTAAGAGGTGCTGGCAGAGAGTCGTGCCCTGAACCAGCCCCAGTGCCCCGTGTGGTGGCAGCAGCGGGGGATCGGATCAGGCCGAGATTCCAGCGGCCAAATCCAGGCTCTGCCCCTGTCCCTGGGGCTGGCTCCCAGGGCTCAGAGTGAGCTGCTGTGGGTGACCGGCCCTGAGGGGTTTTGGGGGGGGGGTGATGGGGGGGGTGTGTGTGTTTGTTTTGGGGCGCAAAGGCCCCGCGTGGGCTCGGGTTGGGGTGCGGAAAGGCTTCGTGTGGCTCGAGGGGGGGGTGGCAGATAGGAGTAGCCGTGAGGTGAGGTGGGCTCCGAGCTGGGCCGGGGGAGCTGCTGCTCCCCGCGCAGGGGACGGGTGACAGGGCTCCCCCGGGGTCCCGGCTGACCCCCCCGGCCCTGGGGGGGTGTCCAGGCTGCTGGGCAAGGCAGGAGGCTCAGGCCCGGGTGTGGGTGACCCGCTCCCCACCCCGCGGCTCCCGGGGCTGCCTTAAGGCTTCGGGAGACACAGACCCCACGGATACTGGGGCAGCCGCATGCGCTGCCTTCCCGCTGGCAGGGAGATCCCTCGGGATGGGCTCCGGCATGGCCTGGAGCCCCGCGCCCGCCCCGGGGGCCGGTGTTGGCATTCCAGAGGCAGGGAACGGGGTAGCTGCTGCCGGCCTCCCCCAGAGCCAGCCCTGACTCTGCTCCCCCCCACCCCGGCCCCTCGCCAGGCTGGTGCCACGCTTGATTTGGGGACCTGCCGCCGGCCCCCTCCTCGCATTGGCCTCCCCCCCCCCCAACCCCTTCACCCTCCCCGCCTCTTCCTCCTCCCCTTCCCCATCCCAGTCAGCCCCTTCCCACCTCTCCAAGAGCTTCTCCTGCCGCTCTGCACCCCGGGGGAAGCGCCTGCTCTGGCCGGTACATCCGTGTGTGTCCCCCCCGAGCCTCTTGGCGGCGGGGTCCGTACCGTGTGCCCCCCCCCCCGTGGCGCGGGAGCGGCCGCCTTCCCCGTTAGAGCAGTGAGGAGCAGGCTTCCCACGGCCACGCATCTCTTCCCTCCCTCTCCCCCTTGTCTTCTCCCCCCTTTCCTCCTCTTCCATCCCTGTCCCCCTTGGCCAGCCCGATGCAGCCGCCCGGGCCCCGCTCCCGGTGGTGTCGCGTCTCTGTCTTTGCAGCTCAGAGTCGTGCTTTTAGAGCAGGTTTAGCCCTCGACAAGCAGAGCTAAGGTGTCGATGTGACTTTGGTGTTAGCGGAAGGTTTCGGATTGACAGCCCTGGAGACTGAAGTCCTCTAATTTATCCACAGGACAGGTACAGCAGCGGCAGTGCGAGCTACCCCCACACCGCCCCATCCATGTGCCTCAACTCTGACTTGGAGGGACCACCTCAGGAGGTGAGAGGGGAGTTCAGTCTCCACGGCCCGTTCAATCCTTGGCCTCTCTGAGACTGCCAACAAGGGTGGCATCCCCGTCCCCGTCCCCCAAAACCCCGTCATCCCGGTGGCTTTTGTGCTGTGGACTCCTGTCCACTGGGAACTGGACTCTGAGCCCACCAACCTCTCCTCACGCAGGCCACCCGGCAGCCACTGCATGGCAACGAACTTGGGCCAATTCCAGCCTGGGCTGCAGTTCTTCCGGTGACCTGGAAGTGAGGCTGTGTACCCCCCTCTCCCCCTCCTCTCCCACCCATCCCCAACCTGCCCGGCCCCCTCCAACCCCCCCACAAGCCTTAGCCAGCCAGGCCCCAGCCAGTGACTCGCCCTTTCTGGGTAGCTTCAGGAGGAATCTGAAGTCTGTGGCTGTCCCTTAACCTCAAGACATGGAATTGTGGCAGGTCAGGCACTCAGCCTTGTCCCCCCCCCTCCCCGACCCGAATGCCTCTCTTTTGCCTTGTCTAGCATCAGTAGCCAGCTCCAGCATTGCCTCTAGCTTGCCCGGCGACGTTTCCTAGGCGTGTGGAAGTGACGAGAGGACTCGGATTGGGGAATTTTTTTTGGAAAAGGGGGGGGCGGGCTGGGGGGGGAGGCTTCTTTGGGCCAGGCCGAGGAGGAGGCCGGGAGCTAGCAGGGCTGGCGGGGGTCTTGGAGCTCTTCCCCTGTCGGCGAGGGGGGGGCGCAGGGCTAGAAGCATTGTTGGACTCCACCACACCATAACATCTTCATCAAGCCCCCAGCCCGTGTGTCGTCTTCTTTTTTGTTGTTTTTTCTTTTGTCTGCCACTTTGCTATTTTTTCTTTTTATTATTATTATTATTATTATTATTATTACTATTATTATTTTTTTTTTTTTGGGGGGGACGGCAACCAAACTGGCCATTCCCGCCCCCCAAACGCCACCTCAAGGCCAATTTGAGGCTAGAAACTGCTTGTTCCAGCACTGATCCGTCCCCTGCCTCTCCCTGCCCCACTTCCCTCGCCCCGGAGAACTCTCCACTCGGCTCTCTGACTTCCTGGCTAGTTGAAATCTGTCTGTCCCTGGGTGGCTGTCCGATGGTTGTTAATAGGACTGTTTTCCTCCTTTTTGTAGGCCTATACCATTCAAGGACAGTATGCCATTCCACAGCCAGATGTAAGTTTTGTTTACAACTTCTTGTCTTAAAATCCACCCCTTTTCCTCCTCCCCCATTCCAAAACGTTCTCCGTGCTCTCTCCACTCGAGCCGTTGGGGCTGAATGATCTGAGCTGAGCTTCCCCCCCAAAAAAGCTCACCCTCCTGCAGCCAGCTTCACCCGGCCTCAGATCCCTCCTTTTGCCTTCCCTCGCCCCCTTTCTAACACTTCCCCCCCCCTTCTCCCTGCTCCCAGATATCATTTTTTCCCCCTCCCCTCCCTCCTCCCCACCTTTTCCCAGCTTGGCATTTCACACCAGCTCCAGCTTCTCCCTTGCCCTCCCCTCCTGGAAGCGGGCGCGCAGCCCCTCGGCGGGGAGCCGGGGCGGCCCGTGGTGGGTCACTGCCGCCGGGGCCCCCCTGGGGCACTTGGGGACAAGCAGGGGGGGGTTCGGGCCCAGCCCGGGCTGGCGCCAGCCTGTTGGAGGGAGCCCTCGGCATCCCCAGCGCCGCTGTTGGCCACCACCATCCTCCGGCACCATCTCATCCCGTAGGGCTGATCTCTGCTCCTGCCACCTTTAGAGCAGTGACTTTTTGGGGGGTTGGGGGGGGGGTGTTTGACACAACCAGGCCAGGGAGGAGAAGGGCTTAGAAGGAAGCTGGGCTATAAAAGAGCTTCTCTGGCGGCTGGACCGAGCCGGGCTCCGTCCCCACGCCCCCCCCCCGGTCCCCCTCGCTGCTCCCTGCATGGCGCGGGGCAGGCGCTGCCCTCTCCTCTCTGCTGCTGTCCCTGAGCTCCTTCCCACCTCGCTCCAGCGGGGGGGTGGGCACAGCCCTCCCCAGCCCACCTCAGCCTGGAGCCTGCCCCCTTTCCATGGGGCAGCGTGAGCCGGGCTGTGCGCGGAGGGGCCGGGCAGAGGGGGGGCCCGGGGTGTGTGTGTGTGTTGATGTGCTGTGAGTCCTGGCCCCCCCCCGGGCTTGGGAAATGGCTAACATCAGCCTTTCTCTTTCTCTTTCTCTTGTTTCCCTCCTCCTCCTCCTCTAGCTGACCAAGCTGCACCAGTTGGCAATGCAACAGTCACACTTTCCAATGTCTCATGGCAACACTGGATTCAGTGGTATGGAAACTCCTTCTCTCTTGCGTGTGCTAAGCGTGCCTCAGGCTCCTCTGCACGGGGCCTCCCAAAACACCCCAAAACCAAACGTCCCCCCAAAGCTGAGCCCGCCCAGGTAACGCTCTCTTGTCATGACGTCTCTGGGGGTGACTTTGGTACCGGCCTCCGGGGGGGCCGCAGGGGGTAAGAGGTGAAACACCACCAAAAAGCACCCACCGAGCAGGCAGGGCCTCCGTGCTGCTTCCCTTCCTCTTCACCCTCCGCCTCCACAGCTCTACCGATGCACTGGGGGACCCCCCCGACCCGCAGCACCCCCTCTTTCCCCTCTGGCTACTCCAGTCCTGAGCAGGCAACTGTTGAGTTGTGCCCCCCCCACACACACCCCCCAAAATCTGCTGTAGATTTGCTAAGGCGGCTAAAAATACCCACGTGGGGGCTCTCCACTCGAGGCAGCCAAAACTCATTGTCACTTGTATCTTAACAGGCATTGAATCCAGCTCTCCAGAGGTGAAAGGCTATTGGGGTAATGATTGAAAACCAAAATGTGTAGTTATTCTCTCGTGTCTGGATCCTGCCCGGGGTCTCCTGCTCCCTCCTAAACACCCCCCCCCGCCTTTGTGCACGGGTGGGAGGGGAAAAGGGGGGCTAAGGCGAGCTTTACAGGGGGCTGGAGGTCCCCCCTGCCTGTGCAAGGAGTCAGTGGAGAGCAGCAGGGCTTGGCGGAGGCCTTGGGCCCCCTCCTTTCCCCCCCAACCATGTGCTGAGGGGGAGCAGTTCCCCCCCCCACTGTGCCCAAGGAGTTGCTGGAGCCATTCGCCTGCGCTTGCTGCTGGTGGCAAAGGGGGGGACACCCAGGCTGTGCCCCCCCACTGCTTCCACCCCCCCCCCGCCAGAGCCCGGGGGTGAGGGCTGGAGCCTCCCACCTCTCCCTGTAGCAGGGAAAGAGCTGGGAAAGGGGGAGAAAAATGTCTTTAAAACACTTTCAAAACCCCATTTGTGAGCTGTGGGGAGCTCCATCGGCCGGCGCAGCGCTGCGCCGTGGGGCTGTGGTGGTGAGGAGGAGGAGGATGAGGAGGATGAGGAGCAGGGGGTAGCGTAGCCCTTCAGAGCCGGTGATGGAGCAGCACGGTCGCACTGCTGCGGGACCGGCCTGCCTGCGAGGAGCATCCTGTGGTGCCCTGGAATGGGGGCACAGGGGCTCGGTGGGGAGAGCCGGGGGGGGGGCCACGCAGCAGGAGGTGTGGGGAGGGTGCAGTAACTCACAGCTTGCTCTGCCCGTCCCCTCCGGTGTTGAAACAGCCTCCAAGGGAGCCCCGAGGCTGCAGCAGATGCTGCTCTGTGGGTGCTGCCCCCCTCAACCTCTCCCGCTTTCTCTCCCTGTCTCCCGAGCAGGTTTGGATGCCTCCGCTCAAACCACCTCTCACGAACTCACCATTCCAAATGATGTGAGTATCCCAGTGGGATCCTGCCCCCAGCTTCTCCCCCTTAGCCCTGGGGGTCACCGGCATCCAACACGGGGGGGGGGGGTGGGCTTGTCCCTTCCACCTTAGCCCGCATTTCCAGCCCTATTGAAGGCAGGAAGCCCCAATTTGGGAGATGCTGGCCCCATCCCTATGCAGCGGGGAGGGAAGGGGCTGGTTGGGTGCTCTTTGGGTGCTGACGGGAGCTGCTCCCTCCGCAGTTGATTGGCTGCATCATCGGGCGTCAGGGCGCCAAGATCAACGAGATCCGTCAGATGTCGGGGGCGCAGATCAAAATTGCCAACCCCGTGGAGGGCTCCACCGACCGGCAGGTCACCATCACCGGCTCTGCCGCCAGCATCAGCTTGGCCCAGTATCTAATCAATGTCAGGTGAGTGCCCACCACGGCGGGGAGGGGGCACGCGGTGGGGCCGAGCCCCTGCTTCTCCTGCTTTTGGTCCCCTTTCCCCCCCCAACCCACCCCAACCCACCTCCCCTCCCTCTCGTGCTGTCCCGGTTTGCCTCGTGCTGTCGCTTCCCAGCTTGTGGGAAGCTCGAAGGGCCTGGACCCGCTTGGAGAAGGGTCCCAAAAGGTGGTTTTAGGGCTGTGCTGCTTCCATCCGGCGCTTGTGTGGCGAGGGCTGAGCTTTGGTGGGGTGAGAGAGGAAGGGACCCCCCCCACACACAGCCCCCCAACTCCCCTTGAGCCAGCTCCTGGGCAATCCCAAGCGTCCCCCTGCGGGATGCCGGGATCCCCGCAGGGAGCCACGTCCCCCCCGATTCCCAGCCCCTGGAGCTGCGGATGGGTGCTGCGGGCACCGGGTGCTGCGGGTGCTCCGTGCCCTGCTCCCACCGGCGCTGGTTCCATTCTGCTTTTCCTTGTTTTTTACCTCATGTGGCCACCCCCAGCGCCACGGGGGTGCACAAGGAGGGGGGGTCCCCAAAGCGAGGCCAACCCTCTGTGGTCACCCTGCTCCCCCATTGCACGCGCCTGGTGCCCTGTGCGTGCTGTGCTGCTCCCCCCCCCCCCCGTGGTGTTTCCCTTCCACCCACCCGTCGATTTTGGGTTTTTTTGTCTTTTTTTGTTCCTTTTCTCCTCTGTTACAGTTTAGAAAGCGCTAAACCCTCCTCCCAGGCAGCCTCCGCCACGGCCCCTGACCACCTCAGCATCAACCTCTCTCAACCCTCCACCCCTTCTTCTTCTTCTTCTTCTTCTTCCTCCTCCACCACCACCACCACCACCCCCTCGCTCGCCGCAGCGGCGGCCTCCGAAGCACCCGTCAGCCTCCCCAACCCTCTTGCGAGTGCCCCCTGTGTCTCCAGTCTGCTTGGCATGAAACCCGTCCCTCTCCTGGCTCTCAATGTTGTGTCTGCTGCTAAAGGCGCCTCCGCTCCGGCCGTGCCGGCTGCCACTAACAAACTGAAAGCGGAAAAACAGAGGTTTGCTCCTTACTGAGCCTGCTGGAGCCTTTAGAGCACCAGCAGCTGGAGAACCCCGGAGAGGAACCCGGGAAAAGCCATTTCCTTCCGCCTTTTCCCACCACTTTGGGCTCCTTTTTGGCTTTTCCTCCTTTGGCCGCTCCAGAGCGAGGCCGCGCTCAGCCCCGTGCTGAGAGATGCCGCTCGAGAGATGATTTCCCCTCACCTAGGGAGCCATTCCCTCCTGATCCTGCTGGCTTGTAGCTTTTCCTTATGATTTCCTCTTTGTTTTTCCCAGTTTTTAGTTGCAATCGTGCTTTGGGGGGGGGGGGGGGTGGAGGGAGGGGGTCGTTGTGGAATAAACGACTTGGGGGGGGATTTAATCCTCTTGGAATGTCTGTACCCTGTAATAAAGTTGCCACGGTGAGAATCTGCTCTGCTAGATCTGTGCTGTGGGGGGGGGTGGGAGCCCGGGGGGGGGCGCCCTCTTGCTCAGGGGGGGCCCCCATCACCCATAGCAGGGTGCTTTCACCCATAGCGGGGTGCCCCCCCTTTAAATAGCCAGGAGGTGGCTGCTTGGTGCGGGTTTAGGGGTGCTGGTGCTGGCCCTGCTTGCTGGGGGGGACCCCCCATTGCATCGTGTGTGCCCCTCCTTAACCCTCTCCACGGGTTCCTTCATGATGGGGGGGGGGGGTATCCAACCCTTCCCCTCCTTCCCCTTGTGCTTCCGCCCCCCAGGGCGCTTTGGGTGCCCTTCCTCCCCGTGCCCCCCCCCTCTTTGCGCCCTTGGGGGCCGCTCCCCCTGTGCCGCGCCGCCCTCCCCTCGCTGCTTCTTGCCTTGCGCGCCCCCCAACCCCTCTCCCTTTGCGCGCTGTGGGGTGACCCCCCCTCGGCGCTGCCCGGGGGGGGTTTCCTGTGTGCCCCCCCCGCTCTGACGCTCTCTCTTCGTTGCAGGCTCTCCTCGGAGACCGGGGGCATGGGAAGCAGCTAGGGCCCGCCGCGGAGCCCGCCCTCGCACCATCCATCCGTGTAGCCCCTTTAGAGCCAGCCCCAGGCCTCCAGAACCTTAGTTTGGACATTTTTGGGTTTCCGGTTCCTTCACCACTCACCAGGTTGAGTTGTTTGGGATTTCTCTTGGTTTCTTGATGAGTTTTTTTTGTCTCTTTCCCTTCCCCCCCCCCCCCCTCCTTCCCCCCTTCTCCTTTTCCCCTTCCCCCCCCCTTGCCCCCCCCCTCCCCAAAAAAAAGCATCAGCGTTTTAACTCCTCCGGTCAACCGCTGAGCCCCAGATCTTAGTTTTATAAAGCTTCTCTCTCCTCCCAACGCTCCTCTCGTTGGTTTTCCTCCTTTCCTGCCCCCCCCCCACCCCGCCGCCGCCGTGGGGCCGGCTCGGGCCGTGGGGCGGGCTTTTGGGGATGGGGGTGTGGGGGGGGGCGCGCAGGAGCAACCCCCCCCCCCATGGAACGGCAGGGGACTTTTTCAAGAAAAGCAGTTAATAAAAAGATGGACGGGACCTGTCGCCGTGTGCCCCCCCCCCCCCCGAGCCCCCCCTGCACCCCCAGTGTGTGCCCAGAGCCCCCCAGACCTGAACCAGTTCAGAGGTTTGGGGGTTCCACTGGTCTTTAATGGGAAGCAGCACCCCCAAACCCATTGGGTCACCCCTGGGGGGGCTTTGCTTTGGCCCCCCCCCCCCCGAGATCCAGTGTTCCCAGTGCCACCAGTAAAGGGCTGGAGGAGGGGCTCAGCCCCTTCTGTGCTTCTTGCCCCCCCCCCATTATCTCCTGGAGGGGGGCCCTTCCTTTGCCCCCCTCATAGCTCCCCCCCCCAGTGCTCCCAGTCCCACCAGTACAAGGAGTGGGATGGGAGGGGGGGGTTCAGCTCCTTCTGTGCTTCTTCCCCCCCCATTATCTCCTGGGGGGCACATTCCTTTGCCCCCCCCAGTCCCACCAGTAAAGGAGTTGGACTGGAGTTGGGGGTTCAACCCCTTCTGTGCTGTGTTGTGTCCCCCCCCATATCTTAACCCTTGATGGGGGGGGACCATCCTTTGCTTCCCCCCCCCATGTCCAGTGGTCCCAGTCCCACCAGTAAAGAAGGGGTGGGACTGGAGGGGGGGTGCGGGGGGGGGGGGCTTAACCCCTTTATGCTCCCCCCACCCCAAATTATCCCCTGGGGAGGGGACAGATCCTCTCCCCCCCTCTTTGGGCTGGGGGGGGGTATTACAGTAGGTCCTACATAAACACAAGAGGGGGATAAACACTATTGATCCCTGTTCTTGTCCCCCCACCCCCCAAAATAGTGCCCCCCCCCCATGCACAGAGACAGCTCAGAGCTTCCTATAGAGATCCATAGATATTTATATAAATATATGGGGCTGTACAAGTGGGGGGGTGTGGGGGGGTGCAGGGGGTGCGGGGGGGACACAGGTCACAGGCCGGGGGGGGCCGTGGGCCGGGGGGGCCCCTCGCCGCTGCCTGAGTGATCCAGCTCCGCGCTGTCACAGTCCGAGTCCTCGGAGACCTGGGGGGGGGACACACACATAAAGGGGGGGTTCAGCATCCTCAGACCCCCCCTGCCCCACAGCTCATCCTGGGGGGGTCCTGGGACACCCCCCCCTCCACATGGTGCTCGGTCCTGAGGGGGTCCTGGGGGATCCCCCCCTCCCCTTGCTCCCAGCCCAGGGTCCCCCCCGCTGATGGGATACCCCCTCCCCACAGCACCTCATCCTGGGGGACCCCTGCCCCATAATCCCTTGTTCTGGGGGACCCCCCCTTCCTCTTGTTAATGCTGTCCTGGGGGGAGGCTCAGGGCATCCCCCCCCCCAGCACCCAGCCCTGGGGGACACTAAGAACCCCCCACTCCAAAGCACCCAGCGCTGGGGGACCCCCTTCCCCTTGCTAACCCCAACCTGGGGTACCCCAAGGACCCCCCACCCAATAGCACCCAGCCCTGGGGTACCCCAAGGACCCCTCGCCCCATAGTAGCAGCCTTGAGGGACCCCCTTCCCTTTGCTAACCCCAAATACATAGCACTCATAGCACCCATAGACACCCCATACTGCCCATAGACACTACATAGCACCCCATAGCACCCATAGCCACCATATAGCATCCCATAGCACCCCATAGCACCCATAGCCACCCCATAGCACCCCATAGATGCTCCATAGCACCCATAGACACCCCATACCACCCATAGACACTACATAGCACCCATAGACACGCCATAGCACCCATAGCACCCATAGACACCATATAGCATCCCATAGCCACCCCATAGCACCCATAGCCACCCCATAGCCCCATGCCGGGGGGGGCTCCCGCCGCCCCATAGCCCCATGCCGGGGGGGATGCTCCCGCCGCCCCATAGCCGCATGCCGGGGGGGTCTCCGGCTGCCCCATAGCCCCCCATAGCACCCATAGACACCCCATAGCAACCCCATAGCCCCATGCCGGGGGGGGTGCTCCGGCTGCCCCATAGCCCCATGCCGGGGGGGGGGGGGCTCCGGCTGCCCCATAGCCGCATGCCGGGGGGGGGGGGGGGGGGCTCGCCTTGGCGCTGGGGCCGCCGGCGCGGCGCGCGGGGCCGTCGGGGGGGGCGGCGTCGAGCGGGATCTCGGAGCCCTGCGAGAGCAGGTCCTCGGAGCGCTCGTCGGGGCGCTCGTCCGTGTTGGTGCTGCCCACGTCGGGGGTGGCGCTGTGCGACGGCTCGCTCGTGTGCCCCTCCTCCCCGTCCCCGTCCCCGTCCCCGTCTGAGAAGTTCTCCGAGCTGAACGTGGACAGCGACTGCCGCTTGCTCATGCCCGGCGGCCACCTGCGGGCACCCACAGCACGTGGCACCAGGGCACCCAGAGTGCCACATGGCACCCAGAGCACCCATGGCACCGCATGGCACCCAGAGCACACATAGTGCCACGTGGCACCCAGAGCACCCATGGCACCCAGAGCGCCACATGGCACCAGGGTACCCAGAGCACCCATGCCACCCAGAGCACCCATAGCACTACAGAGCACCCATAGCACCCCATGGCACCCATGGCACCCAGAGCACCACATGGCAGCCATAGCACCCAGAGCACCACATGGCACCCATGGCATCCAGAGTACCCAGAACACCACATGGCACCCATAGACACCCCATAGCACCCATAACACTACATGGCACCCATAGACAGCCCCTAGTACCCATAGCACCCATAGCACCACATGGCATCCATAGACACCACATAGCACACATAGCACCCCATAGACACCCCATAGCACCCATAGCACCCATAGCCACCCCATAACACCCCATAGCACACACAGCACACACAGACACCACATAGCACCCATAGGCACCCCATAGACACCCCATAACATCCAATAGCACCCATAGACACCCCCTGCACCCATGCCGGGTGTCCGAGCAGCCAAGGACCCCCGAGCGGAGCTGGGCACCCCGCGGCGGGGGCCAGCACCCACCTCTGCCGCAGCGGCAGCTCCACCTCACTGTCCACTTCACCCTCCTCTTCCTCCGAGGAGACCCCCCGCTTCTGGGGGCAGAGCGGGGGGGGTGGGCTCCTGCCCCCCAGCAGGCACCCAGGGGCCCTGACACCCCCCCGCGGGGCTCCCTGTCCCACTCCCATTATAGGATGCACCTATAGGGCCCTGACACCGCCGTACCCCCCATCACCAGGAGGGACCCCCCAAATCCCCCCGCGGGGTTCCCCATCCCACCCCCCATTATGGGATGCACCTATAGGATCCTGCCTCCCCCCCATCCCCAGGAGCCCCCCATAACCCCCCCCGCGGGGTTCCCCACCGCACCCCCATTATAAGAAGGACCTGGCGGTCCTGACACCCCCAAATCCCCCCGCGGGGCTCCCCATCCCACCCCCATTATAGGATGCACCTATAGGGCCCTGACACCCCCACACCCCCCATCACCAGGAGGGACCCCCCAAATCCCCCCGCAGGGTTCCCCATCCCATCTCCCATTATAGGATGCACTATAGGGTCCTGCCTCCCCCCCATCCCCAGGGGCCCCCATAACCCCCCCCGCGGGGCTCCCCATCCCATCTCCCATTATAGGATGCACTATAGGGTCCTGCCTCCCCCCCATCCCCAGGGGCCCCCCATAACCCCCCCGCGGGGTTCCCCACCGCACCCCCCCCCCGCAGGCCCATGGGGGGGGTCTCACCTGCCCGCGGGTCACGGCCGCCCGGTACAGCAGAGCCGCGGGGGTCAGGTGCTGCCCGGGCCCCCCCCGGCCGCCCCGCCCTGCCGCGCTGTCCCGCTCGGGCTCCCCGGGGGCGGGCGGCTGCGGGGGGGGGGACCCGGGGGGCGCCGCCGCCGCCGCCGCCGCCGCCGCCGCCGCCCCCCCGGCCCCAGCTCGGGGCCCGTGTCCGGGGGCGCGGCCGCCGCCTCCAGGGTTCCCCCGAGCAGGTCGGGGCCGGGGGACGCGGGGGGGGGCTCCGCGGGGGGGGCCGGCCTCGGGGCCCGGTTCCGCGCAGCCCCCCCGCGGTCCCGCCTTGCGGTGGCGGCCCTTGGCGCGGCGGCTGCGGCCGGGCGAGGGGGGGCCCTTGGGGCAGCCGGGCAGCGCCACCTGCGCCATGGCCGCGTCCAGCTTCGGCAGCAGCACCTCCGGCTTCAGCAGGTCCGGGCTGGGGGGGGACACACACAGACACATGGGCACGGGGTGTGCCCCCCCCCCGGCTCCATGTGCAGGGACACCCCCATAGACACCCCCCCCTCCAAGGGAGCATCTGCACCCCCAAAGGTACTTGGGTCCACAGGCACCCCCCAAAGGAGCACAAGCCCACAGAGAGACCCCCCCAGGTCCCCAGCCCCACATCTCTATGTCCCAGCCCCCCCATAGATCCCCGCTCTCCAATGGACACCAGCATCTGCACCCCCAGACCCCCCCAAAGGACCACAAGCCCCCAGAGACCCCCCCAAGCTCCCAGCCCCACATCTCTATGTCCCAGACCCCACAATAGGCCCCCCTCCTCCAAGGGACACGAGAATCTGCACCCCCAGACCCCCCCAAAGGAATCTGGGTCCCCAGACCACCCCCCCAAAGGACCACAAGCACCCGAGCCCACAGACACCCCCCCAAAATCACCCGGCATCCAGCCCCACAAGGACCCACATCCCCATGTCCCAGCCCCCCCCATAGACTCCCATTCTCCAACCAGAATCTGCACCCAGACACCCCCAAAGGAGCACGAGCCCCCACAGACCCCCCCCAGGCTCCCAGCCCCACAGCTCCATGTCCCACCCCCCCATCCCTGCAGGACCCACACGTCGATGGCGCCCTCCCAGCGCAGCGCCCCCCCCCGGCCCCCCCGAGCCCCGCTCACCGCTTGCCGTGGGGCGAGAGCTTCTGCGGGACGTTGCGCTTCTTGATGAGGGTCTCGACGGCGTTTCCGTGCAGGAGCCCCCGCGGCGCCCGCGGCTTGAACAGCCCCGGGTAGCGCTTCTCCAGCGCCTGCTCCCGCCTGCGGGGCACCGGCACGGCTGGGCACCGGCACCGGCACCGGCACCAGCAGCCGCGGCGGGGGGCGCGGGGCGACAATGGCCTTGGAGGGGCAATGGCCTTGGGGGATGCAATGGCTTTTGGGGGATGGCAATGGACTTGGGGGGACAATGGCTTTGGGGGGGCAATGGCTTGGGGGGGGCAACGGCCTTGGGGGGAGGCAATGGCTTTGGGGGGGGGCAATGGCCTTGGGGGGGCAATGGCTTTGGGGGGGCAATGGCTGGCCATGGGGTAAGGGCTGGCCATTGGCTCAGGGTGGCCATGGGGTGGGTGTAGGGTTGGTTCTGGCCATGGGGTAGATGTAGGGTTGGGCATGGACAAGAGGTGGGTGTAGGACTGGCCTCAGCAATGGGGTGGTCATGGGATGGGCCAAAGGGTGCCGTTGGGTGGTGTTAGGGCACTGTGGGGTGCTGTGGGTGCTGTTGGGTGCTGTGGGTGCTGTTGGGTGCTGTGGGGCACTGTCGGGTGCTGTGGCCACCATTGGGTGCTGTGGGTGCTGTGGGGCGCCATTGGGTGCTGTGGGGCACTGTGGGTGCCATCGGGTGCTGTGGGTGCCATTGGATGCTGTGGGGCGCGCACTGACCTGAGCAGCTCCTTCTCCTTGAGCTCGAGCTGCAGCATGAGGGCGCTGAGCTCCATGTACAGGTTGTTGGCGCGCTCCAGTTTGCGCTCGTAGTGCTCCCGAATGTCCAGCGCGTGCCTGCGCACCGACACGCTGCAGCGGCGCCCGCAGCACCCACAGCGCCCCGCGGCACCCACAGCACCCCATAGCACCCATAGCACCCATAGCACCCCATAGCGCCCCACAGCACCCACAGCGCCCCGCGGCACCCATAGCACCCATAGCACCCCATAGCACCCACCGCACCCCATAGCACCCACAGCACCCCAAGGCACCCCATGGAACCCCATAGCATCCCATAGAACCCCATAGCACCCACAGCACCCCGTAGCACCCCACAGCACCCATAGCACCCACAGCAACCACAGCAACCACAGAACCCCACATAGCACCCCATGGCACCCACAGTACCCCATAGAACTCATAGCACCCATAGCACCCCATAGCACCTCACAGTGCCCCATAGCACCCACAGCACCCACTTGCACAGGGAGAGGTACCCAACAGCCATGCCTGTACACAAGAACCCCCGTATCCCCCTGCCCCCAGTACCCCCCCCCATGTCCCCATGCCCCATGTCCCCGTGTCCCCATGCCCTGCGCCCCGCGCCCCGCGCCCACCGGAGCTCCTCGCGCCGGCGGTTGATGAGCTCCTCCTCCAGCCGGTGCAGACACGTCCCCTCCGACTTGATCTTCTCGAAGTGCAGCTTCACCTCCTCGCGCCACTCGGCCTGAGGCACATGGGCACCGGGTACACCGGGCACCAGATACACCGGGCACCAGATACACCAGGCACCGGGTGCACTGGGCACCCGCTACACCGGGCACCGGCTACACTGGGCACCCGGTACACCGGGCACCGGGTACACTGGGCACCAGATACACCAGGCACCGGGTACACTGGGCACACCAGGCACTGGATACACTGGGCACCCACTACACTGGGCACCAGGTATACCAGGCACTGGGTACAATGAGCACCGGCTGCCATGGGCACTGGCTACACCAGGCACTGGGTACCATGGGCACTGGCTGCCATGGGCACCGGCTGCCATGGGCACCAGCTACACCAGGCACTGGGTGCCATGGACACCAGTTACACTGGGCACTGGGTACCATGGGCACCGGCTACACCAGGCACTGGATACCATGGGCACTGGCTGCACCGGGCACTGGGTACCATGGGCACCAGCTGCCATGGGCACCAGCTACATTGGGCACTGGGTACCATGGGCACTGGGTACCATGGGCACCAGGCAACCAGGCACTAGCCACCATGGGTACCAGCTACACCAGGCACTGGGCACCACGGGCACCGGCTACATCAGGCACTGGGTACCATGGGCACCGGCTACATTGGGCACTGGATAGCATGGGCACCAGCTGCCATGGACACCAGCTACACTGGGCACTGGGTACCATAGGCATTGGGTACCATGGGCACCAGCTGCCATGGACACCAGCTACACTGGGCACTGGGTACCATGGGCACTGGGTACCATGGGCACTGCATACCGGGGGCACCAGGCACCCAGGCACCAGCCACCATGGGTACCAGCTACACCAGGCACTGGGCACCAGTTACTGCAGGCAATGGGCACCCCGGGCACTGGGATATACTGGGCACAACTGCCCTGAGCACTGGGATATACTGGGCCAGGGTCCTCTGGGCACCAGCTGCGCCGGGCACCAGTTGCCCCAGCACCAGCGCACTCAGTCACTGGGATCTGCAGCAGGTCAGTATGGGGGTGCTGGGTCCCGGTGCTGGGTCCCTGGGTGCTGGGTTGCCAGGGTGCTGGGTCCTGGTGCTGTGGGGTGCTGGTGTTTTGGAGTGCTAGTGCTTTGGGGTGCTTGGTGTTTGGGGGTGCTGGGTGCTTTGAGGTGCAGGTGCTTTGGGGTGCTGCGTGTTTGGGGTGCTGGGTGCTGGGTGTTTTGGGGTGCTGGTGCTTTGGGGTGCTGAGTGCTAGATGCTTTGGGGTGCTGGTGCTTTGGGGTGCTGGTGTTTTGGGATGCTGGTGTTCTGGGGTGCTGGTGCTTTGGGGTCCTGGTGCTTTGGGGCGCTGGGTGGGTGTTTTGGGATGCTGGATGCTGGTGCTTTGGGATGCTGGTGTTTTGGGGTGCTGGGTGCTTTGGGGTGCTGGTGCTTTGGGATGCTGGTGCTTTGGGGTGCTGGTGCTTTGGGGTGCTGGGTGCTGGTGCTTTGGGGTGCTCGCGCCTTGGGGGTGCTGGGTGCTTTGGGGTGCTGGGTGCTTTGGGGTGCTGGGAGCTGGATGCTGGTGGTTTGGGATGCTGGTGGTTTGGGGTGCTGGGTGCTGGTGCTCGGGGGTGCTGTTGCTTTGGGGTGTCCCGGGTGCTGGTGCCGGTACCTGGGACTTGAAGTACGTCTCCTGCGGGGTGGACAGCACGTCTGCGGAGGCGATGTCGAGGTGCAGCAGGATCTGCCGGAACGACGGCCGGTTCCGGGGCTTGCTGTTCCTGCGGGAGCCGCACGGGGGCGCTGCGGGCGCTGGGCCACGGGCACCCCGCGGGGCGCCACCGCCCGGGGTCCCCCCCCACCGCCCGCCGAGGCTGCCAATGGCAGGTTCTTCGTGGGGGACCCTACAGGGGGTGCCCATGGAGGCGTCCCCCACGGCCTGACCCATCCGTGGTGTGGGTGTCCCAACGGGGTGTCCCCCCGGTGGAGGTGTCCCCATGGGGTGTCCTCATGGGGTGTCTCCATGTCTGGGTGTCCCCATGCCATGTCCCCATGGCTGTCCCCATGTCAGAGTGTCCCCGTGCTGTGTCCCCATGGCTGTCTCTGTGTCCCCATGCTGTGTCCCCATGGTGGGGTGTCCCCATGCCGTGTCCCCATGCCATGTCCCCATGGCTGTCTCCATGTCAGGGTGCCCCCATGCTGTGTCCCCATGGCTGTCTCTGTGTCCCCATGCTGGGCTGTCCCCATGGTGTGTCTCCATGTTGGCATATCCCCATGTCGCGCTGTCCCCATGGCTGTCCCCATGCCATGTCCCCATGGTTATCGCTGTGTCCCCATGGCTGTCACCGTGTCCCCGTGGCTGCCCCATGGCTGCCCCATGCCGTGTCCCCGCGCACTCCTCACCAGCACTGGCGCAGCAGCACCTTGAAGCCGTCGGGGCAGCCGGTGGGCACGGGCAGGTGGAGGCTGTTGCTTCCCACCCCCCAGATGATGGCCGAGGAGTCCACGTCCTTGTAGGGGATCTCCCCGGTCAGCAGCTCCCACAGCACCACCCCGAAGGACCTGGGGCAGCACCAGCTCCGTCACCCCCCGCCGGGCACCCGCTGCCCCTGCTGCTGCCCCCCGTGTCCCCCGGCCCCTGGTGTCCCCGGTCCCCATTGTCCCCAACCCCTCTGTGCCCCGCTCTGGTGGCCCCGGTGCCACCACAGCTCTGGCGTCCCTGTGTCCCCAGGGTGTCCTCACCAGATGTCAACCTTCTCGGACACGGGCTCGTTGCGGATGACCTCCGGCGCCATCCAGGCCACGGTGCCGGCGAAGGACATCTTGGTGCTCTTGTCAATGAGCTCCTTGGATGTGCCAAAGTCCGAGATCTTCACCACGTCGTCGTAGGTGATGAGCATGCTGGGGGGCACCCGCTCAGTGCCACGCCAATGACACACCAATGACATGCCAACAACACGCCAACGACACACCAATGACATGCCAACAACACGCCAATGACATGGGCACAGCACCGTCACGGGCATGCAACTGCTATGAGCATCATCGGGTCATGGGCTTGCCACCACTATGGGCATAACACCGTCATCAACATGCCACCACCATGGGCACAACACTGCCGTCAACATGCCACCACCATGGGGATGACACCATAATCAACATGGAACCACCAGGGACATGGCACGGTCATGGGCATGCAATTGCCATGAGCATGGTCCTGCCGTGGACACGCCACCACCATGGACACAGCACCGTCACCACCATGAGCGTGGCACCACCATGGGCCCACCATAGGCATGGTGCTGCCGTGGACATCCACTGCCACGGGCACAGCACTGTCATGGACGTGGCACCACCAAGGACATGGCACCACCATGGTCGCAGCATGGCCATGGCCACTGTCATGGCCATCACCATGGCCATGGCACCACCAAGCACATGCAACTGCCGCCGTCGTGCAACCACCAAGGCCAAGGCACCACCAGGATCATGCACCCACCTCATGCACGTCCCCACCGCGGCCACGCCATCACTGGGGCACCCCCAGCACCCATGGGTGCTCCCCGGCCCCAGCCCCTCTCACTTGGGCGACTTGAGGTCGCGGTGGATGATCTTGTGCAGGTGCAGGTAGTTCATGCCGCCGGCGATGCCCATGGACCAGTCGACCAGCAGGGACGGGGTGACCTTGCGCCCGGCGCGCAGCACCTCGTAGAGCTGCCCCTGGGCGCAGAACTCCATGATGATGCAGTAGCAGGGTGCCTGGGTGCACACCCCCCTGCGGGCACACAGCACCCTCAGCACCCGCGGCACCCACAGCGCCACCGGGACACCCAGCGCCACCAGGGCACCCAATGTCACCAAGGCACCCAATGTCACCAGGGCACCCAGTGCTACCAAGGCACCCAATGTCACTGGGACACCCAGAGTCACCAGGGCACCCAGTGTCACCAGGGCACCCAGTGCTACCAGGGCACCCAATGTCACCGGGACACCCAGTGCCACTGGGACACCCACTGTCACCAGGGCAACCAGTGCTACCAGGGCACCCAATGTCACCGGGGCACCCAGCACCACTGGGACACCCAATGTCACCAGGGCACCCACTGCCACCAGGGCATCCAATGTCACCAGGGCACCCAATGTCACTGGGACACCCAGCACCACGGGGACACCCAATGTCACCAGGGCACCCAATGTCACCGGGATACCCAATGTCACTGGGACACCCACTGTCACCAGGGCACCCAATGTCACTGGGGCACCCAGCACCACTGGGACACCCAATGTCACCAAGGCACCCAATGTCACTAGGGCACCCAGTGCTACCAGGGCACCCAATGTCACTGGGACACCCAGTGTCACTGGGGCACCCAATGTCACCAGGACACCCAATGTCACTGGGCCACCCAGCATCATCAGCGCACCCAGCGCCATCAGGACACCCAATGTCACCAGGGCACCCAGTGCTACCAGGGCACCCGACTTGACCAGGAGCCCAGCTTCGCCAAGGGCACCCATCTGTATTCAAGTACCTGGCAGCACCCATCAGTGTTGGGGCAGGCAAGGCCTCCATTAGCATTAGGAGCACCCATCTGCCCCATGGGCACCCCTCTGCCCCCAGACACCCAGGAGCACTGGGACACTGGGGCACCCATCTGCACCCACATCACCCTGTGCCAGCCGTGATGGACCTGTCCCATGTGTGGTGGTCCCTGTGCCACATGTGGGACACGCCAGGGTGCCCCGTGTCCATGGCGTGTCCTGCCCACCCAGCTCCGTGCCATGCATGTGCCATGTTGGTGCCCCATGGCCGTGGCGTGCCCATGGCCTCTGCCTGTGACCATGGCATGTCCTTGCCTGTGTCCATGCCCTGTCCCGTGTTGTCCTCCATGTCCATGCCCATGCCGTGTCCATGTGCATGCCATGTCCATGCCCTCTGCACATGGTGCCCCCCATGGCATGTCCATGGCGTGTGCTGTGTTCATGCCATGTCCATGCCCCCATCCCTCATGCCCATGGCACATCTGTGCCTATGCCCGTGCCCCATAACTGATGTCCATGCCCATGCCATGCCCTGTGCCCATGATGTTCTCCATTCCCCATGCCCATGGCTTACCCATGCCATGTCCGTGTTCCATGCCCACAGCATGTCCCTGCCCCGTGCCATGTCCATACCCCATGCCTGTGGTGCTGCCCATACCAATGGCATGTCCATGACATGTTCCATGCCCATCACATGTCATTGCCCCATGCCATGTCCATATTGTGCCTATAGTGTCACCATGGTGTCCCCATGCCCATTGCATGTCCATGCTTCATGCCATGTCCATATTGCCCCCATGGTGTCCCCATGGTGTCCCATGCCCATCACATGTCCATGCCCTATGCCATGTCCATGGTGTCCCCATGGTGTCCCCATGGTGTCCCCATGGTGTCCCATGCCCATCACACATCCATGCCCCATGCCATGTCAGTGTTGTCCCCATGATATCCCCATGGTGTCCCCACAGTGCCCCATGCCCTGTCCATGGTGTCCCCACAGTGCCCCGCGCCCGGGCCGTGCCCACGCTCACTTGAAGGTGATGATGTTGGGGTGCTTGAGCTTGCGCAGGTGCTTGATGTCGGTCTCCTTGAGGTCTCGAACCTTCTTCACGGCCACCTCCTCGCCGTGGAAGCGGCCCAGGAACACGGCGCCCTGCGCCCCGCTGCCCACCCACTGCAGGTCCAGGATCTCCTCGAACGGCACCTCCCAGGGGTCTGCGGGCACCAGCACCCATGGCACCAGCACCCATGGGACCTCCACCCCTGGGACCCGCAACCATGGGACCCGCAACCATGGGACCCACACCTATGGCACCAGCACCAATGGTGCACCAGCACCCATGGCACTAGCACCCATGGAACCCACACCCCTGGTGCACGAGCACCCATGGCACCTCCACCCCTGGGACCCACACCCATGGGACCCACACCCATGGCACCTCCACCCATGGGACCCGCACCTATGGGACCCGCACCCAGTGCACCCGCACCCCTGATGCACCAGCACCCCTGGCACCAGCAGCCCTGATGCACCCGCACCCCTGGGACTCACACCCATGGCACCTGCACCCAATGCACCTGCACCCCTGGTGCACCCGCACCCCTGGCACCAGCACCCGTGGGACCCACACCCATGGCACCCACACGCTGGCACAGCCAGGGTGCAGCTCCCCACTTGCACCCCGCTCCCTGCCCTCGGCACCCTTCCTGTCGCCCCCTCCTCTGACCCATCGCCCCCTCCTCTGATCCCCGCCCCCTGCCGCCCCACGGCCCCGTCCCGCCCCACGGCCGCGTCCCGCCGCACGGCGCCGCTGACCCTCCTGCGGGTGCTTGTGCTCGGCGCTGTACGCTTTCCCGATCATGGTCCACACGGGCTTGAGGCACCCGAAGAGCCCCTCGAGGAGCCCCCCTCCGCCCCCCGCCTGGCACCGCAGGTGCGCGGCCGCGGCCGGCAGGGGGCGCGCGGGCTCGGGGGCGGCGGCGGGGCCCGGGGGGGGCCCGGTGCCGGTGGCGGGGCCGGGCCCGGGGGGCAGCACGTCCCGCAGCACGCACTGCGTCGGGGTCAGCTCCTGCTCGGGGGTCCCGTCCGACCCCAGCGCCAGCGACGGCGACGGCGTCCGCGTCTCGTGCAGGCAGGCCATGGCCGGGGGAGCCCCCCCCAGCGCCCCCCCTGCGGGACAACGTCACAGCCTGGGCACCCCACTGCGCACATGGGGCACCCCCCCACTGCGCACATGGGACCCCCACTGTGCACATGGGGACCCCACTGCGCACATGGCACCCCCACTGCGCACATGGGCACCCCACTGCGCACATGGGGACCCCACTGCAGCCATGAGACACCCCCATTGCACACATGGGGACCCCCCCACTGCGCACATGGGGACCCCCACTGTGCACATGGGGACCCCACTGCGCACATGGGCACCCCCACTGTGCACATGGGACCCCCACTGCGCACATGGGACACCCCCACTGCGCACATGGGGACCCCACTGCGCACATGGGACACCCCCACTGCGCACATGGGGACCCCACTGCAGCCATGAGACACTCCCATTGCACACATGGGGACCCTGCTGCGCACATGGGAGCGCTCTACCGCACCCACGGGACCCCCCCCATTGCACACATGGGACACCCCATTGCGTCCATGAGACACTCCCATTGCACACATGGGGACCCCTCCACTGAGGACATGGGACCCCCCCACTGCGCACATGGGACACCCCCACTGCGCACATGGGGCACCCCCACTGCGCACATGGGGACCCCACTGCGCACATGGGAGCGCTCTACCGCACCCACGGGATCCCCCCCATTGCACACATGGGACACCCCATTGCGTCCATGAGACACTCCCATTGCACACATGGGGACCCCTCCACTGAGGACATGGGACCCCCCCCACTGCGCACATGGGACACCTCATTGCGTCCATGGTACACCCCCATTGCACACATGGGCACCCCCATTGCACACATGGGCACCCCCCCCACTCCATACATGGGACCCCTCTACTGCACCCATGGGGACCCCTCATTGAACACATGGGGACCCCCCATCGCGTCCATGGGACACGCTCATTGTGTCCATGGGACACCCCACTGCACCCATGAGACTCCCCCATCGCACACATGGGGACCCCCCCACTGTGCACATGGGACCCCTCTACTGCACCCATGGGAACCCCCCATTGCGTCCATGGGACCCCCATTGCGTCCATGAGACACCCCCACTGAACACATGGGGACCCCCCCCCCACTCCACACATGGGACCCGCATATGCACACATGGGACACCCTCATTGCACCCATGGGACCCCCCACTGCACACATGGGACCCCCCCATTGCGTCCATGGGAACCCCATTGCATCCATGGGAACTCCCTTGTGCACCCATGGGACACCCCCATTGCACCCATGAGACACCCCCATTGCACACATGGGGACCCCCCCACTCCACACATGGGACAGCCTCATTGCACACATGGGGACCCCCACTGCACACATGGGACACCCCCATTGCACCTATGGGACTCACCATTGCACCCATGAGACACCCCCACTGCACCCATGGGAACCCCCATTGCACTCATGAGATCCCCCCATTGTGTACATGGGAAGTCCCTTGTGCACCCATGGGACACCCCCATTGCACCCATGGGACACTCCTATTGCACCCATGAGACACCCCCATTGCACCCATGAGACACTCCCATTGGACCCATGGGACACCCCTATTGCACCCGTGGGAACCCCCCCATTGCACCCATAGGACCCCCCTGTGCATCCATAGGACATCCCCCCCTTGCACCCATGAGATCCCCCCATTGCACCCTTGGAACACCCCCATTGCACCCATAGGAACCCCCCATTGCACCCATAGGACCCCCCTGTGCATCCATAGGACATCCCCCCCTTGCACCCATGGGACCCCCCCTTGTGCACACATGGGACCCCCCCTTGTGCACACATGAGAGCACTCTATTGCACCCATGGGACCCCCCTGTGCACCCATGAGAATCCCTTGTGCACCCATGGGACCCCCTCTGTACACTCATTGCCCCCCCCTCCACTCATAGGACCCCTCTGTGCACCCATGGGACCCCCCTTGTGCACACAGGGAGCACTCCATTGCACCCATGGGAACCCCCCCATTGCACCCATGGGACCCCCCTTGTGCACACATGGGAGCACTCCATTGCACCCATGGGACCCCCCCCATTGCACCCATGGGACCCCTTTGTGCTCCCATGGGCCCCCCCCATTACACCCATAGGACGCTGCCTGTGCACCTATGGGACTCCCCCCTTTACACACGTGTGCACCCCCTTGCATGCTTTAGCACCCCCTACTACGTGTGTGCTCCCTTGCACACGTGTGTGCAGCCCCACACGCATGTGCAAGCCTCTGATCCCATGAGTACCCCTTTACACGCGTGTGCATCCCCTTGAACACGTGTTCAGCCCCTTTACATACATGTGCAACCCCCCAAATCCACGTGTGCAGCCCCACGTGTGTGAGCCCCTTACACGTGTGTGCACCCCATTGCATCCATGAGCACCCCTTTGCCCACGTGTGCACCCCTTTCACACGTGTGTGCGGCCCCACCTGCGTGTGCACCCCCCTGCACCCATGTGCACTCCGTTACACGCATGTGCACGCACTCACACGCGTGTTCGGCCCCACATGCGTGTTCACCCCCTTACACGCGTGTGCACCCCCTTGCATGCCTGAGCAGCCCTTTACACGTGTGTGCAAAGGGGAAACTGAGGCAGGGCTGGGAGGGGGGGAACCCGGGGGGGTCCCGGGGGGGGGCAGTTGCCATGGCAACAGCGGAGCCTGTGGATGACGTCATCACTAAAATTGGGGGGGCGGGGCTTAACGTCACCCCGAGGGACCCCGGCGGTGTAGTGTCCCCCCCCCCGGTGGTGACATCACGTCACGCGGTGACGTCATCCCGGTAAGGGATGGAGCCCCCCCCCCTTCCTCCCCCGCGGGGAAACTGAGGCAGGAGCGGGGGAACCCCGGGGGGGGGGGGTGTCTCTGTCGAGACATGCGACAGCTCCGTCCCCGTGTCGCGACAGAGCGGGGATGGGCGGGAGGAGAGAGAGCGCCCCCCGCCGGCACGCCGTGTCGGGACATGGCGGCCTGTCGCGACATGGGGAGGGGCCGCGAGGGGCACAGGCCTGTGCAGGGGGATGCACACGCGTGTGCAAGGGGGTGCAGGCCCATGGGGGGGGCACACGCTTGTGCAAGGGGGTGCAGGCCTATGGGGGGGGACCCGCTTGTGCAAGGGGGTGCAGGCCTATGGGGGGGGGCACACGCGTGTGCAAGGGGGTGCAGGCCCATGGGGGGGCACACGCGTGTGTAAGGGGGTGCAGGCCTATGGGGGGGGACCCGCTTGTGCAAGGGGGTGCACATCGCGCCAGGCCTGCGCATACACGTGGGGGAGGGTGTCACGCACCTGCGGGCGTTGCACACGCGTGTGCAAGGGGGTTGGGGGGGGCTGTGCGCGTGCAAGAGCAGCTCGGCCACGGGGGGGGCACACGCGTGTGCAAGAGGCCGCTCGTGTCCCATCCCCCCGCGGCAGCATCCCTGGTCCTCCCCCCCTCCCCCCGTAGCATCCCTGGTCCTACCCCCCCCGCCGGTGCCGGTGCCGGTACCTGGGGGGTGCGGGCCCCGCGGTGCCGGTGGGGCCGGTGCCGGAGCCGCCGCTGGAGCCGGGGTTTGATGCCGGTGACGCCGGGGGGAGGGACCGGGGCCGGTACCGGGGGGCCGGGGGCCGCGATCGGGGCGAACGGTGGAGAACGGCCCCGCCCGGCGTTTGACGCGGCCCCGCCCCGGCACGGCACGGCACGGCACGGAACGGCACAGGACGGAACGCAGCGGAACGGACGGAACGGAACGGCACCGAACGGGAGCCCGCCGGTAGCGGCACCGGGACTGGAAACACCCCGGCACCGAGACCCCGCTGCCGGCACCGGCACCAGCACCGGGACCCCAGAGAGCACCGGGACTCCCCTATTGGCACCGGCATCCCTATACCGGCACCGGGACCCCTAGAACGGCATAGGGACCCCTAGAACGGAACCGGCACCAGCATCCCTATACCGGCACCGGGACCCCTATAATGGCATGGGGACCCCTACAACGGAACCGGGACCCCTATACTGGGACCCCTATACTGGCACCGGGACCCCTATAACGGCATGGGGACCCGTAGAACGGAACCGGCACCCCTATACCGGCACCATGACTGGGACCCTTGTACCGGGACCCCTATACCGGCACCGGCACCCCTATAGCAGGACCCCAATACGGGCACCAGAACCTCTATAACGGCACTGGCACCAGCACAAGCACCCCAAAGAGCACCGTGACCCCTATAACGGGACTGGCACTGGCACCAGCACCCCTGTACCGGCACCAGAACTGGGAACCCACTGGCACCAGGACCCCTTTAATGGAACTGGGACCCCTATACGGGCACCAGGACCCCTATAATGGCACCAGCATCAGCGCCGCACCCCAAAGAGGACTGGGACACCCCTATTGGCACCAGCACCCCTATACTGGAACCAGCACCCCTATACTGGCACGGGGACTGGGAACCCACTGGCACTGGGACCCCTCTAATGGAACTGGGACCCCTATACTGGGACCCCTATACAGGCACCGGGACACCTATAATGGCACGGGGGCCTCTATAATGGAACTGGCACCAGCACCCCTATACCAGCACCGGGACTGGGAACCCACCTGCACCGGGACCCCTATACAGGCACCAGCACCCCTGTACGGGCATTGGGACCCCAATATGGGCACCAGGACGCTTATAGCAGCACTGGGACTGGAGACCTACCGGGACCAGGATCCCCATAATGGAACTGGCACCAGCACCAGGACCCCTATTTGAGCACCAGCACCCCTATACCGGCACTGGGACCCCTATACAGGCACCAACACCCCTATAACATCATGGGAACCCCTGTAACGGCGCCAGCACCAGCACTGGCAACCCAAAGAGCACCAGGACCCCTATACTGGCACCGGCACTGGGACCAGGACCTTGGACCAGACCAGGACTCCCCTATGGGTCAGCGCCTTCCATACTGGGCCCGGCCCCCCTGACACCGGGACCAGGATCGGGACCCACCCGGTGGCCCCCGCTGGCCCAACATGAGGGCGCCAGTGAGATCCCAGTGCTCCCAGTACGGGTATCCTTCCGTCCCCGCCGCTCCCAGTCTGACCCCACTGTTCTGTGTATGGGTGCGATTCTATTCCCAGTGCTCCCAGTTTGCTTCCAGAGCTCCCGGTCCAGGCACCCCTATTCCCAGTGCTCCCAGTGTGGGTGCCCCTCTGCCCGCAGAGCTCCCAGTCTGGGTGTCCCTGGCCCAGTGCTCCCAGTCTGTCCCTATTGATCAACCCCTCTGGGTCCCTGTCCATCCCAGTCCCACCATGCCCATCTCAGTCCCAACCTGTCCATCTGTCCCCATCCCACCCTGCTGTCCCCATCCACTGACCCCTGTCCATCCGTGTCCCATCCTGTCCATCTGCCTGTCCCCATCCCTATCCCACCCTGTGTCCATCCCTATCCCACCCTACGTGTCCATCCCTGTCCATCCCTATCCCGCCCCATGTCCATCCCTATCCCACCCCACATGTCCATCCCTGTCCATCCGTATCCCACCCTGTGTCCATCCCTATCCCACCCCATGTCCATCCCTGTCCATCCCTATCCCACCCCACGTGTCCATCCCTATCCCACCCCATGTCCATCCCTGTCCATCCCTATCCCACCCCACGTGTCCATCCCTATCCCACTCCGTGTCCATCCCTGTCCATCCCTATCCCACCCCGTGTCCATCCCTATCCCACCCCATGTCCATCCCTGTCCATCCCTGTCCCACCCCACGTGTCCATCCCTGTCCCACTCCATCCTTATCCCGCACCCCCCCGCACCGCGTTCCCCCGCCCCCCGCGTTCCCCTCCGTCCCCGCCTTCCCCGCGCAGGGCATTGTGGGAAGCGTAGTCCTCCGGGAGCAGCCCCGCCCCTCCTGCCGCGCCGCCTGCCCGCCGCCGGGGACTACACTTCCCAGAAGCCCTCGCGGCGCCGCGCCGTGTCCCATGGTGCGTCGCGGTGGGGGTGGGCGCGGCGGGGCGCCCCCTGGCGGCGCGGGCGGCGGCACGGAGCGCGGCGGGGATGAGCGAGGAGGGGGCGGGCGGCGGGGCCAGGAGGAGCGGCGGCTTCCCCAGGTACCGGCACCGGCACACGGGGCACAGCGGGACACAGCGGGATACCCGGGACACAGCCCCCCCGCACCGGGATACACCCCCCCTGCGCCGGGACACAGCCCCCTGACACCGGGATACAGCCCCCCCCACAGGGATACACCCCCCCTGCACCGGGATACAGCCCCCTGACATCGGGATACAGCCCCCTGCACCGGGATACACTCCCCCCACCGAGATACAGCCCCCCCCCCCGGGATACAGCCCCCCCCACCGGGATACAGCCCCACGACATCGGGATACACTCCCCTGACATCGGGATACAGCCCCCTGCACCGGGATACAGCCCCCCCCACCGCGATACAGCCCCCCCCCCACCGCGATACAGCCCCCGACACCGGGATAGAGCCCCCCGCACCGGGACACGGCCCCGACACCGGGATACACCCCCCGACATCGGGACACAGCCCCCGGAAACCCCTCCCTGACACCGGGGTACCCCCCCCACCGGGATACCCTGGGACACACCGGGATACATTGGGATACACTGGGACACACCCCCCCGCGACACCGGGATACGCTCCACGCACGGGACCCACCAGGATAACCCCCGACACCGGGATACCCCCCGCGGGACTCCGGGACACACCGGGGTAACCCCCAGGATACACCCCCCGGGACACACCCCACACCGGGACACCGGGATACAGCCCTGGCACACCCGAGACCCCCCCCGAGAACGGGATACCCCCCCGGGGTACCCTGAACACCGGGATACCCTCCTGTGTCCCTGTGCTGCCTGGCACTGCCACCCTGTCCCCATGTCCCCTGTTTGGTGCTGCCACCCTGTCCCCATGTCCCCTGTATGGCACTGCCACCCTCTCCCCATGTCCTGGTGCTGTTGGTGCTGCCACCCTGTCCCCATGTCCCCCTGTTTGGTGCTGCTACCCTGTCCCCATGCTGTTAGTGCTGCCACCCTGTCCCCATGTCCCCCTGTATGATGATGCCACCCTGTCCCCATGTCCCCATGCTGTTGGTGCTGCCACCCTGTCCCCATTCCCCCTGTATGGCACTGCCACCTTGTCTCCGTGTCCCTGTGCTGTGTCCCTGTGTTCCCCTGTTTGGTGCTGCCACCCTGTCCCCATGCTGTTGGTGCTGCCACCCCATCCCCATGTCCCCCTATATAGTGCTGCCACCCCATCCCCATGTCCTGGTGCTGTTGGTGCTGCCACCCTGTCCCCATTCCCCCTGTATGGCACTGCCACTCTCTCCCCATGTCCCGGTGCTGTTGGTGCTGCCACCCTGTCCCTGTGCTGTTAGTGCTGCCACCCTGTCCCCATGTCCCCCTGTATGTTGATGCCACCGCGTCCCCGTGCCCCGGCGCTGCTGGTGACGCGGGGCTGGCGCAGCCCTGTCCCCAGCCTGGAGCAGATGCTGGCCGCCAACCCCGGGAAGACGCCCATCAGCCTGCTGCAGGAGTATGGCACTCGCATAGGGAAGACCCCGGGCTACGACCTGCTGAAGGCCGAGGGCCAGGCCCACCAGCCCAACTTCACCTTCCGCGTCACCGTCGGGGACATCAGCTGCACCGGTGGGTCCCAGCGCCCCCCTCACCCCCCCCGGGCTCTGCCCGTCCCCATCCCACCGGCACCGGGGGGGGGGGGATCCCGGAGAGGGTGCCCCGGGGGGGTCCTGGTGGGAGATGTCCCCTTGGGATCCCCAAGGGATGGGCTGGGATCCTGGTGCTTGGGATGCTCAGGGATCATTGGGAACCCCAAAAGCAGGTTCAGGTGGGGGATCACCGGGGATCCTGGTGCTTGGGATGCTCAGTGATCATTGGGAACCCCAAAAGCGGGTTGAGGTGGGGGGTCACCTGGGATCCTGGTGCTTGGGATGCTCAGCGATCCATTGGGAACCCCAAAAGCGGGTTGAGGTGGGGGGTCACCTGGGATCCTGGTGCTTGGGATGCTCAGGGATCCATTGGGAACCCCAAAAGTGGGTTGAGGTAGGGGGTCACCGGGGATCCTGGTGCTTGGGATGCTCAGGGATCATTGGGAACCCCAAAAGTGGGTTGAGGTGGGGGGTCACCGGGGATCCTGGTGCTTGGGATGCTCAGGGATCCATTGGGAACCCCAAAAGCGGGTTCAGGTGGGGGGTCACCGGGGATCCTGGTGCTTGGGATGCTCAGGGATCCATTGGGAACCCCAAAAGCGGGTTGAGGTGGGGGGTCGCGTGGGATCCTGGTGCTTGGGATGCTCAGCGATCCATTGGGAACCCCAAAAGTGGGTTGAGGTGGGGGGTCACCGGGGATCCTGGTGCTTGGGATGCTCAGTGATCCATTGGGAACCCCAAAAGTGGGTTGAGGTAGGGGGTCACTGGGGATCCTGGTGCTTGGGATGCTCAGGGATCCATTGGGACCCCAAGAAGTGGGTTGGGGATGGAGGGATCACCAGGGAGCTGGGTGTCCCATGGGAATTGGGGGTGCTGAGGGGAGGAGCTGGGTGCCCCATGGGAATTGGGGGTGCTGAGGGGAGGAGCTGGGTGCCCCATGGGAATTGGGGGTGCTGAGGGGAGGAGCTGGGTGTCCCATGGGAATTGGGGGTGCTGAGGGGGGGAGCTGGGTGTCCCATGGGAATTGGGGGTCAGTGAGGGGTGTGGGGGGGCCCTGGGTGTATGTCCCCCCCCCCCCCAGCTCACCCCATGGGTGCCCCAGGGCAGGGACCCAGCAAGAAGGCGGCGAAGCACAAAGCGGCCGAGGTGGCCCTGAAGCTGCTCAAAGGGGGGGACATGCTGGAGGCCGCCACCCCCGAGGAGCCCAGGTGGGGGGGGACCCCCAGGGTGCTGGGGGGGTCCCGGGGGGGGTCAGGGTGCAGCACGGGATGGGGTTGGAGGAAGCTGGGAGGGGATTTGGGGTGCTGGGGGGGTACCCAGCTCCAGTGGGTTTGGGGCGGTCAGTGGGGGGGGTCAGGGCACCCAGGGGGTACCCAGGGTGATGGGGGTACCCAGGGGGTGCAGGCCATACAGGTCCAGTGGGTTTGGGGGGGTGAAGGCATCCGGGGGGGTTTGGGGGTACCCAGAGTGATGGGGGATGCGGGGGCATGGAGCATCCCAAGGGATTTGGGGGTGTTTGGGGGGTTCAGTTGCATTTGGGGGTACTTGGGGGGGTGTTGAGGGTGCCCAGGCAGGTCTGGGGGTGCACAGTGGGGGGGGAAGGGGTGTTTTAGGGGAGCCAAGAGAATTGGGGGTGCCTGGGGGGGGGATCTGGGTGTCCCATGGGAATTGAGGGTGCCTGGGGGGGGATCTGGGTGCCCCATGGGAATTGGGCAGGATTTGGGGTGCTGGGGGGGGTCAGTGTTAACATCTCCCCTTCTCTCCCCAAGCTCTCCTTCCCCCCCAGAGCCCCCGGCTGAGGCCCCTCCCCCGGCACCCACCGTGCCCCCCCCCTCCCCCAGGTAATGGGTGGGGGGCACCCAACGTGTGTGTCCCCCAACCCCCTGGCCCCCCCGTACCCCAATGGGGGGGTCCTGGTGTGTCCCTGCCCCCCCTCACTCTGCGCCCATCTCCCCGCCCAGGGGCACCCCCCTGGAGATGAAGAGCCCTGTGGCCCCCCCCCAGGCCGAGTGTAACCCCGTGGGGGCCCTGCAGGTGGGTGACACCGCGGGGGGACGCGAGGGGACACGGACACCCCCCCGGGACCGTTATCCCTGTTTGGGGCAGTTATCCCTGTTTGGGGGCAGTTATCCCTGTTTGGGGCAGTTATCCCTGTTTGGGGGGGCAGTTATCCCTGTTTGGGGGCGGTTATCCCTGTTTGGGGGCAGTTATCCCTGTTTTGGGGGGGCAGTTATCCCTGTTTTGGGTGGGCAGTTATCCCTGTTTGGGGGCGGTTATCCCTGTTTGGGGGGGCAGTTATCCCTGTTTGGGCACGGTTATCCCTGTTTGGGGGCAGTTATCCCTGTTTGGGGATGGTTATCCCTATTTGGGGCAGTTATCCGTGTTTGGGGGCAGTTATCCCTGTTTAGGGGCAGTTATCCCTGTTTGGGGCAGTTATCCCTGTCTGGGGGCGGTTACCCACATTTTGGGGACAGTTATCCCTATTTTGGGAACAGTTCTCCTAATTTTGGTGCCAGTTATCCCCATTTTGGTGTCATTTATGCCCATTTTGATGCCAATTATCCCTATTTCGGTGCCAATTATCCCCATTTTGGTGTCATTTATGCCCATTTTGATGCCAATTATCCCCATTTCGGTGCCAATTATCCCCATTTTGGTGTCATTTATGCCCATTTCGGTGCCGGTTCTCCCCACGTTGGTGCCGGTTCTCCCCCCGTGGGGGTGCTGAGGCCCCCCCGCGCTGTGCCCGCAGGAGCTGGTGGTGCAGAAGGGCTGGCGCCTGCCCGAGTACACGGTGACGCAGGAGTCGGGGCCGGCGCATCGCAAGGAGTTCACCATGACCTGCCGCGTGGAGCGCTTCGTGGAGATCGGTGCGCCCGGGGGGTCCCCGTGTGCCCCCGCTGCCGGGGGGCGCAGAGCAGGCGATGGGCTCCCCCCGTGTCCCCGTCCCTGCCGGGGGGGCACAGAGCAGGCGATGGGCTCCCCCTGCATCCCCATCACTGCCGGGGGGGGGCACAGAGCCCGCAATGGGCTCCCCCCGTGTCCCTGTCCCTGCCAGGGGGCACAGAGCAGGCGATGGGCTCCCCCCGTGTCCCCGTCCCTGCTGGGGGGGGGCACAGAGCAGGCGATGGGCTCCCCCTGTATCCCCATCGCTGCTGGGGGGGGCACAGAGCCCACAATGGGCTCCCCCCGTGTCCCCATTGCTGCCGGGGGGCACAGAGCAGGCACTGGGCTCCCCCCGGTTCCCATCACTGCCGGGGGGTCACAGAGCAGGCGATGGGCTCCCCTCATGTCCCTGTCCCTGCTGGGGGGGCACAGAGCAGGCACTGGGCTCCCCCCGTGTCCCTGTCACTGCTGGGGGGGGCACAGAGCCCGCAATGGGCTCCCCCCGTGTCCCCATTGCTGCTGGGGGGGCACAGAGCCCGCAATGGGCTCCCCCCGTGTCCCTGTCACTGCTGGGGGGGCACAGAGCCCGCAATGGGCTCCCCCCGTGTCCCATCACTGCTGGGGAGGCACAGAGCCCGCAATGGGCTCCCCCCGTGTCCCAATCCCTGCCGGGGGGGGGCACAGAGCCTGCACTGGGCTCTCCCCGGTTCCCATCACTGCCGGGGGGGCACAGAGCAGGCAATGGGCTCCCCCCGGTTCCCATCGCTGCTGGGGGGGCTCAGCCGTCCCCGTGCCCCCCCCGCAGGCAGTGGCACCTCCAAGAAGCTGGCGAAGCGCAACGCGGCCGCCAAGATGCTGGTTCGGATCCACAACGTGCCCATGGAGCAGCGGGAGGGCAGCGAGGCCGAGGTGGAGGAGGATCAGTTCTCCATGGTACCCGCGCGCTTCCCGAGGGATAGCGGGGATACGGGCACCCAGAGCGCCCCGGGGGGTAACCCAGAGCACCCCGAGGGGTAGCAGGGATAGGGGCACCCAGGGCGCCCCGGGGGATAACCCAGAGCACCCCGGGGGATAACGGGGATACGGGCACCCAGAGCACCCCGAGGGATAACCCAGGGCACCCCGAGGGATAACCCAGAGCACCCTGAGGGATAATGGGGATACAGGCACCCAGAGCATCCCAAAGGATAATGGGGATACAGGCACCCAGAGCATCCCGAGGGATAACGGGGGGATATGGGCACCCAGAGCATCCCGAGGGATAATGGGGATACGGGCACCCAGAGCATCCCGGGGGATAACCCAGAGCACCCCGAGGGATAACAGGGATACAGGCACCCAGAGCGCCCCGGGGGATAACCCAGAGCACCCCGAGGGATAGCAGGGATACGGGCACCCAGAGCACCCCGAGGGATAACCGAGAGCACCCCGAGGGATAACGGGGGGATACAGGCACCCAGAGCGCCCCGGGGGATAACCCAGGGCACCCCGAGGGATAACCCAGAGCACCCTGAGGGATAATGGGGATACAGGCACCCAGAGCACCCCAAGGGATAATGGGGATACAGGCACCCAGAGCATCCCAAGGGATAATGGGGATACAGGCACCCAGAGCATCCCGAGGGATAACGGGGGGATATGGGCACCCAGAGCATCCCGAGGGATAATGGGGATACGGGCACCCAGAGCATCCCGGGGGATAACCCAGAGCACCCTGAGGGATAACGGGGATACGGGCACCCAGAGCATCCCGGGGGATAACCCAGAGCACCCCGAGGGATAGCGGGGATACGGGCACCCAGAGCATCCCGGGGGATAACCCAGAGCACCCTGAGGGATAACGGGGATACGGGCACCCAGAGCATCCCGGGGGATAACCCAGAGCACCCCGGGGGATAACCCAGAGCACCCCGAGGGATAACGGGGATACGGGCACCCAGAGCATCCCGAGGGATAACCCAAAGCACCCCGAGGGATAACGGGGATACGGGCACCCAGAGCATCCCAAGGGATAACCCAGAGCACCCCGAGGGATAACGGGGGGATACAGGCACCCAGAGCATCCCAAGGGATAACGGGGGGATACAGGCACCCAGAGCATCCTGAGGGATAACGGGGGGATACAGGCACCCAGAGCATCCCGAGGGATAACGGGGGGATACAGGCACCCAGAGCACCCTGAGGAGTTAATGGGGACATGAGCACCCTATAGGGGTGTGTGGAGTGTCCCTGAGCACCCATGTCCCTTGGGTGTCCCTTGGGTGTCCCTTGGGTGTCCCTGAGCCCCCACCTCCTCCTGGGGTGCCGGGGGTCCCCATTCCCGCCGTGCCCCCCAGGGGTGCCCCCGGCTGGAGGGGCTGCGGGGCCGGGCCCCCGGCTGCACCTGGGACTCGCTGCGCAACTCGGTGGGTGAGAAGATGCTTCAGCTGCGGAGCCACCCGCTGGCACCCATGGGTGCGGGCGCCTGCGCCCTGCTGCAGGAGCTCTCCGAGGAGCAGAGCTTCGCCATCAGCTACCTCGACATCGGTGAGCACCCCGAGGGGCACCTGCGGGCATGGGAGACCCCCGAGGGCACCCATGAGCCCCCCACCCATGGGCTCAGGCTGTGGGCACCCATGGGTGCCAAGGCCCATGGACACCCATGGGCTCAGGGTTTGGGTATTCATGGGTGCATGAGCCTCCCATGGGCTTAGGACTTGGGCACCCATGGGTGCCACAGCCTGTGGACACCCATGAGCTCAGGGTTTGGGCACCCATGGGTGCATAAGCCCCACATGGATACCCATGATACACCATGGACACCCATGGCCTCAGGGTTTGGGTGTTCATGGGTGCATGAGCCTCCCATGGGCACCCATGGGCTCAGGGTTTGGGCACCCATGGGTGCCACAGCCCATGGACACCCATTGACACCCATGGGCTCAGGGTTTGTGCACTCATGGGTGCCACAGCCCATGGACACCCATGGGCTCAGGGATTGGGTATGCATGGGTGCCAAGGCCCATGGACACCCATAAACTCAGGGTTCAGGCACCCATGGGTGCATGAGCCTCCCATAGGCATGTTTGGGCACTCGTGGGTGCCACAGCCCATGGACACCCATGGACACCATGAGCTCAGGGTTTGGGTACCCATGGGTGCCGTATCCCATGGACACCCATGGACACCATGAGTTCAGGGTTTGGGCACCCATGGGTGCCATAGCCCATGGATACACATGGGCTTAGGGTTTGAGCACCCATGGGTACCCCAGCCCATGGACACCCATGAGCTCAGCAGTGCAGCACCCATGGGTGTCACTGACCCATCCCCATGTCCCCCTCTGTCCCCCCCAGACGCGCTGAGCCTCAGTGGGCTGCACCAGTGCCTGGTGGAGCTCTCGACCCAACCGGCCACCGTGTGCCATGGGGCAGCCCCATCGCGCGCCGGCGCCCGCGCCCAGGCTGCCCGCAACGCGCTGCAGTACCTGCGCGTCATGGCCGGGGGCAAGTGACCCCCAGGGGCACCGCCGGGACCCACGGACAGACCCACGGACAGACCCACGGACCCATGGACAGACCCACAGCCAGACCCACAGACACATGGACAGACCCACAGACACATGGACAGACCCACGGACACATGGACAGACCCACGGACACATGGACAGACCCATGGACACACCCACGGACACATGGACCCATGGACAGACCCACAGACAGACCCATGGACACGTGGATGGACCCACGGACAATGCGCTGCAGTACCTGCATGTCATAGAGGGGGGCAAGTGACACCCCAACCCTGACCCATGGATGGACACACAGACAGGCCCATGGACCCACGGACAGACCCACGGACAGACCCACACATGGACCCACAGAGCCATGGACAGACACATGGATGGGCTCACAGACTGACCCACGGATGGACCCATGGACAGACCCACGGCCCCCCACTGGTGGACACCCAGCTTCACCCACGGCCACCCAGCCGGACCCCCGGCCCCATGGACACCCAGTGTGGGGACCTGGCCCTGCGGATGCACCCACAGACCCACATGGAGCCCGCACAGAGCTGGGGCTCTGGGAATAAAGCTGGGGGGGGGTAAACTCCTGGCGTCGGTGTCTTCCTGGGGGGTGTTGGGGGATGTTGGGGGCAGTTGGGGGGCAGTTGGGGGTGTTGTGCCAGGCTTGGGCAGGTCCATTCTGAAGTGGGGGCTCTCCCTGTCTGGGGGGTCCCCAGTTGAGCTGAGGGACCACAGCAGCCTGAGGGGGGGAGGTTATGCTGGGGGGGGTCTGTGCCTGCTGGGGACCCACATTCCAGCTGGGGGGAAGCCATAGACCCATGGAATGGGTTGGGATGAAGGGACCTTAAAGCTCCTCCAGCTCCAAGCCCTGCCCCGGGCAGGGACACCTTCCACTAGAGCAGGTTGCTCCAAGCCCCTGTGTCCAACCTGGCCTTGAACACTGCCAGGGATGGGGCAGCCACAGCTTCTCTGGGCACCCTGTGCCAGCGCCTCAGCACCCTCACAGGGAAGAGCTTCTGCCTCAGAGCTCATCTCAATCTCCCCTCTGGCAGGTTAAAGCCATTCCCCTTGGCCTGTCCCTCCATCCCTTGTCCAAAGCCCCTCTCCAGGTTTCCTGGAGCCCCTTTAGGCACTGGAGCTGCTCTGAGGTCTCCCCTTCAGGAGCCTTCTCTTCTCCAGGCCGAGTGGGGAGAAGGGGGGTGGGAGCCTGGACACAGCCTGTCCCAGGCCCCGGCTGCACCCATGGTGCTGTGCAGGGGTTATCTCACCCAAAGCAAACAGAGGGACGTTGCTGCCGATACCGCGCGGGCAGGACCCTCCCGAGCCCTTGTGCGAGGCTGATAAACCCCCCCAGGGCTGTGCCAGGCGCCCGCTCAAGGGATGGGGCACAACAGGAGGGACGAGGAGCACCCAAAGGACCCCGACTGTGGAGCTGTGTCACTAAAGCACATCCACAGCATCGTCCCCACATGCACCTTATGGAGAGCACTCCAAAGAACAGGGCAGGGACCAGCTTTGAGGGTCTCCATCACAATCCGGCATCCCAGGACCCCTAAATGCAGCCCACAGAGAGGGGGACCCACAGCCCAGCATGTCCCAGGGTCCCCAGAACGGGACAGGGGTGGCAGAGGGACCCCCTTGGGTGAGGGGCAGCCCCAGAGCCCCCCATTGGGGGTCCCCACAGCCTCTGGTGAGTGCCTGGGGCTGGGGTTGCCCCATGGCTGCCCCAAGCCCCATCAGCATCCCCAAGTGTCCCTGCGTGCCCTGCCCCACAGGGCAGGAGTGCCCCATGGATGGGTCTGTACGGGGGGATGCTCAGGTGAGGACAGGGCACCCAGGGAGGTTTGGGGGCCAAGGCAGGGCAGGAGGTCCCAGGGCTGGGATGGGATCAGGGATGGGGTGGGATCAGGGATGGGATCGGGGCTGGGATGGGATCAGGGATGGGGTGGGATCAGGGATGGGGTGGGATCAGGGATGGGATCGGGGCTGGGATGGGATCAGGGATGGGGTGGGATCAGGGATGGGGTGGGATCAGGGCTCTGGTGGGATTGGGGCTGGGATGGGATCAGGGATGGGATGGGACCAGGGATGGGATCGGGGCTGGGATGGGATCAGGGATGGGGTGGGATCAGGGCTGGGGTGGGAGTGGGGCTGGGATGGGATCGGGGATGGGATGGGATCAGGGATGGGATGGGATCAGGGATGGGATCAGGGATGGGATGGGATCAGGGATGGGATGGGATCGGGGCTGGGATGGGATCAGGGATGGGATGGGATCGGGGCTGGGATGGGATCGGGGATGGGATGGGATCGGGGCTGGGGTGGGATTGGGGATGGGATGGGATCGGGGATGGGATGGGATCAGGATGGGGTGTGATCAGGGATGGGATGGGATCGGGGATGGGATGGGATCAGGGATGGGGTGGGATCGGGGATGGGATGGGATCAGGGCTGGGATGGGGGCTGGGATGGGATCGGGGATGGGATGGGATCAGGGGTGGGGTGGGATCAGTGATGGGATGGGGGCTGGGATGGGATCAGGGATGGGGTGGGATCGGGGATGGGGTGGGATCAGGGATGGGATGGGATCGGGGCTGGGATGGGATGAGGGATGGGATCGGGGCTGGGATGGGGTAAGGGATGGGATGGGATCGGGGCTGGGATGGGGTCAGGGATGGGATGGGATCAGGGATGGGATGGGGGCTGGGATGGGATCGGGGATGGGATGGGATCGGGGATGGGGTGGGGTCAGGGATGGGATGGGATCAGGGCTGGGATGGGATCAGGGATGGGATGGGATCGGGGCTGGGATGGGATCGGGGGGAAGCTTGGGATTGCTTTGGATGCATTTCGGACTCTCATGTTCTGTGTGAGCAGGCTCTGGAGGCCAACCAACCAACGGGTTTGAAACCAATTTGGGATTAAAGGCTCAATGTTGTGGATGTGTTTCCTGTTATTTTCGGGCAGTATTAATGCTCCTGCTTCCCACTGCTCTCCTTTGGGGCCGCTGAGCACCAGTGCCAGCCTCCGGCTCTTCTTGCTGGTGCAACAGAAGCATTTACCTCCTCTGCCCCAGTGGAGAGCACAGAAGGCTCCAGCTAAAGCGCTGCTGCTGCTGTTGCTGCCTGGCTACAGTTAGGAACCATTGAACCACGGAATGGTTTGGGTCGGAAAGGACCTTAAGATCACCCAGTTCCAACCCCCTGCCATGGAAGCACCAAATGAGTCCCCGTTTCATCCCAGCAGCACCACAACAAACCAAACTTCCTTCTAGAAACAAACGTGAGGAGGATGAGCAGGGGCTGGAGCAGCTCCCATAGGAGCCAGGCTGAGAACATCGGGGGGTTCAGCCTGGAGAAGAGAAGCTGCTGGAGACCTCAGAGCAGCTTCCAGGGTCTGAAGGAGGTACAAGGATGCTGCAGAGGGACCTTCATCAGGGACTGGAGCAGCAGGACAAGGGGTGATGGGTTCAAACTGAAACAGGGGAAGTTCAGGTTGGAGATAAGGCAGAAGCTCTTCCCTGTGAGGGTGCTGAGGCGCTGGCACAGGGTGCCCAGAGAAGCTGTGGCTGCCCCATCCCTGGCAGTGTTCAAGGCCAGGTTGGACAGAGCCTTGGGTGACATGGTCTAGTGTGAGACATCCCTGCCCGTGGCAGAGGGTTGGAATTAGGTGGTCTTAAAGTCCTTTCCAACCCAAACCATTCTGTGATTCTATGATTCTATGGATGTGAGGAACGGGAAGGAATGTGTTGCTTTAATAGAAGCAACTGGTAAAAAACACAGGACCTTAAAAAAGTCATGGAAAAGTTAAAACAGAGCCATGGAAAATGCTGAGAGACCTTTTTAGCTTCCACGGGGTTGACTGGATGGGGACCGCGGTTGGCCCGAATGGGGGTATCACTGATAGTAGGATTTTGCTTCTTGATGATCAGTTTATCTATTGTAAAGTGCATGATAAGAACAACAACTCCATCCCTTACCTCTGTTACTGACCCACATGAAGTTATGATCCTTCGGCCAGTCAGCACCAAGACATGAGTCAGAAACCACCAGGAAAACGCTGGAGAAATTGGCAAGGACCAAATGAGAATAAAAAGGAAGGAATTGGGTGACAAAACGAGACCGTGGCCTTGCCAACGCTACACAAACTGCTGAGAGCAGTGGAGAGGTCCCAGACCCCACAAGAGACCTGGGTTCTATGAGAAAGAATTGATAGAAGGAAGGTGGGAACTTGTCAAAGCATTGCAGAACTTGCTTAGCCCTGAGAAACGTGCCTGTCCCATGGGAAGTGGGGCTTCCACACGTGGAATGGGCAATTCCACCACAGGCAAACCGGGAGCTGTAACCTCACAGGGTCTGAACTGAAGGAGAAAGGAGAAGGGACTTTGTGGGCAGGGAAGGGAGCAAATAGATGGATCCTGAAGGCAAATGGAGAACCCTGAACCAGCTGTGTCTGGTGGAGATCTCCCTTATCTGAATAAAGCTTTAAAGCATACTCTGCCTCATGAGCTGGTATAGAAACCTCTCCTGCCCAGCAGCACCGAGGTTCTCCAATGCCCTGTGAGCTCCATCCAACAACACTGAGGTTCTTCCTTATAGCTAACCTAAACTTTCCCTGTTTAGGTTAGATATAAGGAAGAAGTTCTTTCCTGTGAGGGTGCTGAGGCACTGGAATGGGTTGCCCAAGGAAGTTGTGGATGCTCCATCCCTGGCAGTGTTCAGGCCAGGCTGGATGGAGTCTTGGGTGACATGGTTTAGTGTGTGATGTCCCTGCCCATGGCAGGGGGGTGGAACTGGATGATCTTAAGGTCCTTTCCAACCCAAACCATTCTGTGATTCTATGATTCTCCAACGCTCTGCGAGCTCCTGCAGCGACAGCCTGCGAATGGCACAAACCAAGACCAGGCTCTGCTCTACCCTGGGCAGACCCTGTGCTGCAGGCACCAAGCCTGAAAGCGGCCGGAGGAGCTGGCAGGGGGCACCCGGACCTGAGCTGGTTGTGGGGTGACAAGGACAGGACCATCACCTGTGAGACCACTGGTCCCGGTCCCATGGGATGGGCTGCATCTGACAAGGGGCCATGGGGACAGGGGCTGCGGGGCCAGCAGAGATGGGGGCCGGGGCAGGCAGGGTGGCAGTACCCAGCGGATGAGACTGTAACAGAGCCATGGAATCAGGGTGGGAAAGACCTTCAAGACCATCCAGTCCAACCGCTCCCAGCACTGCCAAGGCCACCACTAACCCATGGCACTGAGGCCTCGGCTACACGGGGTGTGAGCACTTGCAGGGACGGTGACTCCAGCCCTGCCCTGGGCAGCCTGTTCCAATGCCTGAGCACCCTCTGGGGAAGGAATTGTTCCTCAGCTCCATCTAAACCTCCCCTGGCGCAGCTTGAGGCCGTTTCCTCTTGTCCCATCCCTTGTTCCTTGGGAGCAGAGACCAGCCCCCTCCTGGCTCCATCCTCCTGTCAGGCAGTTGCAGAGAGCGATAAGGCCCCCCTGAGCCTTCTCTTCTCCAGACTAAACCCCCCAGGTCCCTCAGCCGTTCCTCATCACACTTGTGCTCCAGGCCCTGCACCAGCTCCGGGGCCCTTCTCTGGCCCCGCTCCAGCCCCTCAATGTCCCTCCCCCTGTGAGGGGCCGGAGCCGGACACAGTTCCCCGGTACCGGGGCAGGCGCTGCGCCCTCCCCCGCGCGGGGCACGCCGGGAGCTGTAGTCCCGGCTCCGGCGCAGCCTGCCCGGGGTGGGGGGGGGGGGCCGCGGCGGGGCTGCGGGACCCCCGAGCAGGGAGCGGGAGCGGCGCGGGGCAGGGGCGGGGTGAGCGGGTTGGGCAGAGAAGTGATTTGAGAGCGGCCTGAGGAGGAGGATTTGGGGTGTTGGGTGAGGAGAAGCTCCCCATGACCCGGCTCCAGTGTGTGCTTGAGCCCAGAACCCCCCCGTGTGCTGGGCTGCACCCCCAGAGCGTGAGCAGCAGGTCAGGGAGGGGATCCTGCCCCTCTGCTGCGTGAAGGGGAGACCCCCCCCTGCAGCCCTGATCCAGCTCTGGGGCAACAGCACCAGAGGGACGTGGAGCTGCTGGAGCGAGGCCAGAGGAGGCCCCGGAGCTGCTGCGAGGGCTGGAGCAGCTCTGCTCTGGAGCCAGGCTGAGAGAGCTGGGCTGGGGCAGCCTGGAGAAGAGAAGGCTCCTGAAGGGGACACCTTAGAGCAGCTCCAGTGCCTAAAGGGGCTCCAGGAAACCTGGAGATGGGCTTTGGACAAGGGATGGAGGGACAGGCCAAGGGGAATGGCTTTAACCTGCCAGAGGGGAGATTGAGATGAGCTCTGAGGCAGAAGCTCTTCCCTGTGAGGGTGCTGAGGCGCTGGCACAGGGTGCCCAGAGAAGCTGTGGCTGCCCCATCCCTGGCAGTGTTCAAGGCCAGGTTGGACACAGGGGCTTGGAGCAACCTGCTCTAGTGGAAGGTGTCCCTGCGCGGGGCAGGGGTTGGAGCTGGAGGAGCTTGAAGGTCCCTTCAACCCAAACCATTCCATGGTTCTCTGATGTCAGTCTGGAGCGTGGGGAGCAAACACTTTTCCTTGGCCTGAGCCCAGCTGCACGGATGCTCCCAATGCCTAAAGCGCACACCCCAAACCAGCCCAAACCCAGCCCTGATGAAAACCAACCAGAGAATGCGTCAAACAGAGCAGAAAATGGGTTTGTACATTCAGAGTTTATATCTGGAAAACAAAAAAGAAAGGAATGGAGGAATTAGATAGTATAAAAGTAGCACTGAACAGAGAGGGGCAGCAGGGCCCCTCGGAACCGCAACACCACACACGTGTACACGGAGGCTTGACAACACCCAACTCCCATGGGCTGTGATGGGCACCTCGGTCTGCTGGTCGGGAGACACCGAGTGCCTGGAGCACACCAAGCGTGACCCAACCCCATCCACGTGGCTTCAATGGGAACCCTCCAGCTGGAAGAAGCGGTTTCTCCCCGTGTCTGCGTTGGCACATCCCTGAGTCACATTCTCACTCCTCCCCTTCCAAATCCAGGCTCCTAAACAGGAAAACTGGGGTTGGGGAGAGGGAAAGAGGGACAGCATCATCAGTGGGGGTCCATCCATGGGACCCCCTCCATGGCAAAGAGGAGCCGGTTGTGTGACATGGGCCTCGCTGCCTCTTCCCAGCCAGAGCACAGGAAAACTGCCGAGGAGCAATGCCACGTTCACACCGATTCTTTACCTGTTTCCAAGCCACCTTCAGAGCGTTTCTGTGTCCATGGTGAGAGCTTTCCACACGGCCGTCTTCGGCATCTCATCCGAGATGTTAATCTCGGAAGGGTCAGCCCTGCAAGAGGTGTTTTCAGAGCAACCCGTGCCTACAGGAACTGATGCCACCAAGTGCCTTCGCATCAGCCAAACGGGGAACCCAAGGGCAGCGTAAGCATATGGGAGGTTTGGCTGGATGAGGGGTTTGGGGAGGCAAAGGCTCTCGCTGGGGTTTAGCCCTGGAGCAGGCTCCTGGGCCACTGCTCTACAGATCACACCTGCAGCTCCTCAGGGTTAAGCACAAGCACCTCCAGGTATCATAAAGTCCCTGATGATGCAAGTTTTGGGGTCAAATGTGAGTTGTGCAGCCACGTGCTTGGGCTCAGAGCCCTCCATCACCTCCTGCAGCCCTGCCCATACATCCTATTTACCCACCCAGCTGGCTTCTAGGGGATGCCCAAGGAAGATGCAAGTGGAGAGAACTGAGCCAAACACCTTCCAACTGATCTTGCCGGGGGGGTCCTGGCACTTGGTGGGGCTTTACCTGTCGCTGCTTTGCTTTGGGACATCCAACTTGCTGCTCTTCCCCAGCAGATGCAGCTGAACTGAATTTGCAGCAGCAGCTTCCATCATCTTGCGGGACTCCTGCCGGGAAAGGGACAAATCAAGGTCTCTGATCAAACTGAACCCCCAGTAAACCCACCGTGGGCTGCCCTCTCCTGCCCAACAGCAGCTTCAGCTGTTAGTGCAGCAGGGGAAAGATCTCTCACTCCAAGTATCTGGGGTGGTGCTAAGAACGCTCTTATGAGCAAACCTTTCCATAACAATCATCACCATCAGGTTTATTAGAAACTCATTTTAAAGAATATCCCTCTATTCGAGTGTTAAGCTCGCTGCTGATTTAGGAAGAACAGGTTACGATGTGGGATCCAGGCTGTTAGGATCCATTTCCATTTAGTTCTGCTCTTCCCCAACATTTAAAGACAAACTGGGACAGAAGCAGTCTCACAGCCCGAGGGAGATGTCCAGCTCCCAGCCACTGTTACCTCTTCTTCTTTGGCTTCATTTTTGGCATCGTCCAACCTCTTCTTCTTGCTTTCTGGCATGAGGTCATCCAGAAAGCTGAGCTCTCGCTTCGAGAAGCAGAAATCCATCACCTTCCGGACAAAGACGAGCGCCAAAACCTTCACGAGTAAGAGGGGAGATGCGGTGAGGCCAGAGATGCTGCTACATCTGCCTCCAGCTCTGCGAACGTCCCGGTGCCAAGCAGCACCAGCTCTTACCATCATGGGGAAGATGATGGCAGCACGGGACACCTTGATGGCCCAGAGCAGGACGAGGCAGATGAGCTGGATCAAGGTGAAGAAATGCACCTTTCGCAAGGGGACGTGCCGCAGGTAGATGAAATCCGGCTGGTGCTTTGCTGGCATCCAGAAGAGCTTCAAGCGGTCAAAGAACTGCAAGAGACAAGTGAAAAGTCACCACTGTGGGACTGTGGGAAGTTCCTGACCCTGTGGAGATGTGGAAGGAGTCTTCAGGATCTCACTTGCAGTGAGAAATCCTGGATCCCCCCATGTTCCTCCTGGGAGCAGCACCCATTTGTCCATGTATAGCCTGGCTTGCCCCCAAGAGCTGCCCACCACGCTGCAGTTATTCCCTGAGATTCTATTCTTGGCACTTCTTGGCCCACTGAATCCCCTGAATTCCCATCACTGGCAGGAACTGCCACCCCTTTGCTCTGGCAACAGGCAGTCCCCATCGCTACGAGAGAGACATTGAGGTGCTGGAGCGGGGCCAGAGAAGGGCCCCGGAGCTGGTGCAGGGCCTGGAGCACAAGTGTGATGAGGAACGGCTGAGGGACCTGGGGGGGTTTAGTCTGGAGAAGAGAAGGCTCAGGGGGGACCTTCTCGCTCTCTGCAACTGCCTGACAGGAGGATGGAGCCAGGAGGGGGCTGGTCTCTGCTCCCAAGGAACAAGGGATGGGACAAGAGGAAACGGCCTCAAGCTGCCCCAGGGGAGGTTTAGATGGAGCTGAGGAACAATTCCTTCCCCAAAGGGTGCTCAGGCATTGGAACAGGCTGCCCAGGGCAGGGCTGGAGTCACCGTCCCTGCAAGTGCTCACACCCCGTGTAGCCGAGGCCTCAGTGCCATGGGTTAGTGGTGGCCTTGGCAGTGCTGGGAATGGTTGGACTTGATGGTCTTGAAGCTCTTTCCCAACTGGGTGGATTCTGTGATTCTATGAATTCCCCATTTCCATGTCCCCAAAACACTGCCCTAAACCATGGAGCAGAGCGAACTCAACCTGCCTGCTCCTCCCAGCCCCATGGACCAACTCCACCTCCTCCACCAGCCTTTCCCCTACACAAAACACCCTCATTTCTTGCCTGCCCCAGGTTTTCCCTGTGCCACTTCCATGGAGCTGAGCTCCCAGGGCAGACGTGCTGCAAAGAGGCCGTACCTGAATTCCTCTGAGCGACGACACCCCCATGTAGAGAAAGACACCGTAAAGCACAGGCATTGGTATGAACTGCAAAGGAGAATGCAACGATGGACTGGATTAAAGCACATGGTCAGGGTGGCTGCTCTCTTCTATAGGTGCTGCCTAAAACCACCTCCAGCTTCCCACTTTCCAATGGCTTCAAGAGGGGTTTTAACCAGAGCATGCGAGGAGCTGACACTCTGCTTTAGGGGTTAGGTTGCTTCAGAATAATCCTATTTTCCAGAAAGGTTGGAGGCAAATAGGTGATTTCACCTGTGGAGAAACATTTCTCTGTGTTCTTGTGGCAATATGCAAAAGCGACGCGCCTCCTTTTAGCCTAAGGATGAGCTTACTTTGCAGCAGGAATGTGCCAGGAAGCCCATGGGGATGGTGTCAGTGTGTTCAGCTACTGAGAACGGCTCTGCTGAGGCATTTGGGGAGCAAATTGCAGCCAATAAAGTGCTGCCTGTTCTGAAAGGAGCAGATTTACTGGTCTGGATACACTTAGTTGTAACCCATAAACATGGGTGAACTTTCAGGTTCAAGCAGTGTCTTGCTCACTGTCCTCGAGCACGACAAAGTGGGGTCTGAAGGGCACAACCGAGGCTGGTGCCCACCATGGGTCAAGCCCCAAGGTTTGGGGTCACCGCCTCTTCCTCCTGCACTCCACAACTACTCCTCAGGCCCGGAGAGAGGGGACTATGAACAACCTCCAAGAAGCTCGTGGTCGTGGGGTGTTCTGCATTATCCTCTTACCTTCAAGGCAGACGTGAAGAAGACAGAGCAGCCCATGAGCACGAAGATCATCAAGCCAGTGACTCTCTGCTCTCGTATCCCCAGAAACTTGGGTTGTTCTCCCGGAGCTGAGCAGTCAGACTCCACTTTGAGGCTGTTCACGTGGGTGATGGACAGGACGGTCGCAGCCACAAACCAGGGCAGGCCCATCACGGAGCACACCCCCAGCATCACGGCCACCATGAAAAGGTCCAGGTGGTACCCGCATCCTTTCTGCAGGGAGCAAAACAACACACAGAGCACCCCAGAGCACATGAGCAAGGTGGGCTCAAACTCTGCTTGAGCTCAAGTCCTCGGAGCAGCTTCCAGTGTCTGAAGGGGGCTACAAGGATGCTGCAGAGGGACCTTCATCAGGGACTGTAGTGACAGGACAAGGGGTGATGGGTTTAAACGGAAACAGGGGAAGTTCAGGTTGGAGATAAAGAAGAAGCTCTTCCCTGTGAGGGTGCTGAGGCGCTGGCACAGGGTGCCCAGAGAAGCTGTGGCTGCCCCATCCCTGGCAGTGTTCAAGGCCAGGTTGGACAGAGCCTTGGGTGACATGGTCTAGTGTGAGACATCCCTGCCCATGGCAGGAGGTTGGAACTAGATGATCTTAAAGTCCTTTCCAACCCAAACCGTTCTAAGCCAACTTGACAATCTAAAACTAGAGCTGGAAAGGAGGATGTTTCCAGTCTCTGCACAAGCATCAGGCAGGAGCTCAGACAAAGTGGCTTTGGAGAGTTTGTGTGATATCTACTGTCCAAAAAAACCCAAAAAACTAAGAAACCGACTCTCTTTTTCATCCATGAGGAAATTTCCACCACTTGCAAGTAATATGTGGCTCTGATCCCAAAGATTTCTCATCCTCCTGTGTAACCATTAATGCAGGAGAGCCTCCTGCCCCACAGGCTGCCTTTGCCCCAAAGCAACGCCTTCACAAAGCCCTTGGAACAGGAGCTTCTCCCCAGCCATGCAGCCCACAGAGGGTTGGGGCCAGGCTCATCTCGTGCAGCCCCTGACCTTCAGCCTGTGCTCCTTCCTGTTCACGATAACGGCAGTGATCTGCTGGTCCATGAATATCAGGATGGTGCAGAGCAGAGCTGGGATGAGCGCAGCCAACACCGTCCACCAAGGGTTGGGTCCTATGGGGTTGATGAGCCACCCACGGTCATCTCTGGTGGGCTGCAACAGAGCACACACATCAGCATCCTCTGCCAGCCCAGCACCTTCACTGGCTTTGATGTTACCCTCCAACCCCACGTCAGAGCACGTCCCAGCCCTGGATTCATGTCAGCCTCTCCATGGGGTTCAGCCAGCACCTACAGACCCTTCTCTTGGAGGTATCTAGTTTAGGGGCTGTCTCGTTTCCAGAAGGAAACAGTGCACTTGGAGCTGGAAGAGGAGCTGGTCACACACCAGCTTCATCTCCTGCCCCGACATCACCTTGTGGTGGCATCCCCAGAGCCTGGAACCTGCTCCAGGCCCAAACCCCCCAGTACCTTGAACATATGGGGGACGTGGAGCTTGGGTGATGGGATCCCAACCATGAAGTCAATGAGCACCATGATGACGATGGCGAGGAAGACAGCAAAGTCACTTACTGTGGAGCGTACCTGGGGCAAGAAACCAGAGCTGAGAGGGGCCTCGCAAACAGGGCCGTAACAGGAGGTGGAAGGAGATGGGCTTGGGGGCATCATCAACGTTAAGCCTAGTTAACAAAATCCCACCCCTCTGAGCCATGCAGGCAAATCCCTTGGTTAGATACTGGTGCTGGGACTGTCCCTTTGAGATCTCGTGTCAGGCAATAAAGAAGTTGAATGAGGTGGAAAAGGGTTGAGTCAATTCAAACCTTAAAAGCACTATTAAAAGCTAATGAGACTGATGTCTGCCACTACAGCCACACTCACAGCTAACATGCGAGTAAGGCACTGAGGCATCGTTTGGACCTCAAAAGGAAGAAACATTGTCCTCTTCTACAGCAGCTCCACATTTGAATCAACATTCACCTTGAGCACAGAGGGTGGAAAATAGGGAAGACCTGATTTCCCAAGGGAAAAACCCAACCATCAACACAAAGACACAAAGAACCAGCTCCGGGGCAGGTCATGAGGCAGGCGAGAAGGTGGGAAATGCTACTATTGGTTTGCACCCATGGAGGTGAGTGAGGGACATCCAAGCTGATGGAGACCTCGGCCGTCAAGGTGACCAAGTGGTGGCAAATAGTGCTTAGTGCTCCGGGAAAGCCGCTGTGCAAAGTGGGGGCTGCTGCTGGTCACCATCTTCTACCTACTCTGGTTGGGAAGTAACGGCTGGTTTTAAACTTCTTCAACAAGCTCGACAGGACAAAGGTGGAGAAGAAGAGGATGCAGCACCAGAAGAGGACATTAGGCGTGTAGGGGCCGTTGCGTCCACATGCGGGTCCTTGAAACTCTCCGTGCACATAGCGACATTCCTGGGGAAACAGAGCATCAGGACACAAAGGCAGGGCACGTGCAGCAAGGAAACCTTGGAGAACTGGGGAGTGTTGAGGATCTTGGTCCAAGATCCACGATCTTGTGACTGCTGCTGACGGAGGTTTAGATTTAAGGAGCAGCAGCAGCCAAACAAGTGGCACATTGAACTGCACAGAGGAGAGCAGAGAGGTGGGCTTTGGTGGGACACCATACCGCAAGACCCATGGCACATCCTCCACTTGAATGGCAGGTAACTGTGGCTGAGGAAGACAACAGAGGGGAAGGAAACCTGGACACTCTTGGGGATAGAGAAAGAGGGAACAAGGCAGGCAGGCCAAGACAACCACGCTATCAATGGAGAAGAGACAAACTGTCGCTTCCCAGTGTGGGGCTGGCAAAACCTTGCCAGGAGGGGATGGAGATGCCCATAAGAGCCTCCCACCATGTGCCTGGGCTCTGCTTCAGGCAGCAACAGCCCGAGAGGTGGCTCAGGTGCTCCAGTTTCTGCATGTGCCTGCAGAGAGCACTGAATGGGGAAGCAAGGCCTGGAGTTCCTAGGAACCAGATGAGGAAGCCAGTTACCACCTTAAGCATGAACTCAAGCCCTCTGACTGCTGCAGCACTCAAACCACCCATTAAACCTTGCTCCTGGTCAGAAACATTGTTCTGCAACCAGGTTGAGGAGGATGGTTACTCCCCACAATGCTGGGGACAAGGTGGGCTGGATAAGGGGGATTCTCCTTCCCAGGACCAAGCGAGTTAAATCCACTCATTCCATTGAAGCGGAGCAGCACCAGCACAGGCTGAAGCCCATCATCACCTGAAGGGCTCTGACTTGGGCAACCAAGCGGATGCTCCTGGACCTCGTGGCTGCAGCACGAGGGAGCAGTGGCTCAGGGCACTTACAGTCACCGTCAGGTTCTCCCAGGCGATGCCAGACACGTTGATCTTGTTGCTCTCCCAGAAGCGCCGGGTTTCATTGCTGGGGTGGGTCGGGGCCTCACACTTACAGCTGGGAGGAGAGAAGCCAACACAGGGGTAAGGGAAAGGCGATGGAGGTGCAGCCCTGAGCTCCTGCCAGGGGGCAGCGGCCTTTTGGGAGGAGAACAACCCACTAGTAGATGGTGAGGAGGTCGAGCTTGCTGTGCATGTGCACAGGGTAGGTCTCTCGCAGGTGACTCAGCTTCTCGAGAGCCTCGTAGATGAAGATGATGCAGATGAGGGAGGCGAAGGCTTCCTCGGTGAAGCGGGTGATGTAGCACACCAGAGAGCTGGCGTCGGTGGCCACCAGCACGACGCAGAAGAAGGCGGTCCACAGCCCGATGCATGCCCGCAGCGAGAGGTACGAGAGCGCGTGCTCCCTGCGGAACAAGGGAAAGCCAAGGGTGGAAAGGCCAGAACCCAAGGAAGCCAAGGGTGGAAAGGCCAGCACGAGGGTCTGAGCTGTGCCTTCCTTTGGGAAGAGTTGGGAGCACTTTAGGAGCACTTCAGCTAATTCTTTAATGGCCATTATTGAACAGTTATCTTGTGTTAACACCTTGGAGGCTAAGGGAGGCCAGGACCCTGTTGTGGAAGGTGGTGTTCTCCCACGTCACCCTGATGCCCTAAGACCAAAAGTGGCTGGTTTGGCACCCAGTCACCTGCTACCAGCAAGTTAGGGTTTAAGAGGAAGCTGAATGGCAAGAAGGGTGGTTCATCTCCCAGCAGAGTCATCACAACCAAAGGACTGACACAGAAAACAGCCATTTCACATGAAAGGCTCCTGGTTTTTCAACAGAATCATCAAAACTAGAATATCCCACCACCTTGGGCACCCACATCCTTGGGATTTCTCCTTCTGCTTCACTTCAACTCTAAGAACCCCAAACAACCCCATCCATCCTTCAGAGACTCAGGGCTCCTGCACTATCATGCACTAGAGCAGCAGCGGGCAATGCTCGTGACACAGAAAACAACCCAAACCTAACAACTGCCACTAAGAAGAAGAGCAGGAAAACACCTTTTCCCCATCGCTGCCACCCTCTGAAGCTCCCGCAGCACCCAGCCCCAGCCCCAGCCCCAGCCTCACCTGCAGAACTTGTAGAGGATCTTCTCAAACACAAGGACGGGTCCGGTGCTGCCGAGGATGGTGAGAGGTTGGCCAGCAAAGAGGGAATACACCACGCCAGTCATGGATGCACCCAGCAGCGACTCCATGGCGCTCTGTGCCGGGAGGAGAGGCAGCAGTGAGTCAATACCTCACACATATGGACAGGAAAAAACCCCGAACAAAGCCCACCACAAAGCGAATTCACTGCAGCAAGGACTTGTGCGGGAGCGTTGTCCTCCCATGGGCCACCAACAGAGAGAGGTGCTCACTATGTGGCCTTTGGTCGCTTCCCCCAGCAGTCCCCCAAAGGTGATGACGGGGGACATGCAGGCACAGTAGAGGAAGAGGAAGGATGCCAGGCACTGCAGGCTCACACCATCCCGAAAGTCACTCCAGAACCACGGGGCTTTCCGCTTCACATCCAGGATCAAACCTCCAAAGAGCCTGGACCAAGGGAAAAGAAGAAGGGACTGTGCTCTTGGAAGAACACACCGAGTTTTCTTGGCTGCAGAAGGGCAACCACACGCATAGAGTAACTGCCCTTGCTAAAAGCACCCCCCTTCATCCCTTTCTATACCCAGCAGAAACCGAGGCACACAGAAACACCTCCAGCAAAAAGAGAAGGACCAAACCTGAGAGCTCATCCCCTCTTATGGCAACAGTGCCTTGCTCTGAGAAGCAGCAGGGCTCTACCTGGAGGTACCGACACATATCTCTCCAAGTCGAGGAAAGCTCTGGGCAATGATGCTGCGGCTGCATCCTCCAGCCCAAATCTGCCCAGCCCAAGGGACCGAGCCCTGCACTGAACCAACTAACCCCAGAAGGGAAGATGCACGCTCAGATTGGAGAGGTGAACAGCAAAACCACCCCAAACTGCCAAAGCTCACACCTTCCCGTCCGCTCCAGTTCAGGACCACTGTGCTTCTCCGGCTTACTGTGAGAAGTGCTGTCCTCAAGTGCTCCTGGCATCTTCCTTTTCTCCTGTGGAAATGGGAGTTGGATAAAGACAGGTATTTGTGAGGAGCTTGTTTTGCTCCTGGCCTGGGTATGTGCCTGTGTCAAACTGGGTCCCTGTCCCCCCGTTCCCCTCCACAGCACCCACCTGTGAGGGGACGCTTTTCGGGGGCTCGATTCGGATCGATGGATCCCACTCTCCCGGTGGCAGCACCGTGACCTGGTCGAGGAACTCATCGATGCCGGCCACGAGGTCAGCCCGGTCCTTGGCTTTGTATGCAACATCATGGAAAACCTGCCGACGGGAGACAACCTTTCTCAGGCGCCTGAACCAGTGCAGGAAGCCCTTGGCTAAATGCAAGATCATTTCCCCTCCAAATGTCCTGCTGGGAATGGCAAGAAATGTCCCCCCAAAGGAAAACCTGCCCATCTCTCATGTAATCATCTCCACCACAAGGCCCTGTCCCCCATGGCACACCATAGCCTTTGGCTGCAAGGGGAGAAGCTTTGCTGGCAGTGCCAGCGCTGGGGAGAGCGTGCTGGGGAACCTGGGGAGAAGGATGAGGTGCAGGATGCTGCCCAGGTGAGATTTCCACCTCCGGGATGGGGGGTGATGTGAATCCATGTGTTTGTTTGGGGTGTGAAGAAAGGGTGGGCTATTGCTGCAGGCAGCTGGGGCAGCAAATCCTCCTCCTCACTGCAGGGACAGGGAGAGGAGAAGAAAGCCGACAAGGACCCAGAGATGTCTCTTATCTCAGCGCACCTCATCTGTCATGATAGTAGCCATGGACCTGCCGATCTCATGGTACCGATGGGCTTTTCCTCCTGGTCCAAGCAAAACAAACAGGAACCTGGGCAAGAAAAACCAAGTGAGAGATCAGAACGTGTCCTTGCTCAAGGAGTGCCTGAGGAAATCCCCAGGAGCTCCCAGCTCCACAGGGGACTCAGAGGCACCAGCTCCGCGATGAGTTGGGAATTCATCAAACCGCATCACAAATGGAGCTTTGGGGCCAACTTCCACTGGGAAATTGGGTTTAAAAGATACAGCAGGGAAGGGAGAAACAAAGGTGAGGAGATGCGAGTGGGAGAAATGTGGCCTTCCTCCCTTGGGATGCCAAGCTCATGCATGCAATCCGATGGTGTTTGTTGAGGGGGGTGTGTTATAATAAACCCTTTGTGCTTCTCATTCCGACCTTGTTGGGATGGGAACTTCTGTCATGCCCGAGAGGAGGACAGCCGGGGTGAGGCGGACAAATGCCACGATGGGCTGGGGAAGGAAGTCCAGCTCTCCCACCAGCACGTTGGATGCTTCAGCCCCAGTGGGAATCTTCTTCAGGAAGTGCAGCTCCGCCTGGGCACGACAAGCGCTTTACAGGCAACTGCTCCAAGAGCGGAGCCCACAGCCCCCTGCAGCAGAGTCTGAAGGAGCAAATCTGGCCCTAAAGGCACACGAAAGCGACAAGTGCCTCACCTTGCTTAAGTCCATTGTGCTGGTCTCGTGGGTCACACCATTCTTAGCTTCTGCAGTGGTGGGAGAAGGATGAGGGCTGAGTGTTTGGGCTGTAGGAAAAAGACAGACACTCAGAAGGATGGGCAAGGAGCAGTTGGGACGTTGTTCCTTTGCCAGGACAAGCCTAATGGGAACCAAGCATTGCAGAAACCCTCTCTGGGTGCCAGAGCCTGCGGGAAGCCTGACCTGGCTTGTCGAGGAGGTGCAGCTCCGACTGCTTCTTGCTCCCGTCGGCGAAGGAGCGGACGATGGGGAGAAGGTTGTTTCGTTTCTTCTCGTTCTGGTGGTGATGCTTCTTCAGGAGCACCTCTCGCACTTGGGCCCTCGTGCGCTCCTCCAGCTCCGCGGGCTGCTCCTGCTGGCCCAGGATCATGTCTGCAGGTGGCAAAGGGAAATGAAGCGCTCAGAGCAGGGACAGGTCTGACCCCCGGCGCCCCTGTGCCACGCAGGGTGCCCTGGGCTGAGCTCAGCCTTGCTTAGCAAGGCATTGCAATACAGTCCAGCCTTTGAGGGAAAGGGTTTCCTTTCACTAAGAACCATCCTCTGCCAGATAAACTGATAAAACCTTATAACTGATAAACTGGTAAACTGATAACTGATGAAGTGATAAAGTGATAAAGTGATAACGGATAAACTGATAAACTGATAACTGATAAAGTGATAAAGTGATAACTGATAAACTGATAACATAAACTGATAACTGATAAACTGATAAATTGAGTTCGCGCAGGCAGAGCGAGCGGGATGGTGAGCACTCGCCTTAGGAGCAGGGCCCGCTGTGGGAGCTCTGCCCCGGCGGTGGCCAGCGTAGGCACCCAGACAGAGCCGATGAGAGGGGAGGCTGCGGCGCAGACCTCGGAGTGTAGAAAGTGCCTCGACTGGTCTCGTGAGGCGGGGGTGCACGATGGACAGGGCTGCACTCGGTGCGCTCTGGTGGAGGTCCTCCTGCAGCAGGTGGCTGAGCTGCGGGAGGCTGTTGGAGAGCTAAAAGATGCCAGGGAAGCTGAGAGGAAGCTGGGCTGCTTGCTCCAGGCTCAAACTGCGCAGGGGCTGCAAACGTCCAGCATTGCTCATATAGGAAAGAAGGAGGGCAGCAACCCAGGAAGCTGGGAATTAGTCAGGAGAAAAACGAACAAAAAAGGAGGAAGAGGACAATTAACGACAAGGGGCTTCCTCCTAAATCTGATGTCCCCACCCAGAACCGCTTCGCGGTTCTGCAGGAGGCTAATGAGAAAGCACCCACCACACCTAATGAGCACCCTGCTGATGCACCAGTAAAGAGGATCGCTACTGGTACCTCCAGGAAGAAGCGGAGGGTCATAGTAGTAGGGGACTCTACTTTGAAAGGCACAGAGGCACTCATCTGCCGGCCTGATCCAGTCTCGAGGGAGGTGTGTTGCCTGCCAGGGGCTCGGATCAGGGATGTTGCTGAGAGGCTGCCTGCTCTAGTAAGTCCTGCTGACTATTACCCCCTTCTAGTGGTCCATGTGGGTGCTAGAGATATAGACAGCAGTTGCCTGGAGGACATCAAGAAGGACTACAGAGCCCTGGGAGAGGTGGTTAGGGGCTCTGGAGCTCAGATAGTTTTTTCATCGATTCTCCAGGGCAAAGGGGAGGACCTTCAAAAAGCTAGGCGTGTCTGGCAGGTTAATAAATGGTTAGAATGCTGGTGCCATAGTCAGGGGTTTGGCTATTTAGAACATGGGGCTCCATTTGGGAGGCCAGATCTACTGGAGGCTGGTGGAGCTGGTCTGACAAAGAAGGGGAAGAGCTGTTTTGGTAGGAGGCTTGCCAGGCTGGTCAGGAAAGCTTTAAACTAGATGTGTTGGGGGAGGGGAGCATTGATCCATCCCAACATTCCTGGTCAGTTGCCAGCACCTGTAATAAGTGCTTGGAGCGATGTAGAGATGTTCCAGCTGCCCCAGCCATTGAGTCGGCTTCATTTGGAGCTCTGCTAAGGTGCCTCTATACAAACGCCCGTAGTATGGGGAACAAGCAAGAGGAATTAGAGATGTGTGCAAGGCTACGGGAATATGATGTCATTGGTATCACAGAAACATGGTGGGATGGCTCCTATGACTGGAATGTTGGAATGGAAGGTTACAGGCTGTTTAGAAAAGACAGGCCAGGCAGACGGGGAGGGGGCGTTGCTATCTATGTCAGTGATAGGCTAGAGAGTATGGAACTCTGTCTGGGGACGGGTGATGAGGTAACAGAGTGTTTGTGGGTCAGGATCAAAGGGAAAACAGCAACAGGGGACATTACGGTGGGGATCTGTTACAGGCCGCCTGATCAAGAGGACTCTGTGGATGAAGCGCTCTACAGACAGATAGGAGCAGCCTCACGCTCGCAGGCCCTGGTCCTCATGGGGGACTTCAACCATCCTGACATCTGTTGGAGGGACGGTACGGCCCGGCACAAGCAATCCAGGAGGTTCCTCGATTGTGTGGAAGACAACTTCCTCTTTCAAGCAGTAGAGGAGCCGACGAGGAGAGGTGCCATGCTGGACCTTGTGCTCACCAACAGGGAGGGACTGGTTGGAAATGTAACGCTCCAGGGCAGCCTTGGCTCTAGTGATCACGAGATGGTTGAGTTTGAGATCCTCAGGACAGTGAGAAGAGCATGCAGCAAGCTCACTGCCCTGGACTTCAAGAAAGCAGACTTTGGCCTCTTCAGGAGCCTCCTTAGTAAGGTTTCATGGGATACAGTCCTAGAGGGCAGGGGGGCCCAAGACTGCTGGTTGGTATTCAAGGATCACCTGCTACGTGCTCAAGAGTGTTGCATCCCGACTAGAAGAAAGTGCAGCAGGAGGGCCAGGAGACCTCCATGGATGGACAAGGAGCTGCTGAGGAAACTTAGAGGGAAAAAAGAAGCTTATAGAAGGTGGAAGCGAGGACAGGCGGCCTGGGAAGAATACAGGAACATTGCCCGAGAAGCTAGGGACCAGGTTAGGAAAGCTAAGGCCCAGTTAGAATTAAGTTTGGCAAGGGATGTAAAAGATAACAGGAAAGGATTCTATAGATACGTAGCAAATAAAAGACAGGCTAGGGACAATGTAGGCCCTCTCCAGAAGCTATCAGGAGAACTGGCTACCATGGATTTGGAGAAGGCTGAGGTTCTTAATGACTTCTTTGCCTCAGTCTTCACCAGCAAATGCTCTGACCACACAACCCAAGTCTTGGAAAGCAAATGCAGGGACTGTGAGAACGAAGACCTTAGGCCCACTGTAGGAGAGGATCAGGTTCGAGACCATCTTAAGAACCTGAACGTGCACAAGTCCATGGGACCTGATGAAATCCATCCACGGGTCCTGAAGGAGCTGGCGAATGAAGTTGCTAAGCCACTGTCCATCATATTCGAAAAATCCTGGCAGTCAGGTGAAGTTCCTGATGACTGGAAGAAGGGTAATATAACCCCCATTTTCAAGAAGGGGAAGGTGGAAGACCCGGGGAACTACAGACCAGTCAGCCTCACCTCTGTGCCTGGCAAAATCTTGGAACAGTTTCTCCTGGAAAACATGCTAAGGCACATGAAAAACAACGAGGTGGTTGGTGACAGCCAACATGGCTTCACTAAGGGGAAATCCTGCCTGACCAATTTGGTGGCCTTCTATGATGGAGCCACGGAACTGATGGACAGCGGCAGAGCAGTTGATGTCATCTACCTGGACTTGTGCAAAGCATTCGACACTGTCCCACATGACATCCTTGTCTCTAAATTGGAGAGACATCAATTTGATAGATGGACCACTCGGTGGATAAAGAACTGGCTCGATGGCCGCACGCAAAGAGTTGTGGTAAATGGCTCGATGTCCAGTTGGAAACCTGTAACGAGTGGTGTCCCTCAGGGATCGGTGTTGGGACCGGTCCTGTTCAACATCTTTGTCGGTGACATGGACAGTGGGATTGAGTGCGCCCTCAGCAAGTTTGCCGACGACACCAAGCTGTGTGGTTCGGTTGATACGCTGGAGGGAAGGGATGCCATCCAGAGGGACCTTGACACCCTTGTGAGGTGGGCCGATGCCAACCTTATGAAGTTTAACCAAGCCAAGTGCAAGGTCCTACATCTGGGTCGGGGCAACCCCAGGCACTGCTACAGGCTGGGCAGAGAAGAGATTCAGAGCAGCCCTGCAGAAAAGGACTTGGGGGTGTTGGTTGACGAGAAGCTTAACATGAGCCGGCAGTGTGTGCTTGCAGCCCAGAAAGCCAACCGTATCCTGGGCTGCATCAAAAGAAGCGTGACCAGCAGGTCGCAGGAGGTGATCCTGCCCCTCTACTCTGCTCTTGTGAGACCCCACTTGGAGTACTGCGTACAGTTCTGGTGTCCTCAACATAAAAAGGACATGGAGCTGTTGGAGCGAGTCCAGAGGAGGGCCACGAGGATGATAAGAGGGCTGGAGCACCTCCCATATGAAGACAGGCTGAGAAAGTTGGGGCTGTTCAGCCTGGAGAAGAGAAGGCTGCGTGGTTACCTCATAGCAGCCTTCCAGTATCTGAAGGGGGCCTACAAGGATGCTGGGGAGGGACTCTTCCTTAGGGACTGTAGTGGTAGGACAAGGGGTAATGGGTTCAAACTTAAACAGAGGAAGTTTAGATTAGATATAAGGAAGAAGTTCTTTACAGTGAGGGTGGTGAAGCACTGGAATGGGTTGCCCAGGGAGGTTGTGGATGCTCCATCCCTGGCGGTGTTCAAGGCCAGGTTGGACAGAGCCTTGAGCCACATGGTTTAGGGCAAGGTGTCCCTGCCCATGGCAGGGGGGTTGGAACTAGATGATCTTAAGGTCCTTTCCAACCCTTACGATTCTATGATTCTATGATTCTATGATAACTGATAAAGTGATAAAGTGATAACTGATAAAGTGATAAAGTGATAACTGATAAACTGATAACTGATAAACTGATAAATTGATAACTGATAAAGTGATAAAGTGCTAAAGTGATAAAGTGATAACTGATAAACTGATAACTGATAAACTTATAAATTGGTAACTGATAAACTGGTAAACTGACAAGCTGATAACTAATAAAGTGATAAAGTGATAAAGTGATAAAGTGATAACTGATAACTGATAAACTCATAAATTGATAACTGATAAACTGGTAAACTGACAAACTGATAACTGATAAGCTGATAACTGATAAACTGATAAGCTCTGCCTTTCTAACTCCTATATCCTGATGTTAAGGCAAATGAAAAGAAAAAGAAATAACACAAGGAAATGACTTGTAATAAATAGTTTCCTTAATGAGGTTCAGCTCTTACACAGACTCTGTGTTCCTAAGAGCTAAGCCCTGACACACGCTCCTTTCTGGCTGGAGAATATCCTCTAATGCTTTCTAACCCCACAAATTGCTTTCTAAAGGACCCCCTATTGGAAGGAAAAGCTGGTGGGACTGCTGCATGGCCAGCCTACACCCAAACCCAACTCACAGCTCAAACCCACTGCGGGTCTTCTGGGAAAGGACATGCCCTTGTGTTGGATTCGGGAGTGAAGGGGGGACGCGGTACCTGCGATCTCTTCCATGCTGTTGGCACAAACATCCAGCAGCACCATCCCATTGATGAGGCAGCTCCTCAGCTCAAAGAGGCTGTGCAAGGACAATGTGGCCACGTAGGGCTTGCTCCAGCGCTCGCCGCCGTCTTCTACGTCCTCCTCAAACTTCAGCCACCTGCAGACATCGGGCACCATCAGCCCCATGGCAGAAACCAGCCCCACTGATGAAGCTATGGGGTGCCAAGAGGAGAGAGCTCCTCACATCAGCTCCTGCAGCTGAAAGAGCTCCTCATCCTGGAGAGCGGAGAGCAGAGCCCGGGGGCACAGCCAGCAGCAGGGATTTACCTTGCTGTCTCCTTCCACTCGGCATCTTTGCCGTCTTTCAGGCAGATCTCATCCAGCTCGGTGAACAAGTCATGGGGGACGTGCTGCTCGTCCTCCTCAGTCCCAAGGATGAACTGCACCCGCTGGGATGGGGTGTCTGGGGGCAGAAGACAAAGCCCCATCCCATTACCATCCCTGAATACGGCCCATCACACTCACATGCAAAGTGGGCATTGGATCAGCACCAGTTCAGCTGTAAATACTGGGCTAACCCCTCTCCCCTGGGTCTGTCCAGGTTTGCACAGAGCCACGGGGAAGAAGAAGCATCTACACCACGTTCCCATGGGATGGGCTGCTTTCCTTCCCCACATTTCCCTTAAAGCCAGGATCCTTCTGCAGAGGGATCTGGACAAGCTGGATCCATGGGCCAAGGCCAGTGGGGTGAGGTTCAACAAACTGACTTCGATTTTCATTGCCTTAAATAACTAACAAAACAAGTGGGAAAAGTTTGGGAAAAGGGGGTCTTGCTGGATAAGGCCCCTTTCCCTCGGGATAACAGCAAGCCATGCAGACTCACTGCTTGCAGCAGACCCAGCACCCGCCGCAGTGGAGGAGGACTCACAGTGGTAGCCCTGCTCCGTCGGGGCAGAGTCCTTCTCCCGTTCCCGTTTCCGATCCTTGCGGCTGTGGGGCCGGTGGTGCCGGTGGCTCTGCCGCACCAGCGGCATCCGCACCCCCACATACAGGGTCCGGTGGCCTGCGGGAAAGCAGCAGTGGCATCACTCTCAATGCTGTGGAGATGGGTGAGGCTGGTGCCATGGTGAAAGCAGTGCAGCCATCCCAGAGGAAACACCAGCTTCCCTTCATTGTATGTTCCCTGAAGGTCACAGACCTGTCCTTTTTCCAGGCCGATTTTACTTAACCTTTGCCACCACAGTGACAAGTGACGGCTCTGGGTCATCTAAAAGTGCCCTGAAAGTATTAAAACTCTTCTCAAAGTCCAGCTTTGGCTGGACAACACTCAGCCTGCGACAGGAGGGAATCGTGTTTAAAGGCTTTGAATGGCACAAGGCGACAAGAGAAGATCAAATCAGTTCCATCCACTGGTTCTCGGGATGTCTCCAAGCCATGAGCAGCCTCTGCGAGGAAATGAGCCCTGAATTACCCAGCCCCGTGGCTACAACTCGCCCCGTGGCCCCCATGGGGGCTTTTCCCCTCTCTTTATAAGCCAAAACATTCCAAAATGCTGCGATAAGTGTGCTGCTTCTGTAAGAAGCACGATGGGTTTTGCTGCACATGATGTGACGCCGAGCGAGGGACGTGGCAGGGACTTTGTGCCCAGGATCTCAGCACACACTCACCTTCCAGCTCCTCCTTCTCATAGTGAATGTTGACAACGTTGCTCGTTCTTCCCTGGTCAATCACTGCCTCTTCGTCATGTCTCTGTTTAGCAAGGAGATGAAGGTACAAGTTGGGTGTATAGAACCCTAGAATGGTTTGGGTTGGAAGAGACCTTCAAAGCTCAGGTAGTCCAACCCCCTGCAATGAGCAGGGATGACATCAACTAGATCAGGTTGCTCAGAACCACGTCCAGCCTGGCCTTGGATGTGTCCAGGGATGGGGCATCCACCACCTCTGTGCCAGGGTAACCTGTGCCAGGGTTTTCCCACCCTCATTGTAAAGAATCTCTTCCTCACATCCAGCCTCAACCTCCTCTTTTAGTTTAAAACCATCACCCCTCATCGTGTCCCTACAGGCCCTGCTGAAAAGTCTCTCCCCATCTTTCTTATGGGCCCCTTTTAAGCACTGAAAGGCCACAACAAGGTCTCCGCAGAGTCTTCTCTTCTCCAGGCTGAACAAGCCCAGCTCTCTCAGCCTTTCCTCACAGGAGAGGTGCTCCATCCATCTGATCATGTTGGTGGCTTTCTCTGGCCCTTCTCCATCCATGTCTTTCCTGTGCTGAGGACTCCAGAGCTGGATGCAGTACTCCAGGTAGGGGGCCCCTACTCCAGGTAGGGGGCTCACCAGAGTGGAGTAAAGGGGCAGAATCATCTCTCTTGACCTGCTGCGTTGACCTGACTCCTCTGGATGCAGCCCAAGACACGATTTACCTTTTGGGCTGGAAGCGCACATGGCCTGCTCATGTCCAACCTTTCACCCACCAGTACCCCCAAGCCCTTCTCCTCAGGGGTCCTCTCCATCCCTTCATCCCCCAGCCTGTATTGATACCAGGGGTTGCCCCGACCTACGTGCAGGGGCAACCTCAGCACCCTCACAGGGAAGAGCTTCTGCCTTACATCCAGCCTGAACTTCCCCTGTTTCAGTTTGAACCCATCACCCCTCGTCCTATCGCTCCAGTCCCTGATGAAGGTCCCTCTCCAGCACCCTTGTAGCCCCCTTCAGGCACTGGAAGCTGCTCTGAGGTCTCCACGCAGCTTCTCTCGTGTGACCATGCAGCCAATTCCTCATCCACCAAAGAGTCCCCCCATCAAACCCATCTGTCTCCAATCCAAGACAAGGATGTTGTGGGGGACTGCGCCAAAGGCTTTACAGAAGTCCAGACAACGTCCGTAGCCCTTCCTTTGTCCTCTGATGTAGTTACACCACCATAGGCGGCCTTTAGGTTAGTCAGGCAGGACTTGCCCTTGACTGTCTTGAACCACCTCCCTGTCCTCCATGTGCAGAGCTCCCTTAACCTCCCTCCAGCCACCTTCCACCCCTGTGTCCACACAAGTCCATGACCATCACGCCTCTGCATACCTCCTCCTATAACATCACCTATCTTGTCTACAATGTGAGCCTGGAGGTATTCACTACAGGGAGAGAGGGCTGAGTGTTTTGGACACCCCCAGAAGTCCCCTCCTGCTTCCTCCTGCTTTGTTCTTGCAGTTCCTTTCTAAAAAGACAAAAAGGGATGTCTGAGGCAGGGGGGAACCCCCAAAACCTTCCCTTTTCGTGGCAGCAGCTTTCATGCCCACAGTGATACCTGCAGGTCTCACTAGATGGCACCTGGGCACAGGACGTGGCCACCAACAGCCTTCAAAGGCCCTCAGGAGCCTGCAAGGACAAAGCTTCATCTTCTGCTTGGACCAAGTGCATTTTCCCTGGAGAACATCCTTTTTGTCCTTGCAAAAGCCAAGGGCTGAGAGCTGGTGTCCTTCTCGCCTGAACTGCCACTGCCAGTGCTGCAGGAAGAGCATTTGTGCCTCAACAGCCAAAGGAGAAGCACAGGAGCAACCAGAAATGAGTCGTTTTGCTTCTCTTTGCCACTGGGGCTGGGAAGGGGATTACCAGGATTTGTGCCTTCAAAGAACTAAAAAGCCAACCACGTCTCACACTCGAGCTGCTGCTGCAGCTTTGAAAGGGCCTCCTGGAAACACTTGATATCGCTTCTCTTCAGGCTGCTCTTCCAATTGCCTTGAATGTCTTAAATACGAAAGAAAATATGCTCCTGCCACTGGGTTTCTCCTCCCTTGCCTGCCTGGACAGTGACTCCCCCAAGAAAGCCAAAATCTGTTCACCCATGCAAAGAAAATCTCTGCAATGCCCAAACCCCCTCTAGTTTCCATCAGTTTCCAAATCATTCCTCTATTAAAGGCGCAAAGGGGAAGCTTTGGGACTGATAACGATGCATGAACCATGGAGACCTCTTAAAAACCAGAGCAGAAATAACTTGCAGTGATTTAAGCTGCACACGCTAACACGAAATCTGCTTCTCATGCCCCAAATCACTGCGCGGAGAGAAGAGCAGCATCATTGCCTCCCGCTCGCTGCTTCATGTGCTGAGCAAGAGGAGCAGATGCTCCTGCCTGGAAATGAGGCTCCTGGTCCCTGGGGACTCATTTCAGACGCGACTTGATGCCACCTCCCCCCCAGCTCCTGGGACTCACCATGGGACCGGATTATCCGGTGCCTCCAGCTTTCCCATCCTCTCCCCAGTGCCAGCACAGCCCCACTGCCTGTGGCTATTTGGTCTATTTGGATCTTAGTAAAGCGTCTGGCGCTGTCTCCCACAGTGTTCTGCTGGAGAAACTGGCTGCTCGTGGCCTGGCTGGGAGGACCCATTGCTGGGGTGAAAACTGGCTGGATGGCCGAGCCTAAAGAGTGGTGGCGAATGGTGTCACTTCTAGTTGGAGACTGGTCACTAGTGGTGTCCCTCAGGGCTCGGTGTTAGGGCCAGTGTTGTTCCATATCTTCATTGATGATCTGGATGAGGGGCTCGAGGACACCCCCAGTGAACCTGCAGATGACACCAGGTTGGGTGGGAAGCTCTGCAGAGGGATCTGGACAGGCTGGATCCATGGGCCAAGGCCAATGGATGAGGTTCAACAAGGCAAAGTGCCGGGTCCTGCACTTGGGCCACAACAACCCCCTGCAACGCTCCAGGCTTGGGGCAGAGCGGCTGGAAACTGCTCATGGGAAAGGACCTGGATTGATGGAGCTGAACATGAGCAGCTTGTGCCCAGGCAGCCAAGAAGCCCCCAGCATCCTGGCCTGGCTCAGCACCAGTGTGGCAGCAGGGCCAGGGCAGTGACTGTCCCCCTGTGCTGGGCACTGGTGAGGCTGCACCTCGGATCCTGGGTCAGTTCTGGGCCCCTCACTACAGGAGAGACATTGAGGTGCTGGAGCGGGGCCAGAGAAGGGCCCCGGAGCTGGTGCAGGGCCTGGAGCACAAGTGTGATGAGGAACGGCTGAGGGACCTGGGGGGGTTAGTCTGGAGAAGAGAAGGCTCAGGGGGGACCTTCTCGCTCTCTGCAACTGCCTGACAGGAGGATGGAGCCAGGAGGGGGCTGGTCTCTGCTCCCAAGGAACAAGGGATGGGACAAGAGGAAACGGCCTCAAGCTGCCCCAGGGCAGGTTTAGATGGAGCTGAGGAACAATTCCTTCCCCAAAGGGTGCTCAGGCATTGGAACAGGCTGCCCAGGGCAGGGCTGGAGTCACCGTCCCTGCAAGTGTTCACACCCCGTGTAGCCGAGGCCTCAGTGCCAGGGGTTAGTGGTGGCCTTGGCAGTGCTGGGAACGGTTGGACTTGATGGTCTTGAAGCTCTTTCCCAGCCTGGTTGATTCCATGACTCTATGATTCCAACTCCTCCAGAAGCATCCTTGTATAAGCCCGGCTCAGGTTCATCCTCACGCGGGCACTGGGTTTGGGGGATAACTGCACCTCCAGATCAATGCAGATTCCCCTCAGGACCCTGAGGGACCCTCACTGAGCTGAGAGGAGCTCCGAGTGCACCAACGGCAGAGGCACAAGGAGTGACCATTACAGAGTCACGGCCTCCATCCCTTTGGTGCTGCAATAAACCCCTGTTAGCCAGAGGCAGTCCTAGCATGGCACGGAAAGGCCCAGGTAAGTGACTTTTCCCCTCTCCTCACTATCTCCAGCCCTACTTTGTTTTCCCAGCTGAGCTAATCTGCTATTTCCATCCTAACAACTTGTTTGCTCTAATGAACTTCCTTGCAAAGGCTCAGCACAAAGGTTACCTCTCTGGCTCGCCCTGAAAGGTGACACAGGGTGTTAAATAATCCAGCGAAGGAAGGTGACACCAAGGTCTCATCAGCTCAAATCCCATCCTGATCCAGGCTCTGCTTCTCTATTATTTCATATTAAAGCTTCAGGAGCAAACATAGGAGGAAACAGGACAAGCGGGTCCATGGCAAGATGCTCCGAGCATCCCATCGCCCTCCCCAGCCAGTGCAGCATCCCCAGAGTCATCCCGAGCCTGGCAGGGAGATGAAACCAAAGGAAATGTCCCCATTCCACACTCACTCAGTCCCCGTGAGGCCGCTCAAATGGACTCAGGGGGGTTAATTCCCTGAGGAAATTGCTGGAGGATTTAAGGATTTCATAGAGCTGCAGGGTTATGGACTTGCAGGCTTGGGATGCGATGGAGCAGGAAGGAGAGATACCTCTGGGATGTTATCGCAGCCCAGGACGGGTACCAGCACTTGCAGGTGCTTTGCCTTCCCCCTCCATCCTGCTGCCAGGTGCCTTCATCCACCCGGCTCAGTGCAACTCCTCTTGCCCTGGGGAAGCTTTGGTGTAGGTGAGGACGAGGCAAAGCGCAAAGCAGAGGTTCAGGTCGGGCTTTGAGTGCTCCTGGTGCCAGGGAAGTCATCGTATGACCATGCAAATCTCGGGTCCAGCCCCCTTGTCCCGTCACACGTGAGCAGAACTGGCCACCGGCAGTGGGAGGGAGGGTCAATGTCATCAGCTCACCCGCCATGGGACCGATAACACTGATCCTGGTGTTGTTATGGGGTGAGGGTAACAAAAGCCAAACTGGGGGCTGCTGTGCTGGTGGAGCAGAGGCGCCCTCCCTGCCCTCCTCCATCTCCACCCTGACTGGACAAAGCCACCGTCCTCATGGCTCCATCCTTCACTGACCCCCCACCGGGCCCCCTCCAGCTCCTGGGCCAGGATTTGAGCTGTGGTGGGGCTGGAGCCGGGCGCTTGCAATGGGAGGGAACAGGTCTCCAGAGCCCCAGAGTGGGGCTGCGAGGGGAAGGATGCAGGTCCCAGCCGAGCATCATCAGGACATGTCAGCCCTTGCTGGGGGAGACGTAAATTCCTCTCGCTCGTTCCCATGAGCTCGCATTTCAGATGAATCAATTCCCCACCTCATTTGCCACCAAGAGCAGCTCCCCCCGCCAAGTCCCATGGGGTCACACAAGGAGATGCTGAAAGGGGGGGGGCCCCAGCTGCACCCCGGCACTGGGCACAAAGCGCCTGGTGGGGACAAAAGCATCCTCCCCACCCATGACTGGTGTCGTGGGGCTCTGTGGGGGGACAGCGGCTTTGTTCCCCCTCCAAAGGGCCCACGGCATCGCTACATGTAGATGCGGAGGAGACGACAAGGGGGGCCCAGCGGAGAGCCCCCCAACAGGCATCGCGCAGGTGCCTTCCTCCCCTCCTCACATCCCTCCTGCACCCGCCATCAGCACCCCTCGCCCCCCATCTCCGCCTTGCAGATGCCTCGCACCCCCCCTTCAGAGGCCCGGCACCCCCCCGCACATCCCCGGCACCCCATTTTGCAGGCACCTCCCAAGCACCCTCATCCCCCCCCGCTCCTTGCGCGCCCCTTAGACCCCCCATGCACCCATCCGCCTTTGCAGACGCCTCCCCCATGCACATCCCCCCCCCCCCGCCATCGGAAATGCCGCAGTGAGCAGCCACGGAGCATCCTCCGGCCGCCCGGGGGTACCGGCCCCCCCGGCCGCTGCCCCCCCCACCTGGTAGCTGAGGATGCCGTCGGGCTCGTTGCTGCCGGCGGGCATGGCGGGGCCCGGGCACCCCCCCGGGGCTGGGGGCCAGGGGGGGCCGCAGCCGGCTGCAGCCCCGGCGCCGCTCACACCGGCTCCACCATCGCCCGGAGCCGGGGACAAACCCCGCCCAGGGCCGGGGGGGGGCGGCGGGCGGAGGGAGGAGGCAGGGCCGGGGGGGTCGGGGGAGCAGCGCCCGGGGAGGGTTCCACGGACCCGCTTCTGCAGCGCCCCCCCCCTCAACCCCGGGCCCCGCCGGCATCTTAGTGACACCCCCCCCCCCCAGCATCACCACCCGGCATCACCTCGAGCCCCTTTAGTATCATAGCGACCCCCCCCCAGCATCACCCCCCAGCATCACTCTGATCCCCACCAGCACCTTAGTGACCCCCCCCAGCATCACCCCTCCAGCATCACCCTGATTCCCTTCAATACCTTAGTGACCTCCCCACAGCATCACCCCTCCAGCATCACCCTGAGCCCTTCAGTATCTTAGTGACCCCCTCCAGCATCAACCCCCCCAGCATCACCCTGATCCCCCCAGCACCCTCCCCAGGACCCCTTTTGGCCTCGTCCTCACCTTCTCCCCCCTATCCCCAAGCTGCAGCCAGCGCTGCCCCCTGCACCCCCCCAGCTCAGAGCAAACCCGGCTCTTTGCTCCTCCAGAGATCCCTCTGTCCCAGCAAGAAGGGGTCAGAATGGGGGGGGTGTCAATAGAACCTGAGCTCAAACCCCCTTCACTCATTCCCACACTCACCCCACTGCAGAGTCCCCCCTTGGCCCTTCCCACTGGCCCCATTCCCTGGCTTTCCCCAGGAAAAGCCTTTGGCAAAGTCTTAAATCCCTCAAATCCCTTCCCAAACCCCAGATCCTGCTGCCGGCCAAAGCTCTGCCAAAAGCGATACTTGACAATGATTGAACTGCTTGAAAAGGTACGTTCTTTGCTCCATCCTCTAGTTTCAGCTTCCTCGAGCTCGTGTCCAATTGCTCTTCCCTTAATGGGAGATGAAAACTAAGAGCCGCTTCCCATCCCTGGGAACAACCTGCTGGCACGGATGGGCTCCTGCTGCAGGTGGGGGGGGATGATCCCCCTTTCCCGTATTTCCAATGACAATTCCAACAGTGATCAAGAGACGGGGAAAAACCACAGAGGTCAGAGCTTTTCCTTTAAGAAATCCTGTTCTTGCAGCAGAACAATCCCATTTTACATCACTTTCCCATTGGAAGGATGGAATCTCCCCCTCCTGCCCCATGGGGCCTGTGTCTGTTGGATCCTCTGAAAATGTGGTCCCCAAAAAGCCTAATTCTGGAGCTTGGGGGCACAGAGCCTGGGGGCAGCCCCTTCTCCCTCACATATCCCAGGCTCCTAAACTGGAAAACTCAACAACTGAACATTTCCCACCCGAATCTGTTGTTCAGCTGCATTTTGGCTCAGCTTTCACCGGGAGCGTTAGTGCCAGCTCCAGCCTTGGTCTGAAAACAGGAGCCGAGGGGGGATGCACGTATTCCTGTTTGCGGGAATTAAAGCAGGTTTAATCCAGTCTTGGCTTCCCAGTTACGGGAAAGCGCCCTCACCCAGCTCCTGCACGACACCCACCGTGAGCCAAACCTGGCCAAACCCATACGTGCCACCCACTCTCTGCAGTTAAGACCAGCACCCTATACTTAAGGGTATTTAGGAAGCAGAGGCACATCCATGCCAATGGAAAGTGCTGGATTAAAAACAGCAGCTCCTGTGTCACCGTGGAGCATCTGGCTGGGAAGGGGGTGACTAATTGCACCGTACAACACATCTCTATATATAACAAAGCCACACTGAGACAGGCCAAGCAGTGGAGTTTGTTGAACTGCTCAACCCAGCGCAAGGGATGGAGCATCAGGCCCCAAACACACCCAGTGGAGTTTTCCACATCATTTGGGTTAGTGACCCCCCTCCAGCATCACCCTGTTGGTGCCTCCACCAGAGCAGCACGACCGTGGCTGCTCACGGGAACCAGCCCCGAGCCTTGGATGCTTTGACTCTTGAGAAGAGGCAGCTGTGCTTCCAAATTGGATTTCCCAGAACCAGGCTGGTTTTCTTCCTGCTGGCAAATCCAGGACTGCTCCTTCCATTTCATATCACATAAATGGATGGGTTTCCTCGCTTTCCAACCCGGCGCTTCCAGGAACTCAGCGCGCTGGGAAAGGATGTTTTCTTCCATGCCCTATAGAGCAGCACAAAGCTCTGTAACATCATCCCAGCAGCCAACGGGAGAAGCTGCAGAAGGAAACCTGGAGCAGGAGATGCTCGTGGGAAAGTTGCGCCATGGTGTTCCCAAAACCCACTGTGACCTTCAGTGAAATAAAGGGCCTGATTCTGCCCAACATCTACAGTACCACGTGGATGGAGAAGCCAAGCTCAAAGCTCTGCCTCTAAAGGAAGAAGTGGTAGGATTTGTCTTGGGAAATGGTTCCCAGAGAAACAGCTTCGCCCCCTGCAGAGCCCGGGTTAGCCAGGGACCGCAGGGATGTCACCCAGCACCCTGCCCTGTGCGTGCCCTGCCTGAAGGGATGAGATCCCTGGGACACAGGGATGTTTGTCACCAGCAAATCCATCAGTGCGGCTCCATTGCTGGGAAGAGACTTGACTTGTGGCTATGGTCTGTGCTGCTGAGGATGGAGACCACGTTCATCCTGATCTTTGGAAGGAGAGGATAATCTATTGAGTTCAGTGCAAGCTGCCTCAAACATGGGATGCCAAATCCATTTCAGCAGCAACACGCAAAACACAAAGGGGATTTGGAGCTAATCCGTGCTTTGTGCCTCAGTTTCCCTACCTCTACAGGTGAATTCCTTTGCACCACACATGGATATGCACCGATGGAGAGTTCTACATAACACTGCTGTTACGTAGGTGCTGCTGATGAATGAGCATAACCTTAATTCTGGTCACACGGATGATACCATCCCATGCAATTACTTGCTCCTGTCATTCAGGACGAGATCAGAGCCTTGCTTCAGGGCAAACCGCAGCCCAGCGAGGTTCACCCAGGCAAAGGACCAGCAGCAGGACCAGAAGCTGCATCCTCTGCATCCCCCGCATCCCCCGCTCACACCCACCACCTCCTTCCAGAGCCTTTCATCCCATCGGTGGTTTTCCCAAGGGACTAAATAGAAAGATGGATCAATGACACGTGTGTTGGTCACATCCTGGTGCTGGAGGAGCCCCTTTCTGTCCCTCTGCTCTCTAAACACAGCAGGACCTGAGCGGGGAGAGCCAACCCCATGCTGGTGGGTGCTCATAAGCCTCTTCCCACCTGTGGAGGGACCAGTGGAACTGCCACAAGTCACTGAGCTGGAGCTGATGAGATTTTCATGAGCTCTGGATTATGCCCATCCCAGTAACACACATGGAAGGTGAGATCTGTCCGTGCCATTGAGCCTCTCTCAAAGGGCCAGTCCAGGTTTAGTGACCACAAAAATCTTGCCATTCTCCCACCCAACCTTCCATGTTCCCGGAAAAAGCCACTGTGACTTTTCCACCGCCCCCTATAGTTATGGAAAAGTCATTTCCACTCAGTTAAAGGTGAGTTTGAAATAGTCCCATTTCCTGCTGAGTTACAGCTCCCCTGCCCAGCGACCCACACGTCCAGACCCCAGGGCAGCAGTGGCTCTGATTTCCGCAGAGGTCAGTGAGCCAAAACACACCCAGACCCCTCAACCAGCCCATCATCAGGGACCGAGCCTGGGAGCACACCAGATGACAGGGAAAAGGAGCCCTGCCCGAGCCGGCCCCAGTCAAAGCCAGCAGCAGGGTCTTGTGAAGGTCCAGAGCTCATCACATCAATCAAGGTGCAAATCTGTGCATTTCCCACCATCAAGTCTTACTTCATATGGGCTGAGATGTGCTTTACACAGTCTGCTTGGCCTCCTGCGTCCGAGGGGAAACCTCCTGGCCAATGTCCCAAGCCTGAGCATCCTCAGAGGTGAGGATGGTCCCTGGTCCCAGCGCAGCATCCTCCAGCACCCAGCCCGGCGTCCAGGATGGCTGCGGGGAGCAAAGGGAGAAGTGGTCAGTGGAGCAGCAGAGGCGCCTCTTTCCATGCCCCAGCCCGTGTCCAGCCCCTGTCCTGGGCTCTGCCACACAGAAACGCAGCCTCAGAAGCCACCACCAGGGTTTGTGCCCATGGAAAGGCTGCGCTAAGGGCTCCTCATTCCACCCTCATCAACATCCACCGGAGGATCCTGTCTCCATATGTCACCTGAGCATCCCCATCACTTACCCCTCAGCAGCTACAATCACTGCCCAAGCCAGAACATGAGAAAAGTGCTTTTATAAGAAGCAAAATGGGCTGCATTTGTCATTTCCTTCTTGTGCCATTATCATGTAAGTGCCGATAAGGCACATTAGAGCTTTACGGACAGACCAGACACTGCTTCCACTCCTTTCTTTCTTTCTCCTTCTTCTTAAAAAGCAACTACCTTCTACATACAGCCCAGGCTGAAAATCAAGAGGTTTCCTCATTAATATGTAGCCACAGCAGCAGTGAAATAATTTTTAAGGGCCTCCTTTGGGAGCAGGAATGAAAGGAAAAGGGCTTGGCATTGCAGGGACCCTCACCAGCAAGCCCAGGGTTGGTGTCCCACCCGTAACGCATATAGTGAAGGCTGAGCAGGAGGACTGAGGGGACCAAGTTTGGGCTGTCTTTAGAAATCATCCTTTTGGGGGTGTAGAAATCAGAGAAAAGAAAGGAAGTACTTAAGAGCTCATTTCATTGCAGGTCCAAAGGGGGTTGACAGAGACCCTTCAAGGGCTCCTTAATGCCTCAGAAAGGATTGATTACAGGAGGGACTTCCCCCAGAGTGCATCAGGTGCTGCTTGGCAGTCACATCCCAGGGGCTTTTGTGTCCCTCATTCCCTTGGGAAGCAGGCAATCAGGTGCCTAGAGACTTGTTCAGGACATTCCCCAAAGCTCCGCTCTCCACAGCTTCCCATGTGTTACAGCAGGGCTGAGGGAGAGGATGCTGAAGATGCCATTATGCTGGGAAGAGCATGTGAAAGTCACAGCTAAAACCCCCCATCAGCCCCACAATTTACCTTCCCAGGTCCTCGGATCTCTACCGGGACTTTGGCCTCAGCAGGTTGAGCACTTTCACTGGGAGCATCTTCCCTCTGGGGGCTGTGTGGAAGACTTTCCCCTTCCCTCATGACCATATCCTCTGTGCACTGGATCGGCAGCAGCACGGGGATATCTTGGAAAGAAACCAAGCCAGAGCGGTCATTCCTGAGACTTTAATGGCATTTGTTTCACCTTCCTATTGCCTCAGTTTCCTTTTGGGCTTGTGACACAAATGGGCACCGCATCCCTGCTGGCAAAGCTCGCCTGTCCCCATCACTTGGTTCAATACAAGGCTGGGCCAGCAAAGAAAGAGGCATCCAGGGACAGTCAGAGAGGGCTGAGAGCTGGAGGAGAATGGGCTACCTTAGGAGAGGCCGAGGCATCACTGCCCCAAAGCCGGGCTGGTCCCAGAAATGGCTTTGGAAAGCGCATGGACCACGGTGGGGGGACTGGGAGAGGGTCTTGGAAAACCAGACAGGGAGGGCAAGAATATTTCCCTGATGGTTTCCAGCCCAGGAAGGCTCCCCCCTTCCTTCCTGCTTCCACCCTGCTTCCCCACACTGCTCTAGGCAATGGGTACCATCTGCTCCTCTGCTGCTTCTCCTTCTCTGCAGGGGCAAGAGGTGTGAGTAAGCGGTGGCACACCTTCCAGAGCACGGTTCTGCCTTCAACCGGCTCCACGTTACCCCACTTTCTGCAGCAAACTTCTTGCCAGCCCCAGGACAGATTTCACTCGTCACCCCGGACCCGCAGCTTCAGTGTGCCCTCCCCAGCCCCGCTGCTCACCAAGGACAGGTCCCTTCCTGGCAGCCAGCTTCTGGAGGAGCTTGCCCTGCTTTATGCACAGCTCCTGCAGCCTGGAGACCTCCTCACGGAGCTGAAGGAATAGTTCTTCCATCTCCATCACGCCTGGTAAGGAGGAAAGCAAGAGGAAATGACCAGTTGTGTGTTATCCAAGCACAGCGAGGAGCCACCGAGGTTACGTGGAGCTGTTGGGATGGGGAGGACCAGGCTTGGTCCTGCTGTGGGATCCCAGGAGATCCCACACGCTCATGTGTGGGGGACTGCAAAGACAGAAGCACTCCCAGTTCTGTCACAGTTTACAGAGTAAGAAACTGAAAAGGGAAGTGATTCTTTGCGTGCCAGGGGGTAACTGAAGAGCTGAGCTGGCCTTTTCCACCGCTCAGCCCACAGCTCAGCTCCAAACAACCAAAAAGTCCCATTTATTGACAAATCTACCTGGAAAAAGTTGCATTTCACACGGAGTTAGTACCAAGGGATCCCATCTTTTATGCAGTGGCATGTCAGGAGTAAAGAAACTCCTGACAATAAACCCATACAGGGAACAGTGCCCAAATTTAGGGGCACAATTCCCCTTGCTTGAGATGCTCAGCCCTGAGCTGCCCCCTCTGCTCTCAGCAACTCCACTTGAATTAAACGCCTGTTACATGGGATGCATGAAACAGAAATTGTTACTACAAGGAAAAACCTCTCTGCGCGGTGGTCCACACATTTCTCCTTGCTTTAACAGCTGTATTGGGGATTAGCCTTGCCAGTTTTACCATATTGCATCCATTCCTGCCAGCCTGGAACGTAACCAATAAACCCAGAGCTCGGTACAAATCCACAAACCATCTGCAAAGTCCTTTCGAATGTGAGACTCGTGCCATCTCTATCAGCATAAACACGCAAAGCAGCTTTGCTTCCTGTCAGCCTTCCCAGGTTCGCTGCTGCTCAGCACAAATGGAAGCTCCAGCTCTGTAATTAGGGGCTTGGCTGATGGGGGTTGATGGAGCCTCCTCTGACGCTTGGGGCGATGCGGATTTCCCAGCAGGGATGAAGAAAGGCAGGAATCCCGACCGGCCCGAAGGAAACGCACCCGGCCCAAGGGGAACTGCAGACGGAATGGTAAGATTTGCTTCCAGCGCAGCGGGTTTCTGCGCTTCTCCCACCACAAACGAGCCGTGGGGGTAAATGCATCATAGTTTTGGCTGTTTGGGGCCCACTGAGTCTTAAAAATCAAGCCTAAACATTTTGCACCCCCCAAAGCAGCTAACCCCATAGCTAACACATCACATCAGAGACTAAGAGGGTGCATTTTGCCTGCGAGCTGTATATAACTTTGCCAATGAATTATTAAGAAGTGTGTGATGTGGAACCGTCGCTCCTAAGCAAACCTGTATTGGTTTTGTGCGATCCCTGCCGGGGGGGTTCAGTACTTAACTGCTTCTTCATTGCCCCCAGGTTACTTTGGTGACACTGGGAGGCCGCTGCCCCGGGAGATTTTAACCTCCTGCGTAACCTGAAAAGCAGTTCCCAAACTGCAAACACCGAAATCCCGAGGAATTGGGTGCTTGGGTCTCACCGGGACTCGGAGGGGCAAGACCTGCTTCAGCCGCGTTCTCCCTCGGGGCCGGGGAACGGGGCTGCTTTAATGCACCGAAAGGCCCGTCCCCTGCCCGTCCCTCACCCCAACTGGGGACCCCAGGGAGCAAAAACCGCTCCTTTCTCCTCAGGATCGCACTTACTGTGGTGGGGGCCCCTCTTTCCCCCGGCCGGGCGGCTGCGGCGCCACATCAGCCCCGACGAGTCGCAGCTGCAAACGCCAAAGCTCAGCACCAACACTCTTTGGGGCAGGGAATTTCCCCTTCGGTTTCTGTGCTGAGAGCGAAAGCTCTGCACGGCCCCGAGGCAGGAAGCAAAGCGGCAGAGAGTCAGCTCCGGGCAGCTGCTGCGCAAAGCCAGGCTTCAAATCTAGCTCTGAAAAGCACAGGAGATGATTCTAAGGCCAAGGGTGGCCTCATGGTGGGTGACTGTTGGCTCCTCTCTCTGATGGCTGGGTAAAGGCAGGTGCCTTTTCCGTGCCTCAGTTTCCCCCCACCTCTCTCTTTAACGTGGAGCCTGATGGATATCTGTGTGTCTGCAGTGCCCTGGAGCCCTGCCTGACTTACCTCCTGTAAGGCAGCTAATATTCGAGCTAATATCCCAATAATCCAGATTAATACTCACTCTGCCCCAGCTCAAATCTTCTAAGTCCTCCATAGAGCAAAGCAGAATCCTCAGCTGGGTGTTGAATACCTGCCCAGCGCTCATCCCTCCAGCATCCCGGAGAAGCCACTGGGCTTTTCCCCATTGCCCTCCTGCTTCTCCACCCTCCTGTGTGTCTCAACCCCAGCCTCTCCTGGGGAGCACAGGAGGTTTGGGGGCTGCTCATGCCCATGCCAATGGCCTCATTGTCCTATTGTCCCTAAAGGGGCTTTGAGTGGCTCTTTCCCACTACTGAGCTCCCACCTGGCTTTCCTGGGAAGTCTTGGTGCAGTGCCTGACGCTCAGGCTGAAGCTTCATGAAGATACCACCACCTAGTGTTAACCACGGGGTGTAAGGACGTGGGAAACGGCGTGCTCAGAGTGGGGAGCTCGCTGTTTGGGGCTGCCACCCTGCTGCATGCTGGCTTCGTTCCCAAGCACGGGCTTGGGGCACCCATAGAGAGCAGCAGGCTGGTCCCATCGGCGGGGAAGAGCCAGGCTGAGAAGGGATCACGGAAGAACGGGAATGATCAGCAAGCCCCCGTGTTGACACTGTATTGATAGCAACCAGCCCGCTCACAAAACATATTACCAGTGGTTATTGCATAAAACTGACAGTAAGCAACCTCCAGCCGCAGGGAACCGCTCCCCCCACGCCGGGCGAGCTCAGGGGGGCTCCGCAGCGCCCGTGGAAGAGTTAATAAATAGAAATAAAACCAGCAGCTCCAGGCCCTTGTGGCTCCTATGGCCTCTATAGGCGCCAGGACCGCGGCGCGGTTCCCCCCCCCGGCGGGCGGCGCTAGGACCGCGGCGGCGCCGCCCCGTGCACCTGTACCCCGGGGCGGTGGCAGCGGCTCCGCCCCCCCGCGGCCGCGCGTGCCGAGAGCCGGTGAGCGGGGGGGGGCGTCCGGTCGCTCCGGTCCCGATCCCGATCCCGGTCCCGGTCCCGGTCCCGATCCGGACCCCCCGCACCAGGTGTGACCGTGCGCGCTGCGGGAGGGGCCGGGACAGAGCCCCCTGCCCGGGGAAACGGAGTTCGGGTGGTCACGGTGAGGAGCCCCCCCCGGGGGAAGGGAGGGGTGGGGGGTCCCCATATGGAGCTGTACCCCCAGGGTACGGGTCCCTGCGCGGAGTCACTCATCCAGGGCAAAGAGGGGCCGGAGGGGTTCGGTGCGGGGCGGCCCCCCCCCACCGCTACACCGGGGGAAGGGTCTGGGGTGCGCGGGGGACCCGCACAGGGAAGGGGGGCCCGGCGGGTCCTGGGGGCTGTGCGGCTCAGCGGGGGGCAGGATCCGATCCCCTTTCGCGTCTCCCCCCGGCGGAGCAGAGCTGTACCCAGCCCCTCACCGCGGTCTCGGTGCCCCAAGGGCTCATCCCCACCGGACCCCGGCCCCTCCCTCTCCTTCTCCCCCCCATCACCGGCTCCTGGCGGGGTCAGCCCGGTGCGGGACCGTGCCCCGCGTCCTGCTGTTGGCTTTTGGCCATCCCGACCTCTGACGCCGTCGCCGCCGTGGTCACCGGCTCCCGGCCACGTCCTCGGTGTTGGTTTGAGTTTATTTTCGTTATTCCCTCTTTTTTCCCTCCTCTGCCCGCGGAGCGCCCCCTGATTCCCACCTCGCCCCACGATTCCTCCCTCCCGTGCCGCGGAGATGCTCCGGCTGCCACCAAATTGCCACTGAACCCTATTTCCCGCTCTTCCGAGGCCAATTTCCCCTTCTTCCGAGCCCGACTGGCTCCACCGGATAGTTTTGGCGTTGGTTTTCCTGCTTGCAGGGCGAGCCCCATCCCAACACGGGATTTTCGGGATGGGATGGAGCAGCATGAGCCCCTGCAATAGAGTGCTTGCAGCTCCTTCGTGCTGCAGCTTGTTGCAAAATCCACCTCAGCACTTCTTGGGGGGGAGTTTTGGGGGGTTTATTTTGCTTTTGGGGATGGGGGTTTGGGGTTAGAGCCCTCGGGAGCTGCCGTGCACTGACCCTCTCCCTGCCGCCCCGGGGTTTATTAGCATCGGACGGCGAACTTTGTTAACGTGGTCACAGCAGTGTGGCAGGAAGGAGGGGGTGGAAACGGGGTGTTCCTCCCTAAAACGGGTTGCTCTCCGCCTCGCACGGCGGTGGCTCTCCCTGTGCGATGAAAGCATCAGGGCTCAGTGCGGTAGCTCTGAGGGAGCTCATCAGGGAGCATCTTTGCTCACGTATGAGCAGAAATGAGGTGGATTTAGGGGGGGGTTGCCCTTCGTTCTGCTCTTTCCCTCCGCTGCCCGTGGAGCTGGTGCCGCTCGGTCCCACCGCGGCTCGGGAACGGGCGCCCTTGGCAGTGAAGCGTGGTCCAGCCGCCGGCTTTGATCGCCGCGGGGCTGAAAGCAGTGACCCCGGGGACCGCCTCGTCCCTCCTCCTTCCCAAGCCGAAGCTTCCTCACCCTTGAAGTTGCTGCAGGTGCCCTTCTCCGCTCCGGGGCCGCGCCATTGCCAAGGCGATACAAAGAAAAGGGGGACATAAAAAGAAATAAAGGAGGAGGAAGGCGGGGGACACCGAGGAGGAGGAGGAGGAGATGCCGGTGAATGGCTCCCATGGAGCTTGTCCATGCTCCGGCGGCAGCGGCTCACAAAGAACAGCCGCGGGAGGTTTGCTGGCGCTGGGAAAGCTCGGCCGGGTCCCGGTGGTGCTTTGTAGCCGGTGCTGAGCTCTCGGTGCGGGGTCTTGCACATGGTTTTCCTTCCCAGCAACGCTGCAGGCAGGAAAAAGCACCGGGGGAAAGGCTTTTTTTTCAGCGGGCAACAAGATTTCGGCATATTTTGGGGCTTTATTTTAATGTTTGGTTGTGGGGAGGGTGCTGCAGCGGCTGCCTCGGCCTCAGGAGAAACTGCTGGGGATGTCCCATGCTTGTGGTGGCCGGATCCAGCTCATCTCGCAGAGTCGTTGAACATCACTTTTTCCTGGTGGTGGATTTATGGGCTGGAAGGGCCGTGGGGGAGTGGGTTTTACAGGTCTTGTTTGCCCCCTTTGCAGGGAATGAACTCTATATTAGTATCTAATTAATAATATATTGATATCAAGGGGGTGTCCCCAACGTGCATCCAGTCTGTGGATTAACCCGCAGGTGTTTCTCCTTCTCTCCAGGACAGAGGACCAGAGCAGAGCACCATGAAGCACCCCGAGAGCCAACATCCCTGAAACACCCATCGCCTCAGGGAGGACCCTCCAGAAACCACACGGAAGAAGGGAAAATGAGGCTTTTCCGGAGACGCTACAGCCCCTTGAAGGTGGCTTTGGCAGGCGCCATCTTCATCATCTTCCTCTTCATCCTGCAGAAGGACGTGGGGAACAAGGATGTGCATGAGGAGCCCTGGTTGAAGAACATCGTCCAGGGGAAGGACCAAGTCCTTGACCTGATGATGGGGGCGGTCAACAACATCCGGGACTCGATGCCGAAGCTGCAGATCGGAGCCCCCGTTCGGCAGGAGGAACCTGCCCCCAGCGCTCGCTCCTGCCTGCCCGGTGTCTACACAGCGGCGGAGCTGCGGCCACTGATGGAGAGACCCCCCCAGGACCCCGCCAGCCCCGGAGCTGACGGCAAAGCCTTCAAGAAGGATCGATGGACACCGGAGGAGACGAAGGAGAAGCAGCGGGGCTATGAGAAGCATTGCTTCAACGCCTTCGCCAGCGACCGCATCTCCCTCCAGCGAGCGCTGGGACCCGACAGCCGCCCACCCGAGTAAGAGCCCAAAGAGCCTGGTGGGGCTGCAGGCTCCATCCATGGAGAAATATAACAGGAAATGGAAACGGATCAGGGACAGCATGGCACCAGGCGTCAGCAGGGGATCGGATGCAGGGAGAGCTGGAAAACCACCTGTATTTATGAGTTTTCCCTCTTTTTGTTCCCTTGGCGTTGGTTTTTAAAGGCAACGGGCAAAAGCCAGAGGTGGCTCTTTGTGTCTCCACAGACCCGCTTGTGGCCGGGTGGCTCCAGCATCTTTCCCCCCCCTTTCCTTCCCTTCCTTCTTTTATTTCAGCCGGCTCCAGTAATCGGACTTTTTCTTTTCTTAGCCGAGTGGAACAGCCCCGGGGTGCAGGGGGCAAAGGAAGCAGCAGAAACCCGAGGGATTTCCTCGCCTGCCCTCCGGCCGCGGGCTGCCAGATTAAAGCCTCCCCCAGGCCTTGTCTGCTCAGGGGGGTGGGCTGGGGAAGGCAGGAGGGGATTGGGGGTGGATAAAAAGGCTTGAATAGGAGCTAGAAACCCAGCCCTGGTGTGAAAACTGGTCCCCCCTGCGCTGGCAGGCGATTATCCGTGCTTAGCAGGTGTAGCAGCCACAATGGGGGCACACCGGGGCCAGGAATGTCATTCACTCAACCATCGGCGGGTGGAGAGGCGGAAATCAATGGAAATCAAAGCAGAGATGAGCTGGGAGCCGCCGGGGCTGGGGTCTGGGATGGCACGAGGGGGATTGTGGTTCTGTGACGCTGCCCCAGCCGTGCTTAGGCTGCTGCTTTCTGTCCCCGAGGTGCATCGACCAGAAGTTCAAGCGGTGCCCGCCCCTGCCCACCACCAGCGTGGTCATCGTCTTCCACAACGAAGCCTGGTCAACGCTGCTGCGGACGGTGTACAGCGTCCTGCACGCCTCCCCAGCCCTGCTGCTGAAGGAGATCATCCTGGTGGACGATGCCAGCACGGACGGTGGGTGGGAGCTATGGGGGGATGCAGGGGGATGCCGAGCATCTTTCCTTCCCCGGGAACAGCAGTTCTGAGCCACACGGAGGAGAAGCTGTGGGTGCATCCAGCAGTTCTTCCACGTTGTTTTGTATCTGCCCAGGAGCACCCTTGGGGTTTTCCCTTCTACAGCGCTGCTGTTAACCCAGCCCTGGAGAAAACCCGGGTGCTCCTCCCGCATCCTGCACATCCCTCGTCATCCAGCTTGCCCGCGGGCTGCACCCCTCCTGAGCTACACCCACAGCAGATTAATGCCGTGGCTCAGCGTCAGGGCGCTGGGAGGAGCGGACTTTGCTCCCTCTCCCAATGTTCACTTTCCACCTGCAGCGTCTGCACGGGCTCCCAAGGAGCAGAGCCTTCGGCGTGCTGCGGGGCTTTCTCACCCACAGGCCTGGGCCCCACGGTGGTGGGGATGTGGGTCAGAGTTGGGGTCCCCTCCCAGGATGGGTCTCTGGACATCCTGGCTCTCACTTGGCACTTCCCAGCTTTTGGCTTGGCTACATCTGCCAAAGGAGAGGATCATAGAATCAGAGACTGATTTGGGTTGAAGGGTCCTTAAACCTCACACAGTTCAAACCCCCTGCCATGGGCAGGGACACCTTCCACTAGAGCAGGTTGCTCCAAGCCCCTGTGTCCAACCTGGCCTTGAACATTGCCAGAGAAATCCCAGTTTCCTTCAGTGACACTTCAGTGCAGAGCAGGAGACCTTCTCACCCCATTGTTCCCCTAATCCCTCTCTAATGGGGGATTAGCCGGTGGCTCCTTTGCAAAACTCACTTTCTTTAGCCAAACCCGCTCTCGGATGTGGGGGAAAGGAGGCTCCGTGTGTCCCAGGATCTGAGCCGGCGTGCAGGGATGGGGTGGAGGCAGCGGGGTGGGCTGGTGGGCGCAGGGACTGGCATCTCCCCCTCCGACAGCGCCGCTGCTCTTTGCCCCCCAGAGTACCTGAAGGACGAGCTGGATCGCTACGTGGAGCAGCTCCAGATCGTGCGGGTCGTGCGGCAGCAGGAGCGCAAAGGGCTGATCACGGCGCGGCTGCTGGGGGCCAGCGTGGCCAGCGGCGAGGTCCTGACCTTCCTGGATGCCCACTGTGAGTACCCACCGCAGGAAGCTTGGAGGTGTGAAATTGCCACCTCTCAATGGCCAACCCTTCCCTGTGTCCCACCAGGCGAGTGTTTCCATGGCTGGCTCGAGCCCCTCTTATCCCGCATCGCCCAAGAGCCAACGGCCGTTGTGAGCCCCGACATCGCCACCATCGATCTCAACACCTTTGAGTTCTCCAAGCCTGTCCAGAACGGGAAGCAGCACAGCAGGGGCAACTTCGACTGGAGCCTGACATTTGGCTGGGAGGTCGTCCCACCCCGGGAGAGGCAGCGGAGGAAGGATGAGACCTTCCCCATCAAGTAAGGATGGGGAAGGGGGGGTTTATCCACTTTGATGCTAGTAAAAGTTGGATGAGCGCTGGAAATGCAGTGTCCAGACCCAAAGGCTGTATCAGCGGATTGAATCACCTGGCTGCTTAGGGAGGGACAGCCAGGGGTGGCAAAGAGCTGGGTGCCCTGTGCCAGGAAACTGCCCCTTCCTCCTCTTGGATTTTGCTCCTTTTCCTAACAAAGCAATGTTTTCCCTGTTGTCTTCAATGCCTCCAGGTGGGTGATGCTGCCCTTTCCCAGTGCAGCTTCCACCATGGGGTGCTTGGTTTAAGGGGTCTCAGGTGGTTTGTGCCTGGGAGAGGATGTTCAGGCACGGTCAGACCTGTGGGGCTGGCACAGGAGACACATCTCCTGGGGTTCAGTGGACATGGAGCCATAAAGGCCCTTTGTAAAACCCCCTTTGACTTGCCTCCAGCCACCTCTCCATCCACCCCTGCAAAGTCTCTCATTAAGGGTTTAATCGCTGCCTTCTCTCTTCTCGCTCTCGCGTACCAGCTGCGTGGGCACCTGCGCTGGCACAGCAGCAGGAATGTGTCACCTGCAGATCACATTGCACCAAAACTCCCATTTTTCATCCCTTTACTTTGCATGTAGAGAAACTCTGAACGTTGTTTTTCCCACTGCACCTCTCCGTTGGTGCCCCCTCCATTGGGTGTTGCCATCAGTCGGTACCGGACACGCTGCCTGGCCCCATCCATGCCCTGTGTCCTGGCTGGCAGCAGGGCTGGCTTTGTGCAGAGGTCACCTGGGAGACGTCCCGGTTCCAATAAAGGTCCCTTGTACGAGGAGGCGGTGGTTTGGCTCCCGGCGGTGCCTCATCTCCGCTCGGCAGGAACGCGGCAGCTCAGCGGATCCTGGGCTCATTCTTCCCTTCAAAGGGAAGTTTCTGTTCCAGCCTCTCCTAAAGATCAGATGGAAAAGATTAGAGCAGCAGCGGAGCGGGCGGGCGCCGCGCTCCCTGCTCCGCCCTTCTGCCCGGCTATAGGCTCTGGGTAACAATATCCCCTTTGCCTGGACTCCGAGCTGGCAGCGAGCCCCCCCCCCGGTGTCATGCTGCCACCTCAGCCCTTCCTGCAAGCTGGGTCCAGCCCCGCTGCCAAACACATGTGGGGCAGGGAGATGGGGGGACACTGCTCATGAGGGCCCTGGTGTCCCCAGAACTCCGGCTTCTGCTTCTCTGGCTTTATTTTACCCCTATTTTGCTGCTCTTTCTCCCTCGCCCGTAGGTCCCCGACTTTTGCTGGTGGCCTCTTTGCCATCTCCAGATCCTACTTTGAGCACATCGGCTCCTATGACGATCAGATGGAGATCTGGGGGGGTGAGAACGTGGAAATGTCCTTCAGGGTAAGGAGGGGTTGGTGCCATCTCCAAAGTGCATCTTCAGGGATGCTCCTTGTTGGGGGGTATGGGGACTCCCCATGTCTCAGGCAGTGCCTCCCCATAGGTCTGGCAGTGTGGGGGTCAGATTGAGATCATCCCTTGCTCCGTCGTGGGTCATGTCTTCCGCTCCAAGAGCCCCCACACCTTCCCCAAGGGCACCCAGGTCATCTCCAGGAACCAGGTCCGCCTGGCTGAGGTCTGGATGGATGACTACAAGGAGATCTTCTACAGGAGGAACCAGCAAGCTGCACAGATGGCCAGAGAGGTACTGAGCACACCAGCGGGCTTCCAGGAGGGGTTGATCCTGCTGGGAGCTCAAGCCTGAGCAGGGAGAGAAGGTGGGCTCAGCCAAAACCCCATTTTTGATGTTATTCTATTTGGTCATTGTGTTTTCTAGTAGAAAAACCGGGGTTTTCATTTTTATGGTTACTTTTACAACATCAAAACGTTGTGCTGTGATGCCAAAACATCCCAGACCTGGAGCTGGAGGGTACCTGCCCAGCACTGGGGTGTCTGGCAAGACCTGGCCACCGGTCTCAGCCCTGGCACACTGTGACAATGCCAAAGCTCTGGGCTCGGGAGGGATGTTTTGCTGTTTCCTTGCTGGCTTTGGAGGTTAGTTTAATTCTCTCACGTGGCTTTGTTGATAGAAGACGTATGGTGACATTACAGACCGGCGCAGGCTGAGGGAGCGGCTCCACTGTAGGAACTTCACCTGGTACCTCCAGACCATCTACCCAGAGATGTTCGTCCCTGACCTGACTCCAGCGTTTTATGGAGCGGTAGGTGCTGGATGCCCAGAGCATCCTGCTGGGCTCTGTCCCTGCCTAGAATCAGCATCTTCAGCATCAGCACTGAAGTCCCCCAAAGGTTGGGTTTGGGGGGGTTGCATTTAAACCAGCACTCTGTAAGGTTTTGGTGCAGCCGTGTCCGTCACCGTGTCCATCCCCGGCTGGTGGGGCCGGTTTGGGCTCTGGCTGACAAGGAAAGAGCTGGAATCCGGCAGAGCTGGTTTGGGGCGAGTTCCGGGGTGGGGGATCTGTGGGTTAAAGCATTGGGTTAAATCAGGCGAAAGAGCTGAAAGCTTCTCCCAGCACTGCGCTGGTGCTGACATGTGCAGGGTGGACCTGAGAAACAGAGCTGGGGCCAGGCAACGGCAGAGCACTAGCTCCATCCCTGAGGATAGAGCTGCCAAAACCCACCCCTTGGCTCCAAGCTGGGTGTTGGGGTCCGAGTCCTGCCCCCTCAGCCGGGGTGATGTGAATGAAACTGTTGGATATGGCAACAGGCAGGGCGAGGGCCGGGCGCTGGCTCCCAACCAGCTTTTCATTCACCTTTGTTTCCTGAAACCTCATCCCGGGCAGTCTCACCTTTGGCTTGGTGGGACAGAGGCGTTGGCGCGGGCGTTCCTCGCGTCCTGGAAAGGACAAGGGACCCGGACACAGGACCTAGTACCGGGATTGTGTTTGTACAGCGATAAGTGCCCTGCAAAGCCCAAACCCAAGGTGGGTCCCTGCCCTGGGACCTTGCAGCACCATCTCACCCCCTCGCCCCTTTGTTTGCGCCCCTGCAGATCAAAAACGAGGGCACCAAGAGCTGCCTGGATGTCGGTGAGAACAACCACGGTGGGAAACCGCTCATCATGTACCCCTGCCATGGGCTGGGGGGCAACCAGGTGGGCACCCATCAACCCCAGCCTTTCCTTCTCCTCCAACCATGCTGGTTGTTCCCCTCTGACGTCCCATCTCTGGTCCTGTCCCCCCAGTACTTTGAGTACACGAGCCAGCGGGAGCTGAGGCACAACATTGGGAAGGAGCTCTGCCTCCGGGCGGGCGCGGGCTCGGCCGAGCTGCGCGAGTGTCAGTACAGAGGGAAACCCGGGCGGGTGCCAGCCAGCGAGGAGTGGGACCTGGCGCAGGTGAGGAGACCCATCTCCACCCTAGGAACCACCCAAGGGGATGGTGGCATCATCCCCCTGAGATGATGCTTCTGAGGGTGCATCCTTTCCTCATCCCACCGGCATCGCTGAGCTGAAGCCGTCTCTGTTTTCCATCAGGACCGGCTGATTAAGAACCCGGCCTCCGGGACGTGCCTGACAGCGCGAGGGAAGCACCCGGCGATGGTTCCCTGCAACCTGGCAGACCCCCACCAGCTCTGGTCCTTCACCTAGAGCACCACAAGCCCCCCGAGCCGCCCCCAACCGCGCTCAGGAAACCAGAATCCAAACCAAACTTCCTCTTTTTTAATTTAAGAAGCAGAAGCCTTAAATATGCTGCATTTCAATGGTTGCCTTGAACTCAGTCCTGTGCCTTTGGAACAGCGAAGCCTGCTGAGCCAAGCTCAGCTGGCCGTACCCCCAGAGCCTGAAACGCGGCCCAAGGATGCTCTTGGGTACCTGCTGCTCATCCCCCCCACTCCCTGGCTCCAGCCAGAGACTCTGGAATTCATATCGGGCATTTAAACCCCCCTCCCTGCACCTGAAACTCCTGCCAGTGAGGAGGAGGACGGTGACCAGCCAGGCAGCTCATTCCATGGGAAGCTGGATCATGGGTTGTTGTGCCCCGTGTGGACAAGGGAATTCCGCTCTCCTCCCAGTACTGCCAGGATCCAGCCCTGGCCACCGTGGCGCTGCCAGGATATTGGAGTTGGGCCCAAGGGACCAGCCTTGAGGTGGAGGGGAAATGAGGATCCTTTTATTACTCTTTTTCTTCTGACGGTGACTCCTGGGTGCGACTCATCCTCGCGCTGAGCTGGAGGGTGGCTCCAATGCACAGCTCCAACGCACCGCGGCATCCTCCCGGAGAGGCTCTCGCCAGTGCCTGGCACAACATTCCTCCCTCCCTTGGTTCTCTTCAAGCCCAACTACTGTAGCTGCCACCTCATTGCCATGTCATTTAGAATGCGGGGAAAAACCCCTCCTGGAAGTGGCATGGGGATGGAAGAATCCATCTTTGGATATATGACATCGAATAAAGAGATGATTTATTTTATGGAGATCCTGTCTCTGGCTTCGTCTGAGCTCTCACCCCTCCTCACAATCAGTTTTCCTCCCTTTTCTTGCCCTGGAAACTCCCTTTTGCAGCCCCAAAATGGGTTTGAAGCTGATTTTGCAATGATCTGTCCCATTTGGGGTGGTTCCAAGTTCGGTTGGGGTGTCCTTCTGCCGGGGCGGAAGCTTTGCTGCTGACTCTCTCTGTGGTCCCTTCTGTGCCCATAAAACAAATAAGTGGTTGTTTGGAGACCATTTTCCACATGAAATCTCGTGTTTTCCTTGCAGATAAGAGCAGAACTGCAGCAGGTGCTTTTCTTTCTTTCCTTTTTATCTTTTTTATCTGGGTGACTGGATACGAAGGCTGTGTTCCAGAGATTGCTCCATCAGCGGAGCAAATCCCTTGATGCTGTAGGTTCAGCCCCCAGAACAGCCTCAATTTCTTTCCGAAGGGTGGAAAACTCAAACTGTTCTGGCCAGAAATCAGGTTTTAGTTGCAAACCATCTTGGTGTTTCATTTAACCCCAAAATAATGCCCCATGGAGGCTGTGTCTGGTCCCTACTTTGGTGCTGGTAGTCCTGGGCGGGTTTTTCGGAGGGGGTGAAGTTCTTGCCTTGTGTTTGCCTTGATTTCCCTGTCCCAGTGATGATGCAGGCACCCCTCGTGTTGGATAAATCTCTTGGAGGCATCCTGCAAATAAACATTATGCGAGAGCTGCAGCCAGGGCTTAAGACTGAAAGAAACTCATGATGCCATTGCCTGAGATGCGCAGAAGAGGAAGATGCAAGAGGGGGCATCATCTCCCCTTTGGGGTTTGGGGCTGCCTGGCCAAGGCTGATGGAATCTTGGGGGTTTTGGCATTGACTTTTGAGGCTATGTGTGTTTTGGAATAGGGACCAAGGCTGCTCGACAGGGCCGCGGCACCTGGTTTTCTTCCCATCCCTCCTTCCCTGTCCCCTTTTAACGCCACTGCAGTGCAGCCCCTGCCGCAGAAGCGCCTCCGTGGTCCAGGATGATGCTGCAGCTCCTGCTCCTCGCCGCCCTCGCCCTCTGCGGTACGTGCTCTGCAGGAAGCCCCTGGCCCCAGTGGTGACAACCCTCTGGCTGCCAGTCACCTCTCCCCATCCCCACCGTCTTCTGCCCCACAGGACACTGCTCCGAGCAGGCTCTCCATGGGGTGGAACGGGTGGTCGGTGGGACCGAGGCGAGCTCGCACTCCTGGCCCTCCCAGGTGGGTCCTTCCTGGGGCCAGATGAGAAATCCCATAGGGATCTCATCCTGCCCGGGACCATGCGGTGAGACCCCCCATGCCTTGCACTCTCCCTCCCCAGATCTCCCTCCAGTATTACTCCAGCGGTAGCTGGCATCACACCTGCGGAGGGTCCCTCATCCATACAAACTGGGTGGTGACGGCAGCCCACTGCGTGGACGGGTGAGCAGGCACCAGAACCTTCCTCTCATGGAAAAGCTGTTTCCCACCAAAAACCTTTCCGAGGGGAAATTTTGGCTGCCCCAACCCAGAGAGCGACAGTCCTTTAAGGTCTTGGTTACGTGGACTGTCTCTGGGAGCATCTTCTTCCTGTACTGAACATTTTTGTATCAATTCACTCTTGAAATAACCACAATTCAGGGCCTGATCCTGTGTTTTTCCACCTTCCCGGCAGTGACCTGACCCTGCGTGTGGTGGCTGGTGTTCACAACCTGAACGTGGAAGACGGCCATGAGCAGGTCTTCAGCGTGAGCAAGATCGTCGTCCACCCCTCCTGGACCGGCAGTGCTGCCACGGGGTAACGCATGGGGAGGGGGGATTTGGGGAGAACATTGCTGGGAATGGGGATGGTCCTTACAACATCCTCTCCCTCCTCTCACCAGCTACGACATCGCCCTGATCCGCCTGTCCAGCTCTGCCCTCCTGAATGACTACGTGCAGTTGGCGGTGCTGCCCCAGGAGGGAACCATCCTGGACAACAACTACCCCTGCTACATCACAGGCTGGGGGCTCACCCGCAGTGAGTGCCCATGGGTGACCCTGGCCCTCAATCCCCCCCAAAACATGGGAAACGTGGGAAGCTGAATGATCCTTTTAAGCCTTTTGAGGTCCCAGGAGGCATCATGCAGGGCTTTGGTCGGGGTGTGGAGTTGCCCAGTGTTGGTTGGGGTCATGCCAAGGTTTGGGGGGGATTTTATGGTGGGGAAGGGTCTCAGTGGCGGCTGTGGGCTCTGCTTTGGCAAGGGGGTGGTCGCCGTGTCTCTCAGGTCTTTACCGGCGCTGCATTAACCGGCGCTCGGTTGTGTGCAGCCAACGGGCAGCTCTCCAGCGTCCTGCTGCAGGCATACCTGCCCGTGGTGAGCTACAAGGTCTGCTCCCGCTCATCCTACTGGGGCTCCACCGTCAAGACCACCATGGTGTGCGCCGGTGGTGACGGCGTGCGCTCAGGCTGCCAGGTACACCCCCAGGACCTCATTTCCCCACCGGCATCCCCCCAGCACCCCACTTCCTCCCGTTCCACACTGCTCCTCGCCCGCAGGGTGATTCCGGAGGTCCCCTCAACTGCGCAGTGAACGGGCAGTACCAGGTCCATGGTGTCACCAGCTTCGTCTCCAGCCTGGGCTGCAACGTCCAGCGCAAACCCACTGTCTTCACCCGCATCTCTGCCTACATCTCCTGGATCTCCAGCGTAAGGCGACTGCTTGGGCACTGAGACCTGGTGCTGTCAGTGCTCCATCCCCGCTTGGCTCAACCGTTGCCTTTCTTCTTCTTCCAGGTGACAGGCCAGTGACAGGCCAGAGCTGAGTGGTGGCAGAAGAGTCCTGCTCAGGGGACAGACATCATCTTCCCACACATGATCTTTGGAGGAATTTGAAATCACTGTCAGGTGTCAATAAAATCTATTCCTCTCTCTGGTGTGCTGGTGGATGCTTTGTCCCACAGCCAGCAATCCTTTCTCCTCCAACCCTCAGCAATCTTCCAGAGCATCCCTTGGGCTGCATCTCTCCTCTTCCTCACACCTTAGGGAAGAGCCATTGGGAAAAGCAACTGGGCCCATGCTCTTAGGGCAGTCAGAAAGTTCTTGGGATAATGGAAAAGGGGAAAACGCTGCAAATCTCCTTCATGGGCAGCCACGCAGGTCCTCGGAGATACAGAAGGATAAGGGGAGATACAGAAGGATAAGGGGGGATACAGAAGGATAAGGGGGGATACAGAAGGTTGAGGGGGGATACAGAAGGACAAGGGGAGATACAGAAGGATAAGGGGGGATACAGAAGGACAAGGGGAGATACAGAAGGATAAGGGGGGATACAGAAGGATAAGGGGAGATACAGAAGGATAAGGGGGGACCTGGATGGGATGTTTCCCTGCCATTAGCTCCATTTCTTTTCCAACCCCACCTCCTTTGCAATGAGAGATGTTGGATTCAATGACTGTTACCACCTTGCTCCATGGCTACATCCTGGAGTGTCAACCGTGCCACAGACTCACCCGGCACAGGGACAAAATACCAGCACCAAAACTGCCCTAAAAGCCAAAGTTACCCCAAACCAGCCAGTGGTGGAGGCGCCGAGGGGCGGGTGCAGGCTCCCCGGCACCCCTCTGGGCGCCCCGGGCAGCCTTTCCGGGGGGACGCTGTGGGTGCCCGGGGTGTTTGGCGGATGCTTCGCCTCCAACTTCCTCCACCCAAAGCATCAAACCGCAGCGAGCGGCCGCGAGCAGGAGCGGAGCTGCAGCCATGGCAGAGGGCAGGGGCAGCGGCGCCGGGCTCTTCGCCAGGCAGGTCCAGAAGCGCTTCAGCCGGGCGCAGGAGAAGGTGGGTCTGATGCTCCCCAAAATGCCCAGCCCCAAAACCCCTTCTTTGCTTTATCCTTCAGTTTCTAATCACAATGGCGCTGAGGGGGTGGCACAATGGGCACCGCTCAGCACCCATGGGTGCTCGTAGGGCGCTCCTGGGTCAACGGCATCAATGTTCCAAGGCTTTTGGCTTGATGGCATCTCCCAAAGGTCCCCCCAAGCTGCTTTGGCAGCTGCTGGCTTCTCTAAAAGTGGGGGGTTTCCACCCAAAACCCCTTCCGGAGGCTTTGGGGGGCCGTGTGCTGCTGGTGGGGGTTCCCTGGGGCTGGCCAAGGGGGATGGTCCCCCTCGGTACACGGGGTGGGGATGGTCCTGGGAATGCTGGCACAGCCCGTGTCAGCCGAGCAGGAAGCAAGGGGGAAGGGCTCCGGAAGCGGGCAGAAACGGGGCAACTCTCGGCTGTTTTGGGGCGGTTCAGGGCAGCTCTTTCCCTTTCTCTTCCCAAAAACACGGGCAGCAGCTCCTGTGCTGGGGACACGCGAGGCCCCGGCCCCACCAAACCCACACGCTCCCAGGTTTCCTGGCTGGGCCTCGGGGCTAAATTCAGCTTCCCCATGGCTCTATCAGCCTGGGCCAGGCTCTGGCTGCTTCCCGTAGGATCAACGTCTTCCTGGACACCCCAGGAAGCAGCCTTTGGCCACAGACCATGTTTATCCTCAGCAAGGCGAGGCAGCACCCCAGCATTTGCCTGCACCCATGGCCACATGCGTGGATGTTCTGGGGTACATAGGGCTGCACCTACAGGGTTTTTAGGGTAGGGCGATAGGTTAGCACCCAAAAAGTCACCATTTTCCTCCAAAAAATAAAAACACCAAGGGATGTGCCAAAACTCTGCATCTCCCACCCAAATCCCAGCTCAGCATCGGCTCTGCTGCATCTTCCGCAGCCCCTGAGAGTGGTTGAGCCTGGTTCCCACCCGGAGCTGGAGCCCAGTGGGCAGTGCTGGGCTCAGGGTTGATGCCTCTTCATAGAATCATGGAACCAGGGACTGGGTTGGGGTGAAAGGACCTTAAAGCTCCTCCAGCTCCAAGCCCTGCCACGGGCAGGGACACCTTCCACTAGAGCAGGTTGCTCCAAGCCCCTGTGTCCAACCTGGCCTTGAACACTGCCAGGGATGAGGCAGCCACAGCTTCTCTGGGCACCCTGTGCCAGCGCCTCAGCACCCTCACAGGGAAGAGCTTCCTTAGATCTAACCTGAACTCCCCCTGTTTCCGTTTGGAAGTCTGATGTTTTCTCATGCTCCCTCTTTCTCCATCCCAGGTTTTGCAAAAACTGGGCAAAACGGTGGAAACCAAAGACGAGCAGTTTGAGCAAAGCGCGTACAACTTCCAGCTGCAGCAGGTTGCAACGGGGAACAGGGAAAGGGGGGACGGGGACACCCCAACATCACCCCATGGCCCTGCTGCCTCCCAGGGTCACCCATCCCTGACCCAGGCTCTGTTGTGTTGCTCTGCAGAATGAAGGCAATAAGCTCTACAAGGACCTCAAGGCTTTCCTTGGTGCCGTGAAAGGTAAGGCACCTTTGCTGCCATAAATATGCCCCATGGGCAGCACGGAGGAGCCAGGAGGGGGTTGAGCATCAGCTGCGTTTTCTTACCCAGGATAACAAATAAAAGCCAATAAAGACTCAATCGAATAACTCTTAACACTGTCACATCCCTGCCCCGCTGCAGTGATGCACGAGAGCTCCCGCAGAGTGGCCGACACGCTGCAGGAGATCTACAGCTCCGACTGGGACGGTCACGAGGAGCTGAAAGCCATCGCAGATGTGAGCCCCTTGACGTGCCCCTGCCGTCCCCAGGGGTCCCCTTCAAGCATGGGGGGGCCGGGAGCTGAGCCGGGGGGTCCCTGGGGATGCAGCCCAGCACGTACGGCTAGGGGGAGGTTGTGGGGGGGCCCGGGTGTTATATCCTTGTCCCCTCTTTCTCCACAGAGCAACAACCTCCTGTGGGATGACTACGAGGCGAAGCTGGCTGACCAAGCCCTGCGGTTGATGGAGAACTACCTGGCTCAGTTTGGGGACTTTAAGGTACCCGCAGTGTGTGGTGCTGGGGGTCCCGGGGCTGGGGGCCGCATCCTGGCTCAGCTTTGCCCCCTGCACAGGAGCGCATCGCCAAGCGGGGCCGAAAGCTGGTGGACTACGACAGCGCCCGGCACCATCTGGAAGCTCTGCAGAGCGCCAAGAAAAAGGACGAGGCGAAAATCGCCAAGGTCCTGCCTCCCCCGGGACCCCCCCCGGCACAGCACCCCCTGTCCCCACTGTCCTGCACAGCCACAGCCCCCCCTTCCCTCCCCATAGGCTGAGGAAGAGTTTAATAAAGCCCAGGCCGTGTTTGAGGACCTGAATAGGGACCTTCGGGAGGAGCTGCCAGTTCTGTATGGCAGGTACCAGGGGTGCTGCAGGGGCTGGGGGGCATGGTGGGGCTGGGGTGCATTGTGGGGCTGAGGGGCATTGCGGGGCTGGAGGGCATTATGGGGCTGGGGGACATTGTGGGCTGGGGGGTATTGCAGGACTGGGGGGCACTGTGGGCTGGGGGACACCACAGGGGCTGGGGGGCATTGTGGAGACTGGAGTGCATTTTGGGGCTGGGGGGCATTTTGGGTCTGGGAGGCATTGTGGGGCTGGAGGGCATTGTGGGCTGGGGGGAACTGTGGGCTGGGGGGAATTGTGAGGCTGGGGGGCATTGTGGGGTTGGGGGCATTGTGGGGTTGGGGGGCATTGTGGGCTGGGGGATGTTGTGGGGCTGGGGGGCATTGTGGGGCTGGGGGGCACTGTGGGGCTGCGTGATACAGTGGGACCGCAGAGGATGATCCTGCCTAGAAGCCGATGGCATCTGCAGGTCCCTGTGAGCAAAGAGGGAGGCAGAGGCAGCCCCCCCCAACCCTGTGGGTCCCCTCGAGAAAGCATCATCTGAGCACAACGTCCCCAGAAGCGGCCGCTGAGCCCCAGGACACGGGCGGGGACAGCTGGTGGAGGGGTGGGGGTGTCATTTGCCCCCCATGGAGGGAAAAAGGGGGGTTTTGTCCCCAAAAGGGACCGGCGGTGGCAGCAGAGCGTGATGTGACAGCCGGGAGGTGGCAGCACCACCGATGCAGCGAGGCCATCCCGGGGAGCGGGTGCATTCACCGCTCCCCATCCCCACGGGGACCCGGGAGGATGGGGGCTCCCGGCTGCGTGCTCAGCACCCCAGAGCCCCCCATTTCCCGACGTGCTTCCCCCCCCGCAGCCGCATCGCGTGTTACGTGACCATCTTCCAGAACATCTCCAACCTCCGCGATGTCTTCTACAAGGAGATGAGCAAGGTGGGGGGCAAGGCAGCGCCCCAACACCTCCCCTTCACCCCCCCAGCAGTCTCGTAGCCACCCCTCGGTGCTCTGGCTGCACCGGTGCCAGCCTCAAGTCCTCATTGCTCTTCACTTAACTCAATAACTTAATGCAGCTCGAGGATGTTGGTGCTGCTGGTGATGGGTGGCACCAGGGGGGCCCCTCTGATGCGTTTCTCTCCCTCCCCTCCCAGCTCAACCGCGACCTCTACGAGGTGATGAGCAAACTGGACAAGCAGCACTCCAGCAAAGTCTTCATCATCAAAGGTGTCCCCAGGTAAATGGGGGGCTTCAAGTGGCCAAACCGTCCCACTCGCCCTACAAAAAGCAGATGGGCGATGCAGCCCCCAGTCCTATAGCACTGCGGTGGGTGAACATCACCCAGCGTGGGGTTGAGGGCGCTTTGGTGGTGCTGGGTTAGTTAATTTGAGTCATTCGCTGGTGGTGCAGAATGGGGCAGCATCACCCATGGGGACCCCAAGGGTGATGCTTGTAGAAGGTGTCCAAGGTGGGCTTAACCCCCTCTGTCCTCCCCCCACTAGCAACCGGCGCTCATTGGTCATCTCATCCCCGGTGAGCCCCCCGGCCATGTTCCCCTGCCCGGGGAAGGCACCAGACTGGGGGCCCACGGTGGAAGTGGAGGCGATGGCGGCATCCCCCAGTGAGGACAGCGGTGCCACCGACACCATCTCCAACGGGGAGCTGGGCACTGCCGTCCCCAGCCCGCCTCCAGCATCACCCGCCAGCGCGGGGTCCCTGTCAGAGACAGCGTCAGTCTCCAGCGAGGAGGCCCCCGAGCCCGGTCCCAGCCCTGAGGCTCTGTCCCATGAGCTGGGGACATCGGGGGCAGCCGTGGAGCCGGGCACCAGCGACCCCAGCGCCGCTGAACACCAGGACCTGGAGCCGGAGGGGGCCGAGGGCATCGCCACCTCCCTGGCGTCACTGATCCTATCCGAGGCCATTGCCCAGGCTGCCGGCACCGCGCCGCCAGAGCCGGGGCGAGCCACGAGCAAAGCCCACACAGGGGACCCCCATCAGCACGGCACCGCCACCACCGCGGAGGGTCAGGCATGTCCTATGGAGCTGCTGTCCCCAGCGCATGTTCCCTGCCATGCCCCCGGTCCTGTTGCATGTCCATCGCTGGGTGATGAGCAGGAGCTGTGCCGGCTCGGCAGTGCCACAGGCAAGCACAGCGACTCCGAGGAGAGCGTGGAGGTGATGGACATCGAGCCAAAAGTGGCCAGAACTCAGGTGAGGGAGGTCTGGTGACGGGAGAGGAGATGCCATGATGGGGGCAGTGATGGGGGGGGGATGACCCGGCTTGTTCAGAGACCCAAACCCTGCTGGGGGGTGGCTGGTGGGGACGTGGGGATCCACGGGACAAATCCAGTGACACTCCTCTGCTGGCAGATGGGGCTGGATCCGGCCCTCGACACAGCAGCGAGTGGCTGCACTGGAGACTCTGGCTCCTCCTCTGGCTCCACAACCGAGGTGGGTGCAGTGGCACCGTGGGGGCAGATGCTGACCTGACCCCCCCCCATCCGGACTCGGTCCTTCTTGGGTCCGGTTTAATCTAAGCCCAAGGGCTCCATCCCACCCAGCTCAGCACCACCTCTGTGTCTCTGCCAGGAGCCAGGCTGTCCCGGGCTGCCAGAGCAGGACATGAGCCAGGATGAGAGCCAGGACCCGCCACCAGCAACAACCCCCTCCCAGGACCCCAGTGAGACCCTCACCTCCCTCTGAGCCTGGAACAGGCATCTCCGGGTGTCACCAGCAGATAACATTGTTCCACCATAACCGTAATGTGCTTCCACCCCCCATCCCGGCTGAAATAAAGGCAGAAAAGGTGGCAAAAAGAGGTGGACAATCTCCATCCTGCAATAGCCCATCACTGGCTGGGCTGGGGGGGCCCTGGGAGTGCTGGGGCCTCCCCACCTGTGGGTTTATGGTGGCTGAAGCTGAGTGCAGGAGGGATTTGTTGCCCTGTTCTCAGCACCCGGCGCCGCTGTGACTCAGGAAGAAGGTGTGGAGCCAGTTCTGCCGGCTCCAGGGAATGTGCTGCCATGCACAAACCAGACTGCCTGAACTTACACACACACCCCTGCCGCTGCAAACGTCCAACATACTGAAGCAAAACCCCACTGCCATTTGCTGCTCCAGTGCAAGAGCTTCATAGAATCCTGGAATGGTTTGGGTTGAAGGGACCTTAAAGCTCCTCCTGCCACAGGCAGGGACACCTTCCACTAGAGCAGGTTGCTCCAAGCCCCTGTGTCCAACCTGGCCTTGAACACTGCCAGGGATGGGGCAGCCACAGCTTCTCTGGGCACCCTGTGCCAGCGCCTCAGCACCCTCACAGGGAAGAGCTTCTGCCTCAGAGCTCATCTCAGTCTCCCCTCTGGCAGGTTAAAGCCATTCCCCTTGGCCTGTCCCTCCACCCCTTGTCCAAAGCGCCTCTCCAGGTTTCCTGGAGCCCCTTTAGGCACTGGAGCTGCTCTAAGGTCTCCCCAGAGCGCAGCAGAGGGGCAGGATCCCCTCCCTGAGCTGCTGCTCACGCTCTGGGGGTGCAGCCCAGCACACGGGGGGGGGTTCTGGGCTCAAGCACACACTGAACCCGGGTCATGGGGAGCTTCTCCTCACCCAACGCCCCAAATCCTTCTCCTCAGGCTGCTCCATCCCGTCTCCCGCAGCCTGTGCCCGCGCTCCCATCCCCGCCCCGAGGCCGGTGCCTGCTCCGCAGTGCACAAGGGGTTAACGGGGGAGGTGTGTCTGGGTCGGCTGGAAAGGTGAGGCAGGAAAAGGGCAACGCCTCGGCCTCGGCGACACTCGGGAGCCGCACATGGTGCCGGCAGCCGCTCGCCCCGGCTCGGCGGGCGCAGGTAGGAGCTGCCGGAGCGGGGGGAGACCCCAGCATGGACCGTTCTGGGCGCTTTGGGTCGGGTTTGGCTGCGCCGGGCATGAGGGTTTGCACGGGGAGGCTGCGAGGGATGCCCAAGGCTGGATGTGGGGAGACACCAAGATGTCGGATGTGGGCCGGGTGTTTTCCAGCTGGATTTTGGGCGGGTGGGAAGGTGGAAGGGTGATCTTGCTATGGCGAGAGGCAGAAACAGAGAATCCATCGGGAAAGCTGCGTGGGGGCATGGGATACCTGGGATACCCACCCCAGGGCGTGGAGGAGAGGTGGGGGTGAGCTGCAGGGATATTCTGCTCATCCCAGCCTCCATGCACCGGGAATGGGAATGGGGGGCTGTGAGCGGAGCATCCCCCATGGAGCTTTTAGGGAGCAGAGCTGCAGCTTTGCTGTGGGAACGGCTCTTGAGCAACTTGGCCTGAGAGCAAGAATGAGGAAGATTATGGGGTGGTTCTTATACAACCCCTGCGTGGCTTCAAAAACACATGGAGATCCATGGGGATCCGGTGCGCCGGCATATGAGTCACTGCTCCTGTCAGCCCCCGGCGGCTCTGACCTGCGGCGGCTGGATCCCGGCTGGATCCCGGCCCAGTGAGGTAACCCTGGCACAGCAACACATCCCATGGTTTATGGAGCATGGGGCTCCTTCCTCCTGGTTTAAACCTCTGCTGGGTCCCAGGTCTCCATTTCCAGGGCATGGAGCTGCTTTGTGCTTCCCACTGGCAACGTCAAACACTTCCCAAGAAGCCCTCTCCCCAGGGCACCCGGCTTGCACCAGCTCCTGCCCATCCAGCAGCATCTTCTCCTCTTCTCCCTCCAATCCCAAGCTTCCATTTTGGGAGGAATGTTACCCATTTTGGGGGGAATGTTACCCATTTTGGGGGGAATGTTACCCATGTTCTGCTCGGAAGCTGCCCGATCAGTGGCTGCTGCACTGGGAGAAGCTTGTGGTTGGCTTTGGAAAGCACATTCAGCTTCCTGGCACCCAGACATCGCCACCGGAGGAGCCTGATGAGCTTTAAAGTGAAGCTGGGTTTAATGCAAAGCTGGGATTAAAGAAAAGCTGGGTTTAAAATGAAGCTGGGTTTAAATTAAACTGGGTTTAAAGCAGAACTGGGATTAAAGCAAAGCTGTGTTTAAAATGAAGCTGGGTTTAAATTAAACTGGGTTTAAAGTGAAGCTGGGTTTAAAGCAAAGTTGGGTTTAAAACAAAGATGGGTTTAAAGTGAAGCTGGGTCTAAAGCAAAGCTGGGTTTGAAGTAAACTGGGTTTAAAGTGAAGCTGGGTTTATTGAGCTGGTGGCTTGTGCCAGCCTGGGCTTAAGCTTGGGGTGAAGTTGTTGGGGAGCTGGCTGAGACTTGGGTGCTGGTGGGAGATGGGTCCTCACAACTCTCCCACGCTGCTGGGAAGGGGGAAATGGTTTTCCCAATTTCCTGTGGCTCCGTGAGCTCACCATCAGCCTCCGGCTGCCCTCGAAAGCAAAACTGCTGCTGGGAGGGATGTTGTGCAACCCCTTGAGTCACAAGGGCACCAGGGGACAATGGGGCAGGGCTAAAGCCGGGGAATGAATCCCCCTTTTCCATGCTCCCGAATGCGGCTGCAGGGTTTAGCATCGCCCCAGCCTGCACGCTGCATCCCGAGGGCTCAGCACCGCCAGGATGAAGCTTGTGGTTTAGCAGCTGCTTTTTTGCAGGCAGAACATTCCCGCTGCAGCATCGACCTCGGGACGGCAACGAGAGGATCCGGGAGGATTTCGGGGCGATTTGAAGCTCTCAGAGTTTGAGAGGGAATTGCAGAGTCAGTGCCTGGGATTTTCCTGCCTTCCCGCGTTCCCCAGCCTGCTCCTCACCTCCCCACCAAACCCTTGGCTCCGGTTGGTGCTGCCCGGCCGTGCCCTGCACCGGGTGCTCTGTGAGTTCAGCACTTGTATTCTGGGTTTTGGCAGTTCAGAAGGAGCCCAGACCTTCCCCTGGGACAAGCCGATGCGATGGAAGGGGATCAGCCCCTTCTGACTGCAGGTAAGTGCCCCGGGACAGCTCTGCCACGTGTCCATGCAATGGAATCCCTGGTGAGATCTTGCCCAGGGCCACTGCATGCCCCGTCCAGCTTAAGCCTGGGTCAGGACCAGCCTTACTCATCTTCTCCTCCCTCCTTCTCTCCTGGTTTGATGAAGAAACCAGGAGAACAGTGTTCAAGGCCAGGTTGGAGGGTGCATGGAGCAACCTGCTCTAGTGGGAGGTGGCAGGGGGTTGGAACTGAATGAGCTTTAAGGTCCTTTCTAACCCAAACCATTCCATGATTCTAAGAAGAGCTGACAACCCCCTTCCTGAAGAAGGCTCACCCTGCACCTTTCCATGAGGACGCCAACACTGTGGTCATTGCAGGTAGGGGTTCTCCTTGCCAGATCCACCCCATTTACTGAGGAGCAGCTCAGTACCAACCACCCAGGGCTATTCCCTGCTCCTCTTTCTGCTTTCTCCTGGTAGTTGTCATCACGCTGGTGTTCCTCACCCTGCTGACGGTCCTGGTGGTGATCATCATCTACCTGTACAGAAACAAAGGCAGCTACCTCACCTACGAGCAGCCGGCAGCAGAGACCGACGTGTCGGTGCAGATGGAGGATGCTCCATCCAAAGAGAAAGAAGAGTATTTCATCTAAGGCACGGCTTCAGCGCACGCTTCTCACGCGCTCGGGGCCGAACTTCCCCAATCCCGAGTTGGGGATTTCCAAGCTGCTTTTTTCTTCTTTTCCTTAATTTATTAAGCCAAGCATGGAAGGAAAACCACCCAGGGGTGTGTCAGAGCTTTGCCCATCGCTGCCCAGCCGGAGCACACCAATGGCAGCAGGAGAGCAGCACCCACCCCAGCTCCTCCTTGCAGTGCTTTCAAATACAACCCTCTGACAAACTGAGGAGTCCTTGTTTTCTTTGTCCTTGGCTCAAAACCCACATTAAGTTCCTCTGCTGAGGATTTCGGGGTGGGGTGACTGACATGGCTGAGTTGGAGGCGAAGGTGAAGCTACAGGTAAAATAGGCTGATGGTCATGCGGTGAAAGCCCTATTGTAGCCCACAAACCCTGGGGCTGCTCATCCCTGACCTCAGAGGGAAGCAGAGTGGGTTGGCTTCATCCAGAGGCAGCTTTAGCACCCGCACATGGGCTCAGGCAGGTGGAGACACCGGTTTTCCTCTGCTTGTGTTCAGAACAAAGCTGGGGCAAGGAGCAGCTCCCCCCGTCCCTCCTCTGCTCCCTGCTCAAGGCACTTCCTCCTTTAAATCAACCCCCAAAACTCCCCCAAAGGAGGAAGTTCACAAAACACCAGTGAAGAGGAAATTGGTGAAGAAGCCCCGAGGCTTGCGATGGGCAGAGCTGAGGGGCTTTATGTGAGGGCTAATGCAAAGCGGCTCCTTCAGTCAAATTTTCAAAATAGTCTTTATTCTACTTTTTTTAGTATAAAAAAATCCACAAGTTAAGTGCACCACAGTGTATACAGAGAGAGACGTAATGCTGAGCTTCCTAACAGTCGGTTGATGGTTAAACACAACAGGGACAAGACAAGTTTAGATTAAAACTGAAACCTAGAGATAAAATACATGTGAATCTGGTATTTTTCTTCATAAAACAAAAAAAAAAGTAAAACTTCAAAACCAAACCCAAAACACGGAGGATCCCTGAAATATTCTTCTTACCCCTACTAAGACTTCATTGTTTTTAAAGTATGCATTCAGAAAACAAGCCATTGACCGGGCTCATTTGGGTGTTGACTGACAGTTGCTGCACACCCTGGGGCAGATGGTAACCACCCGCTCTGTTTGAACAACAGCCTGAAGGAGTTTTGGTGTCAAGACACCAGTTGAGTTTGAAAGCAAGGAAGAAGAAGGTTGTTTATTAAGCATTGCTCTAAAAGCCTCATTAGCACTGAATGAACGGAACATGAGTTGCATTGTGTTTCTGGCACCAAAGCATGGCTTTGATTAGATCTAGTGTGCAAAGAAATCCAAGATTACTTGGAGTGTCTAAAACCAATCCCATGAGCCGCCAGCTGCAAACCTTCCTGGAGGGAAGCGATGGGCGAGCACGGAGCGCTCCCAGGGATCCGTCCTCAGTGAGCTCAGCAAGAAAGATGTGCCAAGGTGCCCTCCCCGCTGCTGGGAATCGCTTTTCTATCCAGCACCTTTGCTCCAGTGGAAGGGAAGCCCGGGTGGTTGTGGCTCTGGGTGCAGCGGACCCCAAGGAGCGGGAAGGGAAGGGAAGGAGGAAGCGGATCCACTCCCTCACCCTCCCCAAAGCCGATTCCTACGAGCTCAGCGCTGCGGTGAATGAAAGGAAGAGGCAGGGCTGCTGAGCTCCCATTCATCCCACGGATTAATCCCCCTTCCCGCTCCAACAGAGGCACCACCAGCATTAACAGGGCTTCGTGCTTCACCTCAACGTGCCTGCAGGCACCAGACCAGGAGACACCTCACCGCTTCATGTCTACTCTGCAACTTCAGGTTAATATGGACTAAAGCAGTTACATCGTGAGAAGTGCTGACAGAATGTGATGTCTTTCCTTACACAAATGTAGTCCCCCCTTTCCCCCCCTTCCCCTTCCTTCTTCACCAGATAGTGTAGCCGCCGTCTGAGCCTCCCAGGAAGAAGTTGCCCTTCCGTTGTGTCACCAAGACGCTGGCTCCCTGCATTACAGCCAGCTGGGCGGCGTTGGGGGGACAGCCAGGAGGGGGAGGCTGGAAGACAGAAAGGACAGGCAGGGGATAGCTGAGGTCACTGGGACAAAGCCATCGCAGGCTGCAGGCACCCAGAGACCTCCCAGTTCACGTCCCCGTTGTTAACCAAGCAAAGACAGAGCTGATGGGAACCCACAGGTTAAATGCAGACACAGGCAGGAGCCTACTCCTGCCCCAAGTGATGGATCAGGTTAAGACATGTTTTCCTCAGGAAACAAAGGACATCTCCCCCACATCTCTGCAAACATCTAACGCTGAAACACGCAGGGTTTTACAATCACAGAATCATGGAATAGGTTGGGATGAAGGGACCTTAAAGCTCCTCCAGCTCCAACCCCCTGCCACGGGCAGGGACACCTTCCACTAGAGCAGGTTGCTCCAAGCCCCTGTGTCCAGCCTGGCCTTGAACACTGCCAGGGATGGGACATACATTTCTGAAGACCAATTTATACTCACAGGGATGCTGGCGGTTCCACCGGCGCCAAACCTCGCTCCAGCATCAAAGCCACCTTCGACAAGGACTGTCGACCCCGGAGGATAAACCGGTCCCACGGGATAGTATGCCATCGGGACCGAGGAGCTGAGCGGACCCACGGCCACCGACTGGGCCATGGGCAGGAAGACACCCGGATATGCTGCAGACATGGTGGGTACGGTGGCAGCCCCCAGCGGCACAAAGCTGGGACGGTAAAGCTGCGGAGAAAAGAAGCCATGCAAGGAAGTTGAGAGACTTGTAATTCATAGAATCATAGAATGGTTTGAGTTGGAAGGGACCTTAAAGCTCATCCAGTTCCAACCCCTGCCACGGGCACAGGCACCTTGCACTACACTGTGTGCTGGGCTGCACCCGCAGAGCGAGAGCAGCAGCTCAGGGAGGGGATCCTGCCCCTCTGCTGCGTGAAGGGGAGACCCCCCCTGCAGCCCTGATCCAGCTCTGGGGCAACAGCACCAGAGGGATGTGGAGCTGCTGGAGCGAGGCCAGAGGAGGCCCCGGAGCTGCTGCGAGGGCTGGAGCAGCTCTGCTCTGGAGCCAGGCTGAGAGAGCTGGGCTGGGGCAGCCTGGAGAAGAGAAGGCTCCTGAAGGGGAGACCTTAGAGCAGCTCCAGTGCCTAATGGGGCTCCAGGAAACCTGGAGAGGGGCTTTGGACAAGGGATGGAGGGACAGGCCAAGGGGAATGGCTTTAACCTGCCAGAGGGGAGATTGAGATGAGCTCTGAGGCAGAAGCTCTTCCCTGTGAGGGTGCTGAGGCGCTGGCACAGGGTGCCCAGAGAAGCTGTGGCTGCCCCATCCCTGGCAGTGTTCAAGGCCAGGTTGGACACAGGGGCTTGGAGCAACCTGCTCTAGTGGAAGGTGTCCCTGCCCGGGGCAGGGCTTGGAGCTGGAGGAGCTTTAAGGTCCCTTCAACCCAAACCATTCCGTGGTAAAACAAAGCCTCCAGAGAAGCGTCCCACCTACCTCCGAATAAGCAGGAGGTGCATCTGTGTAGGGCGGCGGCTGCGGCAGGGGCACGCTCTGTGGGTACACGGCGGCGCTGGCCGGAGCCTGGACAGGGTAGGAGGGCTGGGTGGGATATTGTCCTGCAGGGAACAAGGGGGGTTCAGCCCCAGGTTTCGGGGGGGCAAAGCCGAGTCAGGGCTGGGGGACGTCACCTCTGCTTCGGAGGGGGAACGTGCCCCAAATTCAGCCCCTTCCTCTGAGGCGGGGGGGGCTACTGGTGTCCCCCCCGCTCCCCCATGGCCCCCACCCCGCTCCCCCCACTGTGTGGGGCTCCAACCCCTTCCGCTGCCCCCCCTCCATGTTGCCCTGGGGGGACCCCCATAGCGATGGGAGCTCACCCACTGCGAGCCACCCCCCCGTCACCCGGGGTCCCCCTGTTCCACCCCGGCCCCCCCCCGTTACATCACCCGCCATAAAAGAGGGCCCACTCTGACGTCACCCAGGGGATTCCCTACGTCAGCGGGGGGGGTCTCCCGCAGCTCAGCGCCCCCCCTTCTATCCCCCCTACGTCACGCCCCCCCCCGGGGTGTCCCCCCCCTCCAGAGCATCCCCTACGTCAGCGGGGGGGGGGTTACCCCTCAGCTCGCCCTCCCCGTACGTAATAAGGGGGGGATCCTTTGCGTCACACGCAGCCCCCTCCTACGTCACAGTGGGGGAGGTTCCCCCCCCGGCGCTCAGAGGGTTAAAGCCGGGCCCTGGCGCGCGTTGCCATGGCGCTCCGCGCGCGCCCCCCGCCCCGCTCCCATTGGCCGCCGCGCCCCGCTCCCGCGGTCACGCGCCGCGGCGGGTCCCGCCGCCCTTAAAGGCGCCGCGTCCCGGAGTGGCGCTGCCCGGTGCGGGGTTGGGGGGGGGGGCGGTTGTCCCGGTAGAACGGGATTGCGCCCCCCCCCCCCCCCCTTCCCCCGTCCCTTGCCCTTGCCTTTGCCGTTCATGGCGGCGGCGGCTGCGGCGGGTCCCGCTGTGCCCGCGCCGCGCGCTCCCTGCTCGGTGTCACCGCGGCGCTGCGGGAGGGGGAAGGCCGCGGAAGGGGGGAATGTTGCGGGGGGGGGGAGGTGTGGAAGGGCGGGGGGGGGGCAGGAAGCGCGCGCCGCGCGCAGGCGCGCGCCCTGACGTCATCGCGCGCGGGGGCGAGGCCGAGCGCTCTTAAAGGGGCCGCGGGAACCGGGGCGGGGCCTCAAGTACCCCCCGAGGGGCGGGGGGGGAGGAGGGGTTGGGAGGCTCCGGGGCCCCCCCCCCAGCGTGGCCATGGGGCAGTGTGGGGTGCCCCAGCCCGCAGCAGGAGCCTGCTCGGGGGTCCCGGGCAGCGCTGGTGGCTGAGGGGCCCCCCCGCTCCCGCCCCAGCCGCGGGCGGTGGGAGAAGCTGCTTCCGAGTCCGTGCATTAAACATCAATGGGATGGTTGGAAACCTCCAAGTACCGCGAAGCTTAATGGAGCCTCGAGGGCTGTGCGGGGCCGCAGCGCCTCTGCCCGCAGCTGCTGGCTCCAGCCTCAGCTGTCGGTTCTTCTAATCCGTGTCCTTGTGGCTGTTGGTACAAGCCCCGGTTTCCCCCCTCTCTGCAGCAAGGAGCCCCTGGAGACCCTTATTTTGGGGGTGACATCCTGCCATGGGACCCGTTGGCATCAGCATGACCCCCCCAACACGCGTGGGAAACATAAAAACCAGGGTCCTTCCTGAAGCAACCACAGTCTCCCCTTCCTGCCCCAAGCAGGCTCTTCCTTAAGGACTGTGGACTCTTCCTTAGGGACTGTAGTGGTAGGACAAGGGGTAATGGGTTCAAACTTAAACAGGGGAAGTTTAGATTGGATATAAGGAAGAAGTTCTTTACAGTGAGGGTGGTGAGGCACTGGAATGGGTTGCCCAGGGAGGTTGTGAATGCTCCACCCCTGGAGGTGTTCAAGGCCAGGTTGGACAGAGCGTTGGGCGACATGGTTTAGTGCGAGGTGTCCCTGCCCATGGCAGGGGGGTTGGAACTAGATGATCTTAAGGTCCTTTCCAACCCAAACCATTCTATGATTCTAAAATGCTGCCAGGAAGCTGAAGATGTGCCCAGGGATGTGCGTTCGTCAGGCTTGTTCTGCACCCCCCTGCTCCCCTTCATCCAGCAATAGCACAGGAGAGACCTCAGTGGGTTTATGGAAAGAAATAGAACCCCTCTTTGGTTCAAGCACTCTTTTGCCTTGTATTTAGGGCTGCATTTGCAGGAGCTTGCAGTCATCGCGCAGTCGTGTTCAACAAAGCTCTGGCATCTACCTTGGCTTAAAAACACGATGGGGTGAAGGGAAGAGAGGGAGGCTTCTAATGATAACCTTTAATGAATCTGGGATGAGTTATGGGGCTTAAATACAGCACAAAACTCTGTCGCAGGTGCTGCCTGCTGCTGATCTGCCAGCAGAAGGTGCAGTTGGAGGACTGGAGCTGTGCACAGAAGGTATAAGGGAACCTGGTAGCTCTGTGTGAAGTCTTGTGCAAGAAGATGATGTATATCAACAGCAGTGAAAAAAGCATAATAAAGATACCCCCTTAAAGCGTAAAATCCCCCCCTTTTTTTCCCTGTGATAAACTTTCTGGCTGCATTTTGGCCAGAGTTGGAGGGCACAGCTCTTTGCCGAGCTCGTTTCCAGGCGTCTCAATCAAGAACATCATTGTTCTCTTCCCTATTTAAGTGACCTTCTCATGAATAATGTACCGCCTGCCTGATGAATATGCATGTTGCCTGGTGTGCCTGGGAGGGCTCCATCAATAATTCATGCCTAGAGATGTCCTTCACCTTGCAGCCGTACAGGAGCTGTAAAAAAAAATATTAATAATTGGAAAATTACCCTTTAAAGTGGGAGAGGAGGTGGCTGGAAATCTGCCCTTGGAAACATGGAGTGTGTGGGGGGTGTAAAGTGTGGAGAAAGTAAGCAAAGGGGAGAGCGTGTGTGTTCCCAAACCCAGCTCCAGGGCTTGCAGGAGCTGCTCGGGATTAAGCCTCTTCAGAAGCTCCTGGCTCCAGACCCTGCGTTATTCCAACAAATGGGCCTTTTCCACTCTCTTCATTACACAGAAAACTTCCTTGCAAAGGAAGCATGAAACGCTCTGTGAGGTGGGAAAGGCGAGGAGAACGTGTTTCCATTCAGTGGAGCCGGGCTCTTTGGGAGGCACCTGCCTTCACATCCCTTGGGATTGTTTTCAGTTCTATTTTCATTGCTGATTATCTCCTTTAAGGGCCCTCCTGGGACTCCAAGAGGGGGGAAAAAACCCCACTGCAGTAAACAACAAAAGCTCTGACAGCTCCTGAGTCATCCTTGTGCTGCGCAGCCCCAGAATGGGAACCTGGAAGAGTCCAGGTAGTTCCTGGCTGTGTGTCTCAGGACTTTGCTTCCCACACTGAACCTGCTGAAAGGCAAAGCGGGACAGGCTGCAAGGAGCTGGTAACGTGCAGGACAGACCGAAGCGACACCAAATTGGGTGGGAGCTGGAGGGGGGAAGCTCTGCAGAGGGATCTGGACAGGCTGGATCCATGGGCCAAGGCCAATGGATGAGGTTCAACAAGGCAAAGTGCCAGGTCCTGCACTTGGGCCACAACAACCCCCTGCAACGCTCCAGGCTTGGGGAAGAGCGGCTGGAAACTGCTCATGGCAAAGGACCTGGATTGATGGAGCTGAACATGAGCAGCTTGTGCCCAGGCAGCCAAGAAGCCCCCAGCATCCTGGCCTGGCTCAGCACCAGTGTGGCAGCAGGGCCAGGGCAGGGATTGTCCCCCTGTGCTGGGCACTGGTGAGGCTGCACCTCGAATCCTGTGTCAGTTCTGGGCCCCTCACTGCAAGAGAGACATTGAGGGGCTGGAGCGGGGCCAGAGAAGGGCCCCGGAGCTGGTGCAGGGCCTGGAGCACAAGTGTGATGAGGAACGGCTGAGGGACCTGGGGGGGTTTAGTCTGGAGAAGAGAAGGCTCAGGGGGACCTTATCACTCTCTACAACTGCCTGACAGGAGGATGGAGCCAGGAGGGGGCTGGTCTCTGCTCCCAAGGAACAAGGGATGGGACAAGAGGAAACGGCCTCGAGCTGCACCAGGGCAGGTTTAGATGGAGCTGAGGAACAATTCCTTCCCCAAAGGGTGCTCAGGCATTGGAACAGGCTGCCCAGGGCAGTGCTGGAGTCACCGTCCCTGCAAGTGCTCACACCCCGTGTAGCCGAGGCCTCAGTGCCATGGGTTAGTGGTGGCCTTGGCAGTGCTGGGAATGGTTGGACTGGGTGGTCTTGAAGCTCTATTCCACCCTGGTTGATTCTATGATTCTAAAGCCTAAATGTCCGGGTCTGCATGTTGGGGTGAGCTGGAAGTCCTTATTTCCACAGCACGGGGTTATTGAACCAGAGTGTGTGGGATAATCCCCGTTGTTTGCTACTTAAAGTAGCAAAAACAAAGCAGCAGTAAAAATTGAGCTCATTGCAGTGGCGAAGATCTGTGAAACTTTGTGTGTAATCAGGGTGAAGAGGTACTTTGAGGCAGGGAGCACCCTCTGGTTGTAGGGCTATAATTAATTACAGAGGAATAATGAATAAGCAGTTGTTAATTACTGAATGATATCTTCCACCATGGGAAATGCTCTCCTTCCTTCTCCCACCACTGAAATCCAGGGGGTTCTGTCCTTGGCTTTGCCAGGACGGGTTTCACCCAGCACCACGACATGGCCTGAAAATTCCCGTGGAAATTTAGGGGCCTGTTTCCAGCTCGAAGGGGAAAAGCGAGGCAGAGGCTGGATCTATCCCAGCACCAACAAACCTGCATTAAACCCCCCCATGTGCTTCAGCTCAGGCTCAGGAGGCTTGCGAGCAACTGGCGTCACTTTGCAATGTGGGAGCCAAAGTCCTGGATTGCTTTTTCCTGTACAGTTCCTGGAACAGCTGGAATAAGCGTCTATGTGGCGTGTGTGTTCCCTGCCAGGCTGGAAGCCTTGCGGGAGCAAATCAGTTGCGGCAGAAGGTGCGGGGTCAGGTGCAAACCTTCCTCTGCCCCATCGCTGCGAGTGGTTCCCGGTCAGCGGAAGGAGCGTGGACAAGGAAGCTGCGCTATTCCTTTGGTCGGGAATCGTCACCGGCAGAGGAGCTCAGGAACAAAGGGCACATTCTTGCAGTCAGCAGTTTAGTTTCGGAGCTCTTCCTGTCAACCAGTTAATTAAACACACACACACACACCCCTTCCAAAAAAGCTCTTTTCCTGCAGGAAAAAAAAAGCTTTCCAGCCCTCCTAAAGTCAATTCCTTTTCAAGAAGCATTAAAATTGCACCGAGAGCCCTTTCCCCATGTGCATTATATTAAGCATTATGCCAATGTATGGAAATGAGCCTGGATCCAATGAGACGGAAGCATTTAAATATTCATCACGCCAGCACAGCATATGCAAAGCAGGCTCTGGGCAGGGCTGCGCTGAGCTCCAACAGCAGCTCTGCTCGGGCAGAGCTGCTTTCATTTGCTTTCCTGTGGCTAATGAGGCTGGTAACGAGGACGTGCTCGGCGCTGGCTGCGTGGCTGGGACCGCTCGGGCTGGACCTGAGCGGGGCTGCAGCGGCCGGAGCTCATGGGTGCTCAATGGCATCGCATGAAGTCGGGACTGAGGGGCTGGGTCAGCCCAAGTGACGTTCACCCAAGAGACCTTCCTGTGCACGCAGGGAGGGACGTGGGATGGGTTCGGCCTCGCAATAGCCACACATTGGGTTTGCACTTTGTTCACTGTTAGGTCCGTGCTAACGTGGCCGTTCCCTGATGGGTGATGGGAAGAGCGCTGTGGTTGTCAGTATCGTACGATTTAAAGCCTCATTTGATGTATTAGGCTCCTTAGCTGTGTGTAATCCCATCTCTCTTGTCATCCTTCCACGGCCTAGTGTTGTTTATTCACCTTTTTCCAGCAGATATTATTGCTTGCCATGGAAAGCTTTATGGCCTATCCAAAATCAGCTAGAAGAGCACTTAAAACTTTTTATGATCTATTATTATGATTTATTATCATCAGACCCCCCCTGCATCCCACATCCAGCTCTGGGGCAACAGCACAAGAGGGACGTGGAGCTGCTGGAGCAAGGCCAGAGGAGGCCCCGGAGCTGCTGCGAGGGCTGGAGCAGCTCTGCTCTGGAGCCAGGCTGAGAGAGCTGGGCTGGGGCAGCTGGAGAAGAGAAGGCTCCTGAAGGGGACACCTTAGAGCAGCTCCAGTGCCTAAAGGGGCTCCAGGAAACCTGGAGAGGGGCTTTGGACAAGTGATGGAGGGACAGGCCAAGGGGAATGGCTTTAACCTGCCAGAGGGGAGATTGAGATGAGCTCTGAGGCAGAAGCTCTTCCCTGTGAGGGTGCTGAGGCGCTGGCACAGGGTGCCCAGAGAAGCTGTGGCTGCCCCATTCCTGGCAGTGTTCAAGGCCAGGTTGGACACAGGGGCTTGGAGCAACCTGCTCTAGTGGAAGGTGTCCCTGCCCGGGGCAGGGGTTGGAGCTGGAGCAGCTTTAAGGTCCGTTCCCACCCAAACCATTCCATGATCTATGATTCTAGGTGTGCAGTGAGAAAGGGGCTTAAATGAGTCCATCAGCTATTTCTGCAGAGATGGTGTGATTCATCCGGCTCATAGGGATGGGAAAGAAGTAAAACTGATTTGGCTTTCTCAAGCCCTGCTTGTTTTTAAGAGGTGCCGAGTTGTTATGTTGGAGTTTTTGTCCCTTTTCTTCCCTCCTTTTTTCCTGCCAGGAGCTAAGAAGGAAGTTACAATTCTATAACTGTAACAGATACAGAATGAAGATGCGCATCTACTCTGCTTCCTTTCTCTTTAATGATTCCATGATGCTCTAATTGGGCTATAAGTTGGCTTCAAAAGCCGCAGAACTGCACCTGCGCTTCTAATGAGCTTTGCAATTACAGGAATAGTTTCATCTTTCTTTTAATTACGCAGTGACAAGGTGAAAGTTGCACCTGAGTTCCTTTCATGCTGCTTATTTCTTCACTCCTTCCCCCAATGCACAGGTTGGCAGATGAGTCCCTGGACCCGGACTCATTCACGGGCCTCGCACAGGCTGCGGGATCATGCCTGGAAATTCACCTATCCAGTAGGATTCAGAGCCTCCGGTAGCACATTCCCTCCCAGAGACACCCAACAGCAAATCACATCCTCGTCTGGTGAACTCTTACTGTCTGTTGCAGCCCTGCAGCCTCCCTTCTGCCTTAAGGGCAGCCATGGGTGGCCGATGTGATCCCCGTTACCGGGCTGTGGCGTATCCCATTGTCCCTGCAGGAATCACAGAATCCTGGTATGGTTTGGGTTGGGAGGGACCTTAAAGCTCATCCGGTTCCAACCCGTGCCACTCCGTCTCCATTTAGCCATCAAGCTGTTGACCACAACTCTGCGTGCAGCCATCCAGCCCATTCCTTATCCACAGGGTGCTCCACACATCAATTCCATGTCTCTCCAGGTTAGAGACAAGGATGTCGTGTGGGACAGTGTCAAACGCCTTGCACAAGCCCAGGTAGATTCCATCCTTGCCCACCAATGCTGTGGCTCCATCATAGAAAGCCACCACATTTGTCAGGCATGACTTGACCTCAGAGATGCCTTGTTGGCTGTCACCAGCCCCCCCTCGTTGCCCATGTGCCTTAGCATGTTTTCCAGGAGGATCTACTCCATGATCTTAGAACCATGGAATAGTTTGGGTTGGAAAGGACCATAAGACCATCTAATTCCAACCCTCTGCACGGGCAGGGATGTCTCACACTAGACCATCTCACCCAAGGCTCTGTCCAACCTGGCCTTGAACACTGCCAGGGATGGGGCAGCCACAGCTTCTCTGGGCACCCTGTGCCAGCACCTCAGCACCCTCACAGGGAAGAGCTTCTGCCTTATCTCCAACCTGAACTCCCCCTGTTTCAGTGTGAACCCGTCTGGGGGGGATATTTCCCCTTTTCTGGGCAGGAAGGTGCTGCTGTGCACAAGGTGGGTGCTGGTGGCTCCGTGCATCCTCACTTCTGGGACTCCACGAGTGTCCCCAGGTCCTGTTCATGCTGGCCAAGGAGCGCTCAGCTCCCATAGAAATAAAGAATCCTCCTTTTCGGAGCAGCTCCAAGCGTGGGATCCAAAGGCAACGGAGGGCAGGAGCTCATGGATCTGCTCATCCCTGGGATGTGCAGGGAGCAGGATTCCGGCTGGCCGGCACGCTGGGCTCAGCCTCCTGCGTATTGCACTGGGAGGCTGGAGCTGGAGCTAATGCTATGCCGGGAAGATGGAGCCTCTTGAATGATTCCTGTGGCTCCCGGGTGAGGCAGGCGCTGCTCCCGCCCGCTCCTGCTCCAGCTCCCGCTGGGAGCCTCAGGAAGGGTTTTGGGGTGGTCCCGAGCCCTGGCAGGCAGCGGGATCAGCACCAGGGCTCTATCCCAAGCCGTGTCCCCGGAGGAAAGTGGATAATGGGGGGGTGAAGGGGAACAAATCGAGTCCTTTGTGCTGCCCCGGGGTGGTTCACGTTAATGTGATGATTAATGTATTCATTTATGCTGATGAAATGCTGTATTAGGGACTTGATGAGCCGGCTCGGAGCTGGGGTCAGCAGGGCTGCTCCGGGTGGGATCTGGGGGGTGCTGCAGAGCCAGGGGCTCCCCTCGGCACCCACCCAGCAAACTGGGGGCACGGGGCTTGCAAAGGGTGGCCCAAAGCTGGGGGGTGCTGCTGGGAATGGGGATTGGTTTTGGGAGAGTTGGGAATTTACCAGGGCTGGGGCTTGGGGGAGGCTGGGGTTGGGGTTTTGGAGAAGTTGGGGTTTGGGGGGTCCTGGGACTTCAGGGCCTGACTTTTAGGGGGGTCTGGGGTTGAGTCTTGTGGGGGTCTGGGGTTTGGGGGCTCTGGCTTTTGGAAGGGGCAGCAATTTGGGGTCCAGTATTTGGCATTGGGGAGTTTCTGGGTGGTCAGGATGGGATTGAGGATGTCTGGGGAAGGTCTAGGTTTGGGAAGGGGCTCCTCGTTCGGAGGGGCTCTGGGTTTGAGATGCCCTGGGTTGGAAGGTTTCCAGGCTGGGGGGGGGGCTCCATTTAGGGGGGAAGTCTGGCCTGAAGCGAGCCTGGGGGATCTCCAGCCTTGGGGTGCTCTTGTTTTGGGAGTTTGGGATTTGGGGAGGCTCTGAGTTGGGGGGGGGTGTCTGGTTTGGAGGAGTCCTGAGCTTTGGAGCTCTGACTTTGGGGGGTCTCAGAGCTGGAGGGGGCTCTGCTTTGGGGGGCTGGGGAGGGTCTTCGGTTTCAGGGTCTTGGGGCTCTGGGGGGACTCTGGTTTTGGGGTGCCAGGGCTGTGGCTCGGGGGGTCTCTGGTTTAGGGGGTTCCTGCTCAGGGGCTGTGTCCACGTTTCAGGTGGTCCCTGGCTTCGGGGGGGGTCTTTGATTTTGGGGGGTCCCCGGTTTTGGGGGATCTCTAGTTTTGGGGGTCCCCGTTTGGAGGGGGTGCTGCTTGAGGGGGTCCCGGTTTGGGGGTTTCCTGCTTGGGAGGTCCAGGTTTCAGGGGCGGTCCCTGGTTTTGGGGGGGTCCCTGGTTTTGGGGGGTCCCCGATTTTGGAGGGTCTCTGGTTTCAGGGTGTCAAGTCCCTGGTTTTTGGGGGTCCCTGTTCGGGGGGGTTCTGCTTTGGTGGAGTCCCTGCTCGGGGGGTCCCGATTTCAGGGCATTCCCTGCTCGGGGTGTCCCTGGTTTCGGGGGGGTCTCTGGTTTAGGGGGGTCCTTGCTCAGGGGGATCCCTGCTCGGGGTTCCTCGGTTTTGGGGGTGTCCCGGTTGGGTGGTCCAGCTTTGGCGGGGTCCCTGCTTGGGGGGTCCCGGTTTGGGGGGGGTCCTGGTTTTGGGGAGGTGCCTTCTCGTGAGGGTGCGTGGTTTTGGGGGATCTCTGGTTTTGGGGTGTCAGCTCCCTGGTTTTGGGGGGTCCCTGCTCGGGAGGGAGTCCTGGTTTCACAGAGGAAGTGTTCCAGTTTCGAGGGGACCCGGTCCGGGGGGTGTCTCACTCTGGGGGTGTCGCGGCTCGGGGTGTCTCGGTTTGGAGGGGGTCCCACTTTGGGGGTGTCGCGGCTCGGGGTGTCTCGGTCCGGGGGGGGTCCCACTCTGGGGGTGTCACGTTTCAGGGTGTCCCGGTTTGGAGGGGGTCCCACTCTGGGGGTGTCGCGGCTTGGGGTGTCCCGGTTTGGATGGGGTCCCTCTCTGGGGGTGTCACGGTTCAGGGTGTCCCGGTCCGGAGGGCGGTCCCACTCTAGGGGTGTCGCCGCTCGGGGTGTCCCGGTTTGGAGGGGGTCCCACTCTGGAGGTGTCCCGGTTTGAACGGGGTCCCACTTTGGGGGTGTCGCGGCTCGGGGTGTCCCGGTTTGGAGGGGTCCCACTTTGGGGGTGTCACGGTTCGGGGTGTCCCGGTCCGGGGGTGTCCCGAGCGCCCCCCGGCGGCCGCGGGCGCGCAGCAGCCCCCGGCTGCGGCAAAGGCCTGCGCATAAATTATGTTCATGACGCAGCAGCTAAAAAATCCCCCCGGAGGAGGGCAGGATCCCGCACCCGCGGAGCGCCGCGGCCCCGCCCGCCCCGGCCCCGCACCCGGCCCCGCGCCGCACCCGCACCTTCCCCCCGCAGCGCCCCGCTCCGCGCCCGCGGGGTCCCGGCGCCGCTCCCGCCTCCCGCCGCTCCCCCCCCACCCCTTTGTGCCGCCGCCGCCGCTGTGAGATGAATGTTTAATTGTCCCCCGGCAGGCGGGAGGCGCGGAGCGGCGCGGAGCAGCGCGGAGCGGCCCCGCGGAACCCCCCCCGGCCAGCGCCCGGCGCGGTGAGTGCGGGGCCGGGGCCGGGCGGGGGGCGGCGGGTCCCGGCGCGGTGAATATGCAATGCCGTAATTAGCATAATTTATATATTTATGATAAAGAGCGATGGATGGCGCGGGAACGGGGCGGGGGGGGTTGGGAACCGCGCGGAGGGAACGCGGCAGAGAGCGGGGTGCAGCGCTGGGAGGGGGGGGGTTGGGGGTGTGGGGGGAGGCAGGTCGGGGGGGTTTGGGGGAGCAGCGGAGTTGGGGGGGGCGGAAAATTGGGGAGAAGTGGGGACGGGCACGCACTGCGAGTGGGGATGCGGATGGGGGGCACGGGGATGGGGGGGTAGGATTAAGGGAGAGCGCGGCTAGTTGGGGGTCCCTGGGGGACCCTGGAGCTGGGGGTGTCCAGGGAAGGGGGACAGAGGGGGCTGGCGAGCCCCGGGGGAGCGAAAGGGGGTGACTGCCCTGGGGAGGGCTGATGGGGGGGAATTGGGGGCTGTGGAGATGGGGTTTGGGGTGCAGGAGAGGAGGATCAGGGCTGGGGATGAACAGGGCGGGGGGGGGCAGGAGATAGGGAGAGTGTTGGGGTCCTGCCGATGGAAGGCAAAGGGACCCCCGGGGTGGGAGATGAGGGGTGCGGGGGGGCAGGAGCCAGGCAGGGATTTGCGGGTTCAGGCACTCCGGAGGGGGTGAGCAGAGCCCGGGGGGGTGCCCAAGGGCATTTTGGGGTTCTCTGGCAGAGTATATGGTACCACAGAGGTCTGAGGCGGCTGTATGTGGTGCTGTGGCAGTCGGGGGGGGGGCTGTACATGGTGCTGCAGGATCAGGGTGGGCTGTGTATGGTGCTGGGGGGGTCAGAGGAGGCTGTATGTGGTACTGCAGGGGTCAGGGGGGTCGGTATGTGGTACTGCAGCAGTCAGGGGGGCTGTATGTGGTGCTGCGGGGGTCAGGGGGGACTGTGTACCCCTGAGGGGGGGTCAGTGCCCCGGGGGCAGCTCCCACGACCACCCTGCGCCCCTCAGTTTGCTTCTCAGGGCGGGAGGGACCTGCCCTGGGTGCTGCAGAGCCCCGGCTGGCAGAGGATGGGGGGGCTGTGGAGAGGAGGGCAGGGGCTCTGTGTCCCCCCCCAGACCCGTCCCCAGCACCTGCAGCCATCTCGGGGTCAGGCTTGGTCCTCAGCCCGCTCTAAAAGTCCCTGAGAGGGCACTGGGGGGGTAGAGCGTTGCCCCCCCCCATGGCATTTCATCGACCATAGGCTCGGGGGGGGTCCTGTGGTCCCCAAACCAGCCATGATGTTCCTCTGAGATGTCCTGGGCCCTCGGGGTGGCTCCAGCCCCTCCCGTGGCAGAAAGAGGGGCGGAGGGAGACGGGAGCTCCGAGCGCAGCGGTTGCGAGAGCCAAGTTCTGCGCCTGGTTTTGACACCCTCCTCTGGCATGACCTTGGGAGGTGAACTTAATCCCATCATCTCCTCTGAGGGGAATGGGAATAAAAATACTTTCCCAGTCGTGCCTCTGGAGAAAGGAGCAGATTCCTGGGAAGTCACCGTAAGCTGATCCGGCTGCTCCCTGTGCCGGGCACCGGGTCTGTAGTGTGAAAGGTGGGGAACCACCACCCCTGGGATCAGGCTTGTGCCCCAAAGACCATGTGAAGGTGGGAAGCAAAGAGGAAGAGATCCAGCCAAGGATCAAGAGATCCAGCCGAGGATGAAGAGATCCAACTAAGGATGAAGGGATGCAACTGAGGATGAAGAGGTCTAACTGAGGATGAAGAGATCCAGCCGAGGATGAAGAGATCCAGCCGAGGATGAAGAGGTCTAACTGAGGATGAAGAGATCCAGCCAAGGATGAAGAGATCCAGCCGAGGATGAAGAGATCCAGCCGAGGATGAAGAGATCCAACTAAGGATGAAGAGATCCAGCCAAGGATGAAGAGATCCAACTAAGGATGAAGGGATGCAACTGAAGATGAAGAGGTCTAACTGTGGATGAAGAGGTCTAACTGAGGATGAAGAGATCCAGCCGAGGATCAAGAGATCCAGCCGAGGATTAAGAGATCCAGCCGAGGATGAAGAGGTCTAACTGAGGATGAAGAGATCCAGCCGAGGATGAAGAGGTCTAACTGAGGATGAAGAGATCCAGCCGAGGATGAAGAGGTCTAACTGAGGATGAAGAGATCCAGCCAAGGATGAAGAGATCCAGCCGAGGATGAAGAGATTCAACTAAGGATGGAAAGATCCAACTGAGAATGGAGAGATCCAACCGAGGATGAAGAGATCCAGCCGAGGATGAAGCAATCCAGCCGAGGATCAAGAGATCCAGCTGAGGATGAAGAGATCCAGCCGAGGATGAAGAGATCCAACTGAGGTTGAAGAGATCCAACTAAGGTTGAAGAGACCCAACTAAGGATGAAGGGATGCAACTGAGGATGAAGAGGTCTAACTGAGGATGAAGAGATCTGGCCGAGGATGAAGAGGTCCAGCTGAGGATGAAGAGGTCTAACTGAGGATGCAGAGAGCCAGCCAAGGATTAAGAGATCCAACTAAGGATGAAGAGATCCAACCAAGGATCAAGAGATGCAGCTGTGGATGAAGAGATCCAACTAAGGATGAAGAGATCTGTCCGAGGATGAAGAGATCAACTGAGGATGAAGAGATCCAGCTGAGGATGAAGAACATGCCGTGGTCGGGGGAAAAATGTTTCTCTTTCATGGTGCAAAGAGGATTTTGCCAGTAACAGTTAAAGCACGATCCATCCAGCTGGATTTGGGTCCCCCCCTTTTCTCAAGCAGGTCTTGGGACCCGCCACCGGCTCTTTCCTCTCTCTTGCCAAATTGATGCCAACCAGCTTCTCCCATCTCCCTCTCCGATGTCATTTGCAGCTCTTCAGGGGGTTAATCCAGGCTGGGAAGCGCCCGCTCTGTGTCAACAGCTCCATTTCTCCGCTGATGCGAGTTCCTGAGCTGGCTCCTGCCCTGGCAAGTTCCCCATGGCCACACATCCAGGAATGTGGCCACACATCCCAGCTCAACATAACCCCGTGCTTTCCTTTATCACCTTTATGATCAGCCCCAAGTGGCTGCGCCTCCCGCTGGCGTTGTAGGATGAGTTGAGCCTTTAGAATGAGTTTTCCCGGACTCTCCTTCGGGATTCAGCTGCCCCAGCCCCAGCACGGGGTTTTCCAGGCATGACGTTGACTCACGGCTGTGGCTGAGGAGCCAGTGTGGATGCTGCCAGCTCCCCCTGCAGCTCCAGCCTTCAGGAATTCTGTAGCTGGCTGGAAAGCTGTGCTTAGCAAGGCTCTGCACCGGCTCGCTGCTGTCCTGTGCAATGGGTGGCATCTCATCTCTTGCCTCAGTTTCCCCATCAGTGAACGCAGGAAGTCTTAAAAGCGACACCATTTCGAAGGCACTTTAAGGGGGAAGCTGATTTGTGAGGGACAACAAGCACCTCGCAAACAGCTTGGGTGCGCTTGGGTCCAGGTCCCCCCCACTGAGGCACCTGGAAATGTGCTTGGAAAAATAATCCATCGTTTCCAGCCTGGATCTTTCCACTCTGAACATGGTGAAAACAGTCGTGTGAGCTGCTGCGGCTGCGGTGAGGGACACTCGGGCTCTGCTGTTACCATAAGGCTTCATTTCCAAGGAAATTACCTGGATCTGTCCCCTTCGCATCAGTGACGGCCTTGCAGGGAGGTGTTGGGGTGCTGGTACCTCTGTGGGCAATTCCAGAGAGCTGGAGCAGCTCTGCTCTGGAGCCAGGCTGAGAGAGCTGGGCTGGGGCAGCTGGAGAAGAGAAGGCTCCTGAAGGGGAGACCTTAGAGCAGCTCCAGTGCCTAAAGGGGCTCCAGGAAACCTGGAGAGGGGCTTTGGACAAGGGATGGAGGGACAGGCCAAGGGGAATGGCTTTAAGCTGCCAGAGGGGAGACTGAGATGAGCTCTGAGGCAGAAGCTCTTCCCTGTGAGGGTGCTGAGGCGCTGGCACAGACTTTTCCCAGAGAAGCTGTGGCTGCCCCATCCCTGGCAGTGTTCAAGGCCAGGTTGGACACAGGGGCTTGGAGCAACCTGCTCTAGTGGAAGGTGTCCCTGCCCGGGGCAGGGGTTGGAGCTGGAGGAGCTTTAAGGTCCCTTCCAACCCAAACCATTCCATGGTTCCATGATTTGCACACTCACCCTGTTGGGATGTGAACGTGCAAACCCACCTCGGGGCAGGAACCAGGGTCTGAAGTGCAGCTTTTGGGGCTTGTCTTCCTGAAGCTGGTGTCTGCTTCTGGCATGTTCCAACTCCTCAGCCTCGGATCGGAGTGTCCAGCCATAGGAATTAACCCAGGTTAGTGGCAGTGGGCAATGAACGAGCTGGAGCCATGTCCAGATGCTTTATCTTCAGCGCCGAGCAGCTTTAATAAACCTCTTTGGGTTTCTCACCTGTGGCAAGTTGGTTCCAACTTAGATTTCCACCCACTTGGGATCCAAGTGGCTCCATCTCTGACTCATCATCACTCATAATTAACACAGCAATTATATTCACAGTGAGACTTGGAGCATCTGAAATTATCTTTCCCCCCCCCCCTTCTCTTTGCTTTTTCCTTTAATATTGTTATTATTAGTTTGTGCATTTCATTTCCTCGCCGCCATCTGCTCGAGCTGCTGTCTGCCTGTGCGTGCTCCCAACACCACCAGCTGGGCACATTACTTGTCCCATTAATTGCAAGATAAAACCCAGAAGAAACAAGTGTGAAGAAGCGAAATGAGATGGTGCTGCCGACCTGCTGACCGGCTGCTGCAGGAGGAGCAGCCCACCCGCACCCAGCAGCACCAGGCTCTGCTCAATCGAGTGCACTAATGGGGTTCTTTGCACGGCACAGAGGGAAAAATGCTTCTCTCTCCTCTTCTCTTTGCTTGAGTCTTCCCCCATGGCACAGGCCTGGGCAGATCTACACTTAGATGCAGGGGGATGATCCAGATCAGAGCAGGGATATACTGTTCTCTTCAGCCTTGTGTCGCTGTGGTCATGCTAGAAGAGATCCGCAGGTCTGAGGGAGGCTCTTGGGCTTGGGATGGTGGGGATGGAGAGCAGCAGCTCTGGTGCTGGCAGCACCGTTTAGCCCCAAAGCTCCCAGTGTGTGCATTAACTCGGGTACCACACGCATTCGGGGCAGCTCCTGGCTTGGCTTGAGTCGCCTTTTCCCAGGGCTCCCCTTTGGCCGTGGTGAGGAGCAATAAGGGGGAATTACGTTGTGAGGGTGGGGATGCCTTTGGGTTGTCCTGTTGCTCCTCACTGCAGAGCTGGGCACAGAGACAGCTCTGGGGTTTCTCTCCCTAGAGCCCAAACCCGGAGTGCTGCAGCCCAGCAGGACACAGCAGCCAGCCCCATCTCCTGCCAGGAGCATCCCTTCAGCCCCGAGCAAACAGTGAGTGAGTACCCGGGGCTGCCTCCATGATCCCACGGGATTTTGGCCCCAGGCTCTGCTCTCTGGTGGCTCCATGGGTGGGTTTAGGGTTTGGATGTGCCCTGGCTCTGCAGGAAGGGTCTCCCCATAGAGCATCCCTTCCCTTTCTACTGCGGTCACTGTGCCCTTGCTGCCAGTTTGGGATCCCAGCTCAGGCTCAACTGCCCCTGTGACCACTATGGGACAGGCACTGGGGAGCTGGGGAGGGATCCCTGGGGCAGGGAGGTGATGGGAACAGAGCAGGAAGCTTTCCCACCTCTCCTAGGCTCAGGTGTAGGAAAAAGCTGCTACAAGACACTGGGGGGCAGCTCCTTGTTAGCAAAGCCCCTGGGGCTGCTCTGCTTGTGCCGGCACCCAGCGGGCAGCGTGGTTTGGTGATGCAGAGGGAAGATCAAGTGACACGTAGCATCAACCTGGAGCAAGTGGATCACCCCATGGGATGAAATCAGCCCCGTTGTGCCCCCAGCTGCCCTCCCTTGGCCAAGGTCTCTCCATAGAGGTTCAGGAAGCTCTTCTGGAGCGTTTTCCTTCCCTTGCCCCCTGCAGTGGGACCTGGTGGGGCTGCTTTGCCTGCACTGGCTGCCAGGGCAGGTATCCCTTGCTCTGTCTTCCTCACCTGAGCTGCGCCCCGGCTTCTGGGGGGCTCATTAACTTTTCATGGGCAGCCGCTCGCTCATCCCTGGCTCTGGCTCTGCTGCACTGGAATAGATGGTCTGGTCTGTTCAGCATCCCGAGGCGTCTGCTCTGGAGCTAAGGACAGTTTTAATCCGTCACAGTGGCCATCAGAGATCACTCGCTGGCTGCTCTAAAAGCCAAAGGCAGTGGGGCTGGTGCTGGCTCCTGCAGGGATTGTGGGGTTGAACCTGGCAAGGCTGAGGAAGGGGGAGAGCTGCAGCGAGGAGCTGGTGGAGGGAACAGCCCCGGCTCTGCTGGGACCCCCGGCTTCACTTCACTGCAGACAATGAACAGCGAGGGCTGCGCACAGACACCAGCCTGGGGGAATCAGATGCTCGGTCCCTGCTGAGTTTCAGAGGAGAATGTGGCTCTTAATTCAATTTAGGCTCCTTTGGATCAACAGGATCCGAGTAACTGAGTTTACTAATTGCATACAAATGCCAGCTCCGGCGCAGGATGCGCTCGGTGGCCTCAGCAGGAGCCTGGTGGCTTCTGAGACACAGAGAAATGATAAAGGGTTTGTAAAACGGTGCCAGGGATGTTTCCTGGATCCTGGAACTGCCTCATGGGCTGACATGATGGGCTGATGTGTCACAGTGGAGTGGCAGGGGATGCCTGCACCATATTCCCTGTCAGGAGTAAAAAACTGATGGATAAGATGCACTGATACCAGTCTGGGGCTGAAATTCTCCTGTGGATGAGCTGTGAGCTTGAGCCCAGAACCCCCCCGTGTGCTGGGCTGCACCCCCAGAGCGTGAGCAGCAGCTCAGGGAGGGGATCCTGCCCCTCTGCTGCGTGAAGGGGAGACCCCCCCTGCAGCCCTGATCCAGCTCTGGGGCAACAGCACCAGAGGGACGTGGAGCTGCTGGAGCGAGGCCAGAGGAGGCCCCGGAGCTGCAGCGAGGGCTGGAGCAGCTCTGCTCTGGAGCCAGGCTGAGAGAGCTGGGCTGGGGCAGCCTGGAGAAGAGAAGGCTCCTGAAGGGGAGACCTTAGAGCAGCTCCAGTGCCTAAAGGGGCTCCAGGAAACCTGGAGAGGGGCTTTGGACAAGGGATGGAGGGACAGGCCAAGGGGAATGGCTTTAACCTGCCAGAGGGGAGATTGAGATGAGCTCTGAGGCAGAAGCTCTTCCCTGTGAGGGTGCTGAGGCGCTGGCACAGGGTGCCCAGAGAAGCTGTGGCTGCCCCATCCCTGGCAGTGTTCAAGGCCAGGTTGGACACAGGGGCTTGGAGCAACCTGCTCTAGTGGAAGGTGTCCCTGCCCGGGGCAGGGGTTGGGGCTGGGGGAGCTTTAAGCTCCCTCCCAACCCAACCCATTCCATGGTTCCATGATCCTATGATATGGGACAGCTCATCAGGGAGAGCTGGGGTCTGGTCGCTCCTACCAGCATCAGCATGCCCCAGGCTCGGCAGCAGTTACACAAACAAGGACGCCTTCGCCCATGCATGGAGTAACTCAATGTCATCCAGGCTGGTTAAATACATCCCCGAGACATTCCTAATCAAAAATTCATAAGCCTCTTAGAAAGGCAATTATGCTCCTGCAAAGCAGCGCGGGGATAATACGTGAGCAAAGGAGTTAATGAAGAGCATAGGAAGAGGAAGAGTTGCCTTCCAACAAGTGGGCTGAGCCCATTCCCGCCATCAGCAACTCATTCCATGGTTTAATGAAGTATCCCCATCAATTTAGGTCCCCTTAGGAAGGAGCAAATTGACTCTCCTGCTTCTTGCAGCCAGCATCAGGGCTTGGGCAGAGTCTTGTGCAGAGACTTGGGGTACCTGCCCTAGGAGGCATGGGAGGTCTGTGCCTGGAGTTTTGAGGGATTCCAAAGGAAACTGTAGGAATTGCATCCTCATCTCCAAAGGGAGGGAAAAGGGGGAAAGGCTCAACCCTTGGAATAACCCTTCCCTTGCTCTGCTGCTTGTATATGTGACGCTCACCCAATAAATGACACTACCCCACGTCCGTGAGCTCATTGCCAAGAGGATGGGAGGTGCTGAGAAGTACCCGAGGCGCCGGAGCCTCCCTGGGCAGGAGGACATGAGCAAGCTCTGAGGGGCAGAGCTGGGGGGTAGAGCCAGAGAGGAGGTGGTGGCAGGGACCAGGTTTGCTTTGCACCCCCGCTCGAGCCAGTGTGTGACCCTGACCCTCCCCTGTCCCCCACTTGCAGCATGTGGAAGGTCTGAGCCCTCTCCCACCGTTGCTGGGGCACCATGGACACCGAAGCCGTGCAGCCGCAGGAGGCCTTGCTGACGGTCAACGAGCAGGTACGGGCATGTCCGGAGCACCTCCAGCCCCACTGCACCCCTTCCTCTGTGCCCCACAACCATGGGGGCCATGGGGAGGGGAGATGGGGTTTGGAGCCCCACTGCGTGCCCTGGCACGGGGTGTAAAACCATCTCGCTCCTGCCCTGTGCTCACAACCACCCCGTTTGCCCCCACACTGGGGCATGTGGGTGTTCAGCCCCATCTTTTGGAGCTGGGCTGCCTCATTTCGGGGTTTATTAGCAATGGAGAGGTCCTTGTCCCACAAGAGATCTTTCCTCTGGGGCTTGGCTGCCTGCAGCCACAGGAGAGCTGGTGGAGGAGCAGGTACCTCTCCTCATCATTCCCTGTGTCCCTGGTACAGGGGAAATCATGTGGTGCTGGAGAAGGGCTTTGGACAAGGGATGGAGGGACAGGCCAAGGGGAATGGCTTTAACCTGCCAGAGGGGAGATTGAGATGAGCTCTGAGGCAGAAGCTCTTCCCTGTGAGGGTGCTGAGGCGCTGGCACAGGGTGCCCAGAGAAGCTGTGGCTGCCCCATCCCTGGCAGTGTTCAAGGCCAGGTTGGACACAGGGGCTTGGAGCAACCTGCTCTAGTGGAAGGTGTCCCTGCCCGTGGCACTGGCTGAGCTTTCAGGTCCCTTCAACCCAAACCAGTCTGTGATTCTACAATGCAGGGGCTTCACCTGACCCATGGTCAGACCTGTGGGGCTGTGGATCAGCGCTGGCTCCAGTGCTGCAGATGTGGTGCCACTGGTGGTGCTGCAGCCGTGTTCTACCTGTTGAGCATGTTATCTGCTGCTGCCCATGGTGCTGGGATGGTCAGAGCCCAGAAGCTGCTGTTTAACTAAAGTAGGAGGGGCTGTGTCCTCCATCCGCCCCTCGAGGGGACAGGGTGGGCTCTGCTTGGTTTGGGTTAAGGATCACCCTAAGGCACATCCCATGGGGTGGTAGGAGCCCCTTCCCTCTGCCGTGGGGCACATGGCTTTGGGGACAGCACTGTGGGGTCCAGCCCCTGGAGCTGATGGACATTTTGGGGCACTTTTGCAGGTTATTGTCATGTCCAGCCATGAAACCATCCGCGTGCTGGAGGTCGGTGTGGATGCCCCGCTCCCGGCCGAGGAGGACCGAAAAGCCTTGGAGATGCCTCCAGGGGAGGTAGCGCGGGGCTCCCCGGGAGAGAGCAGCCACCCGGGCAGCGAGGACACCCCAGCCAGCACCCAGAGCTCCTGCGGCGGGGAGGCGCCCGGTAAGACACTGCCACCTTCCTCCCTCATTCCCTGGTCCATCCATCCCCGCGGGTGAAGCTGGGCTCTGGACCGCTGGGTCGGAGCTGGGAGGACGAGCTGTGCCTGTTGGTGCAGGCTCTGCAGAGCATCCCTGTGCTGAGCTGGGAGAGGAGTGAGCAAAACCAACCCCTCCTCCGGGAGCATCCCACATGGAGGGCAGCCCTCAAACACGTGCTTCCGATAGGGAGGATATCTGTTGAAGAGATGCTTTGCTGGGAGCTCAGTTTTCCCTAAGGCACCCGGAGTTTGGGTGTCCTCTGCCCCTCACCCTGTGCTGCTCCAGGGTGCTGAGCTCACTGCAGGCGCTTCCCTTCTCCCATGGGAATGCAGCTGGAAATAAGCCTTTTAGGGAGATCCCGCTTGATTCCTCGCTGCTTTTTGGCCAGCACCTCAATCCTCCCACAGAATCCATCCCAAATCCACCTGCAAGCACCACTGTCCTGTCCCCTCTCCTGCCACGCTGGTACTTTATTTAGTAATGGGCCTTTGCTCTGGTTTCTTTGGGTTCTGCTAGAGGAAAAAGCAGGAAAAGGGTGTTTTTCTTTATACCAAAATGGGATTAAGTGGATTTTATACTTGAGAGTTGCCGTTATTTGAAGTCAAGCAGCATAAATACAACGGGTTGCTCAAAAAACCAAGTCTTTTGCAAGTAATAACCAGGGATTAAGAGCAAGGGTTTCTCTCACTCAGATGGTCACAATGATTCTGTGACTGGGTGGAGGGTTGAAGACACCAAATGAAGATCAGCCCATGGGGACCCCCGTCTGCTGGGCACTGCGGGGTGATCTCGGTCCCTTCCCAGCTCCCCCTGAGCAGGTCAGGAGCTGACACTGCTTTTAATTGCTGCTAATTTTGGAGCCAGCAGCTGGTGGAGGGAAATATCTCCTGCCTTAACCCTGCCATTCCCCACACTTACTCCTCCCCAAACCACCCAACCCTCTCCCTTCATCCCTCCTTTGCCTTCTCCCCACAACGTCCCATAAGAAGCCCCTAAATGCCTTTGCTCTGCGGAGGAAGGTCTGTCCACCTTGGGGTGGTTTCACCCGAGCTCTGGAGGGCTGCAGCTCCCCTGGGACACCCATGGGAGGGTGTTTGTTCCCTGGGGGTGTGTAATTTGGGTGCCCCCCACCCGCACCACCATCCTTTGTGCAGATGAGCTGCTATTGCTCAAGCAGCAGCACCTCTCCTATGAGGGCTGGAGCAGCTCTGCTCTGGAGCCAGGCTGAGAGAGCTGGGCTGGGGCAGCCTGGAGAAGAGAAGGCTCCTGAAGGGGAGACCTTAGAGCAGCTCCAGTGCCTAAAGGGGCTCCAGGAAACCTGGAGAGGGGCTTTGGACAAGGGATGCAGGGACAGGCCAAGGGGAATGGCTTTAACCTGCCAGAGGGGAGACTGAGATGAGCTCTGAAGCAGAAGCTCTTCCCTGTGAGGGTGCTGGGGCGCTGGCACAGACTTTTCCCAGAGAAGCTGTGGCTGCCCCATCCCTGGCAGTGTTCAAGGCCAGGTTGGACACAGGGGCTTGGAGCAACCTGCTCTAGTGGAAGGTGTCCCTGCCCGGGGCAGGGGTTGGAACTGGAGGAGCTTTAGTGTCCCTCCGAACCCAACCCATTCCATGGTTCTGTGCTATGATTCCTCTCTCCAACCTGTCTCCTTTACCCTTCCCCAGGCAAAGCCAAGCCAGTGGCCGGAGCATCCCCCAGCACCGTCCCCTCTGCTGGCACATTCAGCCACGCCACGAGCCAGCAGCCGCAGCCGCTGGCCCCGCTGGCCCCGCAGGTAACTACCCCGCAGCACGGAGCGGGGCGGGAGAGGGGGGACAGGGCTGGGCTGGAGGTGGGGGGCACAAGGTGGGGACCCCCGGGGTGGCGTCCGCTGGCTGTAGGGGACCCCCGAGGGCAGAGACATCCGCTCGTGGCGCGGGGTGTAGGACCTACACCCCGAACCAAGGCGCTTCCCTCCACCGGGCGCCCTCGCCACGGGCCTTGCGCCACCGAGGTGCTGCCAGAGACGCGTCGGGTGGTTTGGGAGGGAGAGATCCCCCCTCAGCCATCTCCCCACGGAGAGGGGGCTCCGCAGAGCTGGGCACCCAGCTGCTGAGATGGGAGGGACCCCCCCCCTGTACAAAGACTTAATGCTCCGCTGATGCTGTCTGCAGTGGCGTTGATTTCTGTTCTTTTTGAAATCTTGTTTGCTTTTGCAGGTCTTGACTCAGGAAAACTTAGCAACAGTTGTGACAGGAGTAATGGTTCCAGCAGGGACAGTTACTCAACCTCTTCTTATCCCCATCAGTATTGCAGGTCAAGTGGCAGGTCAGCAGGGGCTGGCTGTGTGGACATTTCCTACAGCAACGGTCGCTGCCCTCCCCGGATTGACGGCTGCTTCTCCTACAGGGGGAATTTTCAAACCACCCATAGCCAATTTGCAAGGTAACCGCTGCTCTGCTGCTCTGCAGCTCTGCATCCATCCTCCCCCAGCCCGTCCTCTCCAGGACAGGGCTGGCATTTAGTGCTGGGGACTTGTTTGCAGTTCCCCAATACAAAAGCTGCCGGAGTGTGGGAGAAGGGATGGGGAGGATGAGGATGGCAGCACACGCACAGGGATGGGATAAGAGGATGGGATGAGAGGTCCAGGTTAGGCTTGGGGCTCTGGGTATAGCACCTCACTGCAGCGGCTGAGGTTCTGCAATAGAGACCCACATGAGACATGACATGAGAGCAGCAGGAGCGAGGGCCTCCCTGTAAGGGAATCATCTCCTCTTGAGCTCCCAGCAGGGAAGGAGCCTGTCCCAGGAGTGATTTGGTGCCAGAGAAGGTGATGGGACCCTGGAGGTGCCCCTGGCCCTCTGTGCTGGCAGCAGCACTGGTTTGGGTTAGATCCAGCACCGCACTGGCAGGACAAATCCTGCTCTAGCAAAGGGGCTCTGGAGCTGGGGAGTTCACTGTGGATCAGTGCCTTGGGGATTCAGCTCCCTCTGGGAAGGGACAGGGAGTGGTGGGGACACGCAGAGCTCTAGGTGGGTGTCCCTCTGTCCCTGCCTCCCCCCACTCATGCTGTCTCTGTGTCTTTGCTCCGCAGCCGCCGCCGTGTTGAACACATCCATGGCAGCACCGGTGCCGCCAGCCCAGCCGCTGCAGGCTGCGGGCCAGCCCCGCGCCCCGCTCCAGCCCCCCGGCGTCTTCCCCCCCAGCCCCGGCCAGCCCCCCATCCTGCCACAGCCCAGCGCTGCGCCCGCGCCGCCCGTCACCCAGACCCACATCACTGTCCAGCCGGCCGGATTCGCCTTTAACCCTGGCATAGTAAGGACCCTGGCAGCCCGTGGTGCGAAGCCGGGCGAGTTCGGCGCCCACTGCCCTTGATCCGGTGCCTTCCATGGCCATGGAGAGCCGTGAGAAGCCGTGAGAAGCCGTGAGAAGCCGTGTTTCCCTGGGGATGGAGCTCTCTGCTTCAGCACTCCTCTCCCGCGGGATCGTGCGAGATCCCAGCCTCTTTCCCGACGAGCGACCAAGCAGGCAGCTCTGCTTTAGGCCTAGCCTAAAGGATGGATTTCAGGACGTCGAGGGCCTTGCACCCCAGCACGGCGAGGCAGGAGCCACCCTGCCGTGGGGAAGGGGGTGGCCGCGCGCGGGGACGCGGTGGCCCCGGCGCTGCCCACGTCTGACCCCCGGCTCTCGGTTCTCCGCAGATCAGCGCGGCGCCTCTCGGGGGTCAGACCCAGCTCCTCGGCTCCTTGGCGGCCACCCCCGTGATCGCCAACACCATCTCCAGCGTGCAGGGCATCACGGGCCAGATCCTCACCAACGCCCAGGGCCAGGTACCGCGGGGGGGACCTGCCTTTGCCAACCCACCATGCCGGCTGCGTCCCCCGGCCCCGGCGCTGTTCCTGCTGGGGACGGAGGGGACGGCCCCCAGTGGTGTCCCCCCGTGCCGGGGAGGTGCGGGCAGGGCACAGCCCCAGCACGGCCTCTCCTCCCTTGGCCCAGGTGATCGGGACGCTGCCGTGGGTGGTGAATTCCCCCGGGATGGCGGCCGCCGGCCCGGCCCCGGCCCCGAGCCTGCACGTGCAGACGGTGACGCCGCAGCTGCTGCTCAATGCCCAGGGCCAGGTCATCGCCACGCTGGCCGGCAGCACCCTGCAGGCGCCCGGCGCCAAGAAAACCGGCACCCCCGAGCCCCCGGCCCGCAACGAGGTGAGCGGCGGGCACCGGGCTGGGGCACGGGGCTGAGGGGCTGGTGCTGCGCTCTGGGAGCACACGAGCATCTCTGGGATGAGGTCGTGTGGCTTTAGGTGCACTTGAGCATCTCTGGGATGTGGCCACGTTGCTCTGGGAGCACTTGAGCATCTCTGGGATGTGGCCACGTTGCTCTAGGAACACATGAGTATCTTTGGGATGTGGCCGTGTGGCTTTAGGTGCACTTGAGCATCTTTGGGATGTGGCCATGTGGCTTTGGGAGCACTTGAGCGTGTCTGAGATGTGGCCATGTAGTTTTGGGAGCATTTGAGCATCTCTGGGATGTGGCCACGTTGCTCTGGGAGCACATGAGCATCTCTGGGATGTGGCCGTGTGGCTTTGGGAGCGCACAAGCATCTTTGGGATGGGGCCACGTTGCTTTGAGGCCCAGTCACGTTGCTTTGAGAGCACACGAGCATCTCTGGCATGTGGTCATGTGGCTTTGGGAGCACTTGAGCATCTTTGGGATGTGGCCGCGTTGCTTTGGGAGCACTTGAGCATCTCTGGGATGTGGCCGTGTGGTTTCGGAGCACATGAGCATCTTTGGGATGTGGCCATGTGGCTTTGGGAGCACTTGAGCATCTTTGGGATGTGGCCGTGTGGCTTTGACACCCAGCCACGTTCCTTTGGGAGCACTTGAGCATTCTGGGCTCCCCAGAGACAAGGAGCTACTGGAGAGGGTCCAGCAGAGGCCACAGGGATGCTCAGGGTCTGGAGCATCTCTCGTATGAGGAGAGATTGTGGGAGCTGGGCCTGGTTAGTCAGAGAAGAGCAGCCTGAGAGGGGATCTCATCAATGCACATCAATAGCTCAAAGGTGGGTGCCCGGAGGATGGAGCCAGACTCTTCCCAGTGGAGGAGCAATGGCCAGAAACTGAACCACAACAAGGTTTGCCTCAACATGAGGAAGAACTTCTTTATGTTGAGGGTGGCAGAGCCCTGGCACAGGCTGTCCATGGGAGTACATCCCACACCCACCCGGGCACGTTCCTGTATGACCTGCTCTGGGTGGCCCTGCCTTGGCAGGGCACGATGATCTCCAGAGGTCCCTTCCAGCACTAACGATTCTGGAATTCCGGGATTATGTCTGGGATGTAGCTACATGGCTTTGGGAGCACGTGAGCATCTTTGGGATGCAGCCATGCTGCTTTGGGAGCACGTGAGCATCTTTGGGATGCAGCCATGCTGCTTTGGGAGCACGTGAGCACCTTTGGGACCCAGCCGTGTTGCTTTGGGAGCACGTGAGCATCTTTGGGACCCAGCCGTGTTGCTTTGGGAGCACGTGAGCATCTTTGGGATGCAGCCACGCTGCTTTGGGACCCAACCACGCTGCTTTGGGAGCCCATGAGCTTCTTTGGGATGTGGCCCCTCCTGCCCTGCAGTGCTGCCCCATGGGGCATCCCACTCTCTGTGCCCCCAAGTCTCTCAGCCAGGATGGGATGTGACCAAGCCTCACCTTGGTCACCCCCAAACCCACCCGGTGGGAGTGGGTCACCCCAGAGCCCACCCAGAGCTATCACAGCCCCATTCCCTGTGTGTGGAGCTGGGCTGTTCCCAGCATCACCTCCATCCTACACTCAGCAAAAGCAACGCGGTGGCCAGTGCAGGGATGGAACCAGTGGGCAGGGAGCAGGGAGCGAGGGACCCCCAGCCATGGGGGTGCCATAGGGGTGCTGTAGGGGTGCTGACCCCCCCATCCCTCTGCCCAGGTCCAGCCCATCCAGCCGGCCCCGGCTCTCGCCCAGCCGGCCGTGGTGATCCCAAACCCTGCCCCGGCGGCCAAGGCTTCCTCCGTGCCCGTCCCCATCACTTGCACCGAGACCCCCACCGTCAGCCAGCTGGTGTCCAGTGAGTCACGGCACGGGCCTGGGATCACTGGGAAGAGGGAATCCAGGGTCTGAGATGCCCTGGGATCGGGGGAGGATGCTGCGCACCCGCGCTCTGCATCCCTGGGGGTGGCTGCTGGCACCACGTGCTGTGGAGCCCAACAAGGGGGATGCTCGTTATGGGGGGGGGGAGAAGTGGCTCCGTGGCCATTCCTCATCAGCGCCATGTCCCGGCCCCGGCAGAGCCCCCGGCTCCCAACAGCAGCGCGGAGGAGGACGGGATTAACCTGGAGGAGATCCGGGAATTCGCCAAGAACTTCAAGATCCGCCGCTTGTCCCTGGGGCTGACACAGACGCAGGTGGGACAGGCCCTGACGGCCACCGAGGGTCCTGCCTACAGCCAGTCGGCCATCTGCAGGTACCAGGATGGGAAAGGACAACGGGAGAAGGGCAGGAAAGCTGGAGAACACTGGCACAGGGTGCCCACAGGAGCTGTGGCTGCCCCATCCCTGGCAGTGTTCAAGGCCAGGTTGGACACAGGGGCTTGGAGCAACCTGCTCTAGTGGAAGGTGTCCCTGCCCGGGGCAGGGGTTGGAGCTGGAGGAGCTTTAAGGTCCCTTCAACCCAAACCAGGCTGAGATTCTATGAAAAGAGGGAAAACTGGGAGAAAGGAGGAAAATTAGAGAAAGGGAGAATTGGAGAAGAAGGAAGTTGGAGAGAAGGAGGAAGATTGGAGGAAAGGAGGAAAATTAGACAAAAGGAGAATTAGGGAAAGGGAGGAAAAAGGAAGGGAAAGGAAAACAGGGAAAGGAAAGGAAAAATAAAGGAAAGGAAAGGAAAAAGGAAAGGACAGGAAAGGAAAGGAGAGGAAAGGAAAGGAAAGGAAAGGAAAGGAAAGGAAAGGAAAGGAAAGGAAAGGAAAGGGGAAAGGAAAGGGAAAGGAAAGGGAAAGGAGAGGAAAGGCTGAAAGACACAGAAAGGGAAAAAAATTGCAGGAGGGGGAAAATTAGAGAAAAGGAGGAAAAATGGGAGACAAGGAGGAAATTAGAGAAGGAGAGAAACGCTGGAGAAAGGGGGAACTGGAGAGAAGGAGGCAAAATGGAGCTGGTCTAGTGAGAGGTGTCCCCAACCCAAACCTGGCTGCGTGGAGAAAAGGAGGAAAAGTAGCACAAGGGAGGGAAACGGGATGAAAGGGGGAATACGGGAGGAGGGTCGGGGGGACCGCTGCCCACGGAGCCCCTCCCCGCGCTCTCGGTGCCCCGCCCCCACCGCGGTGCCCCCCGTCCCTGAGGGTTCGCGGTGCTGCGGCAGGTTCGAGAAGCTGGACATCACCCCCAAGAGCGCGCAGAAGCTGAAGCCGGTGCTGGAGAAGTGGCTGAGCGAGGCCGAGCTCCGGAACCAGGAGGGGCAGCAGAACCTGATGGAGTTCGTCGGGGGGGAGCCCTCCAAGAAGCGGAAGCGCCGCACGTCCTTCACGCCGCAAGCCATCGAGGCGCTCAACGCCTACTTCGAGAAGAACGCGCTGCCCACGGGCCAGGAGATCACCGAGATCGCCAAAGAGCTCAACTACGACCGCGAGGTCGTGCGCGTCTGGTTCTGCAACCGCCGCCAGACGCTCAAGAACACCAGTAAACTCAACGTCTTCCAGATCCCCTGAGCCGGGGCCGGGGAACGTGCGTCCCCCCCATCGCTCCCACCCCGAGCTCCTGCCATCAAAGCACTTTCTGCCCCCGACTCGTCCCCCAGCCCCGCGGGGGGCGCGGGGTCTCCACCACCCACCCCCCCGTGCCCGTAGGTGTGTCCGTCCCGTCCCCTCCCCCCCCCCCCCTTTCTCCTCCACATCACACATGACCTAAGCGTGTTCACGGCGGGCGTCACGCCTGCTTCGTGCCTCCCCCTGCCTGTGCCGTGTGTGGTGACGGACCCCTGCCTGCGCTCAACGCTCTCCTGTCCCCCCCCCTCCGTGTTGTGTGTGTGTGTGTCCCCAAACAAAAGGAGTGATTCTCATGTTTTGGCCGTTTACCCGTGTTCCGGAGGTAGCGTCGCAGCTCGCTGGGGCTTGAACCCCACTTTCATTTCACCCCCGCTTTGATTTTGGAGGGGCTTCTCCATGGGACCCCCCCCGCCTTGGGGACAGCGCTGTGGGTGTTTGGGGGCTTCGCTGGGCTCCCCAGTGCCCTGAGAGGGTTTTTTTGGGGGTGAACCCCATAACGGAGGCAGCTCCGCTTCCCCCTGTGCCCCCACCCTGGGGTCAGGGGGGGTGGGGAACTCGACCCCCATCTCTCCGGGGGAGCGGTGAGGGACGGCAGCGGCTGGAGGGGGGATGTTGGGGGCCGGGACATGGGGATTGATGCACTTGATGTAGTGGTGTGAAATAAACAGTATTTTTCTTTTTTCTTTTCCTTTCCCCTTTTTTCCGGGGGGGGGTCAGGGAGTGGCTCCGAGGGCGGCCCTGGGCCGGTTTCGTTCCCTGCATCCCCGCTGCAGCGCCGGGAGGGAGAAAATCCCCCTCTCCTCGTCCCGCTACCGGCTGAGACCCGCACAACTCAGCGCAGGGATGAGCCGGCGCCGGGACTCGAACCTGCGACCCTCCAGGAGGCACGGCACCGCACCGCCAACGCCCCACCCCATTCCCCTCATCCAATCCCAGCGCTGCGGGCCCGACGCGAAGCTCTCCATTGGCTGTCGCACGCCGCGCGTCACCGGCATCGCGCGGCTCCCATTGGCTGGGCACGACCGGGGCGGGGCGGGGCCTCCTCCCCGCGGGCGGGGGGTTCGCGGTGCCGCCGCCTCCATCTTGCGGGGCCGCGGCCCGGGGCCGTCGGCGGGGCTTGGCGGGGGGGGGGGCGGCCCCGGCAGGGCCTGGGGGGGCTCCCGGGGTACGGCCCCGTCCGAGCGGGGGAAGGGGGTCCCCGGGCAGTGAGGCCTCCTCGGGGGCCGCTGGCCGGAGGGGGCTCGGGGCAGGCGCGGCCCCTCGGAGGGGTGTGAAGGGCGGGGGTAGGGGCAGCGGGACGGGGTTTGGGGGTCCCCGGAAGGGGCCGGTTCCAGGGCTCGGTGCCCCCGGGAGAAGCGGGGAGCCGGGGGGACCGGGCCCCGCGCCTGCGGGAGCATGGCCTGGGCGCTGAAGCTGCCGCTGGCCGACGAGGTGATCGAGTCCGGGCTGGTGCAGGATTTCGACGCCAGCCTGTCGGGCATCGGGCAGGAGCTGGGCGCCGGGGCCTACAGCATGAGGTACGTGCGGCTGCTCCGGCCGTGCCCCTGCGGCACGGGCTCGAGGGGGCGCCCCGAAACGGGGCACGTCGGGCCTCGCACCGCGGGGCCCCTGGGGACGGGGCCGGGCGCTCGGCTGGGACGTGGCGGCGGGTGCTCGAGGCTGGGCTGCGGCCGCGGTGTTGGGGACTCGCTGGGCAGCCCCTTGGGAGGGTGGGTGCCGTGCTCCGGGGCTGTGCTCCTCCGGCTGCTGCTGAGCCGCCCAGCGCAGGGCCCCGGAGGTGGTTAGAAGAGCCCGTGGCCGGTTGCTTTGGGTTCCTGCAGCGTGATCGCCCCGTGGGCAGCGCTTTGCCCTAAGGAATTCCCCTCCCGGAGGAGCTCCAGGGAGGTGCGTCCCTCCCGTAGGCCCGAGGCAGGAGCCGGGCACGGAGGCGGGTGGCAGGGGAAGGGCTGGGGTTAAGCTGCCCGGGAGGAGGATGCCACAAGAAGATGCTTTGGCACAAGACCGGGGCTTTCTGGAGGGGCTGCAACTGGAAATGGGGAAAGTCAGGATTGAAAGTGACCGGTGAGGTAACACGGGCTGGAAAGCGACGTCCAGCTTCCAGGGGAAGTGGAAGAGCAGCTCTTCTCATCCAGGTTCCATCTCTCCTTCCTTCCAGGGACAAGGAGAGCCAGCGCCTTCCCAGAGTTATCCCTGCCTCTGTTAGGATCTGTCAGAGCCTTTGGGGTTGGTTTAACTGGAGCGTTGGGGGAAAGCCCCAAGTCCCGGCGGGATGTGAGCTTGGGGGGAGCGCATCCAGCACCTCTCTGTGGCAGCAGCTTTTGGGAGGAGGGGTTCCGCCGTAGCTCCTTTTGCTGGGGAGGGAGGGAAGGAGTTTCCAGCGTGCACAGGGAGATGCGGCTTTGATTTGGGGGGCACTTGTGGAGCTTCAGAGCTCCTTTTCCTCTTCCCTTTCCCCACAAAGGCTCCGGTGTCGGTGGCTGTGCCGCTGCCATCTGAAACCTGATGACTCTTTGGAGCCTTCTCCTGGCCTGCGCTGGCAGGGAATAGGCAGGGAATAGCGTGTGCCGACCTTCTGCCCTCACATCTGACATTTGCTGCAGGAAGGGGGGGCAGTTCCAACGGGCCCCTCAGGGTGTTTGTGGCTTTTCCGCGCTGTTCCCGTGGGGGTTTCCCGCTTCCATCCCTGCTCCCTATGGAAGAGGCACGTTGTTACCTTGGGAGCGGGCGCTGGTAGGTGGTGCTGGGTGCTGAGGGGTGAGTTGCACGGGAGGATTGTGCTTTGTGTTTGTTACTGATCCTTAATGGTGCCGTTATTCCCTGGAATTAGGTTTTGAGGGGAGCTTTGCAGGTGATGAGCGGCATTGGCTCAGTGCTTCCATCCGCTCAGTTCTTCTGGCATTACTTTTTCCCCTTCTTTTCCAGGAGATCTTTTCCCACCCCAGAACTCCTGAATAAAGTATCTTTGCCCAAAAGCACATTCAATTGCACGGAGAAATATTGGGGTTTTGAAGGGAAACGTGTCCCCAGGAGCTGCAGGAACTTCTCCTGGTGCCTCTGGAGCAGGCAGGACCACACGTGGCTTTGCCTAAAGCAGCATCTGCTGCTGCTGTGGCCACGCTGGATGTCAGGAGACGGGGTGGGGGCTGCTTGTGAGATGTTGGTCCCCAAAGGCTTTGCAGCTTCCCAGCTCTCCCCAAACCCCCCCAAAACGCTGCTCCTGAGCGTGGGGGGCGATGGCAGGAGGCAAAACAACCAAGTGCTTTTTGTGCTGCTGTGAAGCTCCTCAGGGGAGCTTCCCCTCGTTGTTTCATAGAACCAGGGAATGGTTTGGGTTGAAGGGACCTTAAAGCTCCCCCAGCTCCAACCCCTGCCCCGGGCAGGGACACCTTCCACTAGAGCACGTTGCTCCAAGCCCCTGTGTCCAACCTGGCCTTGAACACTGCCAGGGATGGGGCAGCCACAGCTTCTCTGGGCACCCTGTGCCAGCGCCTCAGCACTCTCACAGGGAAGAGCTTCTGCCTAATGTCTAATCTAAACCATTTATATCCATGCTGTGTCTCTAGGTCATGTTCTGTTGCTCCCTGCAGCACGCAGAGCTGACCCTGGTACCTGGGTCCTACAGTGCAGACATGTACCAGCGTCTGAGCAGCCGGTCCCAGCCAAGGTGCTCTCCCCTTCTGCAGCTTGCAATAGAAGGGGGGGTTTGGGTTGTGGTTATGGGGGTCTTGGTAACACAAAGCTGGAGGCAGGATCTAGTTGTGGATGGGGCACCCAGAGCTTCTCTGGGCAACCCGTGCCAGTGTCTCAGCATCCTCCCCAAGCTGTGGCTGCCCCATCCCTGGCAGTGTTCAAGGCCAGGTTGGACACAGGGGCTTGGAGCAACCTGCTCTAGTGGAAGGTGTCCCTGCCCGGGGCAAGGGGTTGGAGCTGGATGAGCTTTAAGGTCCCTTCAGCCCAAACCATTCCATGGTTCCATGTAACGTGGTTCCTCTGCTAATGGGACAGAGCCACAGGGAAGTTCATCCTCTGGGCTGTCTCGTTTGCCTGACTGGGGGCATGTGCCTCGATCCCAAGAGGGGGGCCTCAGCACAGCTCCATGTGGAATGTCTGCTAAGCTGGGATTTGGATGGGGAAGGGCTCTCTTGTTGGATTTTGGGAGCAGCCATAGGTGTTCCTTGCACAGCGTTGGACGGAGGGTGGATGTTTAGTCTCTTGAGACCAAAGAGTTAAAGCCCTGTTAGGGTGGGAGCTGGTATTTGGCCAGGTAAGTCCAGTTTTACCTTGGGAAAGGTTCTTAATGTTCAACTAAAGGGAACAAAGAAGCTGATTTAACTCCTTCCTTGCACTGCCACCAGCCCAAGGCCTGTAGCAGGAGGTGCAGGTGACCTGGCTCTTGGCTCAGTGCTTCGCTCCCACCTTCCAGGGCACCCAAACAGCTCCGTCCCCACACCACCGTTCATTCACCTGGGGCTGGGATGTTCTGGCTTATGTGCTATGGAGTAATCCCTCTTGGCCATTGTTACAGCTCAAACCAACTGCTGAGAGTCAGCTTTGGAAGCAATTCGTATTAAATACGTGTCCGTAGGCTCCGGGGTATCGCTGATGGGTTTAAATGAACGTTGTTCAGCAAGTTCTTGTTGCTTTGAGGTATGGGCAGTGTGTGTTTGAGTGCAGGGATGTGCAGAGAGCGAGCTCTTGGCGTTGCCACAAGGACCCAGAGACATCCTTCTCCTGGGAAGGGTTGATAGCACAGGGCTTGGACACCCTCCCTCTTCCCAGCCAGCGCCAAGAGTGGCAACGCAGCACCCAGAGGATGATGAGCCCTGAACACAGTGTGGAGCTCCCGTAGCACCCATCTCCTGTCAGCGGGGAGCCAGGAGGGTGCTTGGGCCGTTGCAGGTGGATGGTTGGTGGGGAAGCAGTTCTGCTGGTGGCAGCTCCTCCTGTCATTGCACGTGGGGTGGGCAGGAGCCGCAGGAGGCAGATGCGTGAGGTGTGATCCGGGAGGTGCCTCAGGCACCGGGCTCTGGTTCCTTCCCCATCCCGTGGCATGGGCTGTGCTCTGGAGATGTGCAGCATCTTCTGACCTCTGCGGGCATCCCACGTTCTTGGTGAGGGTTAGGGCTGTGCGGCGCCCAGCACAAACGGCTCTTGCATCGTGAGGCTTCTCCATGACTTTGGGGGAAGCCGGGTCCATCTCCTGGTGTGCTGGAAGGGCTCTTCCCATGTCGGAGCCTGCGGGATTTGCTCCACTGAGGTGTCTGTGTGCGACGTGCTGCAGGTTACAGCTGGGGGAGGGAGGGTTTGGTGCTCTGACCATCCGCTGTGCCCCGAGGTCTCTGCCTCGGCTGACACCCTGTTCCCTGGGGCTGGGGGGGCTTTTGGAAGCACGGAGGAGGCAGTGGTGGAAAAATGGGCGACCTTGACCTCAGCAAGACTTCAAATTCTTGCCAAGAGGAGAAACGAGCTCCTGGATGCTCTGCTTGGAGCAGGGAGAAGGATCAGCAGGGAAAATTGCAGGGCTGGTACCAGCAGGAGGACGATGGGCACTTACTGGCACGACCCCGATGCTGGTCTGCACAGAGCTGCTGCGGTGTGGGCAGGAATCACACTGCTGGAGGAGCTGCGCTTCAGTCTGAAGCATAAACTCTGTTGTCTCTTGGCTTTGAAGCAAGAAGCGTGTGGGTTTGGGGTGGATAGGGGGGGCTGACTGGACCAAAGGCTTTAGCAAGAGCAGGTGCCAGGTCCTCCTGCTTTAATGCTCAGTTCTGCAGAGATGTCGGGGGATGAGGGGTTTGAACTGGAAACAGCTCAAAGCTCTTCCTGGGAGGAGAAACGAAAAACCAACCACATCATCTCCTTTAGCCAGAGCTGGAGTGAATCTGACAAATCTCTTTGCAGCGACGTCCTTGCCCTGCCCATCTTCAAGCAAGAAGAATCAAGTTTGCCTCCCGAAAACGAGAACAAAATCCTGCCTTTCCAGTACGTGCTGTGCGCGGCCACGTCGCCCGCCGTCAAGCTGCATGATGAAACCCTCACCTACCTGAACCAAGGTGAGAGGAGCCCCGTGAGCCTCCAGTAAACACCCTGGAAAATGAAACTCTGCCTTTGGGCATTTCCTCTTCGGGATGGAAAGCTTTGGGATAGTAACTGGAATCATAGAATCATGGAATGGTTCGTGTTGGAAAGGACCTTAAAGCTCCTCCAGCTCCAACCCCTGCCCCGGGCAGGGACACCTTCCACTAGAGCAGGTTGCTCCAAGCCCCTGTGTCCAACCTGGCCTTGAACACTGCCAGGGATGGGGCAGCCACAGCTTCTCTGGGCACCCTGTGCCAGCGCCTCAGCACCCTCCCAGGGAAGAGCTTCTGCCTCAGAGCTCATCTCAATCTCCCCTCTGGCAGGTTAAAGCCATTCCCCTTGGCCTGTCCCTACAGGCCCTTGTAATGTAATGGCATAGTCAGCCCCATGGAGTGGTAAATCCCACATTGCTCCTGTTTGGAAGTGCCACATCCTTCCCCTTGCTGCCTGTGCTCTGCTTACAGCAGTGGCATCAATCCTCTGTAGGATTAACCTGAAGGACACCTGCAGGATGTAGGGGGTTAACTGGTGTGTCCGTGTGGGGTTCCAGCTGTACCCACTGCTTCCAGGTAGAACTGGAAGATCAGGGTTGGTGACCAAAGGCAGGTGAAGTTTGTGGCATAGATTTCTTCCCTGTTCTTGATCTTGGGTTAATAAAGGTAATTCCTGGGAAGTTCTGCTGCAGGAAGGGGGAGGATTATCTCTTCCTGGAGAGGGGTGTTACAGCTGTGGCTCCAGTGGCTCATGCTTGCATCCCCCCTGCCTAAAACACAGCAAGAAGATCCAGTGGCATGTCTGGTGTGGCAGAAAACGATGTCAAAATACCAGACGAGGGGCAGCAGCAAAGGTCCATGCCCAGCTAACCTCGAGGGGTCCTTGTCTTCTTCCCCCCAGGGCAGTCCTATGAAATCCGGATGCTGGACAACAGGAAAATTGGGGAGCTGCCGGAGATAAATGGGAAGCTGGTCAAGGTGAGTGGGGAGCATGAGGACACGTGTCCAGCTGGGGCCATCCCCTGCGGGAGGGAGCAGCAAGAGGGGTCTTGTCCTGCCTCTGTGACACCCTGGGTGGGAGAGGTTGGGCTTAGGGGTTGATTTTCCCTTTCCTCTTGTGCCACCCTGTTGAGGCCAGCCTGGCTGGTGGTATCCAGCCAGTCCTGTGGGGCCAGAGGTGAGGCCAAGAGGCAGTTGCTGTTCAGGAGGGATGAGCTGCAACCTTCATGCTTCTGTGCCAAGGGTCTTTTACTGCTTTGGCTTCTTCACGGAGCCTTCAGGCCCCTCTGCTCCACTTTGTGCCCCTCTTCTCACACTGGGAAATGCCTCAGAGCTTGGAGGCTGTGCTGGGGCAGCTCCACTGGCTGCTTCTCCCCTCTAGAGCATATTCCGGGTGGTGTTCCACGACCGGCGGCTGCAGTACACGGAGCACCAGCAGCTGGAGGGCTGGCGGTGGAACCGGCCTGGGGACAGGATCCTGGACATCGGTGAGTCCCCGTGGCAGGGGCTGGAGGAGATGGAGGTGCCTGAAGTGCCTCCAGCCGGGCTCCTGCTCCTTTGACGTTAAGGGACAAAGTGCTGTCACGATTCTGCGCTTGGAGAGATGTGGTTGCTGCTTCCACGTGTTCCCTGTGAAGCTCTTCCTCTTTCTGCTACAAAAGGCAGCTTGTTCTCTGTATGTGCCCCTGCAGATATCCCAATGTCCGTGGGCATCATTGACCCCAGAGCAAACCCAACTCAGCTCAATACCGTGGAGTTCCTATGGGATCCTTCAAAGAGGACTTCTGTGTTTATCCAGGTAAGAGAGAAGTGGAGAAACTCCTGTTACAGGGGTCTAGGGAAAAAAACAAGTTTTCCAAGGAGGAAGAAGATGTTTCTTTTAACTCGGAGCACTGAAATAGCAGCCAGATGCTACAGTGGTAGAAGGATGTCAACTAAAATGCACCCTGCCTCAAGCTGTGCAGGGGAGCAGCAGTTTGTGCATTAGCAAGGCACAGCTGACTACCAGTAGGTTGGTTCACACGTTTTGGTGGTGGTTTAGGTCCTGCTGGTTTCATGATTTGGGTCTCCATCATCAGCAGATGCTTTTGCACATCTCAGCAGCTGCCTGAAACGCCTCTCGGAAGCCGGAGAGGCTGAGCAGGCTGCGGCGTGGGGAGGCCGGTGCAGCCCAGCTCCCTGCCCCGCTGCTCGGGGCTTGCTTGGACCAGTAAGAGGTTGCAAAACTTGTGGAAGGAACGTGGCTCCACCTCTGCTGTGGCATCCCCTTAACTCCTTCCTGCTGGGGGGACGTGGTGTGTCCCATCCCAGCTCTGGATTCTCCCTGTGCTGCTCTGGATGTGAGGCTGTTCTGGCTCCCACAACGGAAGGGGAAGCTTGGGGCTGGTCAGACATGGCACAGGTCCTAACCACAGGCTGCTTTGCCTTCCCCAGGTCCACTGTATTAGCACAGAGTTCACCATGAGGAAGCACGGAGGAGAGAAGGGGGTGCCCTTTCGGGTCCAGATAGACACGTTCAAGGAGAATGAGAACGGGGAGTACACGGAGCATCTGCACTCTGCCAGCTGCCAGATCAAGGTCTTCAAGGTACCTCAGCCCATTGCTGGCCTTTTCCCACTAAGAAACAAACAGGGAGTCAGTCCCAGTTCACACTGCAGCCCCAGGAACATCAGGGGTGCAGGACCATGACCAGGGTTGCCTGCAAGAAGGGCCTCTTGGTCCTTCAGGTCTTGCCTTGCTGCCCTCTCCCTGGTTCCTCTCTGTCAATGCCATTGAGGCTCCAAAACCAGTGAGCCAAGAGCAACCTACAGAGAGAATGCGGCTGGTGTTGCCTCTGTCTGAAACCTCCCACATCTAGTCTTGAGTTTTACCAGCTTGGGAGATCCTGCAGGGAGCTTTAGTGTCTGTCTAAACTCCTTCCCTTTATTATTCCCATATGTTGCTGATGGTCCATGTGCATCTGATGGTCCATGTGCATCCAGCCTCTCCAGCAGCACAGGTGTCTGGTCCCTGTTCCAAATCATGTGCAGACACCCAAAGCTATGAGGTGACCTGGGTGGCTGAGAAGGGTCCTTCATGCTGCCTGGTTGTCAGGTTGCCTCCATTGCCTCGTCCCTGCACATCTCATCTGTGGCTCCTCTTCTCCCTCCTGGGGCACTGGGCACGCAGCAGCGCCTGTGCTGCTGCTGACCTGGCATCTTCTCCCTCCTCTCTCCTCTTTTTGCCTGGTTGGATGGTAGCATTTTGAAGGCAGGGGGTGGTTGTTAGGGCTTGTCTAGCCTCTGGCTGGTACCTCAATGCAAACAGCCAGAGTGGGTGGCTGCGGAGTTGGGAGTGAAGGGATGGGGCTGGTTGCAAACAAGCACCCAGAGAGTGAGGTTGGGAGAAATCTGGTGCTGCATTTCTGCTGAGCCAGGGATGGGCCTGGGTTTTTTGGCTCTGCTGACCTCAAAGCAGGAAAACCCAAAGCAGTGAAGTTGTAGCTTCAGGGCATGGTTTCCTGGCAGAGGGTAATGTGCTTTGGGCTCCTGCCCTGCTCTTTCCTCTGCCCCTCAAAGCTGGGAGTGTTTTGGTGATTTCAAATAGCTGTGAGGGCCCTTTCCCCATACTTGTTGGTGTCTGGAGCACGGATCCTTTCTAGCCACCAGAAGCAGCAGTCCTGAGCATGGTAAGATAAGAGCAACCATTAGATTTTCCTGGCAGAAACTGGCTCATCAGGCCACCAGAAGCAGCAGCACCTCCTCACCCAGAGCACTGTGGTAGCTTGTTCAGGTCTCTGCTTTGCTGGCCAGAGGAAAAGAGGCTGGGACACTGGGAGGGTTGTGGAACCCAGCTGTGTTTGCAGTCCTAGAGCTTCCCCTTGGTGCTGTGGATGCTGCTCAGGAGGCATCTGTACACTGGCAGGCAGCTGTGTTGGTCCACCAAGACCACATTCCTCCCCCTTCTGAGCGTGGGCTTGAAGGGAATTTGGGGTTCTTACAGAAGTGGTTAATTCTCAGTTCAGAGAGTCTCAGCCCCTCTTCCTTTTCCGTCTGTAAAGCACCAAGTGGGTGAGGACGAGGATGTGTCACCTTTTCTGGTCCTTGCATTTCTTGCCCATCTCTTCACCCATCTGCTGCTGCCCTTCCACGCTGCTCATCTCACGGGAATTCTCCTTTCCAGCCCAAAGGAGCTGATCGGAAGCAGAAGACAGACAGGGAGAAGATGGAGAAGCGAACACCTCATGAGAAAGAGAAGTACCAGCCTTCCTATGAAACCACCATCCTCACCGAGGTGGGGCCCTCACGCAGCTCTGGCAGTGCTCTTGTAACCAAACCTGGCTCCTTTTGCCTGCAGGAGGCAGGGATCTGGCTGTTCTGCTGCCAAACCTCTGGCCAGGTTGGGAAGAGCTGCAGGACAAAAGCAGGATCAGTTCTGTAGGCAGAGGAGGGGTTTCTTACTAGACCTGATAAAGGGCTCTTGTGCCTGGCAGCAGGATGGGGTTTCCCCACTCAAGAGATCATCTCATAAAAGGTGGTTCCCTGGGGAAGGAGCCCTTGTCCTGCTCCAGGTTGATTTGGGAATGCTTCTTAGTGCCTGATTCAGGCTCAATTCACCACGGATTTGCTGCTTGGAGCAACCCAGGCTGGTGGGCACGGGGTGTGCAACCCGGACCCGAAGCACTGGTTTAGATCCCAGCTCTCTCTGTGCTTGAATTTTGTGACTTTGGGCCTTCTGAGATTAAGAATCACTAAACCCGAGCGTTGTGACAATCTGCGGTCGCTTGGCCCAGCTCCTTTTGATCCCCTCCTTTAGTCTTTAACTCTGTTTCATAGTTGGTCAGCAAGTAGCTGCTCACCTGTGCTGAGCAGAGCAGACGTGAGAGCTTGTTCAGAGCAATCCTATGGTGACTCCGGGTTCTCCTTTCCAGTGTTCTCCCTGGCCAGAGATAACGTACGTCAATAACTCGCCATCCCCTGGCTTCAACAGTTCCCACAGCAGCTTTTCCATTGGCGAAGGGTGAGTCTGGAGAAGAGCCTGGCTGGCTGTCACCATCTGCCTTGCACGAGAGGTCATGGAATCATGGGATGGGTTGGCTTGGAAGGGACCTCAAAGCTCCTCCAGCTCCAACCCTTGCCACGGGCAGGGACACCTTCCACTAGAGCAGGTTGCTCCAAGCCCCTGTGTCCAACCTGGCCTTGAACACTGCCAGGGATGGGGCAGCCACAGCTTCTCTGGGCACCCTGTGCCAGCGCCTCAGCACCCTCACAGGGAAGAGCTTCTGCCTCAGAGCTCATCTCAGTGTCCCCTCTGGCAGGTTAAAGCCGTTCCCCTTGGCCTGTTCCTCCATCCCTTGTCAAGGTGGATGTGTCTGAGCTGAAAGGCAGGGCTGGGGAGGTGCCCGGGGGGTGGAAGCAGCCTGTGGCAGTGAGGGAGAAATCAAATCAAAGCCCTTGAAGCTGAGGGCTCGCTCTTGTGCCTGCAGCAAAGCTCTGCTCTGGCACAAGAAGCATTTGCTCACAAGCTCAGCTTCCAGCCCACCTCGCTCTGCCTTTCCCCATTGTGTTAATACTCTTTAACACCACGGTGCTGCCACAGCCACGCAGCTGCCTGTCCCTGTGTCCCAGTGCTCGTGGTTATGGGATGTGGAGGGTGGTGGTTGCTGCTGGCGGGGATCCCGCCCCAGAAGGGGGAGAGCAGCTCTAACCTCACGTTCTGCTCTGTCTGGCTCTTCCCCAACCCAGCAATGGCTCTCCAAACCATCAGCCCGAGCCACCCCCTCCGATCGCAGATGTAAGTCACACCTCAGAGCTTATGCTTGTGGTAAGGATGGTGCACAGGTCAGAAACTGGGATTTGGGCTGGAACAGGGGCGGGTCTGTGGGGGGCTGCAGTTTGCTGGGGAAGAGTCTGCTCTGGTTGAACATTTTTGGGGAGTTGAAACTCTTTTTTTGACTCCTGATTAGAAAAAGAGGTGATGGGGTGAGAAGTGGCCAGTGCAGTGGTGTGGGCAGTGTTCTGTAGCTCGCTGTGAGCTTTACTTATAGAATCATGGTATGGTTTGGGTTGGAAGGGACCTTAAAGCTGATCCAGCTCCAAGCCCTGCCCCGGGCAGGGACACCTTCCACTAGAGCAGGTTGCTCCAAGCCCCTGTGTCCAACCTGGCCTTGAACACTGCCAGGGATGGGGCAGCCACAGCTTCTCTGGGCACCCTGTGCCAGCGCCTCAGCACCCTCCCAGGGAAGAGCTTCTGCCTCAGAGCTCATCTCAGCCTCCCCTTGGGCAGGTTAAAGCCATTCCCCTTGGCCTGTCCCTCCATCCCTTGTCCAAAGCCCCTCTTCTTACTTACTCCCTTGGTCTTCACTGTGCTTTCCCCTTTGCTTCCTTCCTTTTCCTCTGTCCTTCTGAAGCCCTTTTAAATCCAAGCCTGTCCCGGCTGCAGCCCTTGCTCTGTGTGTGCTGTGAGGGCTCAGCAGGGTCTCGGTTTAAGGCTGTGATTATGAACACCGGCTGAGCTGGTTCCTCAGAGGGAACCCTTCCACGTCCCCTCTGAGGCCGTGACCCCCCTTCTCCCCCGTTGCAGAACCTGCTGCCCACCAGCACGCCGCAGGAGGCCCAGCAGTGGCTGCACCGAAACCGCTTCTCCACCTTCTCTCGGCTCTTCCGAAACTTCTCAGGTGGGTTCCCACATCCCCTCCGTGTCTGCCCCTTCTCTGTGCCAGGTCACGGCCTCCTCCTGCTCCTGAGGCCATCTTCATGTTCCTGTTGCAAATATAAATGTTCTTTAACCCCTCCTTTTTTATTGTAACGCAATAAAACGTGGCTCCCTGAAAGCTGTGGTGTTTGTTTCTCACCTCGCTCTCAGTTTGAGGGGGACTGAGGTGGTTTCTCTTCCAAGAGCACCCTCTGATCTTAAAGCAGGTTGAGGACTGGGGGGAGAGCAGTGGCTAAAGAAATGCTTCACATTTATTGCCCCTCCTTCCCTGATGGGCCAGGGTCACCCAGGCATTGGGTGCTGGCTGGGAATGATCCTGTGGGACATGGGGTTGTACCAAAACACTCTCTAGCAAAACCAGCCTGGAAAGGAATTCTGTGGGGGAAGAAGGGGGAGGTTGTTCCCAAAAGGCAGAGGCAGTTTGGGAACGGGGTGAGCTCTGGGAGCAGGAGGAGGGGGAGCCCAGAGCCCCCTTTCCACACACCTTGGGCTGACTCGTGACTTCTCTCGCCCCACGCTGTAGGTGCAGACCTGCTGAAGCTCACCAGGGAGGACGTGATCCAGATCTGCGGCCCCGCCGACGGCATCCGGCTCTTCAACGCGCTGAAGGGCCGGTACGTGCTTTGCTCAGAGCTCACTGGGGTGCTGGGTTCATGGTGTTTGCTGAGGCTGTTTGCGTGGCCCTTGTCACTGGAGTGAACAGAGTTTCATTTACCTCCCTGAAGCTCTTTCAGTCTGATTTGAGAACTTGGCCAGCAGAGGCAATGTGGGGAAGAAAAGCCATGGAGGAGAAGTGTTAGAAATGATCTGCAAGTCCTGCTGATACAGCGCTTGTTTCTTTGGTCCTCTGAACCTCCTCCCAGTGGAATTCCCTTCCCAGAAAGGGAATATCCCTTTGCACCTTCCCCTGGAGAAGCAGGGACTGGTGTTTAACTGACCTGGCCGAGCTGGAGCATTGAGAAGGCGCTGCTGCAGCCGGGTGGGGAGGCACAGGGTCGGCTTTATCCAGGAGGGAAGGTCAGGGGAGGCATGGGCAAGGGTCTCTGAGATGGGGCAGCATTTCAGGGGGTTAGTGATCTGCCTCTGATGGCAGACATGGGGAGATGTCGTCACACTGTGCTGGGGAGAAGGGCACGAAGGACAGGAGATGCTGCACTGCAAAATGAGACTCTGAACAAGAAGGAGCAGAGCTCAGTGTGAGCCGTGGCTGCTCTGGCCCCAGGAGTGAACCATCCAATTTAGCTGCTTGGTACCAGCTGACACTGTGTCCCTGGGCCAGCTTTCCCACTCCAGAATCCCAGCCTGGTTTGGGTTGAAGGGACCTCAAAGCTCCTCCAGCTCCAAGCCCTGCCCCGGGCAGGGACACCTTCCACTAGAGCAGGTTGCTCCAAGCCCCTGTGTCCAACCTGGCCTTGAACACTGCCAGGGATGGGGCAGCCACAGCTTCTCTGGGCACCCTGTGCCAGCGCCTCAGCACCCTCACAGGGAAGAGCTTCTGCCTCAGAGCTCATCTCAGTGTCCCCTCTGGCAGGTCAAAGCCATTCCCCTTGGCCTGTCCCTCCATCCCTTGTCCAAAGCCCCTCTCCAGGTTTCCTGGAGCCCCTTTAGGCACTGGAGCTGCTCTAAGGTCTCCCTTTCAGGAGCCTTCTCTTCTCCAGGCTGCCCCAGCCCAGCTCTCTCAGCCTGGCTCCAGAGCAGAGCTGCTCCAGCCCTCGCAGCAGCTCCGGGGCCTCCTCTGGCCTCGCTCCAGCAGCTCCACGTCCCTCTGGTGCTGTTGCCCCAGAGCTGGATCAGGGCTGCAGGGGGGGTCTCCCCTTCACGCAGCAGAGGGGCAGGATCCCCTCCCTGAGCTGCTGCTCACGCTCTGGGGGTGCAAAACCCTTTGCAGCATCACCAGGGTGGGGATGACCACGAGAGGTTTGCTTTGAGATGAGTTTGTTGATCTCCTCTTTGCCTTCTGGGGACACTGGGGAGGGAACAGCGCTGGCAGAGCGTCAGGAACTCGAGGTGTCGGCTCACATCTGATGATATTCACTCCCTGCTCTGTCCACAGGATGGTGCGGCCCAGACTGACCATCTACGTGTGCCAGGAGTCCCAGCAGCTGAGGGACCTCCAGCAGAAGCACGAGGATGGGGACACAGTGACCAGCACGTTCTTTGGTAAGGGCTGCAGAGCCTGGCTGGAGGCACGTGGGCTTGGGCTGCTGCAGCAGGGCCAGGGGGGGATAATTCAGCAAACACACACCCTGGGGCTGTTTCCAGCCCTGCTCCTGCTGCCCACGGGTGCTCAGCACCAGTGGCCTCTGATCCCCTCGTCCCCACGCCACTGCCTGTGGGGTTTGAGCTGGCCAAAGGCCCCTCTTTGTGTTACTAGAGCTCATAGAGCCTGCACAGCAGCTCCAAGAGGGTCTGTGGCTCCTGTCTTCAGCTGCTGCATCTCGTGTTGGCTGCTGCCGTTCTCCTCACCTGCAACCCAGTGCAGGGGGTGTCGCAGACCGAGGGCTAAGGGTGCAGGAAGATAAGGGTGAACCCTTGTTACTTGCCCTGGTCCTACCCAGCTGATGTGTCTCCTTGCCCACCCAATGGGTGGCTGCAGAACCTGCCTGTTGGCATGTTGGAGCTGCCAGATGCTCCTGGGAGGATCCAGCATTCCCAGACGACAGGGAGTGACCCACACTTGTGGAGCAGCAGGCGCTGGGTTATCACCTCTGTGACTGGAGTGAGTGCAGAGGCAAAACAGCTCGTCCTTTCCTTGCCCTGCTCCAAGATAGATCCTCTCCCTTCGCCCAGGACCTGCCTGGTGGGAGTGGGGGAGCAGGGGAGAAGCTGGGGCAGGACTGGAGAACCCCCAGGAACGATACAAAATGCTGCTCAGCTGATGCCAGCCGAAACAGAAGCTTTTTAGGGCAAAGACTGCCTCAGTGAAGAGCACTGCAGGGCATGTACATGCTGCAGCTTGGGCTTGGAAAGCTGCTGCTGCATCCGTGGTGTGGACACCAAAGCCACGCTTGGCACCTGGTACAGGAGCTCTTCTCCTCGCAGTGTACCACGCCATCTACCTGGAGGAGCTGACGGCGGTGGAGCTGACCGAGAAGCTGGCCCAGCTCTTCAGCATCTCCTCCCAACAGATCAGCCAGATCTACAAGCAGGGGCCGACGGGGATCCACGTGCTCATCAGTGACGAGGTAACAGCCTCTGGGTGCTCCTTATTTTCAACCTCTTGCTGCGGGTCGCTTCAGCTGGTGTGTGGCTGAGTGTGCTCTGAGCTCGGTGGTGGAGGCTGCAGAGGAGCCTGGGGAAGGGGTCCCCTGGGCAGGACTTGAGGAAGGGCCCTGCTCACGTTCCAAGGAGTCAGAGCTCATTGTTGAAGCCTGGAGAGCCAAAGATGCTGGTGCCTGGGGACGCTGCTCTGCTGCTGGGGGCACCTCACTTAAACCCATGGGGTTCATCAGGCGTGAGCAGCTCTCCCTGAGCTCACCCAGGCTCAGGGGTGGGTTCCCTCACCCAGGGAGGGGAACGGCTGTGGGAGGACTTGGCTTTCAGACCTGCACCCCAGAACCTGAGGGTTTCTCTCCTTGCTTCCTGGTTCGGACCTTCAGTTCTGGAGAGCTGGAGAAGGGAACAGAACTGGTGCCTTTCCTACCTCCCAGAGCACTGAGCTCCTGCCTGAGCAGCTTCCAGCCCTTCCAGTGCTCTATGCCCATGGCTGAATGTAGAACACGAAGCTCTCCCTTGGCTGTGAGGCACTTGTGCTGTGTTCACACACAGCCTTGGGCTAAGCTGGCTCTTATGGCTTCTTCCAGATGATCCAGAACTTCCAAGATGAATCCTGCTTCGTTCTGGACACCATGAAAGGTGTGTAAATGCCCGGGCTCCAGCTTCTCTTTCCCTCCTGCCCTTCCTGGGGGAGCTCCTGTGTGAGATCTGCTCAGCTCAGCAGGTCCTTGGCCCTGGGGGTGGCTCATGCCCTTTGCTTCTCTTGCAGCTGAGACCAATGACAGCTACCACATCATCCTGAAATAGGAGGGGATGGGATGCACTCACCGTCCTCTCGCCGCATGTGAACACCCTTCACTTCCAGCACAAGGACACGAGCAGAGATCTGGGAACTCAGGAGCACCCTCTGGAAAGCCCCCGAGCTGCCGGTTCCTCGGCTCTTGCTTGCAGAGGACCTCGACCTCCTCCTGCCTCTGAGGGCTGGTGGTAACGTGCTGGGAGGCTTGAAGCTCACGCTCTTGTGTAGCTCTGGGTAGAGATTTGCCGTTGGGACCCAAGACCCGCTGAGGGCTTTGTCTGTGGCAAACGTGCTCAGCTCCTCTGAGGAGCACCAGCGACGCTCGCAGGCTGCAGAGAACAGGAATTCAAGTGGCCCAACAAAGGCAACCGGCCCTCGGGCACGTGCTGAGCTGAGCAGGTCTCACACACGACGTGCTGTGCTGGTGGAGTGGTAGGGGAGGGCTGGGAGGGCGTCTTCAAAGATTTTATTAAGCTTTCATTTCATACTACAACGCAGCTGTTAGACAAAGGTGGGGACCACCCACCCGAAAGTGGCACTGGCTCCAGGGGTGCCATCCCTCTTCCCATGCAAGGAACTTTTCCATATGGATTTGGGTGTATAAAGCTGGAGCAAACCATGGAGTGAAGCAGAGTTGGATAAAGAACTAGCGAACGAGCTTGCTCTGGGGTTCTTGTCTGCAGCTTTTAGGGAGCGATGTGTCCCCCCTGCCCCAGCACTGGGGAGCCCTGAGCACACCGAGGAGGAGGAGGCAGCAGCATCAGAGGGTTGTGGATCACTCTTGGACTTTTTGGTGGCAAAAGTGCCTCCATGCAGGTTTCTGGGATAGCAGGGAAGTGTCTGGGGGTGAAGGATCTGCCGTGATGGGATAGACCCTATTTCCCAGCTGTAAGATCCCCAGGTAGAGACTGCCCATGGTAACGCCTGCCTTGAACCAGCAGCATGACCTGGGGGTGTTCTGAGCCAAAAAATAGGGGCAAAAATACAGAGTAAAGCTTAAATGAGGCTCCAGTGAGCTCCAGCACAAGGCAGGTGCTGGCTGAGGGCGGGCAGGGCCGGGGGCTGAGTGAGGGCACTGCTGGATGTGGCTCACATTGACCACGTCCCTGGTGCACTTTGTAAGCCATGAGCAACTGATCCCATCTTCTGGGCCAGCTCCTTGTCTTCTTGGGGACGCAGTCACAATTCCCAACGCACATCGAGCTGGTGGAGTCCTGGCCAAACCTTCCCATCCTTTGCCCGCACCAGCCGAGCTCCCACAGGCGCTGCTTGTGCCTCCATCCCGGTGGGAAGCACCCAAACGTCCCCGTCTCCCTTCTGCCTCCTGTGTTGCACTGCTCAGCACCTTGTTCCAGCGCTGGAGACTCAGCAGCTCCCCACAACCATTGTTTGGGACTGTGGTGGCTCCCCCTCACATCCAGAATCACCTCCCAGCTGCTTCCAGGGCTGGGTGATCCTGGGACTGGTCGGAGCTGAGTGCTGGCAGTGGGGAGCCAGGATCCACCTGGGTTTGTTTGCCCAGCACTGTGTGAACTCGGGGGCCAAAGCATCTGGCCAAAGGCACTGGCTGGTGAGTCCAGCTGGGAGGAGGTGGCCACTTTGGCCTCCGCGCCTGGCTTTGGGCTGGTTTGCTTCTCAAACCCTGGCCCTGAGCTGCTGCAGGTACTGCCCTGAGCTGCAGAAGCCTCAGACTGATGCCAGGAGAAGTTATGGAGAACATGAACTAATTCCACTTGCTTCTCCCTGCGGATGAGTCTGGCCCCTCGCTTCCTGTGTGTGTTCCAGTCCCTCGGGAGTGCGGGAAGATGGAATCCTGGAGTGGTTTGTGTTGAAGGGACCTTAAAGCTCCTCCAGCTCCAACCCCTGCCCCGGGCAGGGACACCTTCCACTAGAGCAGGTTGCTCCAAGCCCCTGTGTCCAACCTGGCCTTGAACACTGCCAGGGATGGGGCAGCCACAGCTTCTCTGGGCACCCTGTGCCAGCGCCTCAGCACCCTCACAGGGAAGAGCTTCTGCCTCAGAGCTCATCTCAATCTCTCCTCTGGCAGGTTAAAGCCATTCCCCTTGGCCTGTCCCTACAGCCCCTGATGAAGGTCCGTCTCCAGCATCCTTGTAGCCCCCTTCAGACACTGAAGCTGCTCTGAGGTCTCCAGCAGCTTCTCCCCTCCGGGCTGAACACCCCGATGTTCTCAGCCTGGCTCCATATGGACACCTCCGCCCTGGTTCCCCGTTGGGCTGCCGGAAGCACGGTGGAGCCGTGGGCCCTCTGAGCTCTGTGCTGATGGTGCTGGGGCTGGCTGTAACGAGGACGAAGCGATGTGCGCAGCGGGACGGGAGCGCGATGGCCGCGGCCAGTGCTTCAGGGGCCGGGGAGGACGGGGCCGGGGGTGCCCGGGGCAGGCCGAGGCCTCCCGCGGGCCGCTCCCGCCGAACCAAGGGGACCGGGTGTCATCGCTGCTCCAGGCTCCCCCGCCGGGCCCTGCGGCCCCCGCGCCCCCGGCAGCGGGTCCGAGTCGCTCCCGCCCCGGCTGCAGGCCCCGGGCCTTAGGCCGCGGCCCCCGGGGTCCAGCCACCGCCACTTCCGCACTCCATTTCCCGTCGTGCCCCGCGGCCGCCGGACTCGCTTTCCCAGAGTACACCGCGGCGCGGGCGGTGGCGGTGAGCGAGGTGGGCGGGGCGTGCTCAACCACGTGACGCCGGGTATATAAGGGGCGGCGCAGCGCCCGCGGCCCCATTGTTGTCGGCGGTCGGCGGCGGGGCGGGCCCGGCCCCTGCGCGCGCCCCCGGGAGCCGCCCCCGCCCCGCCCGGCCCCGCCCCGGGACCCGGTGAGTTGGGCGGGGGGGGGGTGTGCGGGAGGGTCCGGTACCGGCCCGGGGTGGGGGGGGGGTATGGGGCCGCCGTTCCCTCCGCGTGTACCGGGGAATGCAGGGAAAGGGAGGGGGGGCCTCGGAGCCGGGGGGGGCTGCAGGGGATGCGGAGGGCCTGTAGGTGATGGGGGGCTATAGGGGATGCCCACAGGGGATGTGGGGGCTAAAGGGGATGGGGGGAGCCTTGCATCTTAAGGGCTATAGGGAATGATGGAAGGCCCCAGAGCTGGAGGGGTTATAGGGGATGGGGGGGCCTATAGGGGATGAGGGGGTCTTTTCTGGCTGGGGGGCTGTAGAGGATGTAGGGGCCTGTAGGGCACGTGGGCCCATCTTCCAAGTGGAGAACCTATGGGGGATATAGGGGAGGGCCTGTTGGGGGTGGGGGGACCTTTCCCAGCTGGGTGGTGCCTATAGAGGATGTGGGGGATGCTTTCAGCTGGGGCGCTCCCCTCCTCTGTGTTCTGGGGGCCTGTAAGGGATGTGGGGCACCTATGGAGGACATGGGGTGCCCTTATAGCTGCTTTGTCCTCTAGCTGGGGACTAGTGGGGGGGCCTTACATGTGGGGGGCACACTGCAGGGTATAGGGGAGTTGGAGGGTTATGTGGGTCCCCAAGAAGCCACGTAGCTGTAGGGCCCACCAGGGTGGTGGGAAGGAGCTGATGATGATGATGATGATGATGATGGTGGTGGGACGTGATGGTGGTGGGATGTGCTGGCCTGGAGGAGGAGCTGCCGACATGGGGGTCCCGTTCTGATGTCCCCAAAGGCAGGGAGGGGTCGTTGACTGCCCCATTGCAGGTGCTGGGAGGTGTAGGGGGGTGATGGGGGGGGTCCCTCCTCTTGTTGGGCCATGGTGGGGCCTCCACCAGCCTGTGATGGAGGGTTCTCCAGCCCAGCCCTCGCTGCAGCGTGGCTCTGACCCTCCTCGGGGTTATTTCAGTAGGAGGGGAGGTGTGATGATGACCACGCTCAGGAGAGCTGCACCAGCCTGAGAGCCGTGTCCTGCCCTCCCCTTGCCCTCAGGTGGTTGGAGCAGGGGAGACCTTAGAGCAGCTCCAGAGCCTAAAGGGGCTCCAGGAAACCTGGAGAGGGGCTTTGCACAAGGGATGGAGGGACAGGCCAAGGGGAATGGCTTTAACCTGCCAGAGGGGAGATTGAGATGAGCTCTGAGGCAGAAGCTCTTCCCTGTGAGGGTGCTGAGGCGCTGGCACAGACTTTTCCCAGAGAAGCTGTGGCTGCACCATCCCTGGCAGTGTTCAAGGCCAGGTTGGACACAGGGGCTTGGAGCAACCTGCTCTAGTGGAAGGTGTCCCTGCCCGGGGCAGGGCTTGGAGCTGGAGGAGCTTTCAGGTCCCTCCCAACCCAAACCAGTCTGGGATTCCATGATCAAGGTGTTTTGTGGAGCCTCCCTTATGACTCGATTCTGGTGACGGGCAAAGGGACCCAGTGGGTGTTCTGGGATCAGCCCTTTCCATAGCACCCTCCTCGGGCCGGGAAGCTGTGCCCACTGCAGCGGGCACCCAGGGGGGGCTCGGGGACACCCCGGGCCCGTCGCTGCCGGTGGTGCTGCGGCTGCACCGGGACCTGCAGCCCCTTCCCTCGTGTTGTCATCGGTAGCGGCACCAGCGGAGGGAAAACGAAGCCGGTAACTCACTGAAGGTCCAAGGCCTGACCCAGGCAGAGCTCGGATCTCCAGCGTGCTGATGGCCACAGCATCCCTGAGACCCAGCAGATCCATGGCTGCAGAGGCCGAATCCTTTGGGAAAACCTCAGACGAGCCCAAGCGCTGAACTCCTGGCAGCGGCCACGCAGCCTCCGTTCCATCCCCACCGGGGGGGAATAATCAACCCTGTTTCTGGGCTCATCAATAGGAGCTTCTGCCCTAATTCCTGCTCTGGGATACGCCTGGATTTGTCGCACCACAGGCCGGGAGCGGCGTGTGCCATTTTTCCCAGCTCCTGGTTTGATTCTGCAGCAATAGCAAACGTGAGCTTAATTTTCCCCCCCATCGGGGGGGGTTTATGTGCTTCCCTGTGCCTGGCCCCTTCCCAAGCGGTGCTGGCCCCTTCCCAAGCGGTGCTGCACCCAACCAAAGGCCATCCTGGTGGCCATCCCGGAGGAGGTGAGCTGCTTTCCTTGCTCTTTGGAGGAAGCGCATTGAGGGTTTGGCTTCGGCTTCTCCGCAGGCTCCTGTTTGCTTTCCCTGGGAATAACGGCCTGTTCCCCCTTTGGAGGGCTCCGGGCTCCACGCTCATGGTGGGAGCTGCTTTTCTCCTTGCTGGAAGCACTGGAGGGGGGTTCATCCTGTGGGGCTCTGCAGCGATGCTGCCGTGTCATCCCGGCAGCGCTATTCCCGCTGCATCACGGGGATGGAGCCGAGCTGGGGGGGCTCTGCTGAGGAGAAGCCCCGTTTCAGGTGGGTTTCACCCAGGGATGAGCTGTATTCCAGGGGGAAATAGGGAATTGCAGGCTGGCTCCTGCCTTTGCTCTCCAGTGTTGGCTTCCCAGGAGATGCTGAGCACTGCGATGGAATAAAATGGGCTCCTCTGGTTATTCCTTGATTATTTTTTTCCTGGCTTTATCCCATGTGCTGCGATCCGGTCCTTAATACACCCGTTATCCAGCAGGATGGGGTCCGGCTGCTGCTGCTTATCCTGGGGGGGCTCTCCCTGTGTGGATCTATTTCTTTTCTTCCTGCTCTCATTCAGTTCCCACCCTCTCCTTACCCAGCTGCTGGGATAATCCCACATCTCCATAGTTGACCCCTCTGATACCTCCAAACCCCAGAGGCCTTGTCAGGATCCGCTTTTGCCTCTTGCTTTTGATGGGAAGCTTATTTAAACCATTCCCCACCAAAAACCGGTGCTCAAGGGATGTGCTTAAAGCAGCTTGCAGAGAGGAGGGAATACGAGGAGGGAATTCTGAGCATCCTCCAGGTTACTTGGGCCCGGAGCGTGGTTTTAGGAAGCCATCACAAGATCCATGGGATGCCCAGAGGATCCCATGCAGGATGCTCAGAGGGTGATCACTAATCACTCTGAATAGCTGGAAGTAAAGCAGCTCATCGCTCTGGAATTGCTCTGTCGATGGAGGAGGAGCCTGGCAGCGCATCCGACATGGATCGAGGATCATTGGAGGCAATGCCGGAGGCGGAATGAGACTCATCAGCGAATCCTGGACCACTGCGGATCCATTGGCATCAGCAAAGGAGCTTTGGGGACCCTCATCCTGGGATGCTCCTGCCCTTCCTCCTCTCCTGGAAGCAGGAATCACAAACCATCCTGGTGATGATGTGGGCTTGTTCATCAACGTTGGATGAGCCTCAAGCCATGGGTTTCCCAGACCCACATCGGAGCCCCACGGCTGGACCGGCTCTGTGGCAGGAGGCTCTCGGACCACCCGAGTCCCATCTCTTTCCTAACCTCCTTCCTGCTCCCAAAGACAATTCCAGCAGCAGCTCTTTGCTCCCTCCCTCTTTAAGCCTTCACGTGAGGCAGCCCTGACCTGCAGAGCAGGTCCGAGGCCAGGGTGAGGGTCTCATCTTCCCTCCAGCAGCTCCGGCTCTTCTCCCTGCTCCATGCTGGGCCCTTGGGAGGTGCTGGGCCCTGCTGCACCCTGCCCATTCCCAAAGAGCTTTTACTTCTCATTGAAACCACCAAGAAAAGGGTGAGTGGAGCTAATAAAGGCATTTAAGTGCCCTTTGCTGCACACGGGGGCAGCTGCTGCTGCGCTGAGGAGGAGGAGGAGGATGCTCGCATGGGCACGGAGCTTCTGCAGTGGAGAAGTGAGATGAAGCCTGATGGATCCATCCGGATGGAGACGGGATCCTTCCAGATGGAGATGAGATCCATCCTGATGGTTCCATCCAGGGCTGGAGCCGGTCTCCATCCCCAGCCAGGTTGATGCTGAGGTGTTCTCCACCCTGGCAGCATCCCTGGTTTTCCTCACTGGAAGCACCTGAGGGAGAGGGATTTTAGAGGATGTTTTGGAGCTTTGCTTTGGGAGGGAATGGGAGAAACTGCCGCTCTCCTTGGGGATTAGCTCCTTCCTGAACCAAGGCTGGTGAAGTTGGCTGCGCCCTGGGCTCAGCAGCACTGCGGGAACCCGGGCAGGGACCCCGTGGTTGCAGGCACGGGGCAGGTTTGGGGTGATGGAAGCGATGGAACAAGGGGAGGGCTGCGGCTGCGGCACCGGCGCATCCTTTGTGGGGCAGAAGGTGGTCACCAGAGCTTCGGGTTTGGCTTTAGAGCTGCTGGAGGTGATGCAGAGCCCGTGTCCCGGTGCGGGCAGAGCCTCCCGCTGCCCCTTCACCCCGGGTCGCCTCCGGGGTCGCTGGGATCCGTTGGATCAGCCGGGGTTCCGCAGGGAAGCCGGTGGTGCTTTCGGAAGCCGGTTTCTCCGTTGCCATGAGAACGGCAGTTGGAGAGGAGGGAGCAGGGAGAGGAGAGGAGATGAGGCTGCACAACCCGGGGGGAACGGGGTGTCCCAGGGGGGGATTCCTGATCCAGCGTATCCCGGATGGGCACAGGCGATGCCCTGGGCTCAGTTCAAAAGCAGAAGCTGCTGCTGGTGACCCAAGATCGTTGAGAGGGCGATACCTGGTCATGATCTGAACGAGGGGATGAGCAAACCTGCAGTCAGTGGCAGGTGACACCAAGTCGGGTGGGAACGTTGATGTGCTGGAGGTGGGAAGCTCTGCAGAGGGATCTGGACAGGCTGGATCCATGGGCCAAGGCCAATGGATGAGGTTCAACAAGGCAAAGTGCCGGGTCCTGCACTTGGGCCACAACAACCCCCTGCAACGCTCCAGGCTGCACCTCGAATCCTGTGTCAGTTCTGGGCCCCTCACTGCAAGAGAGACATTGAGGGGCTGGAGCGGGGCCAGAGAAGGGCCCCGGAGCTGGTGCAGGGCCTGGAGCACAAGTGTGATGAGGAACGGCTGAGGGACCTGGGGGGGTTTAGTCTGGAGAAGAGAAGGCTCAGGGGGGACCTTCTCGCTCTCTGCAACTGCCTGACAGGAGGATGGAGCCAGGAGGGGGCTGGTCTCTGCTCCCAAGGAACAAGGGATGGGACAAGAGGAAACGGCCTCAAGCTGCCCCAGGGCAGGTTTAGATGGAGCTGAGGAACAATTCCTTCCCCAGAGGGTGCTCAGGCATTGGAACAGGCTGCCCAGGGCAGGGCTGGAGTCACCGTCCCTGCAAGTGTTCACACCCCGTGTAGCCGAGGCCTCAGTGCCATGGGTTAGTGGTGGCCTTGGCAGGGCTGGGAACGGTTGGACTGGATGGTCTTGAAGCTGTTTCCCACCCTGGTTGATTCCATGACTCTATGACATAGAAGGACACTTCCTGGTCTTCCCACTGGAGCATCATCTCTCAAATATTCCTCACCCAAACTGGAGCCGAGCATTTCCCAGGATCCACGGACAAACTGCCTTGTTGGGAGCACATCGGCCTTAACAAGGGGGCAGGGAAATGCCAGAGACTGTCACAGCAAAATCCTCCAGCAGCTCATTCCCTTCCTGCATGGAGACCTCAGAGCAGCTCCAGTGCCTAAAGGGGCTCCAGGAAACCTGGAGAGGGGCTTTGGACAAGGGATGGAGGGACAGGCCAAGGGGAATGGCTTTAACCTGCCAGAGGGGAGATTGAGATGAGCTCTGAGGCAGAAGCTCTTCCCTGTGAGGGTGCTGAGGCGCTGGCACAGACTTTTCCCAGAGAAGCTGTGGCTGCCCCATCCCTGGCAGTGTTCAAGGCCAGGTTGGACACAGGGGCTTGGAGCAACCTGCTCTAGTGGAAGGTGTCCCTGCCCGGGGCAGGGCTTGGAGCTGGAGGAGCTTTAAGGTCCCTTCTAACTGCAGACCAGACATGGAGATGATGGGCTCCCCTTGGAGAACTGCAGTAAAGTGCTGGGGTTCAGAGGCATTATGCAGGGTGGGATGGGGAGAAGCTGCTCTTAAGAGCCACATGAACCTTTCCTCGTTACCCCGAGTGATGTTGGCTTATCCCAAATGCCGTGGTGGCTTTTTGCCTTCTCCACAGAGACACCATAGGGCTGCGGGCAGGGGCTGGCGCTGCGGAGCTGGTGGTGAAGTGCTGGTCCCATCGCTGCCCACCGGCTCCCATGCGAGCCACGGCCAGATGGATGCGATCCCGAGCGCCGGCATCAAGAGGAAGTTCGAGGATGCGGACGTGGGGTCGGCGGGATCCAACTCGGACGACGAAATCTCCAACAGCGACAGCGCCGACAGCTGCGACAGCGTCAACCCCTCCAGCTCCAGCGGCTTCCGACGTGAGTGTCCGGCACCGCGCTGGGCTGGGCGGCTGCTCTGCCCTCCCCTCTTCATCCCTCATAACCCATGTGGGTGATGAGCAGGGACGTGAGGATGGGTCACACCAGACCTTGGGCAGTTTGCGGTATCAGCCCCCAATCCCGTTGTCCAAGCTCCATCCTGGAGCTTTCCTATCCCAGCATTTGCCCTGCTGGAGTGTTTCACTGCCTGCAGGGTGCTGGCGCTGTGGGGACATGGGGAGCGCTGGCGTTGGCCTTGGTGGCACCAGAGCTCAGCCCGTGTGGTCTCAGTGTCACCCAAAGCCAGCTCAGGGCCACCAGCAGGAGCTCAGCCCCGTGCTGGGAGCCCAGGAGCCACTTTCCAGCAGGGCACAAGTCTCGGTGGGGTTCTCTTTGCTCTCTGTGAGCCCCCCCATGGCCTCCCCCCGCAGCCACGTCCATCCTGAAGCGGCAGAAGCAGCTCCGCAGGAAGAATGTGCGCTTTGACCAAGTGACCGTGTACTACTTCGCGCGGCGCCAGGGCTTCACCAGCGTCCCCAGCCAGGGCGGCAGCTCCCTGGGCATGGCCCAGCGCCACAACTCCGTGCGCAGCTACACGCTGTGCGAGTTCGCGCAGGAGCAGGAGGTGAACCACCGCGAGATCCTCCGCGAGCACCTCAAGGAGGAGAAGCTCCACGCCAAGAAGATGAAGGTACCGGAGGTGGTGCCTGAGCAGGGGGCGGTGGCTCGAGGTCCGGGCTGGGGGAGGAGGTTTATCACCACTAAACCCCTTTTTGGGTCTTTTACCTTTCTTGTGTCCATGCACCGACCTGTGCCCTTGTGGAGCTGCCGGCCCCGTTCCAGTAGATATTCCAGTCTGGGAGGAGGCAGCATCAGGCTCTAGGTGGCTCTGCCTGTTCTCCAGCCCATCCTTGGGTTGGGTCTGTGCCCTGGAGCCTTGCCCAAGGGCTGGTTCTGCTCTGCAGGGCCCATGTTGGGGCTCTCACTGCCTGGACACCCGAGTTTGGGTGAAGGACCATGGATCCAGCACCCACTTCCCTCTCCCACCGCTCCTCAGGAGGCCTTAGACCTCTCCATCCGCTGCCTCCGCATGTGCCAGCTTCCAGAGGGCTGGGACACCCATGAGCCAGGATTTGGGGGTGTTTGAGTGCACGGAGCAGAGCAGGGAGCCGAAGGCACGTTGCAGGATCCAGCTCTGGCCCCTCAAACCTTATTTTCCCGGGGGTCACTCTTGCAGGATCCCAGTGTTTTCAGCAGCAGAGACCTCTTGTTATCCCACTGTTTGCAGGGCACAGCAGAGGGGACATGGAAAAGGGATTCCCTGCTTGGAATTCTCTTCTTCTTTCCTGTTTTCCTGCTCCCTTCTCCTATGAGCCCTCCTGCAGTTGCAGGGGGATCACACAGGGATGGATTTGTGGGGGCTCTGAGCAGGTCCGGAGGGGACCAGGAGCAGGATGAGGGATGCCCACCCTCCGCTCTGCCACCCGCAGCTCACCAAGAACGGGACAGTGGAGTCGGAGGAGGCGGACGGCCTGACGCTGGAGGACGTCTCGGATGATGACATCGACGTGGAGAACGTGGAGGTGGACGACTACTTCTTCCTGCAGCCGCTGCCCACCAAGCGGCGCCGGGCGCTGCTGCGCGCCTCCGGCGTGCACCGCATCGACGCCGAGGAGAAGCAGGAGCTCCGGGCGATCCGGCTCTCCCGCGAGGAGTGCGGCTGCGACTGTCGCCTCTACTGTGATCCTGAGGCCTGTGCCTGCAGCCAGGCCGGGATCAAGTGTCAGGTGAGCTGGGGAAGGACATGGGGGATTCGGGTGGGATCTTGGGAAGCTCTTCCCTGTGAGGGTGCTGGGACACTGGAATGGGTTGAACGGAGAAGCTGTGGCTGCCCCATCCCTGGCAGTGTTCAAGGCCAGGTTGGACACAGGGGCTTGGAGCAACCTGCTCTAGTGGAAGGTGTCCCTGCCCATGGCAGGGGTTGGAGCTGGAGGAGCTTTAAGGTCTCTCCCAACCCAAACCAGTCCATGGTTGTGTGATCCTGTGGGATCCTGGTGCTGCCATGTCTCCGTCCCCCTGCCAGGTGGATCGCATGTCCTTCCCCTGCGGCTGCTCCCGGGATGGTTGTGGTAACATGGCCGGTCGCATCGAATTCAACCCCATCCGGGTGCGGACTCACTACCTCCACACCATCATGAAGCTGGAGCTGGAGAACAAGCGCCAGGGTGGGCGGCCCCCGGTGCCCGAGGAGGCCGCATCCGGCGCCGCTCACGGCTGCAGCAGCGCGTGGCCGGGGCCGCAGCCCGGCGAGACCCAGGACTTCCAGGAGTTCATGGCAGAGAACGAGTCGGCCGTGATGCACCTGCAGACGGCCGAGGAGCTGGAGAGGCTGAAGGCTGAGGAAGACTCCAGCAGCGGCCCCGGTGTCGAGAGCCTGGGCGTCTGCATCCTGGAGGAGCCGCTGGCCGTGCCGCAGGGGCTCTGCCCGGCTCTGGCCGCTCCCATCCTCATCCAAGCCCAGTTGCCTCCGGGCTCGTCCGTCCTCTGCTTCGCCGAGGGCTCGGAGCCGGCGGCCGCGGGCGAACAGCCCTACTTGAACGATGGGTCTGTGCTCTACTACCCGGTGGAGCCGAGGCCGGGGCCGGGCTCCAGGGGCGATGGCAGCTCCGCGGAGCCCCCAGCACCATCCTGCCTGGCCGAGAAGGAGCTCAGCGTCCTGCCCGGCGCCGGGGCCACTCCCAGCCAAGCCGCCGCCGCCGCCAGCAGGGGGGAAGCAGCCAAAGCCCCTCCGTCCCCCCCCGGGGCTGCAGCATCCGCCGGGAGCTCGGTGCCAGCAGAGGCGGTGCCGGAGCCGGCGCTGCCCGTGTGAGCCAGGCCCCCCCTCGGTGCTCCGTTATTTATTGACAATAAGATTTTATGGACCAGCAGCGGCCACTGGTGGTTATTTACCGGGTGCTGGGGGGGGGTGAGCATTGTCCCGAGGATCTGAACCCATCCCCTGGCCTGGCACATGCCGGTGGCTGCTGGGAGGTGCTGGCCCTGGAGCCTCCGTCCCATCCTGCTCCCACCACAGCACCGGGCTGCAGGAGAGCTCTGCCCTGGGGGGGTAACTTAAAACCCCCATTTTCCCTTTGGTTTTATCCCTTTAATGGACGTTCACGAGCCCGCGCGGCCACCCAGCACCTCCCAGGGACGTTCCCCCTTTCCTGGGGCTGGTGCAGGGCTCAGGATGGACTGGAAGGACCTGGAGCCAGGGAGGAGGCTCATTGCACATCTCCTCTCTGTTGTCCCCGGCCCTTTCTGGATGAGCAAATCCCCTCTTTTTAAGGAGAGAATTGGGAAGAGAGGTGGGAGCGAAGAGCCTCCAGTGCCCATGAGCTTCCTCTGCTGACGGGGTCAATCCAACACAGCGCCGTGGTTGCTTCTCCTTGGAAAACATCCCTGGAGCTGCTCGATGCTCCCAAGGGAAACATCGCAGCTGGAGAGCAGGGGAATTTGGGGGGGGGGGGGGGAGGACTTTGAGGTGACAAAGTGCTTTAGTTGTTTGGGGGCTGGTGTGGTTTAAGGCTCCTGGTGGTCACCTCCCCCTCTGAAAAGGGGTTTAAAGGGGGGTTTGGTGCTGGTGAGTGGGTCCAACCCCCTCGGCCGAGGAGGGGAAGGGAAGGGGCTGTTGGTTTCCACCCCAGGGACTCGCTGCCCGGCCCAAGCTCCCCAGAGCTCCACTGGGGAGGCTCAAAAGCCTGATCCCTTGTTGGGGACCATCCCCACATCCCTTCCCAACAGGGACCTGCCCCCGGAGCCGAGCTGTGAAACCAGAGCAAATGGTGACACTTGAATGGCTCCAAGTCTTTATTTCCCCCCTTCCTCTGCTACTCCCCATGGAGCGTTCTCCCTGTTCTCATGGGTTTGGGCTCATCTGAACGTCCTCCCTGGTTCCTGCTCCATTTGTCACCGTGTCAGAACCCACCAGCCCAGCTCCAACCTGGTGCTACCGGAGCTGCGGCACCTCGGCCCAGTTAAACCAGTGAGTGCAGCTCCCCCCCCTCGCCCCGCTCCCTGCCTACGGCGGCGTTTGAGGTCCCATTTCCCACTGTGAATCCAAAGCTTGGCCTCAGTATTTTTCCTTCCCAGCCTTTTCTGCTCTCCCGGTGAACGCTGTATTTAAAGAGAGTATTTAAGTGTAAAAATAAAAGGCTCCAAGTTGTGCAGCGAGTTGTCTTAAACCCATCCCAGGGAGTTCCTCTTGGGAATGGGGAGGGTCAGGGAAGCGTTTCCAGCTTGGAGCTGTGCGGGGGTGATTCCTACCCCTCCTTTATACCATTCCAAGTATCAGCGTGCCCTGGCCATGGGAGGCTGGAGCTGGGACACGGCGCAGGAGGCACCAGGGAGACGCTCGCGCCACCAGCTTGAGTTGGTCTTTAATCAAACACTTGGGTGTTGGGTTGGGGTCACTCACAGGGGGGTGTTGGGGGGGTTCTCATGCAGGGAGGGGGCACACAGTGGCCTTGGACCCCAGAAGGTGGCAGGGAGCTGCCTCAGAGCCCCCAGAGCCGCCTCTGCCCAGGAGGCAGCAGCACAAAGCACAGGAGCCCCTTTCCCTGCTGCTCCCGGGGCGGGCACAGGGGTTTGGTCTTTGCTTAATCCCTCGAGGAGATCTTGGTGCCTCAGACTGCTCCGTGGAGCAAAGGAGCTCACATAGAACCCTCTGCACGAGGCAAACCCAAGCTGAACAGAACCTGCTGCTACGAGACACCAAGGGAAGGGCCACGGGCAGCTTCTCCCCTCCTGGGCTTGAAGCGTCACAGCCCAGGCTGGGGCTGAGCCCCACAGCATAAAGGGGAAGCGCAGAGCCAGGGCAGGAGGGAGGGAACCGCGTCCTCACCCCATGGCAGCAGCTCGGGGTGGGGGGTTCACCCCCAGGGTGGGCTTTGGGCAGCACCAGGCTGGGAAGCGCCAGGTCCGGGCGCGATGCCGGGGGGAGGCCACGGGCTCACCCCTCACTTCTTGGGCCTGACGTAGTTGAGGGACAGCAGCACCATGCTGTTGGCCAGGAGCGAGGCTTCGGAGGCTGAAACAGGAACAGGAGCAGGGTCAGAGTCATGGAACCATGGAATGGGTTGGAAGGGGCCCCTCAAAACTCATTGAGTCCAACCCCCCTGCAACGAGCAGGGACATCTTCAACTGGAGCAGAGTGGCCCAACCACTCCAAACACGCTCATCCCGAGCTGTTGGTGCAGCACCAGAGGCTGCAGGGCCCCCCCTCACCCCCAGACCCTTGTGCTCTGCTCTGGGGTCCCCCCTTTCCCTCCCAGTCCCATTTTATTTCCCCCAGTGCTGCTGCGGGGCTGGAATCTGCCACCACGAGGTCTCCGTGGGACAGGGGCACCCAGCCATGGGCTGTCCCTTGGGGGTATTCCACACGGACACATCCATGGATATTGCCAGCACGTTCCTCTGTATCCTCCTCTCAGGGATGAGGCCCCCAAGGGATCGATGGGACAGCCCAGGCTGGGATAAAGGCACCGTTCATCCCGAATCTCCCCCAGAATGACCCTCCCTGTGCCCAGAGAAACTCGAGGGGCTCCAGGTTCCTGCCCAACCCCAGCAGGCAGGAGCTGCCCCACAGCCACCGTCACCTTCCAGCCTGCAGGAGAGCCCCAGCCACTGCTCCAGCCACGCTCTGCACGAGGCCACGTCAAGGTAAGCGGAGTTCAGGCCCCGGAGGTAACACGCCTGTAGAGCACAGGAGAGGGCAATGAGAACCAGGGAATGGTTTGGGTTGAAGGGACCTCAAAGCTCCTCCAGCTCCAAGCCCTGCCCCGGGCAGGGACACCTTCCACTAGAGCAGGTTGCTCCAAGCCCCTGTGTCCAACCTGGCCTTGAACACTGCCAGGGATGGGGCAGCCACAGCTTCTCTGGGCACCCTGTGCCAGCGCCTCAGCACCCTCACAGGGAAGAGCTTCTGCCTCAGAGCTCATCTCAATCTCCCCTCTGGCAGGTTAAAGCCATTCCCCTTGGCCTGTCCCTCCATCCCTTGTCCAAAGCCCCTCTCCAGGTTTCCTGGAGCCCCTTTAGGCACTGGAGCTGCTCTAAGGTCTCCCCTTCAGGAGCCTTCTCTTCTCCAGGCTGCCCCAGCCCAGCTCTCTCAGCCTGGCTCCAGAGTGGAGCTGCTCCAGCCCTCGCAGCACCCGGACACGTTCGGGGTCACAGGGAACGCTGGGATCACACCACGGAAACCCGTGTTCCCAGCACAGAAACCAGGCTCAGGAAACCCCTTCCCGGAGCTGCCGCTGGCCCCCGGGGGGGGCTGTGCAGGGCCGGGCCCTGAGGAGCAGGGGCAGCACAAGGGCCGGGCAGAGGGGCTGGGGGTGTCCTCACCGCGCGCAGCTCCTCCTCGCAGAGCTGCCCCACGCTCAGGCGCTGCAGGGCCCGGTCCAGCTGCCGGATCTCCAGCACGTGGCTCCGCAGGCGCTGCCGCAGGACAGGGGCCGGCAAGTGGGGGGTCAGGAACAGGACCCGGCTCAGGGCTTTCTGAGGAGCAAAATGGGACAGAACCCCCCCAACAGCGGGGGTTGGAGCCGTCTGGGCATGACCTGGATCACACAAAGCCTCTCCCAGGCGTGACCCACATTTTGATGCCCTTTAATTATCATCCCACATGGAATCCCTGTCCCGGCAGTGCCCGAGCCCTGTGGAGCAGGAGTCCAGAGACACGAGCCCTGTCGTGGGCTGGACATGGGTGTTGGGGGTGAGTTTGGGTGTGGGATGGCTCAGAGGTGGCCAATGGTCACCAAAGGACACACAAACAGCCTTGCTCCAGGGAATCCCACACTGGTTTGGGCTGAAGGGGCCTTAGTTCCAACCTCCTGCCACGGGCAAGGACATTCCCAACTCAATCCAGTTGCTCCGAGCTCCCTTCAGCCTGGCCTGGAGTGTTGCCAGGGATGGAGCATCCAGCTTTTCACCCCCTACTGGACTGGATTTAGGGCACAACCCCCTGTTTGGGGCACAGCTGAGGGGAGGAGCAGCACCTCGGTGCTCTTTGGGACGAGCTGCTGGCACGAGAAAAGCCAAACTCACCACATGGGAGACCTGGAGGTGGTTCAGAGCCAGTGGAGAGCCCGAGAACACGCTTCTCACCGCACAGAGCTGGGCCACGCGGGGCTGGGAGCCGCGCTGCACCTGAAAGAGCACAGCGTGTGGTGCCAGCACCTCCCATGGGTGCCCTCACCTCGGTGGCGGCACGGCAGGACGGTGACACCGGCCCCAGTGATGCTGTACCTCGGCGCAGAGCTGCTGCAGGCGGGTCTGGAGCTGTGGGTCAGGCAGGGAACGCGCTGCCCGGGCCAAGCTCTCCAGCACGGCCGGGTAGGAATCCCTCCGGATGGCGTCGTACGTGTCCAGGAACTCAACCTGCTGCTTGGGGGTCCAGAAGTGGCGGATCAGGAGCTGGCGTGGGAAGAAATACCTGGGGGAGGAGAGGAGAGAGAGCTGCAGGGGGGGAACTGAACAGGATGGGAGCCCCTTCAGAGGGTGAGATCGGGAGTCACAGTCCCACAGGCTGGGAAAGAGCTTCAAGACCACCCAGTCCAACCATTCCCAGCACTGCCAAGGCCACCACTAACCCATGGCACTGAGGCCTCGGCTACACGGGGTGTGAACACTTGCAGGGACGGTGACTCCAGCACTGCCCTGGGCAGCCTGTTCCAATGCCTGAGCACCCTTTGGGGAAGGAATTGTTCCTCAGCTCCATCTAAACCTGCCCTGGGGCAGCTTGAGGCCGTTTCCTCTTGTCCCATCCCTTGTTCCTTGGGAGCAGAGACCAGCCCCCTCCTGGCTCCATCCTCCTGTCAGGCAGTTGCAGAGAGCGAGAAGGTCCCCCCTGAGCCTTCTCTTCTCCAGACTAAACCCCCCCAGGTCCCTCAGCCGTTCCTCATCACACTTGTGCTCCAGGCCCTGCACCAGCTCCGGGGCCCTTCTCTGGCCCCGCTCCAGCCCCTCAATGTCTCTCTTGCAGTGAGGGGCCCAGAACTGACACAGGATTCGAGGTGCAGCCTCACCAGTGCCCAGCACAGGGGGACAATCCCTGCCCTGGCCCTGCTGCCACACTGGTGCTGAGCCAGGCCAGGATGCTGGGGGCTTCTTGGCTGCCTGGGCACAAGCTGCTCATGTTCAGCTCCATCAATCCAGGTCCTTTGCCATGAGCAGTTTCCAGCCGCTCTGCCCCAAGCCTGGAGCGTTGCAGGGGGTTGTTGTGGCCCAAGTGCAGGACCCGGCACTTTGCCTTGTTGAACCTCATCCATTGGCCTTGGCCCATGGATCCAGCCTGTCCAGATCCCTCTGCAGAGCTTCCCCCCTCCAGCACATCAACGCTCCCACCCTACCTGGTGTCAGCTACGACCTCACTGCAGGTTTGCTCCATCCCCTCATCCAGACCAGTGACAAAGACACCACCCAGACCTGGCCCCAGCCCTGGGGAACATCCTATGGGACCAGCCCCTGGCTGGATTTAGCTCCATTCCCCACCACTCCTTGGGCCTGGTCACCCAGCCGGGACAGCAGCCTGTGCTCAGAGCACCCGGCCAAGCCTCGAGCAGCCGGGTCTCCAGGAGAACGCTGTGGGCAGCGGTGTCAGGAATGCATCAATTGGATCTGAGGAGGGAAAACAACATCCACAGACCGTGAGTGGGTCATGGAAGGGGCTCTGCTCCTCCAAAGGCCGTGGGGAGCTTAGGAAGGAGTGCTCTGGCCGTGGGATCGCTGCCGTGCCCGGCCGGAGCTGGGGCTCTCACCAGGGGATGCAAGAGCCAGGGAGCAGAAATGGAAACTGTAGGGATTTAGTGGGATTTAGCTCCAGAATCCCTCTCCCTTCCAGCCGGTCTCATCCTGGAGCTAAATCCCACTAAATCCCTACAGTTGGAAGGACTATGGAGACAGCGAGAGCTGGAGCGAGGGAGGGAGGTGTCTGCTTGGATTTATAACTCTAAAACCCCAGTTCCATGGAATCTAAGATGTTGAGGAGCCCAGAGGAAGGGGTCGTGGCCATACTCACATGAGGATGATGACCAAGAAGTTGGCGAAGGGCGGGATGGCGATAATTCCAATGGGAACAGCCTTGATCAGGTCCCTCCGGAACTGCCTCCGAAAGGAGAAGCGAGAATCAGGATCCGGCGCTAAACTCCCTCCGAATGAAGAGCCCCGGCAGCAGCTCCCCAGCCCCACACGGTGCTGGCAGTGGGGCAGAGCCGGTGCCGGTGCCGTACCTGCCGCAGGCGCTCCATGTCCCGGTAGGGCAGCTGCTGCACGCTCAGCCTCTGACGGGCCATTCGGGAGCGGATGTCTCTGATCTCTTTCACCTCCAAGAAGAGTGCCTGGATTCCTGCTGGAACACGGAGCACCCTCAGCGCCTGATTCCCGGGAAACCCCTCCAGCCATGTGGTGTTTCACCCGGCAAGGGAATGGGAGCACCTCCTGCTGCCCAACCCCCCCGGACCCACCTCTGATGAACGTGGAATGGAGCACATAGAACCGGGGGAACGTGCGCTCCAGGAACCTCTCGTACCTCCTGTTGATGCGCTTCGCCGTGGAGACCAGAGCGGCCAGGACAGACCTGGAGCCGGCCTTTGTGGAGAGGCAGCGCCCCGGGAACCTGCAGCAAAGCACCCCCGGGACTCATCCTGTCGGTGTCCCGCAGGAAAAGGCTCCGAGGAAAGCAGGGGAGGGCGCGGGGCTGGGGATGAAGCCTACAGAGAAGGGTTGAGGTGCTGGGACCCCCCTTACCCTGCACGGGCAGCCCCGGCCGGGCCCAGGCAGCCGCTTGTGGCAGGGCTCGGGGCTGGGGGCAGCGGCGGGGGGAGGGATCCCCCGGTGACTGCGGAGGGGTGCGGGGGGCGGCGCGGGGGGCTCAGTGTGGAACAGGGAGCCCGGGGGGGTCTGTGGCCGGTCCGGGGTGCCCGCGGGGAGGCAGGGGCGGTAACGGGGGGTGTGGCCGGTATCGGGGCTGGGCGCTGCGGCGGCAGCGGGTGCCCGGAGGGGGGGGTCGGTCCCCGCTCACCTCAGCTCCCCCCGGGCGCGGCTGAGGCCGGCGGCGGGGCCGGGCCCGAGGCGCCAGAGCAGCCCGCGGCAGCCGGCCATGGACAGCGCCATCTTGACACGGCACCGCCGGGGCGAAGGTCACGAGGAAGGCTGGGCGCTGATTGGCTGACGGAATAGCAGCGCAGCTAGTCATGTGACCAAACGCGGAAGTAGCCGCTTAGGGCCGCCGGGGGAGCGGGGCTGGGGCTGAGCCCTCCCCGCGGTACCGGGCCCCGGCCCCGGCCCCGGCCCCGGCCGCGGCGGTTCCCGCTCTCCAGCGCTGGTGCCTGCCCGCGGGGCAGGGCCGGGTACCGGGGTACGGCCGCGGCGTGGCCCCGGCCCTGGCCCGGTTCCCGCTTGGGGAAGCGCCGCCGGGTCCTCCCGCTCTCCCCCCCACAGCGGCACCGGGGCTGGGGGTTAAACCCGGGGGGGTTCCCTGCTCTGCCCCGGCTCCCCTGGCCCGCAGTGGGTCCGGGTCGGTCCGTCCGTCCCTTCCTCCCATAGACAACCCGCAGCCGAGCGGCCGAACCGGTTCCGCCGCCGCCGCCGCCGCCCGGGGCGGTTTCACGTGGGCTGTGTTTGTTTTCTCGGTCCCAAGCGCTCCTGGAAACGTGTCGATCCCTTTGGGAAGCGGCTGCCCCTTCCTGCAGGCTCTGCCGGCTCCATTCCCCCCATCCCAATCCCTGCGCTGCCTCTTCCCAGCTCCTCTGTCTTCCATGAATCCCTGCGGATGCTGTTCCCAGCCGAGCCCCCGCTCCCCTCGGCCCCGGGAGCGCGTGGAGCCGGTCACGCACACCCGCGGCCCTGCCCCGGTGCATCTCAGAGCGTTGCACATTCAACTCCCGCTTATCGGGAAAAGGCACCGGTGGCCCTTTTGCGGCGAGAAAAGGACAAAAGCCCCGCCGAGCGCGGGGTTATCGCGGGGCTCGGTCCGCTCCAGCCGCCGGGGCATGGCTGATAACGGGAGGTATCGATCCAGGCTGGGAAGGGATCGCCCCTTATCAGCGCTGCACGTACCGGCGCCTGGCAAATGCCCCTTAAGTGCCACTTGGGGCTCTAATCTACCACCAGCACCGTGGACTCTGCTTCCACAAGCGGCCTTTTAATCGAGGCTCGGGTCGATTCCGTACCCGGTAGCACAGAACCCACCTTTCCCCCCAAAACCCCAGCGCTACCGTGGGCCGAGGCTCCACATCAAAGCCCCCGGTTGTCCCATGAACCCCCTGTTCCCCCGACGGCGTTTTATTGTTCCTTAATAAACGATAAGGCTGAAGCAGATGCGGTTGTTTTTGGGAGACTTTGAGTCGTGCCCCAAGTGTGGAGCTGCCCCAGGGTGGGGACACCCCGTATTTAAGTGAGCGGGACACAGCTCCCCGAAACCACCCTGGCCACAGCACCATGCCCAAGAGGTACAACCTGGAGCTGGGTGAGTACGGAGCAGGAGCTCTGCTGCTGGGGAGGCAGCACCCTCACCCCAAAGCACCCACCTTTGGGGAATAGCGAGATACCAGGGAATAGATTTTCCAGCTTCAAGCCTAAAAGCTGTTGGCAAAGCACCCCCTGGAAGGGCTCTGCAGGTGCTTTGGGCACAGGCTGTGCTCGCCTGCCCGTGCAGGGGTTTGAATTCCCTCTCTGTGGGTGAGCTCCAGCCTCCCATCTCCCTGATTTCTCATTTTCCCAGGATTTGGTTGTTTCAGCAACACTCCTGTGGCACTTTTTCTGTTTGATTTGAGTTGTGAAACCTCTGTTTGAGGGCAGCAAGTTGCTGCCTTCCCCGTGCCGCAGCTCTGCTCCGTGAAGGGCGAATTATCCCAAGCTCTCAAGGGAATGTGCAGAGTAAGAGGAATTCTGTGGAAGAGCAGCATTCCCTCTGGAAGAAGCAGACAGAAACCAAACAGAAGCCAGAGCAAGACTCTTCCCCCCAGAGCATTCCCGAGGTGCTGCTGCGCTGGGGGATAACCAACACGGGTCATTCCTTGGCAGCCCCAGCTCCGGGGGGGTTCCTGCTCCCAGCTGAGCCATGGAATGGGACAGGATAAGGACAACCTGGAAGCAGGAATAAGCCCGGCTTGTCCTGGGCCGTGTCCCCCTCCCCGGGGCCTGTGTCCCCCCATACCAGGGCTGCTTGACCCCCCCCGGGGCTCATTCCCCTGCACCGGGGCCCCTTTTACCCCATCCCGGGGCTTTGTCCCGCTCCCTGGGTCCCAGTTCCCCCATCCCGGGGCCTGCACCGGAGCCCTGTCCCCTTCCCTGCGGCCCTTGTCCCCCCCTACCGGGGTCCCGTTCCCCCATCCCGGGGCCTGCACCGGGGCCCGTGTCCCCCCCTGCCGCGGCCCCGTTCCCCCGCACCGGGGCTCGCCCCGTGCCCCATTCCCCGCTCCACGTCGCGGTTCCCGGTCGCTCCGAGCCGCGTCACGGGGCGGGCCGCGCCAGGCCGGCCCGAGCGGCGGCAACGCGGGGCCGCGGCATGAGGCGGCGGCGGCAGCGGCGGGGCCCGGCGGAGCCGGTGAGTGGGGCCGGGGCTCCCGGGTGCGCGCTGGGGAGGGGGGGGGATACCCCTCGGGTGACCCGGGGACCCCCCGGAGGGATCCCTGAGGGTTGCCGGGGCACCGGGGGGGTCCCTTGTGTGTGCGGGGGGACCCCCCATGGACCCGGCTCCTTGGGCCCCGGTGACCTTGGGGTGTCCCCAGCGCTGGGGTCTGCTCCAAACCCCAAAGAACGGGGCTGCTGTTAGTGCTCTGTGGGGTGCCCCCCCCGGGTTTGGGGTGACACGGTCCCGGGGGGCCCATCGTTGTGCACCCCAGGGATGGGCACTCATGGATGAGCTTTAACGGGGCCTGGTGTGCGGAGGGAGACCCGGGGGGACGAGGCCGGTGGCGCGGGCACCGGTGCTGCTGTCGCTGTGACCCCGGCAGAGCTTCGTGTGCCCCTGAGCAAAGTCCACGCGTGGCTGCGCGCCCCGGGCTGCCCCGGGACAGGGACACGGTGACGGGCAGAGGAGCTCTTGGGCACCAGCGGGTGTTGGGAGAGCAGGACGCTGCGGTCGGCAGGAGGTGACGGCCCCGTGGTTGGTGTAGGACAAGGCTTGGGGCACCCAGTGTGATCCCATGGTGTTCTTCAGGGTGTTTTTAAGCCCCAAGGCTCCCGCCTGCTGCCAGGACAGCTCTGCAGTCAGATTGATAGAACCACGGAATGGTTTGGGTTGAAGGGACCTTAAAGCTCCTCCAGCTCCAGCCCCTGCCCCGGGCAGGGACACCTTCCACTAGAGCAGGTTGCTCCAAGCCCCTGTGTCCAACCTGGCCTTGAACACTGCCAGGGATGGGGCAGCCACAGCTTCTCTGGGCACCCTGTGCCAGCGCCTCAGCACCCTCACAGGGAAGAGCTTCTGCCTCAGAGCTCATCTCAATCTCCCCTCTGGCAGGTTAAAGCCATTCCCCTTGGCCTGTCCCTCCATCCCTTGCCCAAAGCCCCTCTCCAGGTTTCCTGGAGCCCCTTTAGGCACTGGAGCTGCTCTAAGGTCTCCCCTTCAGGAGCCTTCTCTTCTCCAGCCTGCACCAGCCCTGAAAGCACCAGGGACCACGCTGTGCCCCACAGGAACCCACCGAGTTCAAAGCCTCACATCAAATGCAGAGACCTCAATGGCAGGAACCGCTCCTGGCGTGAGACCAGACGAACCCCCACGTTGTCTCCACGCTGGGGATGAGCAGGAGCCGTGGGCTCCTCGCCTTTCCCTTGTTGGCTTTGCTGCCTTTGGGGCTGTCAGGCAGGAAAGAGCTGCGGGACCCGGGCTCATAGTTCCACCATGAGAAGGGAGGGTGGAGGTGGAAGAATGAGCTGTTGTTCTCCCTGTGGTGCATTGAAGGTCCAGGCAACAGCACTCTTCTGATAACAGTAACTTCATGATGCTCTGCTCGTGGCTTTTTGTCTTATTCCAAGGAATATTCCTCCAGGGAATGTTGCCTTAGTGTGAACACGGGGTATGAAGTCAAAGGCAGCAGTGGTGGGGGGAATGTTTTACCTCCAGGAGGCAGCAGGCCTGCTCTTGAGGGATTGCTTGAAGATCTTCACACATGTTACGGGGAGGAGGAGCGACAAATCCCAACCTTTTTGATCCTTTATCCTCTAATTTCCTCCTGGAGAGCAGCAGCGGGGTGTCCCCAGAGCCCTGCTGGTGACAGAGCGAGGGGGGAACTGTCTCTGTGGAGATAGGGGAACCAGCTCCGCTCCACCCAGGCTGGGATGAGTTTTGCAAGGAGATATCTGGCTCAGTAACGGATGCTCTCCGTGTGATCTTCCCCTTTGCCTTCATTCATGAAGTGAGGCTTTCGTGGGACACCGCAGGGTAAGAGCTGTTCCTGCTGAGGGGATGGAGATCTGGGGGAAAAGATGGTTTGTGGCTGAAATGAAAGACCTTTAGAAAGGAGCCTGTGAAGAAAGAGCAGGGTGTGGGGGACAGATGAAGCTTCGAGGCTGCCCTTGTCCCAGCGGGAGCTGCTGGAGCTCAGGCAGAGGTGCTGTTGCTGTGGGGGGGTTGAGAGGTGGCACTTGTCCTGTCCAACACTAGCCAAGGTGGCAGGAGAGCCAAAGAGTCATGGAATCACGGAGTGGTTTGGGTTGGGAGGGACCTTAAGGCTCACCCAGTCCCACCTCCTGCCATGAGGGTCGCTCCAGGTCCTGTCCAACCTGGCCTTCATCTACCCCCTGTTTCTCTTCACAAATGGGTGGCAGTTACAGCCTGGAAGGGGCAGGGTATGTCCAGGGTCCTCATGTGTGGCTTTATCTTGGGGTTTCTGCTCTGAGGAGCAGCAGAAAACTGGGATAGGGAATCTTGTGGTTTAGTCACATCGCTCCGCATGGCCCGGGGGAATTCCTGAGCAAACACTCGGGATCATTTGAAAAAGGGTGGAATAAGCAAACTCCTCTTCTTTGGTGGACATGAGTGGTGAGTTGTGCCCTGTGGAATGCTCCTGGAGCAGGGTTTCCTCATCCCGGAGTCAACACTTGGCTTGATTTAATCCTGAGTCTATTTGGAGAGATAATGAACAACTGAGCCCTGCCTACAAGGAGCGGCATCGCCCCAGCCCTGCGTGCAGTGACCCTCCGGATGGTCCCAGGGTGCTTGGCCTGGTTACTGACCACCTTCGGGGCTGGTTATGGGATCTTAGGAGAGCTGAAATGGGTTCAAATCACTTCAAGTGGATTCCTGGCTGATGTTTGCCTTTTGTGTCTTCACTGGACCAATATGGCCTTCCTAGAAGGAAATCTGTTAATAGACAACGGGCTTTGAGGGAGGTTAAGTCCTTCCAAAACAGAGAGTGTTGGGACTTTGACTTGTCCTTGAGGGGCTTGGGGGGTGACCTGGAGGGTGCCAGCTTCATCCCAAGCCCTGCTCCAGATCCCGGTGCCTTCCTGCCTGGGCTTGGATTGGAAACTACACCGTGATGAAAGAGTTCCACGGGGCCCTTCGAGAGACTTGAGCTGCCCTGAGAAGGGTGGGGTGTCACTGTAATGGCCCTGCCTGGAAGGGGAGGGCTGGAATGGGATATTGACACATGAAGGACATTCCAGGCTTTGTTTCCTTAGCTGGAGTTTCACAAGAGGGACTGTCCTCAGCCTGGTCAGTCCAGTCACCCCTTCTTTGAGTTTCCAAAGCAGATCCCAGGCAAAACTCCCCCCTCCCGACCCTGCCGGGTCCTTCAGAGCTGGAAAGGGGCTGGGAGGTCACTCCGATGCCAGGAGCTGCTGGGCTGGTGTCTCTCTTGGAGCTTTTTAATCTCCTTCTTGATGATGTTTCCTCCTCTCCATTGCAGCCGACGTGGCCAATGTAAAGCAGGCTCCAGACAACTGGAAGGGTTCGACCATGGGGAGCTCCGACATGGACCAGAAGGCATCCTACGGTACGGCTGCCCATGGCACAGCATGTCTGCTCAGACACCCACCTTCAGAGAGCCATGGAATCATGGAATGGGTTGGGTTGGGAAGGACCTTAAAGCTGCTCCAGCTCCAACCCCTGCCCCGGGCAGGGACACCTTCCACTAGAGCAGGTTGCTCCAAGCCCCTGTGTCCAACCTGGCCTTGAACACTGCCAGGGATGGGGCAGCCACAGCTTCTCTGGGCACCCTGTGCCAGCGCCTCAGCACCCTCACAGGGAAGAGCTTCTGCCTCAGAGCTCATCTCAGTCTCCCCTCTGGCAGGTTAAAGCCATTCCCCTTGGCCTGTCCCTCCATCCCTTGTCCAAAGCCCCTCTCCAGGTTTCCTGGAGCCCCTTTAGGCACTGGAGCTGCTCTAAGGTCTCCCCTTCAGGAGCCTTCTCTTCTCCAGGCTGCCCCAGCCCAGCTCTCTCAGCCTGGCTCCAGAGCAGAGCTGCTCCAGCCCTCGCAGCAGCTCCGGGGCCTCCTCTGGCCTCGCTCCAGCAGCTCCACATCCCTCTGGTGCTGTTGCCCCAGAGCTGGATCAGGACTGCAGGGGGGGTCTCCCCTTCACGCAGCAGAGGGGCAGGATCCCCTCCCTGAGCTGCTGCTCACGCTGTGGGTGTGCAGCCCAGGATGTGGTTCCATTTAATTCCTTACTTTGTCCTGCAAAACCCACCCCAAGTCCTCCGTGTGCCCGTTGCCACCCTCACACTCCATCATCCCAGTGGACACAAAGCCTCAGGCTTCTGAGGTGACCCCAGCAGGAGATTCAGTGCCTGGGGCTCACTCCGCCTCGCTTGGTGAGCTGAACCAGCCTGTCCTGTGCAGCCAGATCCCTCTCCGGCTCTTACGTAAATGGGGCTGCTGGCAGGGCACGAGCCCTGGGAGGGATTTGGGAGGCAGGGAAAAGGAGGAGCCTTCCCTTCAGTTTACTCCGGTGTTGCAATAGGCAACTTGGTAAAAGAGCTGCCCTTGGGTTCCGTCCTCCTCCCCCAGAGCTGGGCTCTGGGACACGGCTCGGGAGCAGGATGCCACGTAGGGAGAGCAGGAGTGAGTATTGCCTCCACTCGGGAGAAGGGGCTTTGGGCTGGAGGTGGGCAGGGGGGCAATGGGGCCGTGTTCCCAGTCTCAACACATCACCTGTGGGAATAACGGGCTTTCCCATGGCGCCTTCCTCTGGAGGTGAGGTTAGAACCCACCCAGGAAACCCCTCAGGGCTGCCTCTCCTGCCCTCCCCTCGTGCTTTAGGAGAAGGAAAACTGTCAGGCAGTGTCCTGGCTGCCGCTGGCTTCCAAAGCAGAGCTGTACTGTGAGTTCCCTGTGTAAATCCAGGATCCCACAGGCAGCAGGCTCCTTCCAGGGTGAATCTTCTCACAGAGCAGGGGAGCTTGGGCTGAGGCTGTCTGTAGCGGGGTGAGGGCAGCACAGGCTCCTTTCACTCTGCCTGAGGGTCTTGCCCAGTCGTTCTGTGTTTCCAGGGATCCTGGCTCATTCCTTCTCCCCTTCTCCCCCTGCAGAAGATGCCTCCCGGGAGCCCGGGGAGGTCGTCAGCACCATTTCCAGCAGCATGAACCCGCTGCAGCCGCCGGACACCTCCTCGGAGGAGCCTTTTACCACCTACTTCGACAGCAAGATCCCCATCCCCGAGGATGAAAAGGCAAGTTCCATCTGCTCCAACAGGGAAATCCAGCCAGGAAAACCCGACCCCTGTGAGCCATTCCCCTGCGTGCTGGTTCCCTTCTTGCCTACACTGGGAAAGGGAGGCTTGGCTGTGGGATGGAGATCTGGGAGAGATGAGGGAGAGGGATCTCCTTGCTGCACAGTTAATGATTCATCCCTTGGGATTTGTCCTCTGGGAAGCCTGGAGCAGCAAGATCTGCTAAAGAGCTGACAAATGTCCTTCTGTAGCCACAGGGGAGGGGGCCCTGGTTCTTTGTTCCCTTATCAGGGAAGGGGAGCCAGAGTGGCCTTTGTAACAGCTCAGTCCCCTCTCAGGTGCCCTCTTGGCTCCTGATTAAGCAATGAGGAGGCTGCAGGCACAGGGGGAATCATCTCCCACCTGGATTTACCTGAGTGTGTCCTTGGCAGTGCCACAGCCTGCTCCTAAACTCTTAAGATTAGGCCCTAAATTCTTTTAGACTTGGTCCTGAACTCTTTAGATTAGGAGCAGACACTGCTGCAGGGTTTAGGATGGGGTTAAAGAACAGGCTTGATCTTACCAGTGCACTGAGGAAATGAAAACCAAGCCTTGGGGTGTCTCTTGCCATTCTTCACACCCAGGGGTGGGTCCAGGGCTCACTTGTGCTGTGTCCATCCTCTCCCCACAGCAATCCTGCTTCAGTTTCCGCAAGCTCTGGGCTTTCACGGGGCCAGGATTCCTGATGAGCATTGCCTACCTGGATCCAGGGAACATCGAGTCGGATTTACAGTCTGGGGCTGTCGCAGGCTTTAAGGTCAGTGCAGAAACCCACAGATGAAGCGCTGGACGTGACCATGTAACCCTGCGTGGTTTAGAGCTGAGAGTGCTGTGGGGCTGAGCTGAAAACAGCCTGGAGAAGGGGAGAGGGAGGCTCTGGAGCTCTTGACCTGCAGGAGTGAGTCCAGAGGAGCCCCCGGAGCTGCTGCGAGGGCTGGAGCAGCTCTGCTCTGGAGCCAGGCTGAGAGAGCTGGGCTGGGGCAGCCTGGAGAAGAGAAGGCTCCTGAAGGGGAGACCTTAGAGCAGCTCCAGTGCCTAAAGGGGCTCCAGGAAACCTGGAGAGGGGCTTTGGACAAGGGCTGGAGGGACAGGACAAGGGGAATGGCTTTAACCTGCCAGAGGGGAGACTGAGATGAGCTCTGAGGCAGAAGCTCTTCCCTGTGAGGGTGCTGAGGCGCTGGCACAGACTTTTCCCAGAGAAGCTGTGGCTGCCCCATCCCTGGCAGTGTTCAAGGCCAGGTTGGACACAGGGGCTTGGAGCAACCTGCTCTAGTGGAAGGTGTCCCTGCCCGGGGCAGGGCTTGGAGCTGGAGGAGCTTTAAGGTCCCTCCCAACCCAAACCATTCCATGATCCTCTGCTGTGCCCTCTCTGGCAGTGCCTCCTGGCTCTAGATGCATTTGTATCCTCCCCGTGCCAGCTCCGGCCATGTCAAACAGCCTTTGAGCATCAATAATGTGTCTTTTGGAAGGTCTGTGATTCCCAGAGGTGTGTTTGGGGCCCAGGGATCTGTCACGCTCACCCCCGCTCACCCACGCCTCCCTCCGTGTCTCCCTCAGCTCCTGTGGGTCCTGATGCTGGCGACTCTGATCGGGCTGCTGCTGCAGCGCCTGGCGGCGCGCCTGGGGGTGGTGACGGGGCTGCACCTCGCCGAGGTCTGCAACCGGCAGTACCAGAAGGTGGGTGACCTCCTGCTCCCACCCGGGAGAGTCCCCTGGGCCTGGTGGGTGTCGTTCCGTCTCCTGGGGCTGGATGGGACTCGCGAAGGGTTCGTGCTGCTCATGAGGGGCCAAATCCTCCTCAGGAGGAACCGTTCCAGAGCCTGAATACTTTTTCATCATCACATGGGGCTGGCTGAACATGAGCAGCTTGTGCCCAGGCAGCCAAGAAGCCCCCAGCATCCTGGCCTGGCTCAGCACCAGTGTGGCAGCAGGGCCAGGGCAGGGATTGTCCCCCTGTGCTGGGCACTGGTGAGGCTGCACCTCGAATCCTGTGTCAGTTCTGGGCCCCTCACTGCAAGAGAGACATTGAGGTGCTGGAGCGGGGCCAGAGAAGGGAATGGAGCTGGAGCAGGGCCTGGAGCACAAGTGTGATGAGGAACGGCTGAGGGACCTGGGGGGGTTTAGTCTGGAGAAGAGAAGGCTCAGGGGGGCCTTATCGCTCTCTGCAACTGCCTGACAGGAGGATGGAGCCAGGAGGGGGCTGGTCTCTGCTCCCAAGGAACAAGGGATGGGACAAGAGGAAACGGCCTCAAGCTGCACCAGGGCAGGTTTAGATGGAGCTGAGGAACAATTCCTTCCCCAGAGGGTGCTCAGGCATTGGAACAGGCTGCCCAGGGCAGGGCTGGAGTCACCGTCCCTGCAAGTGTTCACACCCCGTGTAGCCGAGGCCTCAGTGCCATGGGTTAGTGCTGGCCTTGGCAGTGCTGGGAACGGTTGGACTTGATCTTAAAGGTCTTTTCCAACCGGGTTGTTTCCATGATCTTGCTTTACTGTCCAAGAAGCCTACATTGGTCTCGTCTGGTTTGGTTCACGGTTGGAAGAAAGGCAGATTTGGAGGAAGACTTGAATTGTGGGGGGAGTGTTCTGGCGTTTGCCAGTGAATTGAGACAGACTCAGGAATAAGAGCCAGGATTCCAGCTTTCCTGACTGAGCTGCTGCCTCCTGAAGCAGAGGTTCTTGTGGGTGAAATAAGCTCTAGGGATCATCAAGAAGGGAAATGGCTCTTTAGAACAAGACAACTCCTGGCTGTTACATTTCCCTGCTTAAGAAATCTCCATGGCTTGGATAAGAAAGGGCTCAGTGCCTGCTTCAGCTGTGGAGGAGTGAGCTTGTCCCTTCGGAATGGGCTGTGGGGAAGGCTTGGAGCAACCTGCTCTAATAGAAGGTGTCCCTGCCTGTGGCAGGGGGTTGGAACTGGATGAGCTTTAAGGTCCCTTCCACCCTAAACCATTCCATGACTCCACGATTCTCTGAAGTCAGGCATGTCCCCAGCTCTGTGCAGTTGGAGGTTTCTCATCCAGCACCTGAGGCTTTGTCACTGGCCCGGCCACGTGGATGATGTTCCAACACTCAGTGCACAGAAACATCCAGTTTCACTCTCGCAACGAGCACATCGAGGCGAGTCATTGAGCTTATATAAATGTCCTGGGAGCCTCCTCCAGTGATTGCCACAGGTCACCTGGAATTCTGCTCCCAGCCAGCAAGTGTCCATCAGCAGGTTTGCCAGGCCATGGCCAGGGCGAGGAGACAGCTCCTGGCTGCACGAGCACCACAACCCCAAGCTCCTCCAGGAAGGAGACATTTTGCCTCTTTTTAATGCTCTCGGATGGTTCTTCACCTCCAGGTTCCTCGGATTGTCCTCTGGCTGATGGTTGAACTCGCCATCATCGGCTCTGACATGCAGGAGGTCATCGGCTCGGCGATTGCCATCAACCTCCTGTCTATGGGCAAGTGAGTTGCGTGTGTGAGAGGGCAGCAGGGGATGAGTGCTCCCCTCTGGGATTGGGAAAGTGACACTGGGTGTGCCAAAACCCACTCATTTACTTCCCATAAACCTTCAAGTTACAGCAGGTGATTCATCTCTGTGGTTAAAGCTCTCAGATGCCTTGGCCTTTGGTGCCTGATTCTTCTTCTTCTTCTGGCTGTGCAGAGAACAGCCTGGAACACACCCACCAAAGCTGGGCTGTAGCTTTCCCGGCCAGTTGCCCTAAGGAAGGACCACCAGATGTCCTCCTCCTCTTTGGCCAGGAAGGCTGGAAGCACAGACACAACAGGGAGCTACCGTTTTGGACCAAAGTAGCTCTTAAAAGCCTTGTTTGCTCCTGATCTGGGCTTTGCTCTGGAGCTTTGGGCAGAGAGCTCTCACCTGAGCTCTTTGTGCAGGAACAGACCTGCAGCCCCTTGCCCTGTGCGGCCCAACGTGGTGTCAGCCTGCAAAGAGACCTTGGACCAGGGGCCCTGAGTGCCCCCCTCCAAGTGCCCTGGGTAAAGAGAGGTTTTGGCCCCTGCAGCACTGGTGGACAAGGTGGCAGTGGCTCCTAAGCTGGTTGCTCTGTGTCCCGCAGGATCCCGCTGTGGGGTGGAGTGCTCATCACCATCGCTGACACCTTCGTCTTTCTCTTCCTGGACAAATACGGTGATTTCTTTCTCCAACTCAGAAAACTGAACCCGAGATGCAGCTGCTCTCAGTTTGCTGATGGACCTTGTGTCTTCCCACAGGCCTGCGGAAACTGGAAGCGTTCTTTGGCTTTCTCATCACCATCATGGCTCTCACGTTTGGATACGAGGTACCTTCCACCCCTGTGTTCCCACCAGTGTGCTTTGTAGTGGTTCCTCCATCACTCCTGTGCCCAAAACACCCCAAAACAGGGGGCAGACCCTTAAAATTCAGGACCTTTCATGAGCAGAGCTGCCACGTTGTGGTTCCAGTTGTACCCCGGTTTGGCTGGGGAGCACGGTGAGAGGAGCACCCAAGGCACCGCGCTCACCCACCGCCTCTCTCTTGTCTCGTGCCCAGTACATCACAGTCAGACCCAACCAGGAGAAGCTGCTCAAGGGGCTCTTTGTCCCGTACTGCCAGGACTGTGGAACGCCGCAGCTGGAGCAGGCCGTGGGGATCGTGGGAGCTGTCATCATGCCCCACAACATGTACCTGCACTCGGCCTTGGTCAAGGTGAGCTGCTGAGCTGGGCAGGGCGGAAAGTGTCTCTGGGGATGGCTCCAGGGAGGCTGAAGCCTGGTGTCTGGGGGGACGTGGTGAACCCCTGACAGAGGCTGCTTGAGCCCCTGGCACAGGGAAAGCTGTGAGAGCTTCGGGACACGTGTCCCCAGGTCCTCCCCCCAAAGGTTGGGGGTTGCTATTTCGTCCCTCCAGCGTGTTCCCTTCCCACCCAGTGACCTGTGTCCCGGTCGGTTTAGTGTAAAATAAGGACAGATATAGATAACATAGCTGTGTTATAAATAATATATCTGGTATAAATAATACATCTGCTGGAGCGAGGCCAGAGGAGGCCCCGGAGCTGCTGCGAGGGCTGGAGCAGCTCTGCTCTGGAGCCAGGCTGAGAGAGCTGGGCTGGGGCAGCCTGGAGAAGAGAAGGCTCCTGAAGGGGAGACCTTAGAGCAGCTCCAGTGCCTAAAGGGGCTCCAGGAAACCTGGAGAGGGGCTTTGGACAAGGGATGGAGGGACAGGCCAAGGGGAATGGCTTTAAGCTGCCAGAGGGGAGATTGAGATGAGCTCTGAGGCAGAAGCTCTTCCCTGTGAGGGTGCTGAGGCGCTGGCACAGGGTGCCCAGAGAAGCTGTGGCTGCCCCATCCCTGGCAGTGTTCAAGGCCAGGTTGGACACAGGGGCTTGGAGCAACCTGCTCTAGTGGAAGGTGTCCCTGCCCGGGGCAGGGGTTGGGGCTGGATGATGTCTCCAAACCATTCCATGATTCTATGATTCTCAAGCCTCCTGTTGTCACCATCTCCTCTGCAGTCCCGGCAAGTGAACCGTGCAAACAAGAGGGAGGTCCGAGAAGCCAACAAGTATTTCTTCATCGAGTCCTGCATCGCTCTCTTTGTCTCCTTCATCATTAACATCTTCGTGGTGACCGTCTTTGCCGAGGCTTTCTTTGAGAAGAACAACGCGGACGTGGTGAGTTGGGGCTGGGACTTTGCTGGGGCCCAAACCCTGGGGCTGTTGGAGCAGAAGCAGGGGTGGTGTGAGCTCCCAGCCCCACCAGTGCCCTGGGAAAGCAGAGCTCATAGATTCTGTGTGTAAAGAGGGGAAGGAACAGGGGTGTTGGTTATTTCCATGTCCTCATGTTTGCTTCTGAGCATACCCAACCCTGCCCCTTCGTGTCGCTGCAGAACACCGTCTGCATCAACGCCAGCAGCCCCCACTCCTCGCTCTTCCCCAACAACAACCAGACGCTGGAGGTGGACATCTACAAAGGGGTGAGTGACCCACAGAGCAGGAGCCTTGTCGCCTCTCCGTGTCTGGTAGCATCTGCTCCTTTTGGAACCCCAGAGTGGTTTGGGTTGGAAGGGACCTTAAAGCTTACCCAGTTCAAAGTGTTTCCTTCCATCCATCCCGAACCTGCTCTGTTCAAACTGCAGCCCCTGAGGTGTTCCTTACCTGCTTCCCAAGGCAGGGAACACTTTTCCTTCTCCTACAAATGGATTATTCTTCTTCTTTCAACTTGACCCCGCCGGGATTAATGTGGTCACCAGGGAGTTCTCCTGCTCCCTGTGGTTTCCACCCTGGGCTGGGACTGACCTGACCTGATGTTTCCTCTCCCTTTCCTCCCCTCTCCTCCAGGGTGTGGTTCTGGGCTGTTACTTCGGTCCTGCTGCTCTCTACATCTGGGCCATCGGGATCCTCGCCGCCGGGCAGAGCTCCACCATGACGGGGACGTACTCGGGGCAGTTTGCCATGGAGGTACCAGCACCGGCAGTGCCTGCACCCCGGCTCCCTTCCCAGCCCTTCCAGCTCAGCTGGATGATTCCCCTTCCTTGGACATGCCGCAGCTCATGCTGGAAGCTCCATAAAACACCCTTTCACTCAAAACACCTCTTAAACCTGCCCCATGCCCCCTCCTCCTGCTGCTCCTGATGCCTCCTTTCCGCTCTCTGAACCCCCCCGCTCTGGTCTCCTCTGCAGGGCTTCCTGAACCTGCGCTGGTCCCGCTTTGCGCGGGTGCTGCTCACGCGCTCCATCGCCATCACCCCCACGCTCTTCGTCGCCATCTTCCAGGACGTGGAACACTTGACGGGCATGAACGACTTCCTCAACGTCCTCATGAGCCTCCAGGTGAGCAGCAGCGCCCAGGCTGGGGAAACCCATCCCGGTGGGTCAGGGAGGGGATCCTGCCCCTCTGCTGCATGAAGGGGAGACCCCCCCTGCAGCCCTGATCCAGCTCTGGGGCAACAGCACCAGAGGGACGTGGAGCTGCTGGAGCGGGGCCAGAGGAGGCCCCGGAGCTGCTGCGAGGGCTGGAGCAGCTCTGCTCTGGAGCCAGGCTGAGAGAGCTGGGCTGGGGCAGCCTGGAGAAGAGAAGGCTCCTGAAGGGGAGACCTTAGAGCAGCTCCAGTGCCTAAAGGGGCTCCAGGAAACCTGGAGAGGGGCTTTGGACAAGGGATGGAGGGACAGGCCAAGGGGAATGGCTTTAACCTGCCAGAGGGGAGACTGAGATGAGCTCTGAGGCAGAAGCTCTTCCCTGTGAGGGTGCTGAGGCGCTGGCACAGACTTTTCCCAGAGAAGCTGTGGCTGCCCCATCCCTGGCAGTGTTCAAGGCCAGGTTGGACACAGGGGCTTGGAGCAACCTGCTCTAGTGGAAGGTGTCCCTGCCCGGGGCAGGGGTTGGAGCTGGAGGAGCTTTAAGGTCCCTTCCAACCCAAACCCTTCCATGACTCCTGCAGTGAGTGCTGCAGCTCTGGGGTTTGCAGGAGCAGCTGAGCAGGATGAGCTGCTCTCAGATATTGATCTCCTGGGGGGGGGTGGAGAGACTCAGCCAGGATCAGAAATTGCTTCCTCCTTCCAGCCAGGGGAAGTCCCTTTGGTCCCTTCACAATAGCGGGGGAAATGCTGTCACATCTGGGCTGTGTGTCTGTGCTGACACAATCAGAACTATTTCCACTCTTTATTCTTCTCTGTTTTCTTACCTCTTCCAGCTTCCCTTCGCTCTGATCCCAGTCCTGACCTTCACCAGCCTGCCCAGTGTCATGAATGACTTTGCCAACGGGCTGTAAGTACTGAGGGACTCGGTGCTCCCTCGGGGACACGTTTGGTTCCTCTCTTCACCTCATGCCCTGCAGCATCTCCAGAGCCCCCCCAGCTCACCCCGTTGTGCCCTGGTGTTGCTCACAGGTTCTGGAGGATCGCGGGGGGTCTCCTCATCCTCCTCATCTGCAGCATCAACATGTACTTCGTGGTGGACTATGTCATGTCCCTCAACCACATGGCTCTGTACATCGGGGCTGCCGTGCTCAGCGTGATCTACCTGTCCTTTGTGGCCTATCTGGTGAGTGGGGCTCCAGCTGAGGCTCCCTGGAGCTGGGGCCTGCCCATGGGTTGCTTTTCCCACCGTTCTATTCACAGTGTCCTGTTTTACAGTCGTTCAAGTCAGCCTCAGGGTCAAAACCAATGTGGAAGTTGAGGCTTTTGCGGCCAGATTTGCTCGGGAATGTGTTTTGTGCTGCTCCTGCTGACACACGCAGCCTTTTCCAACCACCTCCTCAGCAATTCCTCTGCTCTCTGTTCCCAAAAAGGCCTCAGTTTAATGTTGCCGCAGGTGAAAGGTTGGCACAGGCTCTGGAATATCACAGGGGTTCTCTGTAGTGCCTGTGTGTTGCCGGAGGTGTAAAATCATCTAATGATCAGAGAATCCCAGAGTGGTTTGGGTTGGAATGGACCTTAAAGCCCATCCAGCCCCAACCCCTGCCCCGGGCAGGGACACCTTCCACTAGAGCAGGTTGCTCCAAGCCCCTGTGTCCAACCTGGCCTTGAACACTGCCAGGGATGGGGCAGCCACAGCTTCTCTGGGCACCCTGTGCCAGCACCTCAGCACCCTCACAGGGAAGAGCTTCTGCCTCAGAGCTCATCTCAATCTCCCCTCTGGCAGGTTAAAGCCATTCCCCTTGGCCTGTCCCTCCACCCCTTGTCCAAAGCCCCTCTCCAGGTTTCCTGGAGCCCCTTTAGGCACTGGAGCTGCTCTAAGGTGTCCCCTTCAGGAGCCTTCTCTTCTCCAGGCTGCCCCAGCCCAGCTCTCTCAGCCTGGCTCCAGAGCAGAGCTGCTCCAGCCCTCGCAGCAGCTCCGGGGCCGCCTCTGGCCTCGCTCCAGCAGCTCCACGTCCCTCTGGTGCTGTTGCCCCAGAGCTGGATCAGGACTGCAGGGGGGGTCTCCCCTTCACGCAGCAGAGGGGCAGGATCCCCTCCCTGAGCTGCTGCTCATGCTCTGGGGGTGCAGCCCAGCACACGGGGGGGTTCTGGGCTCAAGCACACACTGAAGCCAGGTCATGGGGAGCTTCTCCTCACCCAACACCCCAAATCCTTCTCAGGCTGCTCCATCCTGTCTCCCTCAGCCTGTATCTGTGCTGGTATTGCCCTGACCCAGGGGCACTTGCCCTGGTTGAGCTCCATGAGGTTCCCATGAGATGATCCCTTCCCTCCAAGGCATCGAGCACCCCGCTGAGCTCCATGTGCCCCCAGCACTCACCCATCAGGTGCCACTGGTGGTCCTGCAGGTGACCATTGAGTGCCTGTGAAGCCTGGTGGCAGTGAGCCCCTGCAGCCTGCTGACCCCAGCACCGTTGCCTTGCAGAGCTGGCTGTGCCTGATCGCGCTGGGCGCCTCCTTCCTGGCCTGCGGGACAACGGTAAGCGTCACCCGGACACTGCTGAGCGAAGAGTCGCCTTCCCACTCCCCTAAGTAGCCTCAGTGCCCCTGCACAGCGAGTAGCCATCAGAGCCAGTGTGTTCCTATGGTTTACTGTGTGAACGTAGACAAATGTATGTGCAGTTTGCACAGGGAATGGGGGTGGTTTGAGGGAATTCCCACTCAGATGCTCAGAGCGGGACGCGTGTTGCTGCTGGAACACTCAAAACTTGGATGTTTGCTTTGCTGAGCACCTCTGCTCACGCTGCTGAGGAGCAGCCCCACGTGGTTGTGGGGCCAGACACTACCCCTGGGCTGCAGCCTCCTCTGCCCAGCTCCCTCCTCCCTCGGCGTGTTCATCCACGCAGCAGGAACACTGAAGCTCCAGGCGATCCCTGCCGCTGCGCTGGAGCATCTCCAAAACTAAGCTAGGACGTTCAAAAGGCACCTTTTGGGTGGTGGTGGTGGAAGGATGCTGCTGCTGCTGCTGCCACCAGGCAGTGTGACACAGTGACACTACACCCCGAGTCCTCCTCCTCCGTGCTCAGGTTGGGGCTGCAGCTCGGATCCCACTGGATCTGGGTGGGTTTTCCCTCCCGGTTCAGAGCGGGGCTGAAGCAGCTTCCACAGGGGTGGGATGACATTGGGAATCCTCAGCATTAACACTATTCTTCCTTGCTGGTGCTCGCCCGGCGCGTGACTCTGGTGCTCAGCAAAGGAAACGCGCTGTGATGTCCATGGTTATTTATGGTTGAAGTGTGATTTGTTCCCCTCTGCCTCTGATTCATGGAAACACTTGAGAGTCCTCAGAAATTCCTGCTTTCTGGCTCGGAACGTCCCGGTGCAGCGGATGCCGGTCGCCTGCTCCGGGGGGGGACATTGCTGTAATGCAGCTCCAGGGGTTGATTTACCAATCCCTGCTCTAAAGCCACTACAAACCCTTCCCACTGCCCTTCTCCTCCACATGGAATGACTTCCAGTCCCTTCCATGGAGAAGCCTTCACATGGAGGACATCCAGAGCCTGCTGTTGTGAATTAGGACAGAGCGGGGTTTGCTTTGCTTCCACAACTGGAAAAGTCCATCTGTGGTTTCTCCCAGCAGCAGATGGATTTGGGGCTTACATCCCCCGTGACAGGGTGCTTTTAGGTGTCTTGATCATGAGGATTGGGTGTCCCGGGTCTGTCAATGACGTTCCTCTTCTCTGATCATCTGAGAGCCGTGGCTGGGCATGGAGCAGGCTCAGCTCCACAAAGGTGGTTTAGGTACCAACATGCTTTTGTGGACCTGAAAAGACCAAGAAGGGGGGGGTTGGTGTGTCACAAACAGCCTCTGCTCGTAGATCTCCCCAGGACAGGGAAAAGAACCCAAGGGTATACATGGATTCACAGACCCATGGAATGGTTTGGGATGAAGGGACCTTAAGGCTCATCCAGCTCCAAGCCCTGCCCCGGGCAGGGACACCTTCCACTAGAGCAGGTTGCTCCAAGCCCCTGTGTCCAACCTGGCCTTGAACACTGCCAGGGATGGGGCAGCCACAGCTTCTCTGGGAAAAGTCTGTGCCAGCACCTCAGCACCCTCACAGGGAAGAGCTTCTGCCTCAGAGCTCATCTCAATCTCCCCTCTGGCAGGTTAAAGCCATTCCCCTTGGCCTGTCCCTGCATCCCTTGTCCAAAGCCCCTCTCCAGGTTTCCTGGAGCCCCTTTAGGCACTGGAGCTGCTCTAAGGTCCCCCCTTCACGCAGCAGAGGGGCAGGATCCCCTCCCTGAGCTGCTGCTCACGCTCTGGGGGTGCAGCCCAGCACACGGGGGGGTTCTGGGCTCAAGCACACACTGAAGCCGGGTCATGGGGAGCTTCTCATCAACCAACACCCCAAATCCTTCTCCTCAGGCTGCTCCATCCCGTCTCCCCCAGCCTGTGTCTATCTGGGGATTGCCCCGACCCAGGGGCAGGACCTTGCACTTGGCCTTGCTGAGCTCCATGAGGTTCCTTATGGAGTTTCCCGGAGCTGCCCAGCGCATGTTGGGCTCCAGCCTTTAACCAAGCTTCCCTCTCTCATGGATTTAATGAAGAAATCCATCCCCTTCCTCAGCATTTCTCTAGTCCCAGGCAGGGAATTGCTCCCTGGATTCAAATCCCTGAGGTGTTCGAAGCCTCGGAGAGGGAACAGCCAGGGTCAGGGTCAGGGTGTTCCATGCTGAGCTCTCGGGAATGTTCCAGCTGTCGCTGCCCGAGGTGTTGGGGAATTTCAGGATCCAGCAGCACATTTCCCAGACACGGAGGTCACCAAAGCAAAGTTTAGCAGCAAAACTGGGGTTTGATCACGGGCAGGGACACTTGGGCTATTCCTACCCTTTGCCAAGCCAGTGGCATTCCATCCTTCTGCTTTTCCTCTATTTGGGATCTTGGATTAACAAGGGGCCAGTACTAACTTGTAGGTGGCAGCTCCGCTGCGGAGCCTCCTCATTCCCACCTCCTGCTCCTCCTAAAGCTCAGTTTAGTTTTGTTCCCCCCGTGTCTCCGTGGAACCAGTTTGTGGAACCCGATGGTGCCATTAAAAGAAGGATCTTTTTCCGCTCGGCTCCTTGGGTCGTTTTTCGGGGGGTTGCTTGGAACCGGTGGCGATTCCCGGCTCTAGAGGAGACCCCGGGCGGCTCCAGAGCCCACAGACCACGCTGGCCGGAGCAGATCCATTGGGATCATGCGGTTCTGAGCCAGCACATCCCTATCCCTGCGGGATCCAACCCTCTGGCCTTGGCTGTGCTCACCCCAGGCTCCCCAGGTCCATTGTGATCGTGGCCTCCAGCAAGAGGGTGAAGGATGGAGCCACCATGAGCTGTGCGGTGCCAGCCCCGATGGCATTCATGGAACCATGGAATGATTTGGGTTGAAGGGACCTTAAAGCTCCTCCTGCCCCGGGCAGGGACACCTTCCACTAGAGCAGGTTGCTCCAAGCCCCTGTGTCCAACCTGGCCTTGAACACTGCCAGGGATGGGGCAGCCACAGCTTCTCTGGGCACCCTGTGCCAGCGCCTCAGCACCCTCACAGGGAAGAGCTTCTGCCTCAGAGCTCATCTCAGTCTCCCCTCTGGCAGGTTAAAGCCATTCCCCTTGGCCTGTCCCTCCATCCCTTGTCCAAAGCCCCTCTCCAGGTTTCCTGGAGCCCCTTTAGGCACTGGGGGTCTCCTGGAGCTCTATGGAAGCAGATGCCATTCCATGGGCAGATCCCATCCAGGTCTCTTCTTAATTACTGCTAATGAAGGAGGGGAGGGCGCGGGGTGATGCTGCAGGTGACGATCACTGCGGTGCTGCTTCCCCTTCGCTTCCATTGCAACGTTCCCTGTGGATTGGCTGCTTTAACGCTGCTTTGGGTTGATTCCCAAAGGAATCTGTCACGCCAGGCTCAGCTCAGCTCTAACTCTCACCCTTCACCTCTTCCAGCACCACTTGGGACTCGCCGCCTGCCCTGAGCTTTTCCTGCTCAACAGCGTGGACACGGACACACTCGTCGCCAGATGATTCCTGATCCCTGAGGATAGAACCGGTTTTAGTGGAAACCCGCCCTGGCTCGGGCTCGGCGCTGAGCCGGGCACACGATGGGACCCTGAGCGCAGCCGGGGTTTGGACAATGGGACCGGATGGTCCCGGGAGCGCTGGGAATTGCTGTGGAGCCGGAGCCTCCAACCTGGTTCCAACCCCAACCTTGGGGTTTGCTTTCAGGTTCCTCAAGTTGTTCCCATTTAGTTCCCGATAGTTGCTCTGGGAAGGGATTCATCGCCATTATTCCGATTCTGAGTCACTTCTCTCTGCCGGTGGATGCTAATCCGTATCTTTGTTCCTAATTTGAGGAAAATTCCAGGTTTGGGAAGCGCATCAGGGGCAGAGTTCCATTAGTGAGGGTTTGAGAGACCAGCTTAGGAGGAGCCGCGGCGACACCAGGTCCGGGCCCCTCCATCAGCCTCTTCCTCATGGAGATGCTTCTTCCCAACAGCTCCTCCTTCCCATGGGTTGTTCCCAGCCCGGAGCTGACTCGGAGCCGGATCCGCCCGGCACAGGCAGCGTGGAAGCTGCTGTTTGGGGGGATTCAGTTAAACCCTGTTGTCCTGGTGGGCTCCAGCATTCTGCAGTCGGGGTCTGCAACCCGCCTGGAGCCGCTTTTCCAGCATTTCAGGGACCCTCCGGAGCCAATTCCCAACCCCCTTGATTCCAGTTTGATTGATTTGACTTGATCGAGGCCGTATCCTGCTTCTCCTTAATTAAATCTGGTTTAATTCAACTTTTTATCCAAATGAAAACTTCCTGGTTCTCTTTACTTGGCACCGACTTCATCCAACGCACCGACTGCAGCATTCCCAGGGGAAGATCCCGTTTAACCTTTTCTCTTCAGCTTTCAGCCCATTTTAAAAATAAACCCATCATTCCCAGTCCCTTTTCCCAGAGGGATTTATCCTTTTCCCATTTTTTCCCTGCTCGGGAGCGGAGCTGCGGGATTTCAGGTGAGTGAATCCGGGATCCGTGGAGCTGAGCAACCCACGGGGGCTCGGAAGTGCCGGGGTCCGGGCTCCGATCAGCTGCGACATTCTCGTGTCAGCCTCATGTCATCTCAAACTCAGCCGTGGGATTGAGTTTTGGTGGGAGCTGGGTCATGTGTCCCTGTGTCCATGTATCCATGTATCTGTGTATCCATGTATCCGTGTCCGTGTGTCCCTGTGTCCATGTATCCGTGTGTGCATGTATCCATGTACCTGTGTATGCATGTATCCATGTGTCTATGTATCTGTGTTCATGTATGCATGTAGCCATGTACCTGTGTATCCATGTATCCATGTGTCCATGTATCTGTGTTCATGTATGCATGTAGCCATGTATCCCTGTATGCATGTGTCCATGTATGCCTGTGTCCATGTATCCCTGTGTCCCTGTATCCATATATCCTGTATCCATGTATCCCTGTGTCCATGTATCCCTGTATCCATGTGTCCATGTATCCCTGTGTCCATGTATCCCTGTGTCCATATATCCTGTATCCATGTATCCCTGTGTCCATGTATCCCTGTATCCATGTGTCCATGTATCCCTGTGTCCATGTATCCCTGTATCCATGTATCCCTGTGTCCATGTATCCCTGTGTCCATGTATCCCTGTATCCATGTGTCCATGTATCCCTGTGTCCATGTATCCCTGTATCCATGTATCCCTGTGTCCATGTATCCCTGTGTCCATGTGTCCGTGTGTCCATGTATCCCCGTATCCATGTGTCCCTGCATCCCTGTGTCCATGTATCCCTGTGTCTGTGTATCCCTTTATCCGTGTATCCCTGTGTGCGTGTATCCCTGTATCCGTGTGTCCCTGTATCCCTGTGTCCATGTATCCACGTGTCCATGTATCCCTGTATCCGTGTGTCCGTGTATCCCTGTGTCCATGTATCCCTGTATCCGCCCCTGGCCCCGCCCCATTGCTGGCCCCGCCCCCTCTCGCAAGATCCCGCCCTTCCCCTGCGTCACGCAGGCCCCAGCCAATGGGGATTGAGAGCACGTGGGCGCGGCCCCGCCGCTCGCCCCGCCCCTTCCCGGGATGTTTTCCGCGGTAAACACCGCCGGGCCCCTCCCCCCGCGCGCCGCTCGGCCAATCCCCGCGCGGCGCCTCCGCCTCCTCCAATCAGCGTCCGGCGGCTGTTTCCAGGCCGCCCCCGCAGTAACCAATCAGGAAGCGCCGTTCGGGTTGGGGGGGGCTGGAAACCGCCGCGGTACCGGTGGCTCCGGCGGCGGCGCGAGGCGGCAGGTACCGGGGGTCACGTGAGGACACGGCGGGAGGGGGGTGTCACCGGGGGAGGGGGGAGCGGCGGCCGCGGCCCGGTTCAAGTAATCCAGGATTAGGCTGTTCCAGCCCGGCCTGTTCCCGGTTACTTGTCCTGGGAGGCGGCCGGTGACGTCACGGGGCGGGAATACCGGGAGCGGGTGGGGGCTGAGCATCGTCCCGTGGCCACCGTGTCCCTTGTGTCGTGTGTGTCCCCCCCACACACACCCCGAGCACATCCGTCCCCGTTCCCCCCCGTTTTACCGGTTCAACGTTAATAAACCAGTGGCGGCGCCGGGGGGGGGGGGGGGGGTGTCCCGGGGGTAGTCCCGGTAGGGGAGGGAAGGTCAATCCCGGTCGGGGTCAGTCCCGAATGGGCGCACTGGGTGTCAGTGCCGGGGTCGGGAGGTCAGTCCGGGAGGAGGGGTAATGGGGGGGGGGGGGGTGTGTGACCCTTCCACCCCCCAATAAAACATCCGGGTTCGCTCCTACTCCCGTTTATTCCGCCGCGGAGAGGGGGGGGGGGGGGGCGGGATGATGTCCCCGATACCGGGGGGGTCAACGACCGCGGGTGACCCCAGCCGGTACCGGGGGCGAAGGGGGGGGTCACCGTGAGGTCACGTCCGCGGTGGGCTCCTCCCCGCAGCGGAAGCGCACGAAGCCGGTGACGCGGAGCGGGCCCCGCGCGCGCAGCACGCGCGCCACGCAGCGCCCCGGCGCGTGCAGGAACTCCTGCGCGAGCAGCGCCTCCTCCTCCTCCTCCCCCCCCCCGCCCCTCCCGCCCCGTGCCCTCCCCGCGCGCCCCACGCGCCGCGGCGCGAAACCCACCACGTGCTGCGCCACCTGCCGGCCGAGCGCCTCCAGCGCGGGCCCGCGCGCGCCGCCCCGCGCCACGCCCCGCGCGCCGCACGCGACCAGCGCGCCCAACGTCCCCAGCGCCACCGGCCCCGCACCGGCATCCGCAGCGGGGCCCCCGTGCGCGTACCCCGACACGAAACCGGACCCGGGGCGCACCCGCAGCCACGCGGCGTGCCGCAGGGACACGGCCTCGCCCAGGCGGCCTGCGGGGACACGGAGGGGGGGTGTGTGTCACAAACACACACACCCCCCCCGCCCCCCCCAACATAGCCCTGGTCACACCATGGGGTGTCCCCCTACCTAGGGTACCCCCCAGGTCCCTCCTGTCGCTGCTCAGGATGTCCCATGTCTCCACACACCCCCCCCCCCCCGCCATCACCACCTTGGGTGTCCCCAGCCCCCCCCCCAGGGTCACCCTACATCCTCCCCCAGCTCCCCTCTATTCCCTGCCCCCTGGTGTCCCCCCATGGCCCTCCTGTCACCACCCAGGGTGCCTCCCCCCCATCACCCTGTCCTGGGGTGACCCCAGGTCCTTGTCCCCTCCCCAAGGCCACAGCCACCACCTGGGGGGGGGGGTGTCCTGTCACCACCCAGGGACCCCTGTGTCCCACATCATCCCCCCCCCGGGGTGTCCCTTGTCCCCACAACCACTCCCCATCACCACCCTGCATCTTCCCTCCAAGTCCCCTTCACTCCCGGCCCACCCCCCCAGGGTCCCCCCATATCCCTCCTGTCACCACTTCTGGTGTCCCCCTCCCGCAAGTGCTCCTCCATCCTCTACGCTCACGGTGTCCCCAGTGACCACCCAGGCTCCCACCCAGGTCCCTACCATCACCCCCCCGGGTACCCCCATCCCCCTGGTCACCAGCCTCCCCCACATCCCCCATCGTCCCTCCCCAGGGTCACAATCACCACCCTCTGTCCCCCCCACCCTGGTGTCCCCCACTCACCCTGGGCCAGCGCCAGCTCCTCATTCAGGGGCCCCCCCCCGGGCCCGGTCCGGAGCTCGGCCAGTTCCTCGGGCTGCAGGAAGTGCTGGGGGGGGGTAGTGCCGTGTGTGTTAAGGGGGACCAAGGGGTGCCCCCCCACATCTGGGAGCACCTCTGGGGGGCTGGGGGGAGGACGGGGTGGAGAAAAAGTGTTTGTGGGAGCACCTGTGGGGGGGCTGAGGGGGAGTTTGGGGTTATCAGGGGGACTGTGGGGTACCCCCCCCCAGAGCACCCCCAGGAAGTTGTGGTGGTTTAGGGGGACCACAGGGGCTGTGTGGGTGCTGGAGGTATGCTGGGGGGGGCTGAGGGATGTGTGGGTGCTCCCCACCCTTGGGAGCAACCCCAAGGGGGCTGTGGCTGCGGGGGGGGGGGAGGGTTGGGGGTGCTTTGGGGGAGTCGGGACTCCCCCCTACACACACGCACCTGTGAGCACGCCCGGGCGGCAGGGGGCGCTCTCCGGCACAGCTCCATGGCGCCCAGCGCCGCCTGCACCACCACGCGCTGGAACTCGCTGGTCCGCGCCACGAAGTCAGTTTCGCAGCTGAGCTGAAGGGGGGGGGGGGTTGAGACCGGGAGGGGACCGAGACACCCCCGCCCCCCGGACACCGGGACCCCCCGTACCCACCTCCACCATCACGGCCGCCGGCCCCTCCCGCAGGAGCCCCACCAGCCCCTCCCGCGCCGGTCGGTCCCGTGCCATCGGTGCACTGCTCCAGCCCTGGCGCCGCGCCTGCTCCAGCAGCCAGACCTCCGCCTGCGGGGGGGGGCACAGCGGGGAGGGGGCACATGGGGGGATGCACCGGGGGGGGATACACCGGGGGGGGGTTGCACCGGGAGGGTCATATGGGGCGGAATACACTGGGGGGGTCACATGGGGGGGGATACACCGGGGGGTCATATGGGGGGGGAAAACACCGGCGGGGTCATATGAGGGGGGGATGCACCGGCGGAAGGTCACATGGGGGGGGGGAGCGCTGGGATGGGGAGGGTCAAACACCAGGGTGGGGGTACAGCAGGGAGAAGGTGTCACAGACACAGGGGGGTATCACATGGGGGGTGTCACACACTGTGGGGGGGACACAGACCCGGGGGAGGGTCATCCCTTCCATAGCCCCGCATAGATCAGCCTCCCAGCCCCTGCCCAACCCTCCCAGCGCCCTCCCGACCCCCCCACCCCCGGTGTCCCCCCTTCCTCCTTCAGTCCCCCCCCTTCCTCCTTCAGCGCCCCCCTTCCTTGCTCCCCCCGGCCTGATCCCGGTCCCATCCCGTGTGTGTCCCCCCCCCGCTCGGGTCCCACCTGCGCCAGGTCCCCCCCGCAGCGCAGCAGCGCATCGCGGCACTGCAGGATCGGGAGCCCCGTGCGGCGCCGCAGCTGCACCAGCGACTCCTTGTCCGCCGCCAGCACCGGGGCGGCGGCGCGGAAGAACCGGGCCGGGAGAGCCTGGGGGGGGGAACGGGAGGAGCGGAGTGAGCCGGGCCCGCGGGAGGGGGCTCTCCCCGTGGGGGGGGGGGCTCACCCGCACCGCCCCGCACAGCGCGCCCCGCGCCGCCCGCTGCATCCCGCTCCCTGCCCGCGGCGCACACAGATGACGTCACGAAGCCGCTTACTACGGACCTCAGAGTGAAAACCCCCGGCCGGGGGGCGGGACCCGGGCGTGGCGTCACTCGCGGCGCCACGGAGCTGGGAGCGGCTCCACCGGGTCCTATCGCCCGCCGGGAGTGCCCCGACCCTGACCCAGCAGCTTCAGGGCGCTGCAGCCGCCCAGAGACACCCCCCCCCCAGCCCTGACCCCCCGCTTCTGGAGCCCCCTCGCCTTGCCCTGACCCCCCCAGCCCCCAACTCTCCCCCCCAGACCCTTTTAGACACCCCCCATCTTGGCCAGGCCCTCCCCCCCCCCCAACCAGGACCCTCCAGAACCTGGTCAACCCCCCCAGCCCCCCACAGACCTTCATAGAGACCCCCCCAGCCTTGACCAGGCACCCCTTGCAACCCTTCTAGAGCGCCCCCTGGTTTAGGTAGACCCCCCACAGCCCCCAAACCTCCCCTCTGCAGCCCCCCCCGGCCCTCATACAGCCCCCCCACCTTCTTCTAGAGCCCCCAGCCCCATCTAGACCATCCCCCCGAAACTGGCCAACCCCCCCCGGGTCCTACAGCCCCCCCAGCCTTGACCAGACACCCCCAACCCTTCTAGACCCCCCCCGGCTCCCAACCAGTCCCCTCCCTGCACCCCCAAATGCACTACAGCCGCCGAGCCGAGGGCCCTGTTGACCATTTAATCCTTGTCAGGACACCCCCATTGCAGCGTCCCCCCCCTCCCCGCACGACCCCCAGACAGGGGGTGCCGCGTCCCCCCCCCGGCAGGTCACCCCATAGATCTCGATGTCGTGCTCCTGCTCCTGCCACAACAGCTCGACCCGGAAGAACGGAGGCAGGACCCGGTGGAAGAAGTACCGGGAGCCGCTGTCCCCGCCTCGGGTGCGGGCGCTGAGCAGAGCCCGGGACCGGGGCCCGCAGAGGTGCCGCAGTGCCCGCAGCAGCGCCGGGAACGACCCCGGGTCGTACACGAGGTCCGAGCCCAGAACAACCTGGAATTCCCGAGGGAAGGAGGCCTCGTCCTGGCCCCACTCCAGCGCCCGCACCCGCGGCCGAGCCGCCGCCGCCGGGAAGTTCAACCGGACGTTTTCCCGGATCTGGTCCAGCGCCACCGGCCGGTCCGTGATGGTCACATCACCGCCTAAACGGGGGGAGGGGGATGGTTTGGGGGGGGGGCACCCCACAACCACCGCTGTGCACCCCCAAACCCCCCCTGCACCCCCAAAGTCCATCTGAGCCCCCCCAATTCCCCCTGCACTCCCACCCCCCCACAAGAATCCAATAAACACCAGTCACTTGCTTCCAGTTCCACCGGGCAGGGAATGGGGAGTGGGGGTGTGGGGTTGTGTGTGTGACCCTCCCCTCCAGCCCCATGGGTGCCCCCGTTCCCGGTGCGCACCCAGCATTGCCGCCAGGATGCCGAGGATGCCGGTGCCGGCGCCCAGCTCGATCACGGACTGGCCCTGGAACTCGAAGCGCTGCTTCTCCAGGAACCGGGCCAGGGCCAGCGCCTGGGAGGGGGCGGAGGGGGATTGGGGGGAATGGGAATGCGGGTGGTGGGGGGAATGAGGGGGATTGCGGGGGGGGGAGGACAGTCCAAACCCTTCCCCCCCCCCGGCATCATCCAGAGCCCCCGGCCGGGGGGTGGATCCCCCATTCCCTGCGGATCCTCAGGGATCCTCCCCCCCCATCCCCAAGGTCCCCCCTAGGGTCCCCCCCGAGGGTCCCCTCCCAGGGAACCCCCCATCTCCCCGTGCCCCGCCCCCAAATGCCCTCTCCCAGTCCCTCCCGTGTGCCCCCCGTTTCCCGGTGCCCCCCCACCCACCGCCTCCCAGACGTTGGCCGCCAGCCCGAGGCGCGGCCCGTGGTGCTGCGCGATGCGCAGGACGCGCCCGCAGAGCCGGAACCGCCGCAGCACCGGGAACGTGTCAGCGAAGAGCGCGGGGTCGCGGGGGAACACGGCCCGCAACGCGCCGGTCCCGGCCGCTTCCTCTTCCGCTTCCTCTTCCCCTTCCGTTTCCTCTTCCCATTCCCGTTCCTCTTCCCATTCCCGTTCCGTTTCTGTTCCTCCTTCCCCTCCCGCCGCCGCCTCCCACCGGGCCCCGGCACCCACGTGGCGCGCGGGAGCAGCCATTTTGGCGGAGGGGGCGGAGACCTAAGCCACGCCCCCTCCCGTGATTGGTCAGAGCTGGTCCTGCCCCTTTGATGGGCGGGGTCTGACGCTCCGCCTCCACCGCAGCGGTGTCCCGGTGTCCATCCCTGTGTCTATCCCCGTGTCCATCCCGGTGCGCCGGGGCTGGTCCCCGCTTTCCCCTGCTCCATCTCGAACGTCCCCACATGGGTCCCAGCCCTGTCCCCGTGTCCCCATTCCCCGTGTCCCCATTCCCGGTGTCCCCGTTCCCGGTGTCCCCAGGCCACTCCTTGTCCCACCCATCACTCCCAACCCCTTTCCTGCCCCATCCCGTTCCTGTCCCCATCCCTCCTCACTCCCATCCTCGGTGTCACCTGCTCCCAGCCTCGTCCCTGTCCCTGTCCCCATCCCAGTGGGAGGCCACCACTCCCCATCCTATGGTTTCACCCTGGTGCCACCCCCTGTGCTCCTGTCCCTGTCCCATCAACACCAGTGTCACCACTGGGACACTGCCCCTGGGAAGGGCCTGGAGCCCAGCCCTGGTGTCCCTGGTCGTGGTGTCCCTGACCACGGTGTCCCTTGTCCCAGCACCTCCGTCCTCTCTGTCCCCAGTCAGTCATGTCTGCCCTGGTCATGGTGTCCCTCACCCCACATCCCTCATCCCTGGTCACAGTGTCCCTCACTTGGTGTCCCTGGTCATGGTGCCCTTGTCCCGATGTCCCTGGTCCCAGCACCTCCATCCTTGGTGTCCCTGTCCTGGTGTCCCTGACCCCGACATCCTCAGCCCCAGTGTCCCTGATCCTGGTGTCCCTGGTCCCAGCACCTCTGGTCTCACTGTCCCTGGTCAAGGTGTCCCTGACCCGGGTGTCCCTCACCCGGTGTCCCCATCCCGTGTTTCCTGCCCCCACCCCTGAGGACACACACGGGGCCACCCCACATCCCCCCCATCCCAGCCCCATTCCCTGTGCATGGGAGGCCACGTGACCCGGATAAACAGTAACCGGGGGGGTGTGTGACCCCCCCGTGGGGCTAATGAACAACCGGGAACCCTCCGGGACCCCCCCGGGGCCTGCGTCAACCCCCGCGTCACCCGGTTAATGCTTGTGGCACCCCGGGGGGGGGTCGTGGCACCCTTGGGGAGGGTCAGGGCACCCGGGGGGGGTCGGAGCACCCGGGGAGGGTCGGGGGGGGTTGATTCCCGAGTCTCCCCCCCCGCTCCCTCCCCCCCGACTCACGGTTCCTGGAAGGCTCCAGCTGGGCGGGTCCAGCCCCGCGTTGCTCAACCCCCCCCGCCCGCCCGAACCCCCCCCCGAGCCTCCCCCCACCCGGGGCTTTCTCAGAAACCGGCCGCGTCAGAGCCCGAAATCCCCAAAGAACCGCACGGGGGGGGTCGGGGGGGCGATGGGGGGGATGGGAGGCGCTGGGGGGGGTCACTAAGAGGCACTGGGGGGCACTGGGAGCAGTGGGGTGTCATTGGGACGCTCTGGGAGGTGCTGGAGTGGTCACTAAGAAGCATTGGAGGGGCACTGGGAGGCACTGGGGGCGGCACTGGGAGCACTGGGGGTGCACTGGGGGCACCGGGAGGTGCTGTGGGGCATTGGAGGAGTATTGGGGGGCACTGGGAAGCACTAGGAGGCACTTGGGGGCAACGGAGGACAATGGGGGCACTGGGAGGAGCACTGGGGGGCAGTGGGGGGTCATCGGGGGGCACTGGGGGGTCACTGGGGGGCACTGGGGTGCATTGGGGGGTCATCGGGGTGCACTGGGGGCACTGGGGGGCACTGGAGGAGCACTGGAGGAGCACTGGGAGGTCATTGGGGTGCACTGGGGGGTCACTGGGGGGCACTGGAGTCACTGGGAGCCACTGGGAGGCACCGGAGGAGCAATGGGGGTTCATTGGGGTGCACTGGGGGCACTGGGGGGCACTGGAGGAGCAATGGGGGGTCATTGGGGTGCACTAGGGGGTCACTGGGGGTCACTGGGAGGCACTGGGGTGTCATTGGGGTGCACTGGGGGGGACTGGGGTGTCATTGGGGGGCACTGGGATCGCTGGGGGTCATTAGGGGTCATTGGGGGCGTGGCTTGCTAGAACCCCGCCCACCGTCCCGACCACGCCCATCCCCGGACCGCAGGCGCGATGTGGACGTCACTGGTCAGCGCCGCGTGGTGACGTCAGTTCCCTGCGCCCGCCGGTGCCGCCGCGCTCCGGTGCCGCTATGGAGGACCCGGCGGCGCCGCCACAGAAGCGGTTCTACCGGCAGCGCGCGCACTCGAACCCGCTGGCGGATCACACCCTGCGATAGTGAGTGCGGCCGGACCCCCGGGAACACCCCCTCACCCCACCGGGAGCCACCCGGTAACACCCCGGTAACACCCGGTAACACCCCGAGACCCCCCGGTAACACTCGGTACCCCCCCGGTAACCACCAGTAACACCCCGCGGCCCCGCCGGGAACACCCCCTAACAGCCCGGGAACCACTCGGTAACACCCGGTGACCCCGGTAACTCTCGGGGACCCCCCTTTAACACCCGGTAACACCGCGGTTACCCCCAGTAACACCCCGGGACCCCCCCCGGCACCCCCTGGGACCCCGCCTGTAACCCCTCGGTAACCTCCGGTAACCCCCGGGGCCACGCCGGTAATCCCGGTAACCCCCCGGTAACCCCCGATAACACCCCGGGACCCCGCGGGTAACCCTCCCGCTGCCTCCCCAGGACCCTCCCGGTGACCCCGGGCCCCACCGGGGTGCAATCCCCGGGACCCCCAGCACGGCCCGAGTCGGTACCACCCCCAATGTGCGCCTCCTCCGGGATCTCCGGTAACCCCGAGCCGGGCCTTGCCGGTGCCCGCCTCCCGGTGTTCGCCCCCGGTGTCGTGCGTCCCCCCCCCGGTGTAACGCTCCCAGTAACCGCGGTGTCCCCGCAGCCCCGCCCGCCCGCAGGACATGGACTGGGCCGCGCTCTTCCCGGACTTCTTCCCGCCCGATGCCCCCTCCGGGCAGCCGCCGCCCCGCGTGGAGACCCTCGACGTGGGCTGTGGCTACGGGGGGCTGCTGGGTGAGGGGGGCACCGGGGGGGTGGGCAATGAGGGCTATGGGGGGTCTTGAGAGACACCGGGGGGCTGTAGCTATAGGGGAGACTGGGGGGGGTTGTTGGGTATTGGGGGGTGTCGAGGGCCAGGGTTGGGGTCAGGGGCCGGGTCTGGGGGTGCAGGATCAGGGGCTGGGGTTGGGGTCCAGGTCTGGGGGTGCCGCGGTTGGGGTTTGGGCGTCAGGGGCTGGGGTTGGACTTGAGTTTTAGGGTCCATGTCAGGGGGTTTGGGGCTCATGTTGATGTTTTAGGGGCCCATGGCTGTGTATCAGGGGCTCCGTGGCCGTGTATTGGGGTCCATGGCCGTGTATCGCGGTCTGTGGCTGTGTTTTGGGGGTCCATGGCTGTGTATCGCGGTCCATGGCTGTGTATCGGGGGTCCATGACTGTGTATTGGGTTCCATGGTTGTGCATCAGGGGGTCCATGGCTGCGTATCGCGGTCTGTGGCTGTGTATTGGGGTCCATGGCCTTGTATCGGTGGTTCCATGGCCGTGTATTGGGCTCCATGGTTGTGTATCGGAGCTCCGTGGCCGTATATCGTGGCCCGTGGCTGTGTGTCGGGGGTCCATGGCTATGTATCGGGGTCCATGGCTGTGTATTGGGGTCCATGGCCTTGTATCGGGGGCTCCATGGCCGTGTATCGGGGTCCATGGCCGTGTATCAGGGGGTCCATGGCTGTATATCAGGGGGTCCATGGCTGTATATCGGGGGGTCCATGGCCGTGTATCGGGGAGTCCATGGCCGTGTATCGCCGTCCATGGCCATGTATCAGGGTCCATGGCTGTGTATCGTGGTCCGTGGCCGTGTTTCGGGGGGTCCGTGGCCGTGTATCGGGGGCTCCATGGCCGTGTATCGGGGTCCGTGGCCGTGTATCGGGGGGTCCGTGGCTGTGTATCGGGGCCCATGGTGTGTATCGGGGCTCCGTGGCCGCTCCGCTCACGGCGCGTTCCGGTCCCGCAGTGGCGCTCTCGGGGCTGTTCCCGCAGGAGCTGGCGCTGGGGCTGGAGCTGCGCCCCCGCGTGGCCGCCTTCACGGGGCAGCGCATCCGCGCGCTGCGGGCGGCGGCTCCCGGGCGCTGCCGCAACGTGGCGTGTGTGAGGGGCAACGCCATGAAGCACCTGCCCCACTTCTTCCATAGGGCGCAGGTGGGGCTCCCCCCGACACCCCCAAACCCTCCCAAACCACCCCCAAAACCACCCCACACCCTCCCAAACCTTCCCAGAACACCCCCAAACACCCCAAACCCACCCCAAACCTTCCCAAAACACCCACAAACACCCCAGACCTTCCCAAAACACCCAAAACCCACCCCCAAACCCTCCCAAGCACCCCAAAAACACCCCCAAACCCTCTCAAACCTTCCCAAACCACCCCAGACATCTCAAAACACCCTCAGACACCCCCTAAACACCCGAAAGCCACCCCCAAACACTCTCAGCCCACTCCAAAGCACTCCCAGACACCCAACCCCCCCTAAACACTTCCAGACACCCCAAAACCCACCCAAGTCCCCCCTCGGACACCCTAAATTCCATCTCCCGGCACACCCCCACCCCGAGTACCTCCAGGAGCCCCCCCAAGCCCCCGGGACACCCCTTGGACCTTCCCTGAACTCCCAAGACCCCCCAAAGAACCCCGGCTGCCCCCCAGAACCCCTGAGAGCCCTCCCAAACGGCTGGGGCCCCCCGTGTGTCCCCCAACCCTCAGCCAGCACCCTGCCCATGGGGAGCACTGGGCGGGGAGGGAGGCACATGGTGGGTACTGGGAGCACTGGAGCTACTGGGAGCCCCCAGCAGGGCATGGGGGGGTACTGAGAGCTCATGGGGAGCTCATGGCGGGGGGGCACTGGGGCTATACTGGTGGGTACTGGGAGCCCAGGGTGGGGCACTGAAGTGTGCTGGGAGCTTGTGGGGCAAGGCATGGGGCAGTATGAAGAGCCCGGGGGGGGGCTATGGGAGCCCATTAGGGGTACTGAGAGCCCATGGGGGGGCACTGGGGGGTACTGGGAACTCATGGGGGGGGCACTAGGGGGCACTGGGAGCCCATGGGGGGGGGCACTGGGAGCCCATGCGGGGGGTACTGGGAGCCCATTATGGGGTACTGGAGCCCATGGGGGGGCACTGGGAGCCCATTATGGGTTACTGGAGCCCATGGGGGGCACTGGGGGGGTACCCATTGCCCTGACTGTCCTCACTACCCTGTTCCCCCCCATTGTCAGTGCCTGGGGGGGGGTCCCGGTTCTCGGGGGGGGTGGGGGTCAGGGGGTGTCCCGGTTCCCCTGATGGGCGCTGACCCCCCCCCGGGCCCCCCCCAGCTCCGCCGCATGTTCTTCCTGTTCCCTGACCCCCACTTCAAGCGCACGAAGCACAAGTGGAGAATCATCAGCCCCGCGCTGCTGGCGGAGTACGGCTACGTGCTGCGCCCGGGGGTGAGCACCGGCCCCCCCGGGACACCCCCCAAGCACTGGGACACCAGGACCCCCCCACCCCCAGCACAGGGATTGCCCCCCCCCCACCCCCGAGCAGTGAGACACTGGGGCACCCCTACACATTGGAACCCCCTGGACCCCTCTGGAGCTCACTGGGACCACACCAAGACCCCCCCGGAACACCCCCTGCGACCCCCAAGACCACACCGGGACACCCCAAGTCACCCCTGGGTCCCCCCCAATGTGCCCAACCCCTTTTTGTACCCCAAACGTCCCTGTCCCAGGGACACAGTGGGAAACCTGGGATGTCCCCATGGATCATGGGGGGTTCCTGTCCTGGGGAGGGGTGGTGTTGGGGCCCCCCCGGTGACCTGGTATCCCAGGGGCTGGTGTACACGGTGACGGACGTGCCTGAGCTGCACCAGTGGATGGTGACACACTTCAGGGAGCACCCGCTGTTCGAGGAAGTGCCGCTGGGCCAACTGGTGAGGGGCACTGGGAGCACTGGGAACCCATGGAGGGGCACTGGGGGGTACTGGGAGCCCATGGAGGCACATTGGGGGGTACTGGGATTTCATGGGGGGGTACTGGGAGGGCACTGGGGGGAACTGGGAGTGTACTGGGAGCCCATGGTGGGGCACTGGGGCGGTACCAAGGGGCACTGGGAGCTACTGGGAACCTGTGGGGGTACTGGGAGCACTGGGGGGGGGACCCCGGGGGGTACTGGGAGGGTCACAGGCCCCCAGCACCCACCATTGCCCTCTTGCCCCCCGCAGGACTCGGACCCGCTGCTGTCGCTCCTGGGCACGGTGACCGAGGAGGGGTGTCGGGCACAGCGGGGGGGGCGGGCCCCGATCCCCGCCGTGTTCCGCCGCCTCCCGGACCCCCCCGGGGCCTGACACCCCCTCCCCAGGACCCCCCCAACCCTCATTCATAATAAACCCGTTGTTGTCTCCCGTGGTTCGGTATCTTCCCCTCCCTGTTCCCCGTGTTGGTCCTGTCCGCATCCCCCGGGAGGGGGGGCCGGGACACGGAAACCCCCGGGGGGGGGGGAGGGGGTTTCCACCGGCCCAACCGGTGTCGCAACCGGCAATTCCCGGGAACCGGGGGCGGTTAAGGGGGGGGGGCGGTGCGAGGCTCCGCCCCGGGGGCGCTGGGAGCGGGGGGGGGTGGGGGGAACCGGGTGCGATCGTGCCCCGCGGCTGAGCCCACGCGTGGCCCCGACCAAGCGCTCGCTCCGCCCCCTGCCGCTCTCTGATTGGCCGGGGGCGGTACAGTATGCAAATCACCCAGCGGGTGGGCGGGGTTTGAGCACAAAGGGGCGGGGCTTGGACGCGGCCGCACGGGAAAGGGGGCGTGATTTACCGCGAAGGGGACGGGTTTTGGCGCCAAAAGGGGGCGTGGCCTCGCCCCGCTCCACGTGGGCGCCTATAAAGGCTCCCGCCGATGCCCGCGGCTCAGTCGAGGCGCGGCCCCGCGGATCCCGCCGGTCCCCGCCATGGCCCCGGGGCTGCGCCTGCCCGCCCGCGCTGCCCGGCTCCTCCGCTGCCTGCCCGAGCCGGGGGGTCCCCCCAGTCCCGCCGCTGCCCCCCGGGGCCTGGCTGAGATGCCGGGGCCCAGCCCGGCCGCCTTCATGTTCGAGCTGCTGTGCCGCGGGGGGCTGCGGAGGCTGCACGAGCTGCAGGTAACAGGGGATCCCGGGGTGCGGGGGGCACTGGCCCCACTGGGCTGGGGCTCCGAGGGGACAAGGGGACCCTGAACCTACTGTCCTTGGCTTGGAGGGGCTGCAGAGGACACCAGTGCCACCAGCGTGGGGCTACAAGTGGAGAAGGGGGACCCCTATCCCATTAGTGGAGTTCCAAAGGGACCCCAATCCCATCCCTGGATGTCCGAGGGGACCCCGATCCCATCCCAGTTGCTCCAAGGGGCATTCCCGCAGGTGCAAGGCCGGGCGCGCTATGGACCACTCTGGAAAGCCGCCTTCGGGCCCATCCTGACCGTGCATGTGGCCGACGCCAGGCTCATCGAGCAGGTTCTGCGCCAGGAGGGGTCCTTCCCGGTCCGCTCCCACCTCTCCTCATGGAAAGATTACCGGGAATGCCGTGGGCACGCGTATGGGCTGCTCACTGCGTGAGTAGGGCTGGGGGTGTCCGTGGGAGGCTGGGATGTGTCCCTGGGGGGCTGGGGGTGACCATGGGGGTCTGGGGGTCTGAGCACAGGACTGGGGGTCTGAGCACAGAGCTATGGGGCTGCACATGAGGCCGGGGGTCTCTGGGGTGTCCCTGAGCCCTTTGGGGCTCCCTGCCCCCCCTTCCCCCGTGGGGCACAGCCGGGCGGGACGGGCTGGGGGTGACTCAGGCGTGAATCAGCCCCCCCGGATGTGAGTAACTGTGGGGCAGAGGTGTGGGGCGGGAGCCCCGGACCCTGAACACAGCCCCGGACCCACACGCACAGTGCTCAGCCCCCCAGCCCCGTGCTCAGCCCCAGCCCCGTGCTGTGTCCCCATGTCCCACGTCCCCACGTCCCCATGCCCCATGTTGCTGCCGCAGGGAGGGTGAGGAGTGGCAGCGGCTGCGCCGGCTCCTGGGGCGGCTGCTGCTGTGCCCGCGCGTGGCCGAGTCCTTCTCGGGGCCGGTGGCCGCGGTGGTCGGGGACCTGGTGCAGCGGCTGCAACTGCAGCGCGACCGGCACCCGCAGCACCTCGTGCACGACCTCGGCACCCACTTCTACAGGTTCGGCCTGGAAGGTGAGGGGGGGACCCGTGGTGGGACCCCCCAGTGGCTCCCCAAGTCCCCCAGTGTCCCCAAGGACTCTCCTGTGTTGTCCCCCCTCCAGGTCCTCCTCATGGTCTCGAGATCCTCCATGTCCCCTCCCCAGGGCGCCCCTTGTCCCCACCACATCCCAACCACAGCCCTGAGCACCCCCATGTTCTCCAGGGTCCCCAAGGACTCCTGATGTCTCCCAGGGCTCCTGATGTCCCCCATGGTGCCCTCCATGTTCCCAAGGTGCCTCTTGTCCCCACCACATCCTCAAGGATCCCCGTGTCTCCAAGAGTTCCCATGTTCCCCAGGCTGTTACTCATGTTCCAAGGTCCTCCATAACCCCAAGGTGCCCCTCGTCCCCACCACATTCCTACCATGTCCTCCAGAGACTCCCCATGTCCCCATGGCTCTCCAATGTTCCCAACGTCCCACGGACTCTCCTGTCCCCCCTCATGGCTCCCCATGTTCTCAGGGTACTCCTTATGGTCCATGAGGTCCCCCATGTCCCCAAGGCACCCCTTATCCCTCCACATCCCCAAGGACTCCTGATGTCCCCCATGGTGCTCCCCATGTCCCCATTGCACCTAGATCTCCCAACGTCCCTGAGGACTCTCCTGTTCCATTCCACCCCTTAGGCTCCCCATGTTCCCCAGGGTGCTCCTCATGGTCCTGAGGTCCTCCTTGTCCCCCACCACATCCATCCATATCCCCAAGGACCCCCTGTCTCCAAGGGCTCACCCTGTTCCCCAGGATGCTCCTCATGTCCCCCAATGTCCTGTGTGGTCCCAGAGCTCCCCGTGTCCCCCCCTTCACCCCCGCAGCAATCTCCTCCGTGCTGTTCGCCTCCCGCCTGGGCTGCCTGGAGCCGGAGGTGCCGCGGGACACCGAGACCTTCATCCGCTCCATCAACACCATGTTCGTCATGCGCTGCTCACCATGGCCATGCCCAAGCCCCTGCTCCGCCTCTTCCCCAAGCCCTGGGACACCTTCTGCGAGGCCTGGGACTAACATGTTCGCCTTTGGTGAGGGCCGTGGGGGGGACGCGGGGCCAGGCAATGCCCCACCAGCCACGGGGACGCTGACGGGTCCTCGTCCTCCACAGCCAAGCGCCACATCGGACCGGCGCGGTGGCCCGAGGTGGTGGGCGCTGGGACACGCTGGAGAGGACGTGTCTGACCGACCACCTCGCGCGGGAGAAGGTGCCCATGAAGAGCATCTACGGCAACGTCACGGAGCTTGCTGCTGGCCGGGGTGGACACGGTGAGGGGGGGACCCAGGGTTGTGCCCCCATCCCCGTGGGGTCCCGCTGAAGCCACCTCGTGTCCCCGTCGCAGATCTCGAGCACCCTGTCCTGGAGCCTGTACGAGCTGGCGCAGCACCCCGGGGTGCAGGCGGCGCTGCACCGGGAGCTCGCCGCCGCGGCCGCAGCCGGCACCGCCGCGGGCAGCGTGCCCCTGCTGAGGGCTGTGGTCAAGGAGACCCTCAGGTGGGGATGGGACAAGGATGGGGATGGAGAAGGATGGGGATGAGGAAGGGAGTGGGGATGAGGAGAGGGATGGGGATGAAACGTGGGTATGGGATAGGGATGAACACAGGGGACAAGGGTAAGGATGGGGATGCCAGATGAAGAAGGGGACAGGAATGGAGATGAAGATGGGTGGGGATGGGGACGGAGACAGGGTGAAGATGAGGATGGGGATGAAGGTAGGTTGAGGGTGGTGATGGAGACAGGGATGAACACAGGGGACAAGGGTGAAGATGAGGACAAGGGACAAGGATGGGGACAGGGCAGGGATGGGGATGGGGATAGAGGGAGGGATGCAGGGAGATGGGGATGGAGACAGGGATGAACACGGGATAAGGATGAAGATGAGGATGGGGACAAGGATGGGGATGCACATGAAGATAGGGACAGGGATGAGGATGAGGGTTAGGATGGGAATGGTGGTGCGGATTAAGATGGATGAACAGAAGGGAAAAGGAAGATGAGGATGCTGACAGGTACAGGGACAAGGATGGGGACAGGGATGAAGATAGGGACAAGAACACTGATGAGAATGGGGATGAGGAGAGGGATGGGGATGAAGATGGGGACAGGGGTGGAGATGAGGGTAGGGGCAGGAATGATGGGGGGTGGATACAGGGAGGGGGATGGAGACAGGTATGAACACAGGGACAAGAACGAAGATGAGGACAGGGACAAGGATGTGGACGAGGATGAAGATAGGGATGAGGATAAGGGTGATGACTGACGGGTGGTGGGATGAAGATGGGAACGGGACAGGGATGGAGACAGGGAATGATCACAGGGGACAAGGATGAAGATGGGGACAAGGTGGGGATGGTGATGAAGCCAGCATGGGGATGAGGATGGGGACAGGGAAGGCCACGGTGACCCCCGTGTCCCCCCCAGGCTCTATCCCGTCATTCCTGCCAATGCCCGTCATTCCTGACCGCGACATCCGTGGGTGAATACGTGTGCACGCAAGGTGAGAGCGTCCCCGTGTCCCCTCACCCCCCCTCAGCCCGTCCCGTGCCCCCTCACCCGCGCCGTGTCCCCGCAGACCCTCATCACTCTGTGCCATTACGCCACGTCCCGTGACGGCCGCGTGTTCGCGGCTCCCGAGCGCTTCCAGCCGGAGCGGTGGCTGCGCCGCGCCTCGGGCCACCCCTTCGCCTCCCTCCCCTTCGGCATCGGCAAACGCAGCTGCATCGGACGCCGCCTCGCGGAGCTCGAGATCCACCAGGCGCTGGCACAGGTGAGGGACGGACCCGTGTCCCTCCATGTCCCCCCGTGTCCCTCCATGTCCCCCTGTGCCCCCAAGGCCCCGTACCCCCCGGTGTCCCAAGGACTCTTATGTTCCCCCAGGTTGCCTCATGTCCCAAGTCCTCCACATCCCCAGCACGCCCCTTGTCCCCTCCACATCCCAACCACGTCCCCAAAGGACCCCTGTGTCTCCAGGAGCTCCTCATGTCCCCAGGAGTCTTCTGTGTCCCTCAGGGCACCCCATGTCCTCCAGTGTTCCTGAGGACACCCTGGAGTGCCCCTCATGGTCCCAAGGTCTTCCACATCCCCATGGCACCCCTTGTCCCCACCACATCCCCAAGGACCTCCACGTCTCCAAGGCTTCCCCATGTCCCCATGGTACCCCAGGTCCTCCAATGTCCCCATCTCCTCCTCAGGGCAACCCCCCGTGTCCCCTGGGTGCTCCTTATGGTCCTGGGTCTTCCATGTCCCCAGGGCACCCCTTGTCCCCACCACATCCCAACCACATCCCCAAGGACCTCCATGTCTCCAAGGCTTCCCCATGTCCGCAAGAGTCTCCCATGTCCCCCAGGGCTCCCATGTCCTCCAATGTTCTAGAGGACTCTTGTGTCCCCCCAGGGTGCTCCTCATGTTCCTGAGGTCCTCCATGTCCCTAAGGCACCCCTTGTCCCCACCATACTCCAAACATGTCCCCAAGGACCCCATGTCCCCCATGGCGCCCCTGATGTTCCCCATGGACCCCTGTGCCTCCAAGGACTCCCCACGTCCCCTCACATCCCTCACCCTTCCATGCTCCCCAGATCCTGCTGCGCTTTGAGGTGCGACCGGAGCCCGGCGGGAGCCACGTCCAGCCCATGACCCGCACCCTGCTCGTGCCCGCGGCCACCATCAACCTCCAGTTCCTCACCCGGTAGCGGGACCCTGGAGGTGGCCTCGACCCCAGTGGTTGGTGGCCTTGACTCCAGTGATGACCCTGACCCCTTGTCCCCCCCATCTCCCACCCATGGGCACCACCGATGATTATTTAAAGGTCTATTTATTGGCAACTAAAGGGTGTTTTGGGGTGTCCTGGGGCCAGGTGCTCCCTGCCCCCGCCGTCTCCGGCGGCTTTTTGGGGTGACTCAGCACCCCCCCCCCGTGGGTTCATGGTGGGTTGATGGTTGATGGATGGATTGATGGGTTCCTGCCCCGACATGCCGGCAGCACCCACGGGTGACACAGCCCCACAGCTCCACCCCCACCCTGCCCTTGGGTGGAGGGTCCTGAGTGGGGCCCAGCACCAAGGAGGGTGCCATGGGGCAGATCCTGCCCCCCATGACCCTATCCCCCCCCATGACCCAACTGCCCCCCCCAATGACCCAACTGCCCCCCCATGGCCACAGGGAGATTAACCCGGGCGGTACCTCCCGTGGGGGGAATGGGGGGAGGGTCATTCCCCACGTGGGAGGTGATGACGTAGGATGACGTCAGCACGGGGGACTCTGGACCCTCGTGGGGGCCCCGGCGCAGCCGAGCATGGTGACACCGAGGGGGGGACCCGACACGTGCCAACCCCCCCTCCCATGTCTGTGACCCCCCACCATGGGTCCGGATCGCCCTATGGCGTCTCTCCCCTCCCGTGTCCTCAGTCCTCCCTTGGGTCCGATCCCCGCTCCCGCCCTCCCCATTATCCCGCCACCGCTTCAGCACCACGGACAGAGCCCGGGGTCCGCCAGGGGGCGCCGCAGGAAGGCCGGAGGTCGCGGGTTCGAGACCACCCCCGGGAGCGTGTGGGGCTGGGGGGGGATCCGGGGTCCCAGGCGGGCTCGGCTCCGGGTGGTTGTGGGCCCTGGTGGCCATGGGGTGGGTTGGCTGGCCATAAACCCAAGGGTTGTGGGTTTTCAGTGGTCCTATGGCCATGGGGCTGGGTGGCTGCAGGTCCTGTGGCTGTGGGTCTGTGTGTTTGTGGGCTGAGCAGTGCCATGGGCTGGGTGGCCATGGGACTTGGTGGCCATGGGGTGGGTTGGGTTCTGTTGGGTTGGTCATAGCCACAGACCCAAGGGAATGTGGACCCCAGGAAGGCTCTGCTCTGGGTGGCCATGGGGCCTGATGGCTGTGGGTCAGGTTGGCCATAAACCCAAGAGCTGTGTGGGTCCTGGGTGGCCCTAGAGCTGGGTGGCCACAATGTTGGGTGCCACAGGCCTGGGTGGCCACAGAGCTATCGGAGCTGAGGAACCTGGTGGCCGTAGGGTGGGTTCTGTTGGTTGAGTTGGCCATAAACCAAGGGCATGTGGGTCCTCAGCGGTCCTAGTGCTACATGGCCATGGGGCTGGGTGGCTGTGGGTCTGGTGCCCATGGATCCCAGAGCTCTGGGTCCTATGGCCATAAGTCTGGGTGTCTGTGGGCAGAGCGGTGTCCATGGGTCAGTGTCTGTGGGTCAGTGTCTATCAGTCAGTGTCTGTGTACAAGCAGTGTCCATGCAATGGTGTCTATGGGTCACTGTCTACGGGCAGTGGTGGCTGTGGGTCTCTATGGGTCTCCCTGGGGCAGATGGTGACTCTCTGGTACCAGGGCAGTATCTGTGGGCAGTGTCTGTGGGTCTTGATCGGAATTGGTATGTGGTCTTTCGGTGGGTGTTATAGGCGAGTTCTTGGTACCGGGTGAGTGGTGTCTCTCTATGGGGAATGTCTATGGTCTCTATGGGGCAGGTGGTAACTATTTGGTACCGGGGCAGTGTCTCTCTATGGGGCAGTGTCTATGGGTCTCTATGGGGCAGGTGGTGCCCCTGAGGTTCAGCTCCAGCTTTGCATCACCTGTGGCTGGGGGGGGGGGGAGGGCGTGTCCTGGCTGAGATGTTCTGGTGACGTCATGGGGGGTGGGGGTGACGTCACGGGGGGGCACACACTCATGAGGGTCCCGAGGGTGCTGCTGGGGTGCCCCCTCCCCATGACGTCACCGTGTCCCCCATGATTCACCCCCATTGCGTCATTCACCCCCCCCCTCCAGCCCCCTCTTCCTGGAGGAAACTCGGAGGCTGATCAGCTGAGCCAGAGCTTTGAGTGAGGGCTGGGGGGGGGCCGGGGGGGGGGCGGGGGTGTTTGGGGGCTGGATGGGGGGGGGGGTCTTTGGGGGTCCCAAGGGGGAGTGTTCGGGGGTCCCAAGGGAGGGGGGTTGGTGGTCCCAGGGGGGTGTTTTTGGGGTGGGGGTGTTCGGGGGGGTGGGCGCCTGGGGGGGTCAGTTGGGGGTGTTTGGGGTGTTGGGGTCCCGGGGGGGATGCCGGAGGGCTTTGGGGGGTGTATTTTTGGAGGTCCTGGTGCGGGTGTTTGGGGGTAATTTTGGGGTTGCTGGGAGAGTCTTCGGGGTGTATTTGGGGTGGGTTTGGGGGTCTCTGAGGGTTTATGCCCCCCCCTCCGCTGCTGGGGCTGCTCCACAGAGCCTTTGCCCCCCAACCCCTGACACCCCCGACCTGGTGAGGGGGGGACACTGGGGGGGACATGAGGATATGGGACAGAAGCTGCTGCTGGTGAGGGATGGGGGGACCCCAAAGGGACAGGGGGACACGGAGGTGGGGACAGGGACACCCAAAGGGACACCCCAAAGGGACACGGCGGGGAGGGAGGCAGGACCCCCCCATGTCCCCTGTTTGTCACCTCAAGGGACATGGGGGACACCCCCTGAGTGAACACGTGGGGGGGACGGGACACCCCAAAGGGACATGGGGCTCCTTGCGGGGGGAGGGATCCCCCATTACAGCTCCTTGGGGTGCGGGGGGGGTGACAGAGGTGTCCCCCTCATGTCCCCCCCCATGTTGACCTCCAGCCCCCCCCCCAGCGCATCTCGGCCCATGATGCTTTGCGGCACCGGTACTCGCAGGACCTGGGGGGTGGCGACGGGTCGTGATACCCCCCACCCCCCCCCCCCCGAGTGGAACTTGCGGGTTCCCCTCTCGCCCCCTGGGGGGCACGAACACGGAGCGAACCATTCCCAGAGCGGGGGGGGGTGTCCTGTCGGGCACTTGTGCTATGGGGGGAGGTTTAAGGGGGGGGTCTGCCAATAAAGGGGCAGCCTCACAAGTGCCGCCGCGTCTGACACTGGTGTCATGGGGGGGTCAGCCCCATAGAATGGGGTGTCTGCCCCACGCATGAGGGGCTGCCCCATAGAGAGCCAAGTGACACCCCATCGCAGGGGGTGTCTGCCCCATGGACGAGGGGCTGCCCCATAGAGAACCAGAGCTGCAGTCAATGTGGGGTGTTTATTTCAACAGGGGGGGCAGACGCTGACATCCCGGTGGGGCAGCTGGGGTGGGCTGGGACCCTCCTGAGCAATGGGGGCACTTGTGGGGCTCCTCAACCCACCCCCCCCCGCCCCAAGTTTATCAATAACCAGTAGGGACCAGTTTGGGGGGGGGGTTGGACTGGTATTAGGGGGAGTGACCCATATGGGGGGGACTGCCCCAGGGAGAGGCAGGTCTCAGCCCCACAGCAGGCAGGCTGCCCCATGCCCAGGGCTTCATGTGGCTGCAGTGGGTGACCAAGGTGAGGGGGGGTCACCATATATAGGGCTGGGCCCCCCCATATGGCCATGGACCCCCACATAATGCTGGCCCCCCCCAATGTGGGGGACCCCCATGGGACTCCTACCCCCCACCATGGTGCTCCTCACCCCCCGCCAGCCCCCTTGTGCACCCCAACACCAGGGGGTGAATGAAGTGACACCCCCCCCCGCCCTCCAGCCCGTAGCCTCGGCACACCCCAACTATGGGGGAGTTTGGGGGGTTAATTCCGGGGGTTAATTGGGGGGCCACATGGGGGGGGCTATGGGGGGTTTTGAGGTTCAGGATTTTGGGGGGCTATGGGGGGTTTGGGGCTCAGGGGGTTTTTGGGGGGCTATGGGGGTGTTTGAAGGGGGGCTACAGGGAGGATGAAGATGAGGCCGAGGATGATGATGATGAACTGGGGGGGGTCAGGACTTGGGGAGCCCCCCCCACAAATCACCTCAGTGGCCCCCAAGTGCCTATGGGCGGTCCCAGGCGCCATGGGAGGGGGGGCACACACAGCCCAGACCCCCCCCCCCAGCTTTATGGGGGGACAAGACTGGGGTGGGGGACACCCCAAATTTGAGCCCCCCCCTCCCCCCCCCCCGCCATCACCCATGGGGAGTCCCAGGCCCACACTTATGGGTCCCACAGGCCTCTTCCCCTGGTGCCCCCGCGCCGGTTGTGGGTCACAGCCCCCCGAGGGGGGGTTCCCCTCCTCACGCCCGGACCCCGCCGCGCTCCACAACGGACCCCGCGGCCCCTTTAAGCAGCGGGCGCGCCCCGCCGGCAGCCGCAGTGCGCAGGCGCAAAGCCGCGCCCAGGCGCTCCGCGCGGGCGCACGGGGCTGGGCGGGCGCAAGTGGTGCGCGGGGCGGGGGGGGCGGCTCCGGCCCCGGTGCCCTTCCCTGGCCCCGCTCCAGCCCCTCAATGTCTCTCTTGCAGTGAGGGGCCCAGAACTGACACAGGATTCGAGGCGCAGCCTCACCAGTGCCCAGCACAGGGGGACAATCCCTGCCCCGGCCCTGCTGCCACACTGGTGCTGAGCCAGGCCAGGATGCTGGGGGCTTCTTGGCTGCCTGGGCTCAAGCTGCTCATGTTCAGCTCCATCAGTCAGCACCCGCAGCCACCCACAGCGGGGGGTCGGGAATGAATGTGCCCCCCCCGCCCTGGGCACAATTGGCTGCCAGCATCGCCCGGCCCACCCTTAACACAGCTGACTCCAGCACACAGCACCCAGAGACGTGAAACTGACACAGTGGGGGGTTCCATCCATCATCCATCCATCATCCATCCATCATCCATCATCCATCCACCCATCCATCCACCATCCATCCATCATCCATCATCCCTCCATCCATCCCTCCATCCATCCCTCCATCCATCCATCCATCCATCCATCCATCCATCCATCCATCATCCATCCATCATCCATCATCCATCATCCATCCATCCATCAATCCATCCATCCATCCATCCATCCATCCATCCATCCATCCATCCATCCATCCATCATCCATCCACCCATCCATCCATCCATCCATCATCATCCATCATCCATCATCCGTCATCATCCATCATCCATCATCCATCCATCCTTCATCCATCCATCATCCATCATCATCCATCATCATCCATCATCCATCCATCCATCCATCCATCCATCCATCCATCCATCCATCATCCATCCATCATCCATCCACTCATCCATCCATCTATCCTTCATCCATCCATCATCCATCATCATCCATCATCCATCCATCCATCCATCCATTCATCCATCCATCCATCCCTCCATCCGTCCATCCATCATCCATTATCCATCATCCATCCATCCACCCATCACCCATCATCCATCCATCCATCCATCATCCATCCATCCATCCACCCATGCATCCATCCATCATCCATTCATCCATCATCCATCCATCCATCCACCCATGCATCCATCCATCATCCATTCATCCATCATCCATCCATCATCCATCCATCCATCATCCATCATGGATCGAGCCAGGGTGCTGATGGGGGACGCAGTGGGGACAGAGATGTTGGAGCTGGAGGGACATGGGAGGAACAAGGTGGGACATGGAAGCTTGACCAGGGGCTATGCAATGGGGACAGAGGGATGAAGGTTTGGGAGACGTGAGGGGACATGGAGGATGGAGATGGGGGGACATGGAGGGAAAGGGAGACGTGAGCTGGGGGCCCAGGGTATGTGGGTCCAGGGAGATGGAGCAGGTGGGGCTGTGAGGACACCACCACGGATGGGGATGGGGTCCCATCACCAGCACCCACAGGGACTCCAGCCGGGGCCACTGTCCCCTCCCCACCACCTCCCAGGTCCTGGTTCCTCCGTGACCATCCTTGAGGTCCCATCATCACCAACCTCCTCCCAGCACATCCCTGGAGACCCCACAACTGTCCCAACATCCCCCCATGACCATGACCTGGGTCCCCTCAATGGCCATGTCTCAGGTCACCCCATGGCCATGCCCCAGGTCCCCCAACATGTCCCCATGTCCCCCTGCAGTGGGTCCCCTTCCCACCCTCCCGGCCCTGCCGTTCCGTGGGATGGGTCCCTCAAGCCACCAGCCCCACCCTGGGGGGCTCCAGCCTGGACCTGGACCTGGTGCCACCCTCTAGAGCCACCTGGGGACACGGCACGTGGTGGGTGCCCCATGGCTGGGGACACATGTGGGTCACCTTGTCCTGTGGGGACAATGGGTGTGTGAAGGCCACCGCGTGCCCCTGACCCACATAAACCACTGTTAGCAGGTCATGGTACCTGCACACGTGTCCATAGCGTGTCCCTGTGGCTGCTCCCATCCCTAGCATGTACATATTGCTGTACATGTGTCCCTAGTGTGCCTGTGTGGCAGCATGCATGTCCATAGCATGTACTACATGGTGCCTGTACAGGTGTCCCTTGCATGTCTTTGCCACTGCACACATGTCCATGGGCCTGCACTTGTGTCCCTGCCCCTTCATACATGTCTGTAGCATGTACACATGACTGCACACATGTCCCTAGCATGTGCATATGGCTGCACATGTGTCCCTAGCGTGCCTGTGCCACTGCACACATGTCTGTGGGGCTGCACGTGTGTTCCTAGCATGTCTTTGTCCCTGTACACCTGACCCTAGTGTGCCCCTGTGGCTGTATGCGTGTCCCTAGCATGTACATATGGCTGCACACACATCCCTAGCGTGTCTCTGTGACTGCATCCATGTCCCTAGCATGCACATACACCTGCACACATGTCCTTAGCATGTCTGTACCACTGCACACATGTCCCTGTGGCTGCACGTATGTCCCTGCCATGTCCCTGTACTTGCCCCAGACCCACACGGGTGCACACGGGTGCATCCCTCACACACGCCTGTCTCTGGCGTGTCCGTGGCGTGTCCGTGGCGTGTCCCTGCCACATCCCCACCCACTGGGGTGCGTGTCCCATGTGGAGCCGTGTCTCCTCGCGCGTCCCCACGCGTGCCGCGGGCGGCGCTGGGCGTGTTGGGCCGTGTCGGGCCGTGGCGTGTCCGGGCGCGTTGGAGGCGCCGCGTCCCGCAGGAAGCGCGGGGCCGGATGCGCGGGGCCGGGCCGGGGCCGCCGCAGCCCCGCGGGTGCCATGAGCCGGGCGCGGGGCCGGGCGCTCGCCGCCATCCGCGCCGAGGTGACACGGCACGAGGAGGCCAAGAGGAGCCTCAACGCGCTCGTGGCGCTGGTGGAGGCCGTGACCGAGCCCCAGCTGCGGCGGGCGCTGGCGGCGGCTGCGCGCGACCTCCGAGGTGCTGGGAGCAGGGGACAGCTGTGGGGTGGGGGGACAGGGGGCGGGTGGAGGGAGGGATGGATGGAGGGAGTCATGGTGGAGGGATGGAGTGATGGGCGGATGGACTGATGGACAGGGGGGTGGACAGAGGGATGGACAGAGGGATGAGGGATATGTGGATGAGCAGAGGGATGGACAGGGGGGTGGACGGATGGATGGAGGGACACATGGATGGAGGGACTCATGGTGGAGGGATAGGCAGGTGGACGGATGGACTGATGGATGGACAGGGGGATGGACGGGGGAAAGACGGATGTGTGAATGGATAGGGGGATGGACAGGGGGTTGGATGGATGGATGGAGGGACACATGGATAGATGGATGGATGGATGGATGGATGGATGGATGGATGGACAGGGGGATGGACAGGGGGATGGACGGAGGGATGGACAGAGGGACAATAGATGTGTGGATGAACGGATGGATGGACAGGGGGGTGAATGGACAGATGGAGGGATGAGTGGTGGGACAGATGGATGGATGGATGGACAGAGGCATGGACAGAGGGATGATGGATGTGTGGATGGATGGATGGATGGATGGATGGACAGGGGGTGGACAGATGGATGGAAGGACACATGGTGGGATGTATGGATGGATGAATGTACCGATGGATGGAGGGAAGGATGAGTGGTAGGACAAATGGAAGGATGATGGATGTGTTGGTGGGTGGATGGATGGATGGATGGATGGATGGATGGATGGATGGAAGGCATGGATGGTGGAGGCATGGATGAAGGGATGGACGGATGAAGGGATGGACGGACGGAAGGAGGGAGGGAGAGAGGGAGGAAGGGATGAGTTGTGGGATGGATGGAGGGATGGAGGGATGGATGGACAGACAGACAGATGGGGGGCTGCTGGGATGGGCAGATGGAGGATTGGGGGGCTGGTGGTTTGACGGTTGGATGGACAGATGGACAGAGGGATGGGTGATGGATGGGTGGGTAGAAGGATGGCGGCTGGATGATGGGCAGACGGACAGAGGACAGCAGATGACACTGGTCCTCCCCACCCCACACCGCACCCCGGGCTGGTGCCTGCCCACACGGGGGGTCCCTGTGACCCCCAATTCCCCTCAGGGCCCCCCCAAACTGCAGGGACCTGGTTCCCTCCCTCGATTCTGCAGGGGCTGTGGACCCCCATCCCCCCACTGGGACCCACTTCGGGACACCTTGGGGGGGTCAGGGCCCCTGGGGAGGGTTGGGGGTCCCCAGCCCCCCCTTGGCCTCCTGCTGCTGCCTTTGCAGGTTTCCGGTGCCTCAGCCTGGGGCTGCGGTCGGTGACGTTGGGGCTGTTTCCTCAACTCGGGGGGGGGGCCCAGCACCGAGGGGGGGGGATGATGGGGGCAGGGCCCTGATTCTGGGGGGCCCCAGGGATGTGTTATGGGTGGGGGGATGTTCTCCCATCCCATGGTCCCCGTTGGTGAGATTCCAATGGAGTGGTGTCACCAGGGACTTGGGCGCTGGTGCCACCCCCCCCATCCCTGTGCCCCACATCCCCGTGCCCCCCATCCCTGTGCCCCCCTTCTCTGTGTCCCCCCCCGCATCCCTGTGCCCCCTTGCATCCCTGTGCCCCCCACATCCCTGTGCCCCCCCCACCGTGTGCTGGCATCTCCCCAGCACTGTTGCCATGGCAACGGGAAGCAGGGGGATGCCTCGTTGCTAAGCACTCACAAAGTGGTACCCACAGATGGGGGGGCACAGGGACCCCCCCACCAGCACCCCCACCCCAGGGCCCAGCTCTCACCCACTATAGGTGCTCCTGACCCCCACCTCAGCCCCACAACTCCAAGGAGGGGGGCAGCAGGGCCTGGGCATGTTGATTGATGGGGATGTGGCTGGTTTGAGGGAGGTGTGTGTCAGACCCACCGCGACCCCCCCATAGTTGGGGGGAGACAAACAAGAGCCACCCTTGGGTGATGGGGGGGCACCCAGCTCTTTGCCTGGGGGCTGCTGAGGGGCATTGGGAGGGACTGGGATGTACTGGGAATGGGAGGGTGGCAACACTGGCCCTATGGGGGTGCTGTGTCACAGAGTGACACAGACAGTGACAGAGAGGGACAAGGGGGGGGATCAAGGGGTGCCCCCCCCTCATCCATCCATCCCGGTGGTGCCGTGGGCGCGTTGCTGGGGCGACGCTCCCGGTTCTGTCACGAGCAGCGGGAATGTGGCAGTAACACGGGGGGGAGGGAGGGGGGAGCGGGGGGGGGACACGACCCCCGAAACCCATCACCCCCGCGGGGGGGAACGCACAGGCCGGGGGGGTGTGGGGGGAACCGCTGGGGACCGCCCGTGGGGCTCCATCCCCGGCCCCGCCGCTGCCACGGCAACAGGATAACGGGATGCGGGAGGAGGGAAAGGGGAGGGGGCGATGCTAAAAACATGACGGGCAACGGGAGGCCGGGGCCGGGAACGTGTATGGGGCCCCCCACGGGACCCCCCCCAAACCGGGACCCCACAACCCCTCCATACCCCCCATAGCCCCCCCACAACCTCCCATAGCCCTCCCATAACGCCCATAATCCCCCATAACCGCCCCATAGCTCCCCCCATAACCGCCCCACAACTCCCCCATAGCCCCCCCCCACCTCCCCATAACCCCCCATACACCTCCCATAACCCCCTATATCCCCGGTGCCCCCCCTCCCCACCACCCCCATGCCAACCGACTCCCCCCCCATAACACCCCCCCCGATCCCACATCCATCTCCCCCACCCTTGGGTGGGGGTCCCCACGGTGCCCCCGGTCTTTAACCCGGGGAGGGGGGTTGTTCGGTCCGGGAGGGGGTTGTTCGGTTCGGGGGGGGGCTGTTCGGGGGGGGTTTGTTCGGTGGGGGGGGGCGGTGTCGGTTCCAACCCCTCCGGGGGCGGGCGAGGAGCGGGGAAAGGCTTCGGGGAGGCAGGGCCGGGGGTGGGGACGGCGCCGAGCATCCTCCAGCGAACCGGGAACACCGGGAACGGGGGGGGGGACACGGATACACAGCGACGGGGACAGGGACAGCGAGGGGGGGGCTCCGCCGCCTGCCCGGCCCGGGAGGGGTGTCCCTGCCCGCACCCATGAGCAGGACCAGCGGCCTCCAGCGCCGCACAACCTTCCTCATCTCCCTCACCCTCGTCAAGCTCGAGTCGGTGGCGGCAGCGCCGGGAGAACCGGAGCCGGCGGCGGCGGCCGCGGCGGCGGCGGGGGGGGGCAGCGATGGGTCCCCCCACCCCGGGGGGAGGCCGGTTGATGCCGCCCGCCCCGAGGATCCCGGTGGCGGCGGCAGAACGAAGCGGCCCGAGCGGCTCTTCCAGCGCCAGGACGCTCTTTGGATAAGTACAACCGGCCCCCCCGACGCTGCGGCCCCCCCCGGGAGCCCCCGGACCCCCAGCCCGGGCCCGACGCCCATCACCGAGGCCTCGGCCCCCCCTCCCCGCCCCGCCGCCGCCGCCGCCTCCCGCCGGCCCCGTTCTCCCACCTCCACCCCCCCCGTCGTACCCCCAAAACCCGACCCGACCCTGCTGCCCCCCCCCCCGGTTGTACCCCCCAAGCCCGACCCGGCGTCTCTTCCCCCCCCACAACCCCCGCTTGTCCCCCCCAAACCGGACCCGGCTTCGCTCCCGCTGCCCCCCGCCGTACCCCCGAAACCCCCCGCGGCCTCCCTCCCCCCCGCCGTACCCCCAAAACCCGACCCCCCTCCCCGAGGGGTGTCCAAGGGCACCTTGGAGGCAACAGGGGAGCGGGGCCGCACCCCCCCCGCCCTGGCGACCCCGCGCCCCCCGCTGCTGGCCCAGGCAACATGGGGGTGCCCCGAGGTGACCCCGGAGGTGGCCAAACCCCCCCCGCACCCCGTGTCCTCCCCGCACCCCTCGGCCGGGCCCCGCCGGCTCCGCTTGACCGGGACGAAGCCGTTTAAAGTGGTGACCCCCGGGGACCCCCTGAAGGCGACCAAAGGGCCCCTGAAGGCGACCGGGAGCGGGGCCGGGGGCAGCCGCCTCTCGTGGCCCGAGGGCGAGGGCAAGGGGCGGCCCAAAGCCGGGGGGGGCAAAGTGGGACCCGAGGTGGGGCCGCGGCCGTCGGGACGGGGTCGGTTCTCCCCGCACAAAGGCAAAAGCAAGACCCTGGATTACAGCGACCTGCCCCCGGTAGCGGGGGGGTTGGCTCCGGTCCCGGCTCCCGCTGCCCCCCCCGGTGCCGCTGGTACCGAGACGGGGCTCAAACGGGGGCGCGAAGGCGGCCGAGCCTCCACCCGCGACCGCAAGATGCTCAAGTTCATCAGCGGCATCTTCGCCAAGAGCCCCGCGCCCCCTCCCGCGCCCCCCTGGGCCCCCCCCCGTGAGTACCGGGCGGTCTGGGACGTGCCTCAGTTTCCCCGCGGCCCCCGGGTGAGCGCCGGGCGTTGGAGGGGTGCGGGGGTCCCATGGACCGGCTGTGCCATGGGCTGCGGAGTTGCGCCTTGGTGTCCCTGTGGGGCTGGGGGGAGATATGTGGGGCTGGGAGTGGGTGCAATGGAGCTGAGGAGGGTGTGAGGGGGTGCAGCGGGGGTTGTGTGGGGCTGGGACCTGTCTGCACCCCATAGCTGGGGGCTGGGGACACACCAAGTCAAGGCCATCCCCTAAGTGGTTTCAGGTGCTGTGGGGCAGCCAATGTAGGGGTCTGGTGCCTCAGTTTTCCCACCTTGGTGGCTCCGTCAGGCTCAGCCCTCACCCATCTTGTCTCAGCATCCGTCCGTCCGCGCCGCCACCTGTGACACCCATCACACGTCCGTCCGTCCGTCCTCTGCCCCGTGTCCGTCTGTGCCCCTCGGTGCTGTGGGGCGGGCAGCTGGGACATGTGAGGGGGCAGAAGCAGGTTGACCCCTCTTCTGCCGGGGAAACTGAGGCACAGGAAGGGGGGGACCTTCTGCCTTTGCTCGGCCTCAGTTTCCCTTCTCATGGTGCCCAGGGCCTGGGGGGGACGACGCAGGGAATGTCCTCATGTGCCGCCACGTGCTTGTGCCACGCCGTGCCCTTGTGTCACGTCCTCATGCGTGGGGCCGGGTGCATCCTCATGCCCAGCGTGTGCCGCGGCCTCGTGCTCCTCGTGCCTCTGTGTCACACCACGTCCTTGTGCTGTGCTGCGCCCTCGTGCCCCCGTGCACACCACATCCTCCCGCCTGCCATGTCATCGTGTGCACCGCAGCCACCGCATCCTCATGCCCGCCATGTGCCACACCACGTCCTGGTGCCCATCGTGCCCTTGTGCCATGCCGCATCCTCATGCCATCATGTCCTGGTGCTCATTGTGTTCTCATGCCATGCCATGTTTTCCTGCCACACCATGTCCTGGTGCCCATCATGTCCTGAAACCCATAGTGTCCTCATGCCATGCTGCATCCTGGTGCCATCATGTCCTGGTGCTCATTGTGTCCTCATGCCATGCCATGTTTTCTGGCCACACCACATCCTGGTGCCATTGTGTCCTGATGCCCATGGTGTCCTGGTTCCCATGGTGTCCCCATGCCACACTGCATCCTCGTGCCATGTTGCCTCTTGGTGCTCATCAACATCCTGTGCCAGGCCACATCCTGGTGCCACGTTGCCTCCTGGTGCTCACCGTGCCCTGGTTCCATCGTGTCCTCATGACATGACACATCCTGGTGCCCGTCGTACCCTGGTGCCCGTCGTGTCCTGGTTCCCATCATCTCCCTGAGCCACACCACGTTCTCCCGCCACGCTTCACCCCCATTCCCACCCCATCCCCATCCCCATCCCGTGCCGGGCTCCATGTCCCCGTCCCCGCACGTCACGTCACGTCTGTGCCGCCCCCGGTGCGTTGCTTGGTGACGGCGGGTGCTGCCCACGGCTGCTGCCGGTGCCGCGGCGAGGGTGGGGGGTGGCCTGGCCCGGCCCGGGGCTGGTGGCACCGTCCCACCCTTCTCCTGCCCCACAGAGGCTCTGGTCAACAGTCAGGAATGGACCCTGGGTCGCTCCATCCCCGAGATCCGCCTGGTGGGTACCGTGTCCCCGTGCCCCCTTGTCCCTGTGTCCCTGTGTCCCTGTCCCCATGACCACCCTGACACCTCCTCTGCTCTGTCCCCAGGGCGTCCTAGGCAGCAGCAGGAGCGGGAAGTCCGCGCTCGTCCATCGCTTCCTCACCGGCTCCTACGTGGGCCTGGAGCCCACCGAGAGTGAGTGGCCATAGGGCTGGACATGGCCTTGGGAATGGGCATGGCCATGGGGCTGGGCATTGCCAGGGGGATGGACATTGCCATGGGGATGGGCATGGTTATTGTAGGGTTGGGCATGACCATGAGCTTGAGCTTGGCCATGGGATGGACAAGGCCATAGGAATGGACTATGATCATGGAGCTGGGCATGGTCACAGGGTTGGGCATGACCATGGGCCTGAGCTTAGTCCATGACCATGGGATGGACAAGGCCACGGTTCTGAACATGGACAAGAGCATGGTCAAGGCTGTAGTGTTGGGCACAGCCATGGGGTGCTCCAGCCCATGGGATGCTCAGGGCCATTGAGTGCTCATGGCCATGGGATGCTCCAGCCCATGGGGTTCTCCAGCCCATGGAGTGCTCAGGGCCATGGGGTGCTCAAGGCCATGAGATGCTCAGGGCCATTGGGTGCTCATGGTCATTGAGTACTCATGGCCATGGGGTGCTCAAGGCCATGAGGTGCTCAGGGCCATGGGGTGCTCATGGCCATTGGGTGCTCATGGCTGTGGGGTGCTCAGGGCCATGGGGTGCTCCAGCCCACGGGGTCTCAGGCCATGAGTCCGGCTCAGCCTGGGGTCCCTGTTCTCTCCCTGGATCAGGTGGCCAGTTCAAGCGCGAGGTGACCGTCGATGGCCAGAGCCACCTTCTGCTCATCCGGGAGGAAGGAGGAGCCCCGGACCCAGAGGTGGGTGCAGGCTGGGCCAGGGGGTCCCACAGCGGGGCCGAGCGCTGACCCCACCATCGTGTCCCCCCCAGTTCGCCGGCTGGGCCGACGCCATCATCTTCGTGTTCAGCCTGGAGAGTGAAAGCAGCTTCCAGGAGGTGGTGAAGCTCCACGAGCTGCTCGTCACCCACCGGGGCGCCGCTGAGGTGGCCCTGGCGCTGGTGGGCACCCAGGGTGAGCCGGGGGGGGACCCCCATGGGGCCGGCGTGGGGAGGGGACAACCCCCCCTCACCGCTGCTCCCCACAGACAAGATCAGCTCCTCCAGCCCGCGCGTGGTGGAGGACGCCCGGGCCCGCGCGCTCTGCGGGGACATGAAGCGCTGCCTCTACTACGAGACCTGCGCCACCTACGGCCTCAATGTGGACAGGGTCTTCACCGAGGGTGGGTGCCCCGTGCTCCAGGTTGGCTGGGGGGGGTTGAGGGAGGTGGGATGGGACCATGGTTGTGGTGGAGGTGGGATGGGGACAAGCGTGCTGGTGGAGATGGGATGGGACCATGGTTGTAGTGGAGGTGGAATGAGGACATGGTGGTGGTGGAGGTGGGATGGGACCATGGTGGTGGTGGAGGTGGGATGGGACCATGGTGGTGGTGGAGGTGGGATGGGGCCATGGTGGTGGTGGAGGTGGGATGGGACCATGGTGGTGGTGGAGGTGGGATGGGACCATGGTGGTGGTGGAGGTGGGATGGGGCCATGGTGGTGGTGGAGGTGGGATGGGACCATGGTTGTGGTGGAGATGTAATGGGGCCATGGTGGTGGTGGAGGTGGGATGGGACCATGGTGGTGGTGGAGGTGGGATGGGGCCATGGTGGTGGTGGAGGTGGGATGGGACCATGGTTGTGGTGGAGGTGGGATGGGAACAAGCGTGGTGTTGGAGGTGGAACGGGACCATGGTTGTGGTGGAGATGTAATGGGGCCATGGTGGTGGTGGAGGTGGGATGGGACCATGGATGGTGGTGGAGGTGGGATAGGAACAAGCATGGTGTTGGAGGTGGGATGGGACCATGGATGGTGATGGAGGTGGGATGGGAACAAGCGTGGTGTTGGAGGTGGGATGGGACCATGGTGGTGGTGGAGGTGGGATGGGTACAAGCGTGGTGGTGGTGGAGGTGGGATGGGGCCACGGTGGTGGGCTGGGGTCTCGGTGCCATGTCCCACGTCCCACGTCCCACCTGACACGAGGCTCTCGGAGCAGTGGCGCAGAAGGTGGTGGCGCTGAGGAAGCAGCAGCAGCTCGTGGCCTCCTGCAAGTCCCTGCCCAGCTCCCCCAGCCACTCGGCCGCCTCCACCCCGGTCGGGGGCTCCCACCCTGGCCAGGTACCCCCCGTCACCCACCCCCGGCCACGGGGCTCCGGTGGCGGCTCTGACCCCGCCATGCCCCCAGACCAGCAACGGCCACACCAGCGACTACTCGTCCTCGCTGCCGTCCACCCCCAACGTCACCCACCGGGACCTGCGCAGCGACACCCCCGTGGCCCCAGGGACCCCAAGCTCCCTGCACCGTGGGGCCAAGCGCCGCACCAGCCTCTTCGCCGTGAGTCACTGCTGCGCCAGCGGGGACGTGTGGCACCCACGGTGTCCCCTTGGCAGGGTGGTGGCATCAGGCCACATGTGGCACCTACAGTGTCCCCTTGGAAGGGTGGTGGCAACAAGGGACATATAGCAACCATGGTGTCCTCTTGGCAGGGTGGTGGCACAGGGGAACATGTGGATCTAGGCTGTCCCACCATGGTGCTCAGGCAGTGCATGTGGCATCCGTGGTGTCCCTTTGGATGGGTGGTGGCATCAGGGGACATGTGGCACCTATAGTTTCCCATCGCAGCACAGGGAGCCATATGGGCACCCCAGTGTCACTGGGGGTGGGTGCTGTGGCCACATGTCCCATCGCCATGTCCCTGTCCCATCCCCTGTCCCTGTCCCCATCCCCATCCCTGTCCCATCCCCCTGCCCCTGCCCCTGACCCTGTCCCATGTCCCTGTCGCTGTCGCTGTCCCTGTCCCCATCCCCATCCCTGTCGCTGTCCCCGCAGACGCGCCGCGGCAGTGACTCGGACAAGCGGAGCCTGGAGGGCCCCGGCACCGCCCGCTCCGTGCCCATCCCCATCAAGCAGGTGTGTGTTGGCCGCGGGGGGACGCGGCGATGTCCCCCCCTCCCCGCTCGGTGCCAGCGCTGTCCCTGTCCCTGCCCCAGAGCTTCCTGCTGAAGCGCAGCGGCAACTCCCTCAACAAGGAGTGGAAGAAGAAATACGTGACCCTGAGCAGCAACGGGCTCCTGCTCTACCACCCGAGCGTGAACGTGAGTGTCCCCTGCGGGAACCGGCGTCACCTCCCGTGCCCATGCAGGACCCGCTGTCACCTCTCTTGTCCCATGCAGGACCCGGTGCCACCTCCCATCCCCATACAGGACCCAGTGTCACCTCTTGTCCCATGCAGGACCCGGTGTCACCTCTCTTGTCTCACACAGGATTACCTGCACAGCACCCATGGGAAGGAGATGGATTTGCTCCGCACCACGGTCAAGGTCCCGGGGAAGCGGCCCCCCCGCGCGATCTCCGCCTGCGGCCCCGCCCCCAGCGCCAACGGGCTCCTGCGGGACGATGGGGGTGGTGAGTGCGGGGGGGGGGCCTGAGGGACCGGCGGGGGGGTTCAGCAGGAGCTGGGGGTGCCAGCGGCAATGGGGACGTTCAGCAGGAGCTGGGGGTGCTGCTGGCAATGGGGGGGTTCAGCAGGAGCTGGGGGTGCTGGTGGCAATGGGGGGGGCAGCAGAAGCTAGGGGTGCTGGTGGCAATGGGGGGGTTCAGCAGGAGCTGGGGCTGCTGGTGGCAATGGGGGGGGTTCAGCAGGAGCTGGGGGTGCTGCTGGCAATGGGGGGGTCCTGCAGGACGGGGTGTCACTGGTGCCCCCCCCCAGCCGTGGGGCTCAGCCTCCCCCCGGAGCCGGGGCTGAAGGTGCCGGGTAAAGCCGAGCGGTCGCTGCAGCGCTGCGCCTCCGCCTCCAGCGCCAGAGTCACCTCCGGTGAGTGACACTGACACCTCCTGTCCCCTTGTGCCCCTTCCTCTTCCCTTGTGCCCCCTTCTGTCTCCTTGTGCCACCTCCTGTCCCCTTGTGCCCTTCTGTCTCCTTGTGCCGCCTCCTGTCCCCTTGTGCCCCCTCCTGTTCCCTTGTGTCCCCTCCTGTCCCCATGAGCCATCTCCTGTCCCAATGGACCCGGCGACCACCCCAGGATAGCACCAGGCACCCTGTGGCCCATCCCAGTGTCCCCTTGTCCCATCCTGTGGTTGTTCCAGTGAGCCCGGTGGACCTGGTAAGCCTGGAGACCTGGTGGCCCTTGATGGCCCTGGTGATCTTGGATTCCACGGTGAACATGGTGGCTTTGGTTAACCCAGCGACCCCAGTGGGTTTGGTGACCCTGGTGGATCCAGTGGTCCTGGTGACCGTGGTGAAGAGCCCAGTGGCTCTTGTGGACCTGGTCACCCTCCGATAGCCCTGTTGATCCCAGTGACTGGTCGGTTTGGTGACACTGGTGACTCTGGTGGCCCTGGTGACACTTGTGAATGTGGTGACTATGGGGAACCCAGTGGCTCTGGTGGACCTGGTCACCCTGGTGGCTTCAATGGCGACCTGGTTGGCTTCAATGGTCACTAACCTTGGTGTGCTTGGTGACTCTGGTGGTCCCGGTGGTTCTGGTGGCTCCCAAGTCCCCAGTGACCCCCTTGGCCCCACTGGACCTGGTGGTCTCGGTGTCGCCGGCACCCATCAGTGTTGGTGTCTCCACAGATGCCCCCTTCGAAGCCATCTCCAGCCCCGGCAGCACGGGCCGGGACCCGCCACCGTCACCGCTCATGGACAGGAAGAAGCACCGGCGGAAGAAGCTGATGACACCGTCCAAGACGGAGGGTTCTGCCGGGCAGGCAGAAGGTGAGACCACGGCCACAGGTCCCTCAGGCCCTGGATGCCCACGGACGCACCGTCACATCCATGGGGACGATGCCCCTGGATGCTCAACCACTGCTGAGCCCCACTTGCTCTGTCCCCCCTGCACCCCCCGCGCTGTCTCCTGGGCACTGTCCCTTGTCCCTCGGGGCTTGGTGGTTCTTCTGTGGTGACTCTGTCCCCCCCTCTCCTCTCTCTGCTCCCGCTGCTCCGGACCCTCCCACAGCCAAGCGCAAAATGTGGAAGCTAAAAAGCTTTGGTAGTTTAAGAAATCTGTATAAAACAGGTAACGGCTCCTCCTGCACGTGCCTCCCCCTGCACCTCCTGCCCTGCTCCTTCCTCTGCTGCGGACCTATGGGTGCTGTGGGCGCTGGGGCACCCATAGGGGGTTGGATTCCCCCCGTCCCACCACCCACCGTTGGTTTGGGGTTTTTGCTCCTGCAGAAGAGGAGAACTTCGAGTTCCTCATCGTGTCCAGCACGGGGCAGACGTGGCACTTCGAGGCGAGCAGCTTTGAGGAGCGCGACGCCTGGGTGCAGGCCATCGAGAGCCAGATCCTGGCCAGCCTCCAGTGCTGCGAGAGCAGCAAGAACAAGGTAGGACTCCACAGCGGCCACGGAGGGGCCACCACGTCACCAGCCCCACTCACTGTCCCCATGTCCCCCCCCAGGCTCGCATGGACAGCCAGAGTGAGGCCGTGGCCATCCAGGCCATCCGCAATGCCCGCGGCAACTCGCTCTGCGTGGACTGCGGGGCACCCAGTGAGTGTCGGGGGTCACTGGGGACATGGGGGCCATGAGGGTCATGGGGGGTCAGTGGTGACACAGTGACACAGGACACTTGGGCTGTGCAGTGTCATTGTTCTCATGGTGCCAAGTGGAGCCATTGGTCACTTGGTGCCATGTGGCAGAGCCGCGGATCGACGCGTGCTGTGACGGTGCGTGGGGTGACAGGATGTCACTGGCCACCAATGACATGGAGACCATGTGCCAAGTGGCACCATGGGCCACCCAATGCCATGGGCCACCCAATGTCCTAGGCACTGTCTGCCACATGATGCCATAGGCTATGTCATGCTGTGGGCCACATCATGCCATGGGCCAACTCATGCCATGGGTCATGCCATGCCATGGGCCATGCCATGCCATGGGCCACCCAATGCCCTGGGTGAGGAAGCACCATGTGCCACCATGTGCCATCTAATGCCATGGGCCACCCAATGGGCCAACATGGGTAAGGAAGCATCATGCACTATGTGTCGCCATGGGCCATGTAACGCCCTGAGCGAGGAAGCACCATGTGCACGTGATGCCATGGGCCATGTCATGCCATGGGCCACCAATAACCTGGGCAAGGAAGTACCATGTGCCACATGGCACCATGGGCCACCCAAGGGGTGGTGTCATGCCATGGGGTTACCCAATGGCCTGGGCTAGGAAGCACCATGTGCCATGGGACATGCATCCTGAGGTGCCATCAAGCCGGGGGCGTTCCAGGTGGGTGCTATGCCTCCTTTGTGGTACTGACCATCTCTGTGTCCCCCCCCCCAGACCCGACCTGGGCCAGCCTGAACCTGGGCGCCCTGATCTGCATCGAGTGCTCGGGGATCCACCGCAACCTGGGCACGCACCTCTCCCGCGTGCGCTCGCTGGACCTGGACGATTGGCCGCGGGAGCTGACCCTGGTGCTGACCTCCATCGGCAACGCCACCGCCAACAGCATCTGGGAGAAGAGCCCGCAGGGCCGCAGCAAACCCACCCCCGAGGCCTCCCGGTGGGTGCTGCCTCCCCCCCGGGCCCCGGGAGTCCCCCCCCCCCAGCCCGTGACGCGCTGTGCCCGTGTCCGCAGGGAGGAGCGAGAGGCCTGGATCCGGGCTAAGTACGAGCAGAAGCTGTTCCTGGCACCGCTGCCGGAGGCCGAGGGGCCGCTGGGGGAGCAGCTCCTCCGAGCCGTGCAGGACAAGGACCTGGAGCTGGTGCTGCTGCTCCTGGCCCACAGCAAGAAGGAGCAGCTCAACGTCCGCGCTGGGGACGGGGATGGGCGCCCGGCGCTGCATGTGGCCTGTGACATGGGGCTCGTAGTCATCACGCAGCTGCTGCTGTGGGTATGTGGGGGAAAGGGGTGAAGGGGGTGGGATGGGTAGTTGTGGGGCACGTGGGGTGGTCAGGGGGGTCGTGGCGTGGCCGTGGGGGATGTGGGGTGGTCATGGGGACCTTGACATGGCTATGGGGGACATGGTGTGGTCGTGGAGGTCATGGGGTGGCCATGGGGGATGTGATGTGGTCATGGGAACCATGACATGGCCATGGGGGACGTGATGTGGTCAGGGAGGATGTGGTGTGGCCAAGGGGGATGTGGTGTGTCCATGTGGCACGCGGTGTGGCCATGGGGACCACGGTTCAGCCACAGAACCCCACCATGCCGATAACCCCACGGGATAACCACAGTCCCAGTGGCGCACCCCCGTGTCCCCGGTCCCCTCCCGGAGACCGCGGCGCTGACACCCGTGTCCCCGCAGCACGGAGCCGACGTGCGGGCGCGGGACGGCCGCGGGCACACGGCGCTGTTCTATGCGCGCCGCGCCGGCAGCCGGGAGTGCGCCGACATCCTGCTGCAGCACGGCTGCCCCGGCGAGGGGTTCGCCGACAGCGCCGACAGCGCCGACAGCGCCCCCGGCCCCCGCCGCAGGAGCAGCTGCGGGCCCTGCGAGCCGCACACCGCGCTCGTGTAGCCACGGCCCCCCCCGGGCTTGCGGGTGATGCCACCAGCCCCTGGTGTCACCCGCCCCCCAACCCCGGTGCCACCGGCCCCGGTTCGCGGTCCCGAGGCTCTATTTATTACCCGGCTCCTGCTGGGAGCTCTCCGGGTCTCCCGGTCCTGTCCCTCTGCCCGTGCCAGGTCCCAGCACCCAGCGCTGGTGGCGCCGTGGTCACCCCCCTGTATATCGGTGTGGGGCACCGATGGGGACAGCGCTGGTCGTGTCACACTGCCCATGTCACCCCATTCATGTCATCCTGCCTATGGCACCCCACTGACATGGGTGTCCCCCCCCATGGGTCCCCACCTCTCCCCATGGGTCCCCCACCCCGAGTCCCCGCCCCTGGCACCGGCACCGCGACAGGAACAGCCCCGACCCCATTTTCTACAGACCCTTTTGTACAACCCCCCCCCAAACTGTGCCCTGACCCCCCCTGAACCTGTGACAACCCCCCCGAACCCCCCTTTTGTCACCATCCCCTTGGGATCCTCGTTAATTTATTGCTTCGTTTCACCGTTGGACGGTGGTGGGGGCACACATGGGCCTGGGGGGGGCCCATCCCATGCCCCCCACCCCTGGGACCCCCCCATGAATGTAGGGGTGCCCCTCGCTGTGACGCCCTGGCAGCGCCGGTGGGACTGAGCCAGGGCCCCGGGGCTTGGGGGGATCAGGGGCGTCGTGGCATGTCACAGCGTGTCATGGTGTGTCATGGCGTGCTTTGGCGTGCCTTGGCGTGCCGTGGCGTGTTGTGGCATGTCATGGCGTGTCATGCCATGCCGTGGCGTGTCATGGCGTGTACAGCGGTTTCGGGTTGTAACTGTAAGTACGTAACAATGTTGGATTTGGCGCTGTGAGCGCGGCTCCTGCGGCGGCACCGGGGGGGGGTTCGGGATGGGGAGCGGGGGGGGGGGGGGGGTCCGGCCACAGGGCCGCGATGGGGCTGGATGGGCTGTGCTGTGGGGCTGTGCCCTGGCTCAGTTCTGGAGACCACCAGGGTCCTGGTGCCGGGGCGTTAAGGGGGGGTCTGGTACCGGTGGTCAGGAAGGGTCCAGGGGGGCTGGTACTGGTGTGGGAGAGGTCGGGGGGGCTCAGGGCCGGTACCGGTGCCGGGGGGGGTCAGGGGGTGAAGCCAGTACCGGTGCCGGGGGGGATCGGGGGTCAGGCCGGTACCGGGGGGGGTCAGGGGTGAGACCGGTACCGGTGCCGGGGGGAGGTCGGGGGGGGTCAGGGGTCAGGCCGGTACCGGTGTCGAGGTGGGGGTCAGGGGGGTCAGGGGGGGGTCAGGGGTGAGGCCGGTACCGGTGCCGGTATCCGTAGGGCCGCAGCCGGTGGGTCAGGAATTCCAGCGCGTGCATCTGGACCGCGTCCACGTAGTGGAACGAAACCGAGAGGTCGGAGCAGCACGCGGCGGCCTGCAGGGGGCGCCAGAGGGGGCGTGGCCTGAGGGGGCGTGCCCCACAGGCTGGTGGGGCTGGGCCAGCGGGGTGGGCGTGGCTTGAATGCAAATGAGGTGGGCGGAGCACCGGGCAGGTGGCGCTTAGAAGAGAGGCGTTCCTTCTATGCAAATGAAGTGGGTGGGGCCTGGCCGGGGCGCGTCGCCACTGGGTGGGCGGGGCCTTAGGTGGGCGGGGCCAGCGCGGCCTGCTGGCGGCACAGCACCACGTGACAGCGGTGGGCTTGGGGGTGCAGCGGGGACTTGGGGGGGTTCAGGGGATGCAGAGAGACATGGGGGGTGCAGAGGGGATTTGGGGGGTGTCAGGGGTATGGAGGGGTCCAGAGGGAGCTTGGGGAGTGCAGGGGGTGCAGAGGGACATGGAAGGTGCAGAGGGGGCTTGGGGGGTGTAGGGGGTATGGAGGGGTCCAGAGGAGACTTGGGAGGTGCAGGGGGTGCAGAGGGGACTTGGGGGATTCAGGGGGGACTTGGGAGGGTCCAGAGGGGGCTTGGGGGCTGCAGAGGGGCTTGGGGGGTGCAGGGGAACATGAGAGTGCAGGGGGGACGTGGGGAGTTCAAGGCGGGCTGGGGACTGCAGAGGGACTTGGGGGGTGCAGAGGGACTTGGAGGACTCTTGGCCCCCCCTCTGGTGTCCATGGGATGGGTTTGGGTTGGCGGGTCCCTACTCACCCACTGCACGGGGTAGTAGGAGTACTGCGGGTAGAAGCGGTCGTGGGGCAGGGGCTGGGCGAGGTGCCGCTCCGGCGGGAAGGGGTGGAAGGTTTCCCGGCCCTGCGTGTCCCGGGAATCCCCCGCGGCCACCCCGAGCTTCTCCAGGCACTGCCCCAGCGCCAGGTCCTCCACGGCGCTGCTGTGGGTGCAGGTCCCGGTGGCGAAGGCGGCGGCGAGGAGCCGCAGGGCCCCTCTGCTGAGCACGTACCCGGCCCCTCCACTCATGTAGCCCTGACGCACAAAGGGCTTAAACCGCTTCCCCAGGTACAGCGGGACCTCCGGGGAGCGCCCGGCCAGGAGCCAGCGCAGGTTGGCCACCACCATGAAGGTGTCATCGTCCGCCTTGAGGAACCAGTCAGCCTCGTCGAGGTGGTGCTCGTGCACGTACTGGAAGGCGCGGATGGTTTTCCAATAGAGCTGGTGGCGACCTTCCCCCACGGGCAGCCCCACGGCCGGGAAGCTTGGCTCTGGTGCTGAGCTCATGAACAGCACCATGTTGCAGTGCCGGGCCCAGGTCGCCCGCACGTGCCGGGCTCTGGTGTCCAGGGTGCTGGGACTGGTCATCACCCAGCACAGGACACGCACCCGCTCGTACAGCGCCTGCGCCAGGCTGCTGTTCACTGCAGGAGAGAGGGGAGCTGAGGGGTGCCCATGGACCACCCTGGATGGTGGGATGGCCCATAGACACCTCCATGTGGTGGGATGTCCCATGGCACCCTCCATGTGGTGGGATGTCCCATGGCACCCTCCAAGTGGTGGGATGTCCCATAGACACCTCCATGTGGTGGGATGTCCTATGGAACCCTCCATGTGCTGGGATGTCCCATGGAACCCTCCATGTGGTGGGATGTTCCATAGACACCTCCAAGTGGTGGGATGTCCCATGGAACCCTCCATGTGGTGGGATGTCCCATGGACACCTCCATGTGGTGGGGTGTCCCATGGACCCCACCACCGGCCACTGCCCCATCCCCGTCCCCTGCTCCGAGCTCCCGCCACATCCAGACCATCCCAAATTCATCACAGGCTCAGAGCTCCCAACACCAGCCCCAGAGTCCCAGAGACCCGTGAAATGGGTTGAAGGCACCTTAAAGCTCCTCCAGCTCCAACCCCTGCCCCGGGCAGGGACACCTTCCACTAGAGCAGGTTGCTCCAAGCCCCTGTGTCCAGCCTGGCCTTGAACACTGCCAGGGATGGGGCAGCCACAGCTTCTCTGGGCACCCTGTGCCAGCGCCTCAGCACCCTCACAGGGAAGAGCTTCTGCCTCAGAGCTCATCTCAGTGTCCCCTCAGGCAGGTTAAAGCCATTCCCTTGTCCCTCGGTGCCACCACCCCACACGGGGACGTCAGAACCACCTTTCACCGCCCCAGGGTGTGCCCGTGTGTCCGTTCGTGCTTCCGGGACCTCTCCCTTCCCCACCCTCCCTTATCTCGCATGGGCCCCCCCGGTCTTACCTGTGGGCAAGGGGAGGCTGCTCAGGGGGGGCCCCCCCGCGGCTCTAGGGGGGTCCTGCAGCCCCCTGAGGCCTCGCAGGACACAGCCCCCCAGCGCCAGCCCCACGGCGAAGCCCAGCAGGAACCAGGGGTCCTGCGCGGCCCCACGGCGGTGCCTCAGGGGCTGCAGGGGACAGGGCAGGGATGGACCCCACAGAGCACCCACAGACCCCCCCACGCCACCAGCTCCGTGTCCTGCTGAGACGCCCCAAATCCCTCCCTGTCCCCTTCCCCGTATCCTCCTTGTCCCCCCAATCCCTCCCTTTCCCCTTCCACGCTTCCCCCACCCCAATCCCTCCCTGTCCCCTTCCCCATATCTCCATTGTCCCCCCAATCCCTCCCTTTCCCCTTCCACGCTTCCCCCACCCCAATCCCTCCTTGTCCCCTTCCCCGTATTTCCCTTGTCCCCCCCAATCCCTCCCTTTCCCCCACCCCCAAATCCCTCCTTGTCCCCCTCCCTGGTCCCCCCCAGATCCCCCCAAGCCCCCATAGGGTTTGAGCCCTCCCGGGCCTCTCCCCTGCCATGACCCGGCCCAGCCCAATCTCATTACAGCCATTTTAGGGGGAGAACATGGGGGGGGGGGGTCCCAGGAGCAGCAATGGGGTGATCTGGGGGGTCCCCCCCCGGTACCTGCCCGGTGCTGGCCATGGCCCTGCCCGCAGCACCACGTGGCTCAGGCGCACCCAAAGAAGGAACCAGATCAACAGCTCCAAACGGGGTGTGGGGGGGGCACCCAGGAGCCGCCCCAGTGAGGAGGGGTGTTCACCGAGCACCCGATTGACCCCCCCGCAATGGGTGCTACAGGGCAAGGACGGGGAGGGCTGGAGGCCGCTGTGACCCTGAGCCCATCACCGTGGCCTCGGTGGGGTGGGGGGGCACTAAAGGCATATTCCTCTCCCCATGGTGCCCCCCCACCCCAGCAGTGCCAGCCCCACTGATGGTCACATATGGGACAACCACTGCCCGGGATGTGGGGAGTGTGGCCACACATAGGACACCTATGGCCAGAGAGGGGGCACCACGGTCATGCAAGTGGGGGGACACCATGGGGGGGTCGCGAGGTCGGTCCCTGGATCCCGGGGGGGTGCCGGTGGGTCCTGGTGTTCTCAGTCCCGGTTCCGCGGTGGGTCCCGTCGGGTCCCCGGCATCGACCCGCCCCCTCCTCGCTCCCATTGGCCAGCACCAGACGAGCCCCCGCCCTAGCCTGGCCCTGATTGGCTGCGCCCAGTCCATGGGGCGGGCACTAAGACCCAGCGAGTCCCTCGGTGGGCGCTGGGGGGGGGCACCGGACACACGGACGGACACCGGGGGGGGTGGGTCACGGACAAAGAGACAGAGCCCGGGGGACCCGGTTTATTGGTAAAAAGGGGGGGGACAAATGGCTCCAGTGGCAACGAGGGACCCCCCAAATCACCCCCTCCCCATATTACACCCCCCAACACCTCCCCCCCAAACACCCCCCCCCAGAAACATACTCCCCCCCCCGTCACAGGGACCCCCCCAAACCAGTCCATGGGACCCGGCGGTGGGGCAGCCCCACAGCAGAGCATTGGGTGGGGGATGGGGGGTCACAAGTCGGGGTCCTCGGAGTCCCCGGGGGGGGGCGGCTCGCGGTGGCCCCCCCACACGAAGCGGTAGTTGTCCTGCAGTGCCTGGTGCCGCCGCCGCTCCCGGTGCACCTCGGGGGAGCCCTGCAGCTGGGGGGGGACACGGGTCATGGGGACACACAGCAAGGGGGGGACACACAGCAATGGGGGGACACTCATCATGGGGGGGGACAGTCGCCCCCGGGTCCCCCCCGCGCTCACCAGCACGTTGAAGAAGATCTCCTTGAGGTTCTTGGTGTCCTCCTCTGACAGCCACCGGCCTTCGGCCTCGTCCCCCCCCGCCGTCACGATCTTGATCTCGATCTTCCCTGCGAGGAGGAGGAGGAGGATGGGGGTGAAAGACGATGATGATGATGATGGTTGGGGGGTGATGGAGAAGGGTGAAGGTTGATGGTGATAGAGGAGGATGATGGGAGGTGATGGAGAAGGATGAAGGTTGATGGTGATGGAGGAGGATGAAGGTTGAGGGTGATGGAGAAGGATGAGGGTTGGGGGGTGACGAAGGCTGGGATTGGGGGTCCCCCAGCCCCTACCTTCAGCCCGCAGCCCCTCCTTGGCCAGCAGCTCCCGCACGTCGCTCTGGGGGTGGCCCTGGGGGGGTTCCTGCTGCCCAGGCCTGCTCTTCCTCCCAGCCCCTTCCTCCTCCTCTCTCTCGCCCCCCCCATCCAGCTTGTCCATCAGGCGGTTGAGGGTGGAGGCCAAGGACTTGGAGGCCCGGGTCCGGTCGAACTCACCCTTCAGCCCCTCGGTCTCCAGCTCATCCTCCACCTGGGGGTGATGGGTTTGGGGGGGTCACAGGGGGGCCCGGCCTGGCCGGGGGGGTCCCGGTGCTGTGACCCACCTCGTTGATGATGTTGTCAAACTCTTTCTCCATCTCGGTCTTCACCTCCTCCTTCAGCTGCGCCATCTGCTCCCGCGGCAGCAGCACGGCCTCCAGCTCCTTCTCAAAGCCCCCCAGAAGGTCCTCATCGTCCTCCTCATCCTCTTCTTCCTCCTCTGGTCGCTCCTTGTCGCCCACTGAGGGCTCCTCGTGGGCCGGGGGGGCCTTGGCCGCTGCCTCCTCCACTTCCTCCTCCTCACTCACCTTCTCCTTGGCCTGGAGGCGGAGGGAAGGTTCTCATGAACACCCCTGGGTGCCACGGTGGAACCCGAGGCCGGGAGCGGCTCCCGGTGGTCACCCACCTTCTTGGAGCTCTCCTTCAGCTCCTCAATGAACTGGAGCAGGTCCCCGAGGCTGCGGATCACTTTGAAGTGGATTTTCTTCCGCGGATCTACAAGGTGACCACAGGGAAGGACAGGCGGGAAGGCTGGGGCCGGAGCAGGGCACACACGGAGCGGCCACCGGCGCGGGACTCACCGGCCACCCGGCCACCAGCCGCCTTCGGAGACGGCTCCTCCGCCTGCAGGAAAGAGATGGGGTGATGCAGCAGGAACCCAAAGCAGCTCCTCCAGCACGGGCCGCCCGGAGGCTGGTGGCCAGCAGGACACCCATGAGGACTCACCCTGGTGCTGTCCTGGTGGCCACCGGCCTCGCTGGTCACCTCGTGCCCCTGCTCCTTGGCTGGGTCTGGGTCGTCCCTCGGCGTGGCTGCTGGGGGAGGAGGAGGAGAGGACATGGGCACGGCTGCCCCCCGGAGGAGAAGGGGACATGGGCACAGCTGCCCCCCCCCCGTGGTGGCTCCTTGGCCACGGGACATTGGCCGTACCGTCACCAGCGGCCACTGGTGCCCCCTCGGGGGGGTTCACGGGGGTCTCTGCGTCCTTCTCGCTCCACAACCTCGTGTCCAACGTCTTGAGCTCCTCCGAGATCTCCTCCACCTTCCGCTTGGTGTCCGCTGGTGGGATGAGAGGGGCGGACTCACGTCACCCTCTGGGGGGGTCCCACCCCGCACCCACCACGGGGAGGTCCCCCGGTACTCACAGACTTGGGCCCGGACGTACTGGACGTACTGGGCCGGGCTGAGCGCGGGCTGGCACAGGATGGGCTGCGGCGCCGCGCCAGGGGCCGGCCGCAGCAGCGGGTGGTGGCAGATGCGGGTGGTGTGAACCGTCAGCACGTAGGAGCACGACTGGGGCTCGTCCACGCGGGCCAGGTAGTCACCAGCCCCTTCCTCACACAGGAACTGGGCGATAAGAGCCATGAGCCACCATCATCATCATCATCATCACCCAGCACCGCGCGCCCCAGCGCAGCCTCACCCGCACTTCGGCCTCACGGGCCCGGCCGGTGAGGTCGCAGCGGGAGCCGTTCACGTAGCTCTGGCTGTGGTAGCGCTTCAGGCGGTGCTGCTTCGAGGCCTGCGGAGGGGGTTGGAGGTGGGGATTCTCTGCTGTCTCGTAAGCAGGTTGGGTGCCATCGCACGGAGGCGGGGATGGAGCCCAAACCTTGGCTGTCTCGTCATCCCAGTCAAACGCCGACTGATAGTAGCCCAGGAAGAGGATGTCTCCTTTGATCTCCGACTCTACAGCAAGAGGCCAGAGTGGTGCAGGCTGGAGGGGACATGGGGGAAAATCTCCCCCCGCTCCTCCTCCTCCCTGTGCCACCATCACCTTCCACATGGTACTGCTGGATGTGCTTCCCATAGCAGAACTCATAGGTCCACCAGTCCTTGGTCTGGAAAAGAAGGGGAAGAAAAGGGATGGAAGACCCCGAACCCTCCCCGTGTGTCCCCCCACCCCACCCCGTGCCCCCAGAGCCCCCACTCCCACCTTGACGAGGCAGGGAGCGGTGCCCATGGGTTGCAGGAGCTCGGTGACGCCGGAGCCGTTGTAGAGCTGCGCCTCCTCCAGCGGGTCCGGGGGGCTCCGCACAGCCGCCGCCGGGAGCCGGCACTCGTAGCGCTGCTTGAACTTGGAGGCCACCGTCACCACGTCCCCCGGCGGGCGCTGGGGGCGGGGAAACGGGGCTCGGGGGTCCGGTGGCGCCCTCCCCGTGCCTCAGTTTCCCCCTCCCGGTGCCTCGGTTGCTCCCAAGCCCTTCCTGCCCAAACGGGGCCGAGCTGCCCGGCCCGCGGGGGCTCCGTTACCGGCCCTATGGAGCCGGCTCCTGCCCTGGGGTGTCAGCGGGATGCAGCGGGGGAGCCACCGGAGCCGCTCGCTGGTGGAACCCGAGGGAGGGACCGGACCACACCCCCCCCACCCCGTTCCGTGCCCGGGCTGGTGCGTTCGTGGCTGGGACCCCCCTAAGGCGGTGCCGCCCCCGACCCCCGGTAGGGCCCCGCGGCCCCGGTCCCCGCCGCCCCCCGCGCGGTGCGGGTGAGGCCGCGCGCACCTGCCCGGCCAGCACGGGCTCGGCCAGGATCTCGAGGCCGTACTTGAGCTCGCCGAGCTCCTGCAGGTCGAGCGCGGCGCGGGCGCCCCGCAGCGCCGGGCCCAGCACGGCCAGGACCGACACGAGCAGCGCCCCCAGGCCCGGGCCCGGACCCCGGCGCCGCCGCGCCGCCATCTTCGCCCTCCTCCTCCTCCCCTCCCGCCGCCGCTTCCGCCCGCCGCCTCCCAGCGCCCGCCCCCGCCCCCCGCGTCCCGCGCGGCGATTGGTGGGCGCGCCTGCCCGTCAGCGCTGTGCTCGCCTCCGATTGGCCATTCCCCCGCGGTGACGCCGCCGGCGCTGAGGCCGCGGCCGCGGGGCGGTGGTTCCTCCCCGCGGTTGGACGCTATTGGGTAGAGTCAGAGCTGGAGGCAGCCAATGGGAAGGCGGGGCGCGATGACGCAGACCTAGGTGCGGGTACCGGCCCCCCATTGGCTGAGCGGGATGCAGGTGAGCCCCGCGCCCTGATTGGTGGAGAGAGGGCAGAGCATCCCTGGGGAGGGATTGCGGGGGGGGGGTGGGTGGGGGGGCCGCTTTGTCACGTGATTACCGGAGCTGGGAGGAGGGGGCCCGGCCCCGCTCCAGGGTGAGCCCCCCCCGCGACCCCCCTAGCGATCCCCCGGACCTCCCCCCCCAATTCCCAGCTCCCAATTCCCTCCCCAGCCCCCAAATCCCAGCGCCCGTCCTCCCATTGGGCCCCCCGGTCCCCCCCCGTCGCCGGCGGTCCCGGCCCCCCGGTTCCACACCCCATCCCGGGGCTCAATGAGGCCGTTGTTCTGCCCACGCCGGCACACAGAGCCCGGCCTGTGGCGACCGCAGCCTCCGCCTCACAGGGGGCGGGACACGGGGATACACCGAGGGGGGGCCCCGATCCCGACCCCCGCCAGGCCCGATGCGCCGGTGACAGCGGCGGCCGCCTCCTCTCTGCTCTTTGTTCCCCCCTCCCCGCTCCCCGCCTTCCCGCCCCTCCCGGGGCTGCGGCGGTGCCGTTCCCAACCGGGGCCGCCGGGGGCGCCCGTTCCTCCCCCCCCCCGCAGACACCGACAGACCCCCCCTCTGCCGGTGCCGGGACCCGCCGGCGGAGCCAGGTAGGGCCGGGGCCATCCAGAGTCTCCATATCGCGACATGTCGAGGCGAGGGGGGACATCTGCCGACATATCCCTTTACCCTAAGCCTCCCCCCCCGGCCTCCACATCCCCCGAACCCCGCAGTGGCCGCATTGCCTGACCCCCACTAGTCTTCACCCCCCATTGCCGAACCCCCCCACTCCTGACCCCGCCCACTCCTAACCCCCCCGTTCCTGATCCCCCCAATCCTGTCCCCTGATTCCTGGACCCCCATGCCCAAACCCACCCAATCCTGCCTCCACCCATTCCTGCCCCCCCAATCCTCCTCCCCCCATCCTCCCCCCCCAATCCTGACCACCCCCATTCCTGACCCCGCGTTCCTGACACCCCCGTTCCTGACCCCCCCAATTCCTGCCCCCCCGGTTGCCTGGCCCCCCCAATCCTGACCACCCCACTCCTGACCACCCCAATCCTGACCTCCCACTCCTGACCCCCCCACTCCTGCTCCCCCAAATCCTGACCCCCAATAATGACCCCCCTATTTCTGACCCCCCCACTCCTGATCCCCCATTTCTGACCCCCCAAACCTGACTCCTCCAATAATGACCCCCCTGTTGCCTCACCCCCCATTGTCTGACTCCCCCAATCCTGACCCCTCAATCCTGACCCCCCATTCCTGACCCCCCCATTCCTGACCCCCCCAATCCTGACCCCTCAATCCTGACCCCCCCATTTCTGACCCCCCCATTCATGACCCTCCCATTCCTGAGCCCTCAATCCTGATCCCCCCATTCCTGACCCCCCCATTCCTGACTCTCCCATTCCTGACCCCCCTAATCCTGACCCCTCAATCCTGACCCCTCATTCCTGACCCCCCAATCTTGACACCCCCCCGAATCATGACCCCACCTCCCTGCACAGAACCCCGGGGGGGTCCGTGTGTGTCCCCGTGACCCCCACCCTGGCCCTGACGCTGTCCCTCTGTCCCCAGGCCGGTGTTGTGGGGGGGGCAGAGCCATGAGCGTGAGCTGAGACCCCCCCAGAGACCCGCAGCCAGCCCGAGGTGAGGCACTGGGGGGGCTGGGAGGGGCTGGGGGGCACTGGGAGCACTGTGAACACTATGGGGCTACAGGGGAGTTCTGTGGGACACTGGAAGGTTCGGGGGGGTCGCTGGAGACACTGGGGATGCTGCGTGGGGCTGGGGGGCACTGGGGGGCATTGGGAACCCTGGGGGGGACTTGGAACACTGGGAGGTGTTGGGGGGCACTGGGAGCACTGGGATCACTGGGGCGGGCACTGGGAGCACTGAGGGGCACTGGGAACACTGGGAGGCACTTGGGGGCACTGGGAACACCGTGGGGCGCTGAGAGGCACTGGGAGCACTGAGGGGCACTGGGAGGCACTGGGAGTACTGGGGGATGCTGGGGGGCACTGGTGGCACTGGGAGCACTGGGGGGCACTGGGAGCACTGGTTGCACTGGGAGCACTGGGAGGCACTGGGAGCACTGGTTGCACTGGGAGCACTGGGGGGCACTGGGAGCACTTGGGGGCACTGGTTGCACTGGGAGCACTGGGGGAACTGGTTGCACTCGCAGCACTGGGGGTCACTGGGAGGCACTGGGACCACTGGGGACCACTGGTTGCACTGGAAGAACTGGGAGGCACTGGGAGCACTGGGAGCACTGGAATCGCTGGGGGGGGCACTGGGAGGCACTGAGGGCACTGGTTGCACTGGGAGCACTGAGGGGCACTGGTTGCACTGGGAGCACTGGGGGGCACTGGTTGCACTAGTTGCACTGGGGGGGCACTGGGGGCACTGGTTGCACTGGGAGCACTGGGGGGCACTGGGAGCGCTGGGTTGAACTGGGGGGGCTCCATGTTCTCTCGGGGTCACTCGGGGTCACGCTGTGTCTCGTCTCTCCCCCCCTTCACCCCCCGTCCCCCGTAGCGCCCCCTGCCGGCCGCACCATGCGTGGCGCGCCGCGCTCGTGCGCGCTGGCGGTGGGCGTGGCCTCGGCGCTCGCGCTGCTGCTGCACCTCTGGGTGCCCGCGGGCCCCCCCAGCGTGGACCTGCGCGACCCCCCCCGCCTGCCGCCCCCCCCGCGCGGGCCCGCGCGCGCCTACCCCCACGTGCCCTTCCGCCTGCGCCGTGACGTCATCGAGTGAGGGCGGGGCCCCCCGGGGTGGGGGGGAATGGGGGGGGGGGTTACACGTTGAGGGGGGGGCACATCAGAGTGGTGACATCTAATGGGGGCTCACCTGTGGGGGGGTATCCAATGGGGGTTCACCTGTGGGGGGGGGTATCCAATGGGTGCTCACACGTGGGGGGTATCCAATGGGGGTTCCCCTGTGGGGGGGGTATCTAATGAGGGCTCACCTGTGGGGGGGTGTTATCCAATGGGAGGGGCATTCAATGGGGGGGGCACCCATGGGGCTGTGGCAAGTGATGGGTGATGCCCGGGAAGTGTCAGGGTGGGTGACAAGGCCATGGGGGGTGACGATGAGGCCATGGTGGTTCCATACTGGTTCCATACTGGTTCATACGGGTCCATACTGGTCCATATGGGTCCATACTAGTCCATATGGGTCCATACTGGTTCCATACTGGTCCATATGGGTCCATACTAGTCCATATGGGTCCATACTGGTTCCATACTGGTCCATATGGGTCCATACTAGTCCATACTGGTCCATACTAGCCCATACTGGTCCGTACTGGTCTGTACTGGTCCATACGGGTCCGTACTGCTCCATACGGGTCCATATGGGTCCATACTGGTCTGTACTGGTTCCATACTGGTCCATACTGGTTCCATACTGGTCCATACTGGTCTGTACTGGTTCCATACTGGTCCATACTGGTTCCATACTGGTCCATACTAGCCCATACTGGTCCATATGGGTCCATACTGGTCCATATGGGTCCATACTGATTCCATACTGGTCCGTACTGGTCCATACGGGTCCGTCCCGCCCTGCCCAGGCTGCTGCCCGGGAACGGCTGCTCGTGCGCAGCGGAGCCGGGGCCGCTCCCACGGCAGCTCTTTGGGCCGGGCCGTGGCGCCGTCGACTTCGGCAGCAGCTTCGGCCCCGGCGAGCGGCGGCTGCAGCAGCAGCGGGAGCACGAGTTCCGCTCCTACCGCCGGCGGTGAGCGCGGCACCGGGGGCACCTGCTATGGGGCAGGATGCTATGGGGCAGGGCGCCGTGGGGCAGGGCACCCATTGAGCGCTCCCCACAGGGTGCAGTCTCCGGCCGATCGGCTCCTCATCGTTCGCGCCAACTCGCCCCTGGAGTACCCGGCGCAGGGGGTGGAGGTGCGGCCGCTGCAGACGGTGCTGGTGCCTGGTGAGAGGGGCTGGGGGGCCGGGGGGGGCGCGGGGGTTATGGGGTAAAGAGGGCTCTGCCCCACTCATTGCCCCATGTCTGGTCCCACAGGGCTCAGCCTGCAGGCGCCGGGCAGGGAGAGCTACGAGGTGAGGGCAGACCAAGGGTACGCTGTGGGACGTGCGTCCCCCCATTAACCCCCATTGACTCTGTGCCCCCCATTGCCCCCCAGGTGAACCTGACGGCCTCCATGGGGACCCTGGCGGTGGCCGCGGTGGTGGAGGGGGTGTCGCTGCGGGGCGAGGGGCAGCCCCACCTCTCCATGGCCACCACCCACCTGGACCACCTCAACCGGCAGCTCCAGTTCGTCACCTACACCAACACCCTCTTCCACCCCGACACCGCAGACATCGGTGGGTGCTGCGCCCATGGGTGGGCTGTGGATGGGTGCTGCGCCCATGGGTGGGCTCTGGGGGGGTGCTGGGCCCATGGGTGGGCTCTGGGGGGGTGCTGGTGCATGGGGGCAATGGATGGGGTTGGGGGTGTCCCGCGGGGGGGGGGGTGCCGGGTGCCGCCCAGCGCCCGCTGCCCCTCCAGTGCAGTTCTGCACCCACGGGCATGAGGCCGCCTTCGCCATCCGCATCCGGCACCCGCCCGCGCCGCGGCTCTACGGGCCCGGGGACAGCGACGGCGACGGAGGTGACCGGGGCTGAGCCCCAGTGCTCCCAGTGCCACCAGTGCAACCAATGCCCCCCAGTGCAACCAGTGCCCCCAATGCCCCCCAGTGCAACCAGTGCCCCCAATGCCCCCCAGTGCCCCCCAGTGCTCCCAGTGCCACCAGTGCAACCAGTGCCCTCAGTGCCCCCAATGCCTCCCAGTGCCCCCCAGTGCTCCCAGTGCCCCCCAATGCCCCCCAGTGCTCCCAGTGCCACCAGTGCAACCAGTGTCCTCAGTGCACCCCAGTGCTCCCAGTGCCCCCCAGTCCTCCCCAGTGCTCCCAATGCCCCCAGTGCAACAAGTGCTCCCCAATGCAACCAGCGCCCCCCTCTGCCCCCCAGTGCTCCTAGTGCCCCCCAGCGCAACCACTGCCCCCCAGCACAACCAGTGCCCCCAGTCCCATTCCCCATTGGTATGTCCCATTCCCTGGGGGGGGGTTGTCCCATTCCCCCCATGGGTATGTCCCATTCCCGGGGGGGGGGGTGTCCCATTCCCCCCATGGGTATGTCCCACTCCCGGGGGGGGGGTTGTGTCCCATTCCCCTCATGGGTATGTCCCATTCCCAGGGAGGTGTCCCATTCCCCCCATGGGTATGTCCCACTCCCGGGGGGGGGGGTGTCCCATTCCCAGGGAGGTGTCCCATTCCCCATGGGTATGTCCCATTCCCGTGGGGGGGGGTATGTCCTATTGCCGGGGGGTGTCTCCCATTGCCGGGGGGGGTGCCACGGCGCTGCCTGTCCCAGGGTACAACGTCTCGGCTCTGGTCACCATCGCCACGAAGACGTTCCTGCGCTACGAGAAGCTCCGGGGGCTCCTCTCCAGCATCCGCCGCTTCTACCCCGGCGTCACGGTGGTGGTGGCCGATGACAGCCCCCGGCCCGAGCCCCTCAGCGGCCCCCACCTCGAGCACTACGTCATGCCCTTCGGCAAGGTGGGGGCGTGGGGGCATGGGATGCCATGGGGTGGCCATGGGATGCTGTGGGTGCCATGAGACGCTGTGGGATGTTGTGAGGTGCTGTGGGATGCCGTGGGATGCTGAGGGATGCTGTGGGGTGCCATGGGGTGCTGTGGGGTGCCATGGGATAGCCACAGGATGCTGCGGGGTGCTGCGGGGTGCCATGGGGTGCGGTGGGATGCTGTGGGGTGCCATGGGGTGGCCACAGGATGCTGTGGGATGCTGTGGGGTGCTGTGGAATGCTGTGGGAGGCTGTGGGGTGCCATGGGGTGGCCACAGGATGCTGTAGGATGCTGTGGGAGGCTGTGGGATGCTGTGGGAGGCTGTGAGGTGCTGTAGGATGCTGTGGGAGGCTGTGGGGTGCTGTAGGATGCTGTGGGAGGCTGTAGGATGCTGTGGGATGCTGTGGGATGCTGTGGGGTGCTGTAGGGTGCTGTGGGAGGCTGTGGGGTGCTGTAGGATGCTGTGGGAGGCTGTGGGGTGCTGCGGGGTGCTGTGGGATGCTGTGGGGTGCTGTAGGATGCTGCGGGAGGCTGTGGGGTGCTGTGGGATGCTGTGGGGTGCTGTAGGATGCTGTGGGATGCTGTGGGAAGCTGTGGGGTGCTGTAGGATGCTGTGGGAGGCTGTGGGGTGCTGTAGGATGCTGTGGGGTGCTGCAGGGTGCTGTGGGGTGCTGCGGGAGGCTGTGGGGTGCTGCGGGGTGCCATGGGGCAGCCGTGGGGCTGACGGTGTCCCTGCAGGGCTGGTTCGCAGGGCGGAACCTGGCAGTGTCCCAGGTCACCACCAAGTACGTGCTGTGGGTGGACGATGATTTCATCTTCACGCCCCGCACGCGGCTGGAGAAGCTCGTGGATGTGCTGGAGAGAACCAGCCTGGACCTGGTGCGGGGGGGCCGGGCCCCGGTACCCAGGGGTGCCCCGGGGGCTGGGGGGCTGTGGGTGGGTGATTCTGGAAGGTCCCGGTGCCGTTCCCAGTGCTGGGGCTGCAGGTGGGTGCTGGGGCTCTGGGGTCCCAGCCCCGTCCCAGGGTTTCGGGTGCTAATGGCAGGGCTCCTGTTCCCATCCTGTTCCCGTCCTGGTACCAGGGCTCTTGGGTGCTGTTCCCACCCTGTTCCTGGTGCCCGGTGCCAGTGCCGGATCCCGGGTCTGGGTCCCAGTCCCGGTGCTGATGCCGCAGTTCCCGTTCCTGGTGCCAGTGCTGGGGTCTGGGTTCCTGTTCCCGATGCCAGTGCTCTTGGGTCCCGTTCCCATTCCCATGTCTATTCCCATTCCCATTCCTGTGTCTGTGCCCATTCCTGTTCCCATTCCTGTTTCTGTTCCCATTCCTATTCACATGTCTGTTCCCATTTCCATTCCTGTTCCCATTCCCATTCCCGTTTTCATTCCCATTCCAATTCCTGTTCCCGTTCCCATCCCCGTTTCTGTTCCCCTTCCTTTTACTATTCACATGTCTGTTCCCATTCCCATTCCCGTTCCCGTTTTTGTTCCTGTTCCCATTCCCGTTCCCATTCCTGTTTCCGTTTCCATTCCCATTCCCGTTCCCATTCCCATTCCCGTTCCCATTCCCTTTCCCTTTCCCATTCCCATTCTTGTTCCCATTCCCACTCCCGTTCCCGTCCCCGCCCCCGTTCCCGTCCCGCAGTGCCTCCAACGCCGTTCCCCCTCCCGCAGGTGGGTGGCGCTGTGCGGGAGATCACGGGCTTCACCACCACGTACCGGCAGCGGCTCTCGGTGCGGGCGGGCGGCGCGGGCGGGGACTGTCTGCGGGCCCGGCCCGGCTTCCACCACCGCCTCGCGGGGTTCCCGGACTGCGTCGTCACCGACGGCGTCGTCAACTTCTTCCTGGCCCGGACGGACAAGGTCCGGCAGGTCGGGTTCGACCCGCGGCTGCGGCGCGTGGCACACCTTGGTGAGCAGCCGCGGCACCGGGGGACGGGGGGGGGCGGGATATGGGGACATGGGATCACGGGGCTCATGTTCCGCCCCCCCAAAAGAGTTCTTCATCGACGGGCTGGGGGTGCTGCACGTGGGCTCCTGCGAGGACGTGGTGGTGGATCATGCCTCCAAGCTGGCGCTGCCCTGGCGCCGCTCCGAGGGCGAGCGGCAGTACGCGCGGTACCGGTACCCGGCGGCACGCGACGACAGCCTCAGCCTCAAGCATCGCCTCTTCTTCTTCAAGAACCGCTTCAAGTGCATGGCCGGCAACTAACCCCCCCACCCCCCCGGCCACCACCGGCCACCCGCCGCGGGGACAACCAGCATGGGCCACCCAACGGGACTCCACATGGGCAAACCCATGGGTCACCACCCCGGGGGGGGCAACCGTCATGGGACACCAAATGGGCCACTCAATGGGCTACCCCCTGGGGGACATCCCAATGGGACACTCCACAGGCTAACACATGGGCAACCCCATGAGCTGCCACCCCAGGGGCAGTAAGCTGTGTGGGGCACCCCATCGGCCACCACTCGGGGGACAACCCCATGGGCTGCCACCGTGGGTCACAACCTGTGGGGCAGTACCCATGAGCCATCACCCCATGGGCACCCCAAGGGGCCACTCTTTGTGGGGGGGGGGGACAACCACCATGTGCCATCCCATGGGTCACCCCATGGACCACCCTATGGGCCACCACCTGGGGGGAGGGAACAGCCCCATGTGCCACCCCATGGATAACCACCCGAGGGGGGGGGGACACACAACCTCATAGGCCACCCCCATGGGCCACCCTATGATGGGCCACCCCCCTAGGGGGCCCTATGGGCCACCCCATGGGGGGGGGACAGCCCCATGGTCCACCCCCAGTGTCCCCCCATCTCCCCCTATGTCTGCCCCGTGCCCCCTCCCCCCACCCCCCCGTTTTTAGCTCTTTTCTACTGTGGGGGGTGGTTCCGGCCCCCCCCCACCGGGGCACCCACGTGACCGGGGCCCCCCCTTTTGTGCCGCCCCCCCCAGTTTTCTATTGTCCGGCTCCTCCCGCCGGGGGGCCCCCCCCCGGACCTCAGGGGGCGGGGCTGGGGGCGGGGCTTCACATCCCTCCCCCCCCTCCCTTTTCTACCCAATGGATGGAGAGATTTTAACCAGACCGGACTCTGCCTCGTTATTGGCCCCGCCCCCTCACTTACCCCCGCCCCTTTCCGGAGCCCACCCACCAATGACCGCCTTTCAGTAAAGCCCCGCCCCCGCGCCACCACGCCCCCTTTAAAGCCCCGCCCCAGCACGCCTGTCCCTCCCACTGCCATGGGTGACGTCACGGGGAGGGGGGCGTGGCCTTGCTGGGCCATTAACCCGAACCTATGTGGTGGGGGCGTGGCCTAAGAAGAGGGGCGTGGCCTAAGGGGGTGCACGGGAGTCCCCCGGGTCCCCCCGTCCCCGTCCTGCTCCTGCCCCGGGACACGGGCACGTCCCAGAGCCCCCATCCCGGGGTCTCCGCTCCCGATGTCCCGATCCCGGTGCCTCCACCCCAGGGTCCGCACCTCTGATGTCCTGATCCCGGTGTCCCCATCCCGGGGTCTCCACTCCTGATGTCCCGATCCCCGTGTCCTCATCCCAGGGTCCCCACCTCCGATGTCCTGTTCCCGGTGCCCCCATTCCGGGGTCCCCACTTCTGATGTCCCGATCCCGGTGGCCCCATCCTGGTGCCCCCATACCGGGATCCCCGCTCCTGATGTCCCGATCCCGGTGTCCCCATTCCAGTGTCCCCCCCCCAACACCCCCATCCTGCCGTCCCCCCCTTGACGTGCCTCTTTCCCCCCACCCTGACGTCCCTATTCTCAGGTCTCCGTCCTGGTGCCTCCACACTCTGTCCCCGCCCCCGCTCAGTGTCCCCATCCCTCCACATCCCTCTCCCCCTCACCCCTCCCGCCCCCCCCAGCCGCGCCCCCCCCGACCCCCCCTCGCATCGTTGCATATTTTTATTGGATCAAAGTTACAGACGGGGGGGGGGGGGGGGAGAGAAATAAAAAAACAATTAATAAATTAACCGGCCGCCCCCCGCCCAAGGGCACCAACCCCCCCCCCCGGGCCCTGCCATGGTCCTTGTGCCCCCCCCCGGGGGGATGCCGGTGCCGAGGGGGGAATCCCGGTTCCCTGGGGGGGGTGTCCCCGTTTCCCGGGGGGGTCCCGGTGCCCCCCCCGGCTCAGTCCTCGGTGATGCCCTTTGCCCGCAGCTCCTCCTGCACCCGCGCCAGGTACGTGGGGTCAGGGTATCCGAACCTGGAGGGATGGGGGGGGCAGGTCAGTGGGTGCCCCCCCCGACCGTTTGGGGTGCTGCCACCTCCATACCCCCAGGCACCCACAGCCTGGTTTTGGGGGGCCCCTACCCCAGAGGTACCCGTACCCCAGGTGTGCCCCCCCCAGGCCTCCATCCCCCTGAAGTGCCCCCCATGGGTGCCCCCCCCATGGCGTACAGCCAGGGCCCTACCCCCACATGGATTCCCACTCCCATGGGTGCCCCTCCATAGGTTCTCTTCCCCATGGGTCCCCACCCGTATGAGTGCCCCCCAAAGGTCTCCCACTCCCAGTGGTACCCCTCATAGGTCCTCACCCTAGGGGTGCCCCCCCTTCCCCTGGGGGTACCCCCACCCCCATGGACCCCCCCCATGGATCCACCCCTATGGGTGCCCCCCTGGTGCTGTACAGCTGGGGCTCCCCCATGGATCCCCGCCATGGGTATCCCCCTCAAAGGGTGGGCCTATGGATGCCATACAGCTGGGGCCCCCCATGCACCCCCTCTCTATGGGTGCCCCTGTGGGTGCCGTACAGCTGGGGCCCTCCATGGATCCCCTCCCTATGGGTGCCGTACAGCTGGGGCCCCCCATGCATCCCTGCGCTATGGGTGCCCCTGTGGGTGCCGTACAGCTGGGGCCCCCCATGCATCCCCTCGCTATGGGTGCCCCTGTGGGTGCCGTACAGCTGGGGCCCCCCATGCATCCCCTCGCTATGGGTGCCCCTGTGGGTGCCGTACAGCTGGGGCCCCCCATGCATCCCCTCGCTATGGGTGCCCCTGTGGGTGCCGTACAGCTGGGGCCCGCCGGTGCAGCTGGTCTTGTGGTGGATGTCGTTCCAGGTGATGACGTTGGCCCGGCCCGTGGTCATGGAGGTGCCCACGGTGAAGGTGAGGCGCTGGGTGAAGGCCTTGCGGAACAGCCCCAGCACCTTGTTGCCCTCGGGGCAGTCGGGCAGATACGCCACGCGCGTGGTGCCCGGGTAACGCACGCCGGGGTTGGGGTGCTCCTCCTGCGGGGGGGGGTACCCTGAGTGACCCACCAGCGCCAGGGGGTTCAGAGGTACCCAGTGGTATGGCACTGGGGGCAGCCAGCAGGGCCTGGGGGGTCTGGGGTACCCAGGGGTATGGGGCTGTGGGCACCCAGCAGGGCCTGGGGGGTCCAGGGTACCCAGGGGTATGGGGCTGGGGGCACCCTGCAGGGCCTGGGGGGTCCGGGGTACCCAGGGGTATGGGGCTGGGGGCACCCAGCAGGGCCTGGGGGGTCCAGGGTACCCAGGGGTATGGGGCTGGGGGCACCCTGCAGGGTTTGGGCTCCAGTCTGGTGTCACCCATCACGTTCTGGGCTCCCCCAGCAGGGTTTGGCCTCTGGTCTGGGGGCACCCATCACACTCTGGGCTCCCCCAGCAGAGTCTGGGCTCTGGTTTGGGGGCACCCATCACATTCTAGGCTCATCAAACAGGGTTTGGGCTCTGGTCTGGTGTCACCCATCACATTCTAGGCTCACCAAACAGGGTTTGGGTTCTGGTTTGGTGTCACCCATCACACTCTGGGCTCCCCCAGCAGGGTTTGGGCTGTGCTTCGGTGTCACCCATCACATTCTGGGCTCCCCCAGCAGGGTTTGGGCTCTGGTTTAGTGTCACCCATCACGTTCTGGGCTCCCCCAGCAGGGTTTGGCCTCTGGTCTGGGGGCACCCATCACATTCTGGGCTCCCCCAGCAGGTTTGGGCTCTGCTTTGGTGTCACCCATCACACTCTGGGCTCCCCCAGCAGAGTCTGGGCTCTGGTTTGGGGGCACCCATCACATTCTAGGCTCATCAAACAGGGTTTGGGCTCTGCTTTGGTGTCACCCATCACATTCTGGGCTCACCAAATAGGGTTTGGGCTCTGCTTTGGTGTCACCCATCACGTTCTGGGCTCCCCCAGCAGGGTTTGGGTTCTGGTTTGGTGTCACCCAGCACATTCTGGGCTCCCCCAGCAGGGTTTGGGCTCTGGTTTGGTGTCACCCATCACATTCTAGGCTCACCAAACAGGGTTTGGGTTCTGGTTTGCTGTCACCCATCACACTCTGGTCTCCCCCCTTCACCCCCCTCGCCCTGGGTGCTGGGGCAGGCAGAACCCCCCCGGGGGGTCCCCTCTGGGTTGGTGGGAGCCGCCGGCACCATCTTACCCCCTGGACGCCGGGCGGGAAGACGTACTGGATGATGATGGTGCCGAAGCTCTCGTAGCCGGGCAGCAGGAGCCCGGCGTCGCGCGTCACCAGCATGCGGCCGTTGGGGGGCTGGTTGCCCACCAGGGTCCCGTAGAAGCGCCCGCACATGGGACACGCCGTCTTGACCTGCAGCGCCCGCGTGATGCACGCCTCGCAGAAGGAATGCCGGCACTTCTCCAGCGTCTTCATCTTCTGGATCTCACCCAGGCAGATGGGACACTGGCGCTCAGGCTCTTCCTCCCGGGAGCAACCGGCCGCCGATGGCGCCCCCGAGGACGAGGGGGCTGCGGATGGCCCCCGGCCCCCCAGAGCGGCTGCGCCGGGCTCCAGGACGGTGACGCAACCCACCAGCTCGCCGTGGCGGTTGGGAGGGCTCTTCTTCTTGAGCTCCTTCTCCGTCTCCTTCAGCAAGGCCTTGAGGGCTTTGCGGGCCGGGCAGAGCCCCCCCGGGGGCCACGGGGGGGGCACGCAGAGCTGCAGGACGTAGATGTCGGAGGTCTCGCCATCCACCATGATGCTGACCTTGGTCTCCTCCTTCAGCCGCGCCAGCTTGGCCGGGCTCTCCTTGGTCAAGAAGTCCCACACGCGCTTGGAGACCGTCACCTTGTTCTTAGTGGCCCCCCCGCACGCTGCCATCCTGGAGAGGACAAATGACACTGGGGGGGGGTGTCCCCCCCACGGGGGTCAGAGCTTGAGAGGTGGCACCCAAAGGTGGCCCCATAGGACCTGAGTGTCATCATCCCCCCCCCCACCCTCCTCAATCCAATGGTGGGGACAACACTTCACCCACCACTCAGGGAATAAAGCCCCCCCCTCAAAGTGATCAAGTTAAGGGGGGGTCACAGCCCCCTGACCCATGGAGGAGGCATGCAGGGGACCCCCTTACCCAGCCCCCCCCACTGATGGGTCCTTGGGGGGAGACATCTGCCCACCCAAGGCGGCACCTCCAGAATTAACCCCCCTCAAAGACACCCATGGGGGTGTCGCAGCCCTGAGCGGGTCAGGGTGAAGACTGGAGCACCCCAGTACTGCCCAATGGGGGGGTCCCCAAGCCCATGGGGGGTGACACCCACCTGGCGAGCCCATGGGGGACAGCAGGAGCCGGAGATGCCAGCGGAGCACCGGAGCCACGAGCCACAGGCTGGGGGGGGGGGGGCACACGGGGGGGTCACACGGGGGTCCCTGGCCCAATTAGGGGGGTCATCACCTCCCCCAAACATCATCATCACCCCCCCCCATGTCCCCAGGAGACCCTACAACAACAAACAGGCCTTGCCCCCCCCCCCCCCCCCGAAGCAGTTGAAGACCCCCCCGGCCCTTTCCGCACCCCGACCCTCACCGCTCCTGGGTCCCGGGGGGGGCTCGACGATGGGGCGCTGGGGGGGGGGGCCCCGGGATGTGGGGTTGTAGGGGGCGGCCGGATGGGGCCGCGGCCTGTTCGCGGAGGCCCAGATGGGGCCTGGGGCGCTCGGGGGAGGCCTGACAGGGCCGAGGGGCCTACACCCGGGCTCAGCCGGGCCCGGTGGCGGGGCAGGGGGGCCCGGTGTCCGTCCCCGTGTGTGTGTCCCCCCCCCGGACCCACCATCGCCGGGCGGAGCGAGCGGGGCGGCGGCAGCGGCGGCGGCGGCGGCGGCGGGGCCCGGAGCCGCCGCGCGTCACGTGACGCGCGGGGCGGGGCCGCCATGGCAACGGGGGCGGGGACCATGGCAACGGCAGCGGAGGGAGGAGGGACCCCACCGAGGAGCAGCGGGAGAGTCGCCATGGGAACGGCGCGGGATGGCGGGGGCGGGGCCAAAGCGAAAGGGGCGGGGCCAGACACCCCAGTGCTGCGGCGCTTGGGGCGTGCCCAGTGGGAAGAGGCGTGGCCAGTTGAGCCGGGGGGCGTGACCTGGGGCTCTGGTGGGCGTGGCCTGCAGCTCCGCGGGTCCCGGTCCCGGGGGGGCTGGCGGTCCCGGGGGGGCTGGCGGTCTCGGGGTCCCGGCGGAGATCTCGAGATCCCGGGGGAGGGGGTTTCGGGGAGGATGTCGGGGTCCCGGGGGGGGGGTCTCGGGGTCCCGTTCACGGGGCGGAGCCGGGTCTGGATCAATAATTTATTCATCAGGACACATATGGGGGGAACGGGGGGGCAGGGGCGGGGCCACCCCCAGGGACCCCCTTGGATAGAAAGGGGGTGTCAGGAATCACTCCCCAAGTCCCTGTTCCCCCCCCTCCCCCCGGGGGGGGTCACACAAGGTCAGGACCCTTCCCATGGGAATAGGGGTCACCCCTGGGGGCTGCAATGGGGGGGGGGGCCTTAGGTGGACCCCTAGGTCCCATATGGAGGGGGCAGGGGCAAGGAATGGGAGCCCCCCGGGGCTGGCTCAGAAGAATGGGGGTGGGGAGAAGGAGGGGGCCCCTCCCCAGGGCATGTAGTGTGTGAGCCCCCCCTATGGTGGGGGGGGCATAAGTCCCAGCCCCCATCTACACCCCCCCAATAAAGTTAAGGCACTTGAACAGCAAATCCCCGGCCTGCTGGGGGACCATGGCTTGGGGGGGGGGGGGGCGGGGCACCCCGGGGGGGCCCCTTGGTCCGGGGTAGGTCCGCTTGGTCCGGGGGACCCCCCCTAAGCAAAGATGTTGGTGATGAAGTCGAGGAAGCGCTTGCCGTACTGCTCGGGGTTAACGGTGGAGATCTCTGCTCCCGCCTTGGGGGGGGAGCACAGGGTCAGACCCCCCCTGTCTGACACCCTTAAAGCCCCCTCGGACCCCGCAGCCCCCCCTCCCACCAAGACCCCCCCCCCCCCAAAACCCTGCCAAGGGGCTGTAACCCACCCCTAGCCTCCCCCACCCCTTCCTCTCCCCCCCCCAGCAAGTCTTTAACAACCCCCCCACTCAAAATACCCCCCCCCCATAGTCTGGGACCCCCCCTCACCCCATGCTTGACTGTCTTGGCCGCATGAGCTGCCTTCTTGCGGGCATCGTACTGGGTGAGGACGTCGATGAGCCCCATGAAGTAGACCTCGCGCCGGGGGGCGGCTGGGGGGGGCAGGGGGTGGGTCAGGGGGGGTCAGGGGTGTCCCCCCCCCCAACCCCCCCATCCTCACCCTCGCTGCCGCGCAGGGCGTAGACGTCGACGTAGGGGTCGAAGTCTCCGGGGCCGAGGGGCCGGTGGGAGTTGAGGAAGCTGCCGATGCCCTCGGGGGACGTCCCGTACCCCCCCGGGGGCCCCCCCTCATCGCCCCCCCCTTCTTCTTCCTCCACCTCCTCTTCCTCCAGCTCCTCGGCCCGCCCCACCTCATGGATGCCCAGCAGCAGGCTGTAGTCCATGATCTTCAGCTGCACCAGGAACTATGGGGTGGGGGGGGACACACACAACCAGTCATAGGTTGGCTTTGGGGAGCACCCACATCAGTGCAGGGGCTCCCTGAGGCCACCCCGGGGGTGCAGCGCCCCCACATGGTTCCCAGTTTGGGGTGCAGGCCCCAACTCGCCCACCTCCACGTCCCTCCTGAGCTTCTCCATGAAGTCCCTCTGGTCCTCCTCAGCCACGTAGACCTTCTCGTTCTTGTTCAAGAAGTCCATGTCCTTCAGAGTGGGCAGGTCTTTGCCCTACAACACGGAGGGGGGGACACATTTGGGAGGAGCCCCCCCCCAAAAAGCATCAAGTTGGGAGGTGGGAGCCAGCTGGGGGGTCCCCAGGGGTGAAGGGGACCATGTGCCCATAGCAAAGGGCTTGGATCTTCTGCCCCAGCCCCATCATGAGCCATCACTGGGTGAGGCAGACACGGAGCTGGCATTATGGGGGGGGGGGGGAATAACGAGGCCTGGAGCCCCCCCTCAAGCCTGGGGGAGTCACAGCACATCTCTCCACCAAGGTACCTTCTCCTTGTCGCTGGCTTCTCGGGACACCAGGGAACCCTGCAGAGATGTGGTGGGACACCAGGGTGACACGAGGCGACGGAGTGGAACCAGCCCCACCTAAGGTGGGGGTTGCGCCTGTGGGGGAGTGTGTGTGTCCAGGGGACCCCCCCCTCGTTACCTTGAGGTCGTATTTGCGGTGCACGGGGAGGCGGTGGCTGAACATGTTCCTCATGACCAGCAGGTAGGTCTCCTCGTTGTCCACGCTCACCCGGTACATGCCCAGGAAGCGCGGCAGCAGCGTGCTGCCGTGGCACTGCACCACGTACTGCCGTGGGAGGCAGCGGGGGACACAGGGGGTGTGTGTGTGTGACAGTGACACACCGGGACCCGCGGGGACCCCCCCCACACCCCGGGGGAGCTGCCCCCCTGCTCCCTACCTGGTGATAATGGGAGAGGAGCCCGTGGACATCGGCCACGTCTTCCCCCGACAGCTCCTTGGCCACCAGCGTGCGGTCCGAGGAGAGCAGGAGCCGCCGGTCGCTGCCCTCCCAGTGCGGGGGGCTCCGGGTGAGGGACACCTGGGGGGGGACACCCCAAAATCAGCCGGGGGGGGGGTTAACGGAGGGGGTAAGGGGGGGATCACCTCACCTGATAGTCCTGGTCGTCGATCCCGAAGCGCTCCCGCAGGTTCCGGAACACCTGGGGACAGTACTCCTTGAACTTGAAGTGGCTGGGCAGGTTCTCCCTGCAGAGCGGGGGGGTCAGGGCACGGCAGCGGGGCGGGGAGGGGGGGGGCGCACACCGGGGCTACCCCCGTCCGTCCCGTCCCGTCCCCGCACTCACCGGTTGAAGAGGTGGTTGTTGACCTTGATCTTGGAGCTGGCTCTGAAGTCGTCGGGCAGCAGCATGACGGGCGGCGGGACCTGGCTCAGCTCGTTCACCTGCGGTGGGGAGGCGGGGGGGAGGGCGGTGTGGTTGGCACGGCCCCGGTGCCGGTGGCGGTGCCGGTGGCGGGGGGACGGCGCTGACCTGGTGGCTGACGCCCCAGCAGAGCACGGCGAGCGGCGGGTCCGCGGCCCGCGGCACCTTCACGCGCTGCGGCACGAACCGCTTCTGCTTCTTCTTCGTCTTGGCCCGCGGCGGCCCCGCCGCCGCCATCGCCACGCTTCCGCCCGGGCCCGCCGCGGCGCCGGAAGGAGGAAGCGGGGAACGGGAAGCCGGTGGGGAAGGGGGGGGAGACGGACACTGCGCATGTGCGCTGTGCCCGGTGCGCTCCGGTACGGGGTGGCTGGGACACCATAGGGGGACATGTGACCCTATAGGGGATACACGTGACCCTATAGGTGACGTGTGTGACCCTATAGGTGATGTGTATGACCCTATATGGGATACATGTGATCCTGTAGGGGATACACGTGACCCTATAGGTGATGTTTATGACCCTATATGGAATATATGTGACACATGTGTGATACATATGTGATACATGTGTGACCCTATATGGGATATATGGGACCCTATAGGGGATATACGGGACCCTACAGGTGACGTGTGTGGCCCTATATGGGATATATGTGATCCTATAGGGGGTATATGTGATCCTACAGGGGATACATGTGACCCTGCAAGTGACATGTGTGACCCTATATGGGATATATGTGATCCTATAGGGGGTATATGGGACCCTATAGGGGATACACGTGACCCTCCAGGGGATGCGTGTGACCCTATAGGTGATGCGTATGACCCTATATGTGGCCCTATAGGGGATACATGTGACCCTACATGTGACATGTGTGACCCTATATGGGATACATGTGGTTCTATATGGAATATATGGGACCCTATGGGGGATACATGTGACCCTACAGGTGACGTGTGACCTCAATAAGCGTTGCCCCATAGCCCCGCCCCTTTCGCATAGCCCCGCCCTCACCTGGCCCCGCCCCTTCCCTGTAGCCCCTCCCCTCCCCTGTAGCCCCGCCCCCGCAGGCAGGGCTCAGCTCCGGTCCTTTATTGAATCGCAGCGGGGGGGGGACACACACGGGGGGGGGGCGCAGAGCCGAGAGGCCAAGCGGGAGGAGGGGGGTGACCCCCACTTGGGGGCTGGGGTCGGGGGGGGGCCCCTGACAGCCCCCATAGGTGCGGGTTAAGGCATCTCGAAGCAGCACCCCCAGTCCCGGGGGACCCCCCAGCAGGGACGGGGGGGTCCTGGGGGGGTCCTGGGCTGGGGGGGGCCCCCCCTCGCCGTGGGGGGGCGCGAGCAGACGGGACACGAGGTGACACCGGGACATGCGAGCGGAGGCGGGTCCGGCGGGACCTGGGGGGGCAGGAAGGGGTTGGGGGGGGACAGATCCCATGGGGGGGGCGGGGTGTTGGGGGGGGCAGGATGTTGGGGGGACGCAATGCGGAGGCCCCGGGGGATGTGGGGATCGTGGGGGAGGACCGGGGTGTGGGGCACCCAAATGTGTTTGGTGGGGTCGGATCTTGGGGGACCCAAATGTGGGGATCACAGGGGGAGATCACCAGGGGATGTGGGGCTCGGGGGGGGCCGGGGTGTGGGGCACCCAAGGGGGGGCAGGATCTTGGTGTGCAGGGGGCCATGGGAGGGTCTGCATGGGATGTGGGGGGGTCTCTGGGGGGCTCTGGGTGACCCCAACGTGAGGACACATGTGTGAGATGTGGGGACTCTAAAGGGATATGGGGGGGACATATGGGGTTTGGAGATCCAAGGGGATCCCAAAGGACATGGGGGGGTGATGGGGGGATCCCAAAGGACACGAGGGGTGATGGGGGTCCCCAGGACCTGGCGGGGGGGCACTAGCTGGCCGCTGTCTCCTGGCGCAGGGGGAAGAGCAGGGGCTGCTCTTCAGCCTCATAGGCACAGGACAGGTCACTCCTGGGGGGGGGGACACATGGGGTCAGCCGGGGTCACCCCCTCCAGCACCCCCTTTGGTCCCCCCCGACCCCCCTGACCTGTTGTCATTGATGTCTGTCATGTTCCCTGCAAGAGAGAGTGGCAGCTCCAGCGGGGGGCTGGGTGCCCCCCCCCGTGTCCCCATCCCACAACCGGACCCCCCCCCCCCGTGTTTCCCCCACTCACCATTATCCACATTGAGCTGCTGGAAGGTGTCCAGGGGGCTGCTGGAAAGAGGGGGGGGACATGGGGGCAGAGGCCTTGAGACCCCCATAGCCCCTGTGCCCCCCCCTAGTTCCTGTGCCCCCCTGTTCCCCACTGCCCCATAGCCTCTGTGCCCCTCCATAGCCCCCGTCCCCCCTTGCCCCATAGCCCTTGTGCCCCCCCATAGCCCCTGTGCCCCCCTGCCCCATAGCCCTTGTGCCCCCCCATAGCCCCTGTGCCCCCCTGCCCCACAGCCCTTGTGCCCCCCCATAGCTCCTGTGCCCCCCTGTCCCCCACTGCCCCATAGCGCCTGTGCCCCCCTATAGCTCCCGTGTCCCCCATCCCCACACTCCCATATCTCCTTCCCATAGCCCCTATACCCACCCTTACCCCTCCATCCCCATATGGCCCCTGTGCCCCCACCCCTGCATCCCCCCCCCCCCATAGCCCCCGTGCCCCCCATTCCCCCCACTCACAGGCCCCGCGGGCCGGGCAGGGGCCCCCCGCCGCTGCTGGAGCTGCCGCCGGTGGGTGACGCCGCCGGCCCCTGCCCCGGCCGCACTGGTTTGGCTGCGGGAGGAACGGGGGAGGTGAGGGGCACTGAGAGAGACCCCCCCGGGTGTCCCCCCCGCACCCCTGCCTCCCCGAACCCCCCCGCACCCCATATCCCTCTGCCCCCCGAGCTCCCCCCGCACCCTCTGCACCTCCATATCCCTGTGTGCCCCCCCCGCCCTCTCCCTGCACCTCTCCTGCCCCGCGTCCCCCCCAGCGCCCTGTGTCCCCCCGAGATCCCTGCCCTCTCTGTGCCACCCTCCATGTGCCAGGCCCCTGGCCCTGCACCCCCCCATGTCCCTGTACTCCCCCTGTGCCCCCCCATGTCCCATTAACCCCCCATGCCCCATTAACCCCCACATATCCCCATTAACCCCACATATCCCCACTGACCCCCATCTCCCATTAACCCCCCATGTCCCATTAACCCCCATATATCCCCATTGACCCCCATGTCCCATTAACCCCCACATATCCCATTAACCCACATCTCCCATTAACCCCCATATATCCCCATTGACCCCCATATATCCTCATTGACCTCCCCATATCCCCACTGACCCCTGTGTCCCATTAACCCCCATGTCCCATTAAACCCCACATATCCCATTAACCCCACATATCCCCATTGATCCCCATCTCTCATTAACCCCGCATGTTCCATTAACCCCCATATATCCCCATTGACCCCTATGTCCCATTAACCCCCACATATCCCATTAACCCACATCTCCCATTAACCCCCATATATCCCCATTGACCCCCATATATCCCCATTAACCCCGATATCCCCCTGACCCCCGTGTCCCATTAATCCCCATGTCCCATTAACCCCCATATATATCCCCATTAACGCCCATATATCCCCATTGACCCCATATATCCTCACTGATCCCTGTGTCCTGTTAACCCCTATATCCCATTAACCCCCATGTCCCATTAAACCCCCATATCCCATTAACCCCACATATCTCTATTAACCCCCATATCCCGTTAACTCCCAGATATTTCCATTAACCCCCATGTCCCATTAATCCCCACATATCCTCTTTGACCCCCATGTCCCCCTGGCCCTCATGTCCCATTAACCCCCATATATCCCCACTGACCCCCGTGTCCCGTTAACCCCTATATCCCATTAACCCCCATATCCCCCTGACTCCCATATCCCATTAACCCCCATATATCCCATTAACCCCCATATCCCATTAACCCCCATATGCCCCTGAACCCACATATTCCCATTGACCCCCCAATCCCCCCCCCCCCGCTCACCGATGACGGCGCTCGCTCCGCGCCGCCCCGCCCCCCGCGCGCGCGCCGCCAGCCGGACGCGCTCCACCTCCAGCAGGTGGCGCCGCCGCTCCTGGCGCGCGCCCTCCTTCGCGTCCCTCAGCGCGCCCTCCAGCGCGTGCACGCGGCCAGCCGTTGTGCGCAGGCGCCGCTCCAGCCGCGGCAGCTCCAGGCGCAGGTCTGCATTGTCACGCACCAGCTGCGCGCGCCGCGCCCGCGTGACCGCCCGAACCCCGCCGGGAACGGCCGAACCCCGCCGGGAACCCCCGAGCCCCGCCGGGAGCGCCCGAGCCCCTCTGAACCCCGCCGGGAACGCCCGAACTCCCCCGAACCCCGCCGGGAACGCCCGAACCCCTCCGAACCCCGCCGGGAACCCCCGAACCCCCCCGAACCCCGCCGGGACTCTCCAGACCTCCCTTTGACCCACCCGGGACCCCCCAAAACCCCAGCACCCACCGAACCTGACCCTCCCCACCGGCACCCAGCGGGACCCCCTAGCACCAGCTCCCACCACCCACAGGGCGCATTATAGCACTCACCCAGACCCCCCCTCACTACCAGTGCTGGGGGGGTCCCGGCCCCAGAGGTGCCACATGCAGCAGTGGGGCCACGAACTTTTGGGGGGGGGGGGGAGTTGGGGGCACCGCAGCCAAGCGGGGGGGCAGTGAAGTGCCAGGCAGGGCAGTGGCTCCCCCCCCCAGTTATGGGGAGTCAATGTGGCTGGGACAGAGATGGGGGGGGCCGGTGCCTTGGGAAAGCAATGGGGGAGCTCAGCGGGGGGGCTCTGGGGGGTGCCCCCCACGTTTTGCCCGCACCCACCTGTTTGTGAACCTTTGTAAGCTGCTCCAAGTTGTTCTCAAGAAAGGAAATCTTCTGCTTCTGGGAGTGCAGCCCCCCACTGTCCTCGGGCTCCAGCTCTGCGCTCTGGGGGGGCAAAGGGGGGGCCCCGCTGAACACTGACACCCCCCAGCCCGGGACCCCCCCAACCCGAGACCCCCCAAACCCGGGCACCCCCAAACCTGAGACGTCTCCAATCGAGACCCTCCCCAACCCGAACATCTGCCCCTAACCTACCCCCCCCGGATGTGCATCCCCCCCAAACCCAGGCTGGGACCCCTTAATTGGGGTTCTCAGGCTGGGGATCCTCCCCCAGCCAGGACCCCCCCAAACCCGTCTGCCCCTCCCCCCATGCTGCTAGTCTGAGACCCCCCAGGCTGACCCCCCCCCAGACCTAATTGGGACCCCCCGAATCCCTTGACCCCTCCATACACAGACCTGGGCTCCCTGCTTGAGCCAAGCCCCACCCAACCTGCGCTTGGCCCCCCCCAGTGCCTGCTTCTCCCATCCTTGACCTCCCACCCTTTTCCCCCCCCATTCCTCGCCCCCCCAATTTCTTCCCCCAAATTCTTCCCCCCCATTTGTCCCATATCCCCCCCTCACTTTCTTGACTCGAGTCGTGACGTCTTGAACAAACAGCTTGCGCAGGTTGTGGAGGGTCTGGAGTTCACGGGCCTAGGGGGAGGTACAAGGGGGGGGGGGCACGGTGACCCCCAAACCCCCCCTTACCCCCCCTTACCTGCCACCCCCCAGCCCCCCATAACCTACCACAGTCTCCTCCAGCCCCTTGAGGTCCTGCTTGGACTGTTCATGGCGCTCATGGAGGAACCTGGGGGGGGGCACCCCAAGATGGGGGGGGCACCTCAAAAATGGGGGGGCGCTTGTGGGGTGTCAGGGGAGACGCGAGAATGTTGGGGGCTTGGAGGGGTCTTTTGGGGGGTGCTGAGAGAGGACCCCAAGTTTGGGCAGCGTCTTGAGGGGGGGTCCTCGAAGCTCTTGGGGAGTCCCTATGGGGGGGTCCCACTGATGTTGGGGGTCCCGGGGGGATTGGGGTTGCGGGGGTCTCACGTGAGCTCCTGCAGCCGCGCGGCCTTGGCCTGCTCCTGGCGCCGCAGCTCCTCGTGCTCCCCCCGGAGCCTCTGCAGCTCCAGCTCCAGGCGCTGCGTCAGGCTGCGGGGGGCAGCGGGGATCAGGGGGGGTCGGGGGGATCGGGGGGGTCAGGGGGTTCAAGCTCTGCCCCCCCCCATCCCATCGCCCCAGTGAAGGGCCGGGGTTACGGGGGGGGTCAGGGCTGGGGTCAGGTCAGGTCAGGCCGGGGGGGTCTCACTCACTCTCGCAGCTCATCGATGGTTTTCTGCCGCTCGTTGAGCTCGTCCCGGAGGCGCCCGAGCTGTGAGTGCTGCACCTGGGGCACGGCGAGACAGGGACACCCCAATGCACCCGGGAAACAGGGACACCAGGGACACCCCAATGCACCCGGACACAGGGAGACAGGGACACCCCAATGCACCCGGGAAACAGGGACACCAGGGACACCCCAGTGCACCTGGGAAACAGGGACACCAGGGACACCCCAATGCACCAGGGACACCCCAATGCACCCGGACACAGAGAGACAGGGACGCCCCAATGCACCCGGGAAACAGGGACACCAGGGACACCTCAATGCACCCGGACACAGGGAGACAGGGACACCCCAATGCATCCGGGACACCCCAATGCACCCGGACACAGGGAGACAGGCACACCCCAATGCACCCGGGACGCAGGGACACCAGTGACACCCCAATGCACCCGGGCACAGCGACAGCAGGGACACCCCAGTGCACTCGGGAAACAGGGACACCAGGGACACCCACTGGCACCCCAGGGACACCCCAATGCACCCCAGAGACACCTCCTATGTGTGCTGCACCTGTGACGCCCCACAGCGCCTCCTAGTGCCCCACAGCCACCGCACCCCATAACCACTGCCCCTGACACCCTCCTCCTGCTCCCCAGCCTCAGCACCGGGACCCTCAGCACCCACAGGGACCCCCAGGATCATCCTGTACCCTCCAGTGCCCCCCAGCACCCCAGTGACACCTCCCAAAGAGACCCCCAACCGCCCCCCCTCGGGTCCCCACCCCTCCAGAGACACCGCCCAGTGCCCCCAGGGGTGCCTTGTCCTCCCCAGCACCCCCTCACCTTGATCTCGTCCATGTCCTGGGTCTCATCCTGCTTCCGGGCTCCCCCCTGCGCTGTGTCTGTGGGGCAGAGTTCACCATGGGGAGCCCTCCAAGTGCTGCTGTGCCCCCCAGCCCCCCAATTCCCCCCAGCACCCCAAGTCCCCCCATTTTCCCCCACGCCCCGTCCTCACCCTGCGACTGCAGCCGCTCCAGCTCCTCGCTCAGGGCATCGTTGGTCTCCTCCAGGCTCCGTCTCTTGAGCTCCACCGTCTGCGTGTACTCGGTCAGGGAGCGGATCTTCGCCTCGTGCTGCGGGACCAGCATCAGCCACCGGCCCTGGGACACGGGGACACCCCCAACACCCCCCCTGACAGCCCCCCGACACCCTCAGGGACACCCCCAACACCCCATCACTGCACCATGCAGGCACAGAACCCTGGGGACACTCGATCGTGGGACCACCAAGCCCTGTGGACCCCAAGCCCCGGAGCTCTGCTCCGCTCCGGCAGGGCCCCACCTGGGAGATGAGGAGCTGGCAGGAGGAGAGCTCGCGCCCGGTCACCTCCAGCTTGCGGTGACATTCCACCTGCAGGTTCTCCAGCTGCCGGCACCGCTTCACCATTGACTTCACCTCCGACTTGATCTTGCTGACGTAGAGCCGGGCCACGGCGAACTCCTCCTCGATGGCGCCGGTCACCTCCACCGGCTGCACAGGCACAGGCATGGGTCGACATGGCACAGGCATGGGTCAACGCAGCATGGGCATGGACATGGGTCAGTGGGGCATGGACATGGGCCATGCATGGACATGGGCCAACATGGTGTGGACATGGCCATGGGCATGGACATGGGCCAACACAGCACAGACATGCGTCAACACGGCACAGGCATGGGTATGACATGGTCATGGCATGGTATGAACATGTGAACTGCACACGCATGGCTATGGCATGGCACGAGTATGCCATGAGCACAGCACACACATGACCATGACCTGGTGTGCCCCAGCACACCACGGGCCCATTATGCACATGGGTCCATCAGGGACATGGCACAGTCACAGTGCAGCACGGCCACATCCCACCCATGGGTGCCCCTCCTGCTCTGGGTGCCTGCCCGGGGGTACCGCTCTTGTTCTCACCAGCTTGATCTCGCCATTGCCCAGGATAAGGCTGAACTCGCTGAGGTCCCTCAGGAGCCCATTGAGCACCTCGGCTGCCCGTGAGCGCTGCTGCGCCCCAAGATCCAGCACCCGCTGCAGCTCCGACTGCAGCGACAGCGACAGCGCCTGCGGCACGGACACACTGCACCGAACAGCCCAAACCAGCCCAAAGAGCCCAAACCACCCCCAAAATAGCCCAACACACCCCTAAAACAGCCCAAACCAGCCCAAACCACCCCCAAACCAGCCCAAAACAGCCCCAAACACAGCGACAGCGCCTGCTGCACGGACACACTTCACCAAACAGCCCAAACCACCTCCAAAATAGCCCAAAACACCTCTAAAACAGACCAAACCAGCCCAAAACACCCCCAAAACAGCCCCAAACACAGCGGCAGCGCCTGCGGCACAGACACACTGCACTCACGCCCATTGGGATCGCAGTGTGGGTGCTCTGGCGCCCCCATCGGGCTCCCATTGGGATCGCAGCCTGGGTGCTCTGGCGCCCCCATCGGGCTCCCGTTGGGATCGCAGTCTGGGTGCTCTGGCGCCCCCACTAGGCTGCCTCCGGTACCGCAGCCGCTCCGCTCACCTCGGTGCGCGCCAGCTCGTCGCTGAGCCGCCGGTTCTGGCGGCCGCTGTCCTCCGCCTCCTGCGCTTTGCGGTCGTAGCTCCGCGCCAGCTCCTCCAGCGCCGCCAGCACCTCGGTCACCTCGGCCCGCGCCGCGCCGTGCTCCGCCCGCAGCGCCGCCAGCTCCCGCCGCGCCGCCTCGCCCCCGCCCCGCGCCGCAGCCAGCACCTGCCCGGGGGCAGGGCCCGGGGGTCATCGTTGGGGGGGGGGAGCGGTAAGGGAAGTTCCACCAGGGTCATGCTGGGGGGTCCCGGGAAATCGGAGGGGGGGTCCAAGTGATCCGGGTGGGGGTCCCAGAGGGGTTCAAGTGGGTCCCAGTGGCTCAGGTTGAGGTCCAGGGGGTCATGGTGGGGGTCCCAGGGGTCACAGTGGAAGCCTCAGAAAGGTTCCCATGGGGACTGGATTGGGGGGTTCAAACGATCAGGGTGGGGGTTCCAGAGGGGTTCAAGTGGGTCCCAGAGGGTCAGGGTGGGGGGGACCCAGGGTGTCATCATGGAGTCCCAGCAGGGGAGGAGGTTACAGGGTCAGTCAGATAGAGATGGGGGGACATGGGGTTTGGAGGGGGACCCTCACCTCCTCCTGGTCCAGCATCTGTTGCTTGAGCTTCTCCATGATCTGGCTTTGCTGGTTGATCTCATCATCCTGGGGGAAAGACGGGGGGGCTCATGTTGGCAGCAGTGGGGGACAGCTTGGGGGGGTCCCCGAGGGCTCCTGGGGAGGTCCGTGGCAGGTCTTAGGAGGCTCCTTGGGGGTGCTCACCTTGTCATCCAGCTGCTTGTAGAGCTTGCGGATCTCCTCCTCGTACTTGTGCCGCTCCTCCTCCGAGATGTGGATGACGATGGAGGAGCTGTTGTCATTGAGGGGGGTCTCGCTGGTGGGTCCTGGCCCTGGCCCCTCGCCCGGCCCCACTTCGGCCTCGGCCCCGTTCAGCTGCTCCGTCTCGGGCACGGCCTCTCCTGGGGATGCGGCCGCAGCTGCCCCGTGTGGCCCAGCACTGGGGTCCCCTCATGGACACTGGGGTCTCCTTCCAACACTGGGGTCCCCTCCCGGCACTGGGGTCCCCTCCCAGGCACTGGGGTCCCTTCCTGGACTTTGGGGTCCCCTTCTGACATTGAGGTCCCACCCAGACTCTGGGGTCAGCCCTCACCGCTCCGCCAGCGGCTCAGCTCAGCCTCCAGCTTCCCAATGGTCTCCTTCAGCGCCTTGTTCTTCTCCTTCTCTTTCTCGTACTTCTTCTTCCACTGCTCGGCCGTCAGCTCCAGGTTCACCGACGCCGTGTTCTTGATGGTCTTGGCCCTGGGGGGACAGCCCTCAAGTGGGACCCACCGCCCTGTTCCCCATTCAAGGCGGCACTCCCAGGGATCCCCCGACATGCCCACCACAGACACCCCCACCTCAGGCCACCTCCAAGGGGTGCGCTTGAGGTGCCATGGGTGCATGGGAGCTGTTAGGGCACAGCTGGGATGCAGTTGGGTCTCATGGGTGCAGTTGGGGTGCCATGGGTGCAGTTGGGCTGCTGTTGGGTGCAGTTGGGGTGCCATGGGTGCAGTTGTGTCCCATGGATGCAGTTGGCCCTCATGGGTGCAGTTGGCCCCCATGGGTGCAGTTCGGGTCCCATGGGTGCAGTTGGGTCCCATGGGTGCAGTTGGCCTCCCATGGGTGCAGTTGGCCTCTCATAGGTGCAGTTGGCCCCCCATGGATGCAGTTGGTGTCCCATGGGTGCAGTTGGCCTCCCATGGGTGCAGTTGGCCTCTCATAGGTGCAGTTGGCCCCCCATGGATGCAGTTGGTGTCCCATGGGTGCAGTTGGCCTCCCATGAGTGCAGTTGGCCCCCATGGGTGCAGTTGACCTCCCACGGGTGCAGTTGGCCCTCATGGGTGCAGTTGGGTCCCATGGATGCAGTTGGCCTCCCATGGGTGCAGTTGGCCCCCATGGAGGCAGTTGGCCTCCCATGGGTGCAGTTGGCCCCCATGGGTGCAGTTGGGTCCCATGGATGCAGTTGGGTCCCATGGGTGCAGTTGGCCCCCATGGGTGCAGTTGGGTCCCATGGGTGCAGTTGGCCTCCCATGGGTGCAGTTGGCCTCCCATGGGTGCTGCTCTGGGTGCTCAGGGCTGCCCCCCCGTACCTCTGCCCGAAGAGCAGCGTGGAGCGGGTCTCGGCATCATTGTAGCTGGAGGGGGAGCAGCAGATGAACATGGTGGTGCGGCAGTTCCCACCCAACGAGTCCTGCAGGATCCGCGTCATCTTGCTGTCCCGGTACGGCACGTACACCTTCTGTGGGGGCAGCGGTCAGCACCCCCGGCCCGGACAGCGCCGGGGGGGCGCGGGGCGGGGGCGTGGTTGTGGGGCAGTGGTGGGTGTTGGGGACAGGGGTGGGTGGGTGGTTGTGGGGCACACGCCGGGTCTCACCGTGCCCTCGGCCAGTGCCGAGATGACGTTCCCCAGAGCCGAGAGCGACTTGTTGATGTTCTTGGCCTCGTCCAGCACCGCCCCCTCGGCCCCCGTCTTGCTGACCTGTGGGGCTGGAGGCTCAGGGACCCCCATGAGGCCACCCCGGCCCAGGGGTCCCCCCCAGGGACAGGCCCAGCTCCGGAACCCACCCGAGACCCGAGACCCAAAGGCTGGGGAGGCCTCTCGGGACATCCCCTCCCCAGGGTCCTCCAGATGCCCCCAAACCCGTGGGTGCCCCCAGGGCTCCCCATTCCCACGTACCTCAACCCAGACCCCCCCCCCGAGCCCCACTGTGGTGCCTCAGCGCCAGGGCCCACCCCCAACCTTCTCACTCCCAGCCAGGTCCACCAGGTAGAGCTTCCCGCTGAGCTTCTGCTCCGTCTCCATGTTCTCCTGCTTGATGTTGATGAGGAAGATGCTGTGGCTGCGGGAGCTGTGCTCGTTCATGTCTGCGGGCAGGGGAGAGGCTGCACCCACTGCGCACCAGGGACCCCCCCGCTGTGCCCCAGGGACCCCCATGGTGCCCCAGGCCCCCCCAGCGCCTCCCACGGCCCCCCGGTGCTCACTGGTGACGGCCACGTGCCGGTTGGACTTGCCCTCGTCGATCACGTCCAGGATCTCCTCGGGGCTGGACACGAAGCGCTCGGTGCAGCCCTGGGGGGTAGGGGGGGGGGTTGGGGTCCCGGCCCCTCCTCCAGGGGTGCTGCCCCACCCCACCCCCCCGGCACCCCCTGGGCTGCTCCTCACCTTGACGTAGGGAACCCGGTTCTTGTCCTCGTGCACCGACAGGTTGGTCTTGGTCACTGCAGGGGGACGTGGGGTTGTGACCCCCATTGCTCCCAGTGCCCCCAGTTGCTCCCAGTGCCCCCCAGGCCCCGCCGGCCCCTCCCCCACTCACTGTCCAGCAGGTCCCGGATCTTGTCCAGGTAAATTTCGAAGTAAGAAACCTGTTGGGAGGGATGGGGGTGTTGGGAGGGGGAGGGGAGGAACCAACCTCCCAGTGCCCCCCATGCCCCCCCGTACCCCCAGCACCCCCAGTGCTCCCAGTGCTCCCAGTGCTCCCACTGCTCCTAGTGCCCCCCCAGTGCTCCCAGTACCCCCCAGTGCCCCCCCAGTGCTCCCAGTGTCCCCCCAGTGCCCCCCCGTACCCCCAGTACCCTCCAGCACCCCCAGTGCCCCCCCAGTACCCCCGGTACCCCTCAGTGCCCGCAGTGACCCCCCCAGTGCTCCCAGTGCCCCCCCAGTTCTCCCAGTGCCCCCCCAGTTCTCCCAGTGCTCCCAGTGCCCGCAGTGCCCTCCAGTGCCCCCCAGTAACCCCAGTGCTCCCAGTGCCCCCAAAGTGCTCCCAGTGCCCCCCCAGTGCTCCCCAGTACCCCCAGTGCCCACAGTGCCCCCAGTGCCCCCCAGTGCCCGCAGCACGCACCTTGATGTGGAACTCCAGGTTCTCGTCCATGGCGTAGATGTGGTTGAAGATGTCGCGGGCGATGCGCGGGATGATGCCCATCCCCTGCGGGTCGTGCAGCTTCCCCTGTGGGTGGGAGGGAGGGGAGGGCCCCCGGTGGGTGCCGGACACCCGGGGGTGCTGCCCCCCCCCCCCGAACCCCCTCCTCACCTCCATGGTGTGGGTCTTGCCTGAGGACGTCTGCCCATAGGCGAAGATGGTGCCGTTGTACCCGGCCAGCACGTCTGTGGAGAGGAGGGTGGGCACGAGGCCCCTTGGGACCCCCCCCAGGACCCCAAGATCCCCTCCAAGACCCCCAGTGATGCCCAAGGACCCCTGAGACACCCCAAAGGACCCCACAGACACCCCCGAACCTCCCCAAAGTCCTGCAGAACCCCAAGACCTGCTGGACCCCCCACCAAGGCCCCCTCTGAGCATCTCCCCCGGCCAACATCACACCCCCCCAAACCTGCTCCTGTCACCTCCCAGCACCCTCCATGTCCCCATGGATGTTGGTGTCCCTGGAGGAGGGTGCTCCAGTCAGGACCCCCACAGGGCCCCCGCCAAAGGTCCCCCCAGGCCTCACCCTTGACGATCTGCATGGCACAGGCGTGGTAAACCTGCTCCTGGGTGGTGTTGGGGGGGAACACGCGGTCGAAGACATAGGTTTTGCCCTGAGGGGGGGTGATGGGGGTCAGTGGCCAGGAGAGACCCCCCCCAAGGTGCTGGGGGGCTGCGGCAGTGTCAGGGCTCCCCTTGTGGGGGGACCAGTCAGTTCCAGTGAGCCCCAGTAAGGGAGGTGGGGGGTTGCAGGGGGCCCCTTGCACAGCCCTGGTGCACTCATACCCCAACCATGGACCCTGGACCCCCACAACCGCCCAGTGCCCCTCATGCCCATGGCTACCCCAGACCCCCATAAACCTCCCCATAGATGTCCATAGACCCCCCACCCTCCGTACTGCCCAATAGACCCCCAACCCCCCCATACTGCCTCATAGACTCCCCATAGACTCATAGACACCCCATACACTCAGTCTCACCCCACAGCTCCACAGACCCCATAGTCCCTCCCAGCTCCTCCAGGCATTGTCATAGCCCTCTAGTCTCCCATACAGGCCCATAGAGCCCCATAGCCCCCCACAGCCCCCCACAGACACCTAACTCACCCCCGTACACCTCTACATACACCCATCAGCCACCCCTAAATGCCATAAGCCTCCATAGGCCCCCATAGCCCCCACCCCACCATAGCCCTCCAGCCCCCCCAGCCCTCCATAGGACCCATAGATCCCCATAGATCCCCAGCCCCCCAAACCCAAGAGTCCTACTCCCCCCAGCTCCCCATAGGCCCTAGGCACCCCCAGCCCCCCCTACACCCTTAACCGCTCCTATACCCCATAGGCCCTAGACACCCCCAGCCCCCTCTACACCCTTAACCCCTCCTACACCCCCATAGATCCCTAGAGACCCCCAGCCCCTTCAGCTACCCGTAGACCCCCCAATAGACCCCCAGGCCCCCAGACCTACATAGATCCCATAGAACCCCAGTCGTCCAGCTCCCTATAGACCCCCAACTCCCCTAAACCCAATATACCCCCAGACCTACACAGGCCCCCATAGTACCCCAGTCCCCCCAGCTCCCCATAGACCCTCAGAAGCTCCAGACTCACATAGACCACAGAGACCCCCAACTGCCCCCTACACCCCCATAGGCCCCCACAGAACCCCAACTGCCACCTACATCCCCAAAGACCCCCCAACCCCGGCCGGGAGCTGTCCACGCCCCGGTGCTGAACCGCCAAAGCCACCGCGGGGACACACGAACACGGGGGGGAAAACGGGGGAGACGACACCCGGGGACACCACCCCCCCCCCCGCACCCCCCAACCACCGCAGCACGACACAGGCACAACAGCCCCGCCCGCTGGCGGCCCCGCACCCCCCATCCACCCCCATTCCCGTATCCCCCCCAAACCCCTGCATCCTCCCCGCCCCCAACCATCCCCGCAACACCCCGCATTGCGCCGGCACAACCGCACAGCGACACCCCCCCGCTACAGCCCCCCCCCCGCCCCACTGCAACCCCATGGAAGATGCCCCCTCCCCTCCAAGGACCCCCCACCCCAGGGCCGGAACCTCCCCTTACCCGGGTGGGGATGTTAATGAGGGGGGTGCGTTATACTGGGGGGGGGCTGTGTGTGTCCCTGAGCCCCCCCACTTCACCCCTAACAAAGGGCAGGACCGCAGTGGTGGTGGTGGGGGGGCTGCGGCAAACACACCCCCCCCCCAGTGCCGATTTTGGGTCCCGATCGTGCCCCCCCGGGGCGCCAGGGCGTCTCCACTCGTTGTAAACAACCCCCCCCCCCCGAGCACTGGGGCAGACTGGGGCAAACTGGGAGTGCTGGAACATTAGGAATGGGGTGGGGGGAGAAGAAAGCAGTTTGAAGGCGGGGGGGGCCTTTGAGCCACACCCAGGGGAACCCCCCCCCCAAAACAGGTGCTACCCCCCCAAGCTGAGCCTATCCCGCCCCCCTCCCCACAGGCCGGTTGCCCCGCATTCTGGTGACACCCCCGCCCCCCCGCACTCACCCCCACCACGACGCTGTCATCGCCCTGGAAGACGGGCAGGAACCGGTCCCCGCGCAGGATCTCGGCGGAGCTGAGGGGCCGGAACCGGCACAGGACCTTGATGCTGCACTCAGTGCTGGGCTCGGCCATGGCGGCACCGACAAGAGTTTGGGGGGGGGACACGAGACCCGGAGAGAGGGCCCAAGGGTGCTTCTGGGACCCGGGAGGGTGTGGGGTGTCACCCGGGGATGCGGGTGGTACCCAGGAGTGCTGCTGACAACAGGAGAGTCAAGTGGTACCCGGGATGCAGGATGCTTTCCGGGGGTGCAGGGTGGTACCCAGGGATGTAGGATGCTCTCCGGGATGCAGGTGGTACCCAGGGATGCAGGATGCTCTCCGGGATGCGGACGCTACCCAGGGATGCAGGATGGTACCCGGGGGTGCAGGGGACGGCGGGAGGGCGGTGCCGGGGTGGAGGAAGCTCCGCAGCGCTCCCTGCTCCCGTGACCGCGCTGCTGTCGCCGCTGCAGCCCCGGTACCGGGTGATGGGGGGGGGGGAACCGCCCCCCGCCCGTTCCCCCCCCGCCGTGTTAAGGTGGAGCTGCCGGAACATCTTAAGGTGGACGGAGATGGGGGGGGGAACCGTCCCCCCAGAGTGCTGATTCATTGCGGGGGGGGCAGGACGGTGGCAACTCTGGTCCGGATGGGGGGGGGGTGTTGGCATAGGGCCAGGTCCCTTCCCCCCCCCCCGGGAATTCAGCAGTTCTGACTCATGCCCCCCCCGCCCCCCAGCTCCCCCCCCCACGAGGCCAGGCACATTCGTGTGTGGCCCCCCCCATCCCTGGCCCCTCAAAACCACGCCTGTATGGCCCCCCCGGCACAGCCCCCCCCAAATAATCTCCCCCCATGTAACCCAGCCAGTGGGTACTCTCCTTGTGACACACCTCCGTGCTCAGCCCCCGTGGGTACCCCCACATTTCCCCCCATATGCCCCCTCTCTGTGTCCCCCGTGTGCCCCCCTGTCGCCTTTCTATGTGCCCCCTTCTATGTGTCCCCATGTGCCCCTCATGTGCCCTCATTTCGCCCCTCTGTGTCCCCCGTGTGTCCCCCCATGTGCCCGGTCTGTGTCCCGCCATGTGCCCCCAACGTACCCCCCATGAGCCCCCCATGTACCCCGCGACCCATCCACCGCAGGCCCTGCCCCCTCCGCGGAAGCCCCGCCCCGCGCGCGCGCTCCGCGCTGTTCTCGCGAGATCGGCCCCGCCCGCCCCGGCCCCGCTCGGCTCTTCGCGGACCCGGACCCCGACCCCACCCCCCCCCGTTACCGACCCCCCCCGTTACCGACCCCGGCACCGCCCCCCCCGTTACCGCCCCCCGAAATGGCCGACCCCAAGTATGCCGACCTGCCCGGCATCGTGAGTGCGGGACCGGGCCGGGGGGGCACAGGGGGAGCATGGGGAGATCGGGGGGTCCTGCGGGGTCTGCGGGAGAATGGGGGGGTCGGAGGGGCCTGAGGGGATCAAGGGGGTGTGAGGAGATCGGGGGGGGCCCGGGGACATGAGGGGGTCACGGGGCCTGTGTGAGACTGAGGGGGTCGGGGGGCGCTGGGGGTGTCTGGGGGGGTCGGGGGATGTCTCGGGGTCCCGGGGGGGTCCCCATGAGCTGCGGGAGCTGTGGGCATCGGTGGGGTGAGGGGATGGGAGAGGGGCTCCCATGGGCTGTTCGGGGTGTTGGGGGGGGTCCCGGCGGGGTTTTGGGGTGTCCGGAGACCCGTGCTCGGGTCTCACCGGAGCCCGCCCGTGCCGCAGGCTCGGAACGAACCCGATGTCTATGAGACCAGTGACCTGCCCGAGGACGACCAGGCCGAGTTCGAGGCGGTGAGACCCCCCCGGGCCCCCCAGCACCTGCGTCCCCCCCCATCCCGCAGGGGCCACGGCAGGGATGCTGCACCCGCGACGGACACGGGTCCCTGTGCCACCCCCATGCGCAGCCTGTGGTTTGGGGGGGGCAGGAGGCGCAGCATGTCCCCCCCCCATCCCTGGTGTCCCCACCCCTGGTGCCCCCCCCTTGGCATCCCCATCCTGTGTACCATGGCCAAGGGCACGGTGCTGGCTTTGCATGGGCAGCGCTGGGTGGGCAGCACACGGAGGGTGAGGGGAGCCTGCGGAGGGGGGGTTCACCCCCCATGTGACACCCCCAAAAGGCATCAGGGTCCCAGGGATCCACTGGACTTGTCACATCCAGGCCGTGGGGCTGCTGCGTGGTGGCTTTGCCATGGGGGTGACACCAGGGGGCCTGTCCCCAAGGCTGGCACGGCACGAGGGGCTGCATGGTGACCCCCAGCTCTGCTGGTGAGGCCGAAGGCTGATGGGTGCTCGTGGCTCATGGACCCTCGGGAATGTGCTCCTGGTTGGTGCCGGTGAGGGGAGAGCCAGGATTTGGCACTGTAGAGGCAAGACCCACAGTGCAGGGAGTGGTTTTGGGGTACAGCCATGGGGCAGTCCCAGCCCCCCCAGTTCTGAGGGGGACACCCAGGGCAGCAAGACAGACCGGCACGGGTTGTTTCCACCCAAAATTGCCCCCATCAGGCCTCGGTCACACCAAAATAGCGCCCAAGACCAGAGCGGTGCCACCCCATTGACCCCCCCAGCGTGTTCCCTCCCACTGCAGGCGGGTTGTGGGGCTGTGGGTGCTGTCCCCTCCCTCCCTCCTTCTCCTGGCCCCCCCCCCGCGCAGCTTTGGTGTGTCTCTGCCTCTGGCCTTGCTGACCTGACCTGCGTTTTCCCCCCGCGCCCCACCTTTGCTGGACACTAGTTTGCACAAGTAAGCCCTGGGTGCTGCTCTGTTGTCGCATGCTGGGGGGGGGTGAGGTGCTTCCTGCATGTACCACGGGGTCACCGGCACCCTGCTATGGGGCCCCCTCCGCCGTGGGGCAGAGGGGAGGCAGCACTGGGGCTCGGGACACGACGGACGTGCTGCTGCTGCCTCCTCCCTGCTCTCCTTTGCCCTCTTTGCCTGACTGCATGCGCTGCTCTCTTTGTCTTTCGGGACCCCCCCCCGCCATGGTGGTGCTCCTGCCCCCCAACCATGCTGCCTGCACGCTGTGGGGCAGGACACAGCTGAGCCTCCATCCCTGCTTCCTGCACAGTGTTGAGCTGAGCAGGGCACAGCTCGTGCTCCTCCAGGCTCTGGCCTTGATTTTGTCCCCCTGGGCTACAGCTGGTGCCTTCTCCAACCCCTGGGGGAGCCACCAGCCATTGGGCTGCTCGGGGGGGGGGCCCATCCCACCCCCCAACTCTGCTCGCACCTACCCCAAGGGTTAAAGAGGAGCCAGAGCTGGAGGGAGGTACCAGAGCAGGGGCTTGGCTGCATCACCCCCAGCACCCTGCTCGTGCGGCCACCTCGCCCAGCGTGGCTCCGGTTGCCTCCAGCGCTGGTTATCTCTGGGGGGCCATGGAGGGGGTCAGCCCCATGGCTCCCCTGTCCCCCATGGCGGGGCAGAGCCTCACTGCAGGGCCGCGGGGGGTGGCCGGCCCGGGCCCAACCTTCTAACGCGGTTTTGTCTCTTCTCTTCTCCCCCCCCCCTCAATTCCTCCCTCCCCTTGCTCTGACTTTCTCACCTCTGGGGAACGCAAGGAGCTGGTAAGAGCCCACCCGTCGGCTGCTGCGCCGCTGCTCCCGCTGCGCCCGCTGCTCCCACCTCCCTCCCGCAGCTCCCCAGGCTCCCCCCAGGCCACGGCGGGTGCGGGGGCTGCACGGGCGCTGCCCTGGCCTGGGGGAGCCCGTTGGGTGCCTCCCGCAGGGCTCTGATGCGCTGGGGTCTCCCCCAGGCTCCCCGTCTCCACTCACATTCCAAGGTCTGGGCAAAGCCCCTTTGGTCTTTGAGGGGTTGATGTTTTACAACCACCCCGGTGCCCACCACGGGTGGTGGGAGCCACCCCGAGACATGGCTGTGGGGCAGATGCAGCCCCCCTGGGCTGGGTTTCTCAGGCTGGTTATGGGGCTGCCAAAGGGTTTCAAGCCTTGGAACTGTGGCCCTGCTGCCAGGAGGACCCAATGTCCCCACACCAGACCCTGGGGGCTGTGTCCTGGGGAACATGGGGCTCCCTTTGCCCTTGCTCTGCCCATTACTGTCCCCACCAAGGCCCCTGGTGCCACAGGGAGGTGGCAGCTCTGGTGACAAGCCGTTGTTTGCTGCCTCATCCTTGACCCCACGTGTTGTGTGCAGGAGGAGCTCACCAGTACCAGCGTGGAGCATCTCATCATCAACCCCAACGCTGCCTATGAGAAGTTCAGGGACAAGCGCTTGGGCACCGAGGGAGTGGGTGAGCCAAGGACCATGGGGAAGGGTGGGCTGGGGAACGCTGGGCCACCCCTGCGGGCTTTGGGGTGACCTTTTGCTCTTCTCCTTCTAGATTTCTCTGACCACATCACCAAGACCAGGACAACGGGCTACGAGTCTGGGGAGTATGAAATGGTGAGAGCAGAGACACCCAGAGCACGGGCCCCACAGGGATGTCCCTGCCCAGGGCCACCAGTCACATCAACCTCCAAAGGGTGGAGGTGGGATGGGACCTCTGGTCCAACCCACCTGCTCAAGCAGGGCCACCGAGGTTGCCCAGGACCATGTCCAGGAACATCTCCAAGGATGGCGACTCCACCATCTCCATTGCCAGGTGTAGCCTTGGCAGTGCTGAGGGATCCCCTCCCTCAACCACCGTGCTCCTGGTGCTGCCCACGGCATGATTGGTGTCATGTTTAGCTTGGTGTCCACCAAGACCTCTGGAGCCTTTTCCAGAGCTGCTTTCCAGCATATCCTGGTGCCAGGGGCAGGTCCTCCCCACCCCAGGCCTTTGCACTGCTCCTTGTTGAGCTCCATGAGGTTCCTGTTGATCACTGGGTCCTGTCTGGGTCCCTCTGGACAGCAGACACCAGAAGGTGAGGATGAGGCAAGGATGAAGCTCACCCTGCCCCATCCTCCAGACCATTAATGAAGGTATCATTAATGAAGGCATCAGCCCCAGGACTGACCCCTGGGGTACACTGATCCTTTACTGGCTTCCAGCTAGACTTTGGGCTGATGCTCACCCTCGTCTGGGCTTTGCTCTTTGGCCACTTTCAGTGCACCCCATGGCCCACTCATCCAGCACAGGCTGCAACAGCTTCTCTTGGAGACAGTACCAGAGGCTTTCCTGAGGCCCAGCAGACACTGCCCATGGCTCCACCTTGTCTACCAGCCACTTCATTGTAGAAGTCTATGGAGCTGGTCAAGCCTGACCTCCTCTTGGTGAAGCCATGCTGAGATCTCTTGATGTTTGTTTGTCGTTCATGGACCTGGAAATGGTTTCCAGCAGTAGCTTTGGGGTCACACTAAAGCTGGGTCATGGGGAGCTTCTCACCCAACACCCCAAGTCCTTCTCAGGCTGCTCCATCCCGTCTCCCCCAGCCTGTGTCTGCGCTGGGATTGCCCCAGCCCAGGGGCAGGACCTTGCACTTGGCCTTGTTGAGCTCCATGAGGTTTGCATGGTCCCACCTCTCCAGCCTGTCCTGGTCCCTCTGGATGGCATCGCTGATCACCACTTGGACATGGAGCTGTTGACCACAACTCTGCGTGCAGCCATCCAGCCCATTCCTTATCCACCGGCTGCTCCAGCCATCAATTCCATGTCTCTCCACGTCAGAGACAAGGATGTCGTGTGGGACAGTGTCAAACGCCTTGCACAAGCCCAGGTAGATTCCATCCTTACCCATCAACGCTGTGGCTCCATCATAGCAGGCCACCACATTTGTCAGGCATGACTTGCCCTCAGAGATGCCGTGTTGGCTGTCACCAGCCCCCCCCCCGTTGTCCATGTGCCTTAGCATGTTTTCCAGGAGGATCTGCTCCATGATGTTACTGGCACAGGGACTGACCGGTCTGTAGTTGTCTGGGTCTTCCTTATTTTCCTTTTTAAAATGGGGCGGGGGAATGTTTCCCCTTTTCCGGGCAGTGGGAACTTCACTGGAGCACCAGGACTTCTCACATCTGATGGATAACGGCTTGGGAACTTCAGCCACCAGCTCCCTCAGCACCCACGGGTGCATCTTGGCAGGTCCTGTGGACTTGGAGCAACCTGCTCTAGTGGAAGGTGTCCCTGCCCGTGGCAGGGGTTGGAGCTGGAGGAGCTTTAAGGACCCTTCAACCCAAACCATTCCATGGTTCTATGACTTGTGCACCTTCACTTTCCTTAGGTGTTCTTGAACCTGATCTTCTCCTACAGCTTCCTACTGGTTCTCCCAGTCCCTGCCTTTGCCTTCTGTGCCTTGGGCAGCTTGGCTGGAGCTTTTGCTGGTGAAGACCAAGGCAAATAGTCGTTGAGTACCTAAAAAGTCCTTGAGCACCTTCGAGTAGCTTCCCAGGGAGGAAGGTGAGGCTGGGCAGCCCTTCTTGTTGTCTTGCACATCCCAGGCCAGGCTGACTTCCAGCTGGGCTTTGGCTTTCCAAACCCCATCCCTGGCTGCCAGGGCGACGTCTCTCTCCTCCTCCCAGCTTCCCTGCTCGTGCTCCAGCCTCTGCCTCCTCCTGTCCGTGCCTGGCTTTGGCCAGGAGCTCCTGGTCACCCCGGCAGCCTCCTGGCTGCCCGCTCAGGATGTGGTGCTGGGACATGAGCCAGCTCTCTTGGGCCCCTCTTCCTTCCATTGCCTGACCCCAGGGGACTCTGCAAAGCAGACCTTTGAGGAGGCCCATAGCCCAGGACCTGCCCTGCGCACCCTCAGTTCCACCATCTGGTTGCCACAGCCCAGGCTGCCTTGTTGGAGCAGATGAGCTCCAGCAGAGCCCTTCTCCTCGCTGGCTCCCGTCACTTGGAGGTGGACGTTGTCATCAGTGTGCTCAGGACCCTCCTGGGCAGCTCGTGTCCTGCCATGTTGTCCTTCTCTGAAGCCCACGAGGACCCCATGAGGATCCGGTTTTTGTGAACATGAAGGTGCTCCTACCTGTCTGTTGAGGGCCTCACCCACGTGTTCTCCCTGGTGAATCCCTTCCCTTTATGTGCATGGGTGGGTGGGTGCTAGTGTCCCATCCTGGGTGCCTGGAGCTCAGGCAGACCATGGACCCCCCCCACCCTGTTCCTCTCTCTGCAGCTCGGTGAGGGTCTTGGTGCCAAAGAGACGCCGCAGCAGCGGTACCAGCGGCTGCAGCACGAGGTGCAGGAGCTGGCCAGGGAGGTGGAGCAGATCCAGGTGAGCATCACCCCATCACCCGCGGGGGTGACACAACCACCCCATCACCCAGGGGGGTGACACAACCACCCCGTCACCCGGAGGGTGACACAACCACCCCGTCACCCAGGGGGGTGACACAACCACCTTTTCTCCTGTCCCTCAGAGCACAGTGAAGGAGTCGGCAGCAGAGGAGGAGCTGACACCCATGGCCTTGGCCAGGCAGGTTGAGGGCCTGAAGCAGCAGTTGGTCTCCAGCCACCTGGAGAAGCTCCTGGGCCCCACTGCAGCCATAGACTTTGCAGACCCCGATGGTGCCCTGGCCAAGTGAGTGCGGTGCTGGGAGCTGGGTGCAGCTTGGGGGGCAAGGGCAGGGTGCCGGGGTCCTGCGCCCACCTTCTCCCCCCACCCCAGGCGCCTGCTGCAGCAGCTGGAGGTGGCCAAGTGCAGCAAAGGGACCGCAGGGAAGAGCCCTGCCAAAGAGCCAGTGCCCACCGCAGACGCCGTCACCTTCGAGCTCTACTGGAGGCCGGAGCAGGACCAGTTTGCCCAGAGCGCCAAGGTGAGTCCTGAGAGGGACATGGAGCTGCGGGAGCGAGGCCAGAGGAGGCCCCGGAGCCGCTGCGAGGGCTGGAGCAGCTCTGCTCTGGAGCCAGGCTGAGAGAGCTGGGCTGGGGCAGCCTGGAGAAGAGAAGGCTCCTGAAGGGGAGACCTTAGAGCAGCTCCAGTGCCTAAAGGGACTACAGGAAACCTGGAGAGGGGCTTTGGACAAGGGATGGAGGGACAGGCCAAGGGGAATGGCTTTAACCTGCCAGAGGGGAGACTGAGATGAGCTCTGAGGCAGAAGCTCTTCCCTGTGAGGGTGCTGAGGCGCTGGCACAGGGTGCCCAGAGAAGCTGTGGCTGCCCCGTCCCTGGCAGTGTTCAAGGCCAGGTTGGACACAGGGGCTTGGAGCAACCTGCTCTAGTGGAAGGTGTCCCTGCCCGGGGCAGGGGTTGGAGCTGGAGGAGCTTTAAGGTCCCTTCAACCCAAACCTTTCCATGGTTCCATCTTGCCGCAGATGGCGGAGCTGGAGAAGCGCCTGGCGCAGCTGGAGGCCACGGTGCGGTGTGAGCCCGACAGCCAGGTGAGGGGCTTGGGGGGGCTCCTGCCATGTCCCTCCTGCCCCACATCCTGCCCCACTGATGCAGTTTCCTTCCCCACAGAACCCGCTGTTGGTTGGGCTGAAGGGCACCAGCCTCGTGGTGAGTCAAACGAGGTGGTGGTGGGGTGCAGGGTCCCTTTCCCCCACCCAAGCTGTGCCCATAGCACCCAGGACGCTGCTGTGTCCCCCCTCACCCCCCTCTCTGTCCCCAGGAGACCGTGCAGGTCCTGCAGGCCAAGGTGAACATCCTGGACGTGGCTGTGTTGGACCAAGTGGAGGCTCGGCTGCAGGTGAGGGGGGATGGAAAGAGGGAACGGGAAGAGGGGTGCCACGGGGTGAGCACGGGTGGATTTGGGGTCTCCCATCTTCTCCCCCCTGTCCCCAGAGCGTCCTGGGGAAGGTGAATGAGATTGCCAAGCACAAGTCAACTGTGCAGGATGCCGACACCCAGAGTAAGGTGAGGGTCCCCCCAAAGTCACCCCCGCCGTGGCAGGGGGTCCATAGACCCCCACAGCCACTGTGCTGACCCCTTCCCACCTCCTTGCTGCGCCCCAGATCCATCAGATCTACGAGACGCTGCAGCGCTGGGACCCGGTGGCCAGCACCCTGCCTGATGTTGTGCAGAGGTTGGTGACCCTCAGGGACCTGCACGAGCAAGGTGAGGGGCTGGAGGGAACGCTGGGGACGTTGTGGGGGGGGGACGCACTGCTCCTGTTCCCCCCCTTACCCAGCACTGAGCTTTCTCCTGCCCACCAGCCACCCAGTTCGGGCAGGTCCTGCTGCACTTGGACACCACGCAGCAGGAGGTGGCCGGGGCTCTCAAGGACAACACAGTGCTGCTGGCAGAGGTGGGTCCCACCGGCACCCCATGGGGTGGAGTGGGGGGGGTCCCCATCCTGCCCCTCACCACTGACCCCTTCCCTGTTCCCCCCCACCCAGGTCCAGAAGACGATGAAGGAGAACCTGGCCATTGTAGAGGACAACTTTGCAGCCATAGATGCCCGCATCAAGCGGCTCCAGAAGTGAGAGCACTGTGGAGACACCCCCCCACTCCGAGTATTCCCACTGGGAATCCCTCCCTGTCCCCCCACAGCTTGTACATATCCTCGCTCTGCCCCCCCCCCCATTCCCACCCTTTGGGGGTGTCTCTGTACCTCTCAGTTTACTCAATAAACAGCTCAGCTCAACGGGGATCAGCGTCAGACCTTGGGGCTGTGGGGCTGGCAAAGGGGGAACTAAACCCCAGTGGCTGCAGCTGTGGGGCTGTGAGTTGAGGTCGTGGGGGGGGGGGGGCAGCGGGGCCCCCCCTGCTTGGGGATGGACTCCCTGGCTGTGTCCTCGCACCAACCCTGTCCCCAGCACCCTGGCTGTGGGGGGGGTTGAGCCTTGGGAGCAGTTGCGGTGGTCCTGGGGGGCGGATGGAGGGAGGGGACGCGGGTTGAGGGAAGGAGAGTGCAAAGGCGGGGGGGTGTGGGGGGGCACGGGGCTGCGGACACGGGCTGAGGGGACACGGCTCCCGAGGGGCCGGGGCCAGGCGGCGCCGCGGTGCGGGGCGGTGCGGAAGGGGGCAGAGACACCCCCCCCCGGTGCCCGCCCCGCGGCGCTCCTGGCCCCGTCCCCGCACGTCGCCATGGCGACCGCGGCTCTCGCGAGAGCGGCGGCGGGGCGGCACCGCGCGGTCGCGGCGCTCCCCGCACGCGCGCGCGGCCATGCAGTTGCGGGTCCCGGTGCGCGGCCCCGCGGCGCTGAAGGTGCTGGCGGCCGCCGGCGCCGCCGCCGCCCCGGTGCAGCTCGTGTGGGGCGGACCCAGCGGTGAGAGCGGCCGCGGCGCCCCCCCCTACCCCCGGTGCGGGCCCGGCCCCCCGCGGCGCGCTGACACGTGTCTCCCGCAGAGCCGCCGCGGGCCCCGCTGAGGCCCCCGTGGGCGCCGGCGCTGGAGCTGGACAGCGGCACCGTCCTCTTCTCCCCCAACGCCATCTGCCAGTGAGTACCGGGGGGCGGGGGAGGGGGCGGCCCGGCGGGCTCCGGCTCCCCCCGCACACACCTTCACCCCCGCCCCGTCCAGGTTCTTCTTCCTGACCCGCGGGGACGAGCCCACCGACCTCAGCAACCAGTGGCTGGAGTGGGAGGCGACCGAGCTGCAGGTGGGTGCGCGGGCACCGGCGGCTCCCCCCCCGCGCCGGGCCCGGCCCGCCTGACCCCGCTGTCCCCGGTCGCAGCCCGCGGCCACCGCCGCGCTCTACGCTCGGCTGGTGCTCGGCAGGACGGCGCTGGAGGCGGCGCAGGGCCTGGGGAAGCTGCTGACCCACATCGAGCAGAGCTTGGCCAGGAGAGGCGCTGCCTTCCTTGCTGGGGTGAGTGGCACAGGGTCAGGGGTAGCCCCATGTGCTGGGTCCTTGTCCCTTGGGGAGCTGCACTCGCTGCTGCCAGCCCCATGCCTGCATTGGGGCTGTCTCAAGGGCTGACTGCTGCTCTGGCACAGGACACCCCGTCAGTGGCTGATGTGGTTGTGTGGGGCACCTTGTTCCCCATCCTCCAGGATGAGAACAGCTTGCCAAGTAAGAGTGAAACGGAGCGGGGGGGCATCTTTTGCCTTCCTATGGCTGTAAGAATCACCCTGCTCTCTCTCTCGTCGCCTCCCAAGGTGAGCTGCAGGCACTGAGGACCTGGTTCCAGAGCATGACGCTCTTGGAGGCTTGCAGGGATGCTGCCGACTCTGTCCTGATGCCCAAGGCGCTGCTGGAGTTCAAGTCCTACCTGCAGAAGCAGCCTCCACCCTGCCTGGCCATGCAGAGAGCCACCAGTAACGAGCCCGAGGTGCAGCCCTGGCCCAGGGATGGGCCCCCGTGGGGCTGGTGCTGACAGACCTTTACTGGGACCAGCTTTCCCTGCAGGAGGAAGAAGGTTCCGAGCGTGCCCTGACAGAGGAGGAGATCGCAGCTGCTGCGGACGCCTGGGCCCGTGGTGCTGCGGCGCTGCCCAAGCCCTGGCAGCCTCAGAAACCTGTGTGAGTACCAAGGGCTTGGCTGCCCCACATGTGCCAGTCCCAGGCTGATGCCACGCTGTGCTGGGGTGGCCCTGTTGTGCCTCTCTGTGCCTGCCCTGACTGCCCTGCCCATGCCAGGCTGCCTGTGGAGGGCATGAGGAACGTCCTGATCACCAGCGCCCTGCCCTATGTGAACAACGTGCCCCACCTTGGCAACATCATTGGCTGCGTCCTCAGCGCTGACACCTTTGCCAGGTGACACTTGGCTGCGGGAAGGCTCCCTGGGGATCACCATAGGGGGCTGTAGTGCCCCCCAACACCTGCACTGGTGTCACAGGCCCCTGCCTGCACAGGTACTGCCGCCTGCGGAACTGGAACACGCTCTATGTGTGCGGCACGGACGAGTACGGCACCGCCACCGAGACCAAGGCAGTGGAAGAGGGGCTGACGCCGCAGGAGATCTGCAATAAGTACCACACCATCCACGCCGACATCTACCGCTGGTTTGACATCTCCTTCGACTGTTTCGGCCGCACCACCACACCGAGCCAGACCACGTGAGGGGCTCGCATGGAGGGGCCAATGCTGGGGGGAGCCCCATTGTGCCTGGCTGAGGGTGTGCTTTGTGCTCCTTGGCTGATGGGGGGCTGCCCCCCTCCTCTTTCTCTCCTGTCTCAGGATTGCCCAGGACATCTTCCAGCGCCTGCTGGCGCGTGGGTTCCTGCTGCAGGACACGGTGGAGCAGCTGCGGTGCGAGGGCTGCCAGCGGTTCCTGGCCGACCGCTTCGTGGAGGGCACTTGCCCCTTCTGCAGCTACGAGGAGGCCCGCGGGGACCAGTGTGATAAGTGTGGCAAACTCATCAATGCTGTGGAGCTGAAGGTGGGACAGGAGCCCTCTGGGGACCACCCCACAACCCTCCCCCTGCTCTGCCTGAGACTCCCACAGCCTTGCCCTGGGCTTCCTCCAACCTGTGTTTCTGCCGACAGAACCCGCAGTGCAAACTCTGCAGGGGTGTCCCCACAGTGAAGCCCACTCAGCACCTCTTCCTGGACCTCCCCAAGGTGAGCCTCATCCCTGGGGGAGTGCAGAGGGGCTGGGGCACCCCTGGTACCACTGCCCACCCCTGTGTGCTCCCCCAACCCAGCTGGAGGAGCGGCTGGAGGCCTGGCTGGAGCAGTCCTGGGCCACAGGCGACTGGACGGCCAATGCTCGCTACATCACCCGCTCCTGGATCCGGGATGGGCTCAAACCGCGCTGCATCACTCGCGACCTCAAGTGGGGCACACCGGTGCCCCTCGATGGCTTCCGTGACAAGGTGGCTCCAGCCTGGCCCCTCGGTTGCGGTGCCTGTCCCAGGTGCCCTGCTCGGGGGCCCCCATGCTCAACCTGTCACTCTCTCCCCCCAGGTCTTTTACGTGTGGTTTGATGCACCCATTGGGTACTTATCCATTACAGCCAACTACACCGACCAGTGGGAGAGGTGGTGGAAGAACCCACAGCAGGTAGGAGCCTGGCGCTGCTGCGGGGTGGAGGTAGGGACAGAGCTGGACACCACTGATGTGTCCCTCCGCTGCTACCCATCAGGTTGAGCTCTACAACTTCATGGCCAAAGACAATGTTCCATTCCACAGCGTCATATTCCCCTGCTCGCTCCTGGGTGCTGATGACAACTACACCCTGGTGAACCACCTCATTGCTACAGGTACCGGAGGGTCACTGGGGGTCTCCGCGCTTTTCCCTGTGCTGCACAGGCACAAGAACCACGCTTGCCCTCCTTGCCTTGTCAGCCCTCTGAGCTCGCTGTGAGCACTCTGACAGCATCTCCCTGAGCTGTGGGGCTGGGTCCATACTTGTGCCCCATGGTGGGGTCTCTGCTGCCGTCCCCAGAGTATCTGAACTACGAGGACGGGAAGTTTTCCAAGAGCCGGGGTGTGGGAGTGTTTGGGGACATGGCCAAGGACACCGGCATCCCTGCGGACATCTGGCGCTTCTACCTGCTGTACCTGCGGCCTGAGGGGCAGGACAGCGCCTTCTCCTGGAGCGACCTCATGCTCAAGAACAACTCGGAGCTGCTGAACAACCTGGGCAACTTCATCAACAGGTTCTGGGACAGCCAGGCCGTGGCGGGGCCTGTCTCTGTCCCCAGGCTGTGCTGACACCTGCTTTGCCTCTGTCCGCAGAGCTGGCATGTTTGTGTGCAAGTTCTTCGGTGGCACCGTCCCCAACATGGTCCTGACGCCCGATGACAAGCGGCTCTTGGCCCGTGTCACTCTGGAGCTGCGCCAGTACCACCAGCTGCTGGAGAAAGTCCGGTGGGTGGCTGGAACCCTGGAGCCAGGGCTGCAAGGGTGGGAGGGCAGAGCTCTGCCCTAGAGCAGCCGCTGATCCCTCCCTCTCCCCCAGCATCCGGGAAGCTCTGAGATGTATCCTCAGCATCTCTCGCCACGGCAACCAGTACATCCAGGTGAATGAGCCCTGGAAGCGGATCAAGGGGGACGAAAAGGACAGGTAGGAGGAAAGATGGAGGGCTGGGAGGCGGGCTGGGAGCTGGCCTTGACAGAGGGTTTCCTGCCCCACAGGCAGCACGCAGGTACCGTGACTGGTGTGGCTGTGAACATGGCTTCCCTGCTGGCTGTCATGCTGCAGCCCTACATGCCCAGTGTCAGCTTGGCCATCCAGGGGCAGCTCTGCATCCCCCCGGACAGCTTCGTCCTGAGCCACGACTTCACCTGCACGCTGCCGCCCGGGCACCGTGTGGGCACTGTAGGTGGTGGGGAGGGCAGGCTGTGCCCCCCCTGGGCAGTGTGGTGGGGGGACCAGGGGCAGTGGCTCTATAAGGTGACTCCCTCTCCCTCCTGGCTGCAGGTGAGCCCCCTTTTCCAGAAGCTGGAGAACGACCGGGTTGAAGCCCTGCGCAGACGCTTTGGGGGAGGGCAGGTGAGTGGGGGTCTCCACTCACCTGCCTCTGCTTTCTGTCCTCTGCCTCTGCTTTCTGTCCCTTCCTCATTCGCTGTCTCTCCTTTCCCAGCCTGAAGATCTTGCTGTAGAGCCCCAGGTAATGCCCTGGCACTGCCTCAGGGGTGCTGCAGCAACCTCCCCTCTCCAGCACGAGGGGAGCTGGGTGCAGAGCTCTGCCCCTGAGAGCTGGGGCCAGGGCTCACACCTAGTGCTGTCCTTCCACAGGCCAAACAGACACCCTCAGCCTCGCAACCTCCTCCAGCCCCCGAGACCCTCATGGCGCCCATTGACTCCCAGCGGCTCCAGGAGCTGACACAGGAGGTGGCCAGGCAGGTGAGCAGGGGGCAGGGGGGTGGCCCTGTCTTGTCTGTACCTCCCCAAGCCCTCATTGCTTCCCCATGATCTGCCCCAGGGCAACCACGTTCGACAGCTGAAGGCCAACAAGGCAGAGAAGGCCCAGATCGACATGGAGGTGGCCAAACTGCTGGAGCTGAAGAAGCAGTTGGCACTAGCAGAGGGCAAAAGCCCTGAAGTCTCTGTGCCCAAGGGGAAGCAGAAGAAGTAGCACCAGGCTCCTCAGCGCTGGGAGCAGCCCTAGTGCTACCCAGAGACCACAAGGGCCGGTGGTTTGTGTCTGTAATAAAATGCAAAACCTATACAATCATGCATGGACACGGTGCCCATCCCACAGCGTTAGTCTGTGCCAGCGGGGCAGTGCCCCTCCAGTTCATGGCTGCCCCCCAGGTCCGCAGGGGCAGCAGAGTTCTCGCCCCACCGGCTGTGGGGCAGCATTGCCTAAGCCCGGCGGAGGTTCACGATGCGGTCGATGAGGGCTGCCCGCGTGTGCTGCACCTCGGTGCTGAGCCGCTGGATCTCTGCCCGGAGCTGCTCGTTGTGGGCCGTCAGCTCCAGCACCCGCTGCTCGTCGGCGTGTTCCCGGCGCTTGGCTCGTTCCCCGCTCGCCCCGGTGCTACCGCACCGCTTCCGCTTCACCCCGCGCCGGGCAGTGGCCGCCTCCTCCTGGGGCGGGGAGCTGCGGCCAGAGGCTGCGCCCGGCGGCGCTGGCTCGGGGCCGGCTCTGCTCTCCGGCCCCAGCAGCTCCAGCAGCTCCGCGGCCAGGGCAGCGTCCAGCCCGCAGCCCTCTGGGCCCCCGCCAGCCCCCTCCGTGCCGCACAGCTCTGCCTGCAGGGACAGAGCGGGCACCAGCGCCGGGTGTCGGTGCCCCCTGCGCCCGCGCTCCCCCTGCACAGGCCGCTGCCGGCCCCTCACCTGCTCGGGCCCCCAGGGCGGGGGGGGTCCGCTGGACTCCGCTGCCGCCAGCACCTCCTGCAGGTCCTGGTACCAGGCCTCCAGCTCCCAGCCGGATGGGGCCGTGAGGGGGTCCCCCGCAGGCAACCCCTCGGCTGCCATCGTCACCTGCGTGCGGGCCGGTCTGTGCGGGGCACGGAGAAGAAGGGACGGTTGAAGCCAGGACTCTCTGCTCCGGGGGAGACCGGTCGCACAGCCCCAGGGCGCTGCCTCCACCCTTACCTGCTCTCAGGTGTGGTGGTCGACAAGGACGCACCTCTTCCTGGATGCCTGCGGACAGAGCGCGGCGGGGTCAGCGGTACCCGCGCCCCGCGGGGCCCCCCGCTCCCACCTGCGGGTCACCCCGGGCGAGGCGCTGCCCCCCAGCCCCAGTCGGTACCGGCAGCGCCTCCCTGCGCGGCCCCGTCCCGCCGCGGCCCCGTCCCGAGCGCTGCCACCCGCTCATCCTCGCCCGCATCGTTCCGCGCTGCCCCGCGCCCGCCGCCCCGCGCCCCTTTTAAGGGCCCTGACGCAACGCTCCCGCCGGCCGCAGCCAACGAGAACGCACCGCGCCGTGACGCGCAGGGTAGTGCGAGCCAATGGGAGAGGGAAGGCGGGGCGGAGCGGCCCCTTGGGGCCCCGCGCGGCGGGTCACGCGGGCGGATGACGCAACGGCTGGAAACAACCACCGCCCCGCCTTAAAGAGATAGCGGCGGGGCTGGGGAAGCGCGGGGGTTCGGCTCGGCTCGGCTCGGCTCGGCTCGGCTCGGCTCGGCTCGGCTCGGCTCGGCTCGGCTCGGCTCGGCTCGGCTCGGCCTGGCTCAGCCGGGGAACTGCGAGGGCTCGGCCCAGCTCGGCTCGGGAACCGCGGGGGCTCGGCTCGGCTCGGTTCGGCCCGGGAACCGCGGGGGCTCGGCCCGGCTCGGCTCGGCCCGGCCCGGCTCGGCTCGGCTCGGCCCGGCCCGGCTCGGCCCAGGAACCGCGGGGGCTCGGCCCGGCTCGGCTCAGGAACCGCGGGGGCTCGGCCCGGGAGCCGCGGGGGCTCGGCCCGGCCCGGCTCGGCTCGGCCCGGCCGGGGAACTCCGGGGGTTCGGCGCGGCCCCGGCGCTTCCCAGCGCATCCCGGGGCGTTCGCGGCGCTCCCCCGCGCGGGGCACGCCGTGCGCAGGCGCCGGGTCGGGGTGTCGGTGCCGCCGCCGTGAGGCGGGTGGGTGCCGGTGGCTCCTGTCCCCGCGGGCCGTGTCCGCCTCCAGCCACTTCTTTTCTTTAACCGAGCATCTCCAGCGCTGTTACACTCCCCCCCGCGGCGTTTGCTTGCTTCTAGCTGTGGGTGCTGCCGCTGCCGCCACCTTCTGCCTGTCCCTGCGCTGCAGCAGAGATGGGGAGAGCTGCATGGGTGGAGTGCACGTTTCTGCGCTGGCCAAGGGAAGAAAGGGGGTGTCTGAGGCCGGTGCAAGCCAAGGGGAGAGCAGCGGGTGCTCCCCGGTGTTCTGGTTTCAGCTGTAACACGGTTTTCCTCCCTAGCAGCAGTGCTGTGGCTGCAGGCTGAGAACAACGCTGGTAACACACCGATGCTTTAATTGTTGCTCAGTAGCACCCCGAGCAAGGACTTTTCAGTGCCCTGCAGTGAGGACGAGCACGGGAAGCCGGGAGGAAGCAGAGACAGGACTCCTGACCCGAACTAGCCAAAGGGGTATTCCATCCCACAGCACGGCATGCCCAGGATAGAAACGGGGGAGTCACCCAGAAGGGACGGGTCGGGCTGGGTGTTGCTCAGTAGGTGCTGAGCACTTGTATTGGGCATCACTGCTGGCTCTTGGTGCTTTCTTTCCCCTTTTGGTTCCATCTCTCTCCCCTTGTTGTTTCCATTCTTATTAATAACAATAATACTAATATTACATTGTGCTGGATTTCAGTCCCTGACCTGTTCTCACCTCCACCCATGGTTTTACATTGTTCCCGTTCTCCTGCCCACGCCACCCGGGTGCTGAGCGAGCAGCTGCTGGTGCTGAGTTCCCAGCTGACCCTGTCCTGGCCTCTTTGCTGCGGCAGCAGGGGCTACACGTTCCTGCTTCTATGAACTCTCTCATGCAGCACCTGCCTCTGAGTCCACTCCCTGCTGCCACTGTAAAGGTGCCAGGACAGGAGCTCTCCCCCTTCCAGTGACACCCTAGCACCCAGGACCCCTCCCAGGGCTTCCAAACCCCTCTAGACCCCCGCCCCCCGAAGCAGGGGAACCCCCTGCGCACCCCCTGCCTCACCCATCACCCCAGGGACCCCTCAGAGCCCCCCAGTCCCCGCCTCTCCCTGCTCTGCTGCAGGTGCTTGAGCCACCAGAGTCACCTCCCGCAGCCGCTGCTGGGCCCGGCACCAGGACACACCAGTAAAGACCAGTACAGGCCAACACAGGCCACTAAGGCCCGAGACATTGCTGGGGTTTCAATAGCTCAATACAGACCAGTAAGCACAAGTATGGGCCTCCCAGCTGCTGGGGCTGCGCACATCCCAGTGCGGACCAGTACAGACCAGTATGCGCTGGTACAGACCAATATAGGCCACTATGGCCCCGGATACTGCTGGGGTTTCAATAGCCCAGTGCTCCCAGTCCCTCCCAGTGCTCCAGTGCCTGCTGCAGGTGCTCCTGCTCACCCCTACCCTGCCTCCTTGCTGGTGCTCTCTTGGGGGAACACCGCAAATTAGGGATCCCCCACTCTGGGGTGCCCGTCGGCTCCCTGATACTGTGGGGGGGTGGGGTTTGGGGTGCCCCATGGGGTAGGGGGTTGGGGGCAACCAAAAGCATTTGCGGCTGGTGGCTTTGGGGGGGGGAGCAGCTTTTCTGGGGCACCCCCAGTTGGGGGCGGGGGTGTTTGGTGGGACCCCTCCAGGATTTTGGGTCCCCGGGTTCATTTGGGGGGGCCCGTGGAAATGGGGGGGTGTGGATCACTTTGGGGGTTCTCCAGGCCCCCCATTTCAGGGTCCTGCCTGCTCTTGTGGTGTTTCAAGGAGATCTGGGGGTATCCCAGGAATTTGGGGGGCACCACTATTGCTTTGGGTGCCTCCAGGGCCCTTTGGGGGGAGGCAGCGTGGTTTTGGGGTGCCTCTTTATTGGGGTGCCCCTTTTGGCAGGTCCATCCCCTCTGACCCCCTGAATTCACTACTGAACACCTGTGAGTCTAGGGGGCACTTTGGGGCTGCCAGTGCCATTTTGGGGTCCCCCCAGTGGATTTGGGGGTCCAGAGCATTTTAGGGAACCCCCCAGGGCGGGTGCTGGGGGGACCCCCCTTTTCGGGGTGCCTCTGTTTTAGGGGGCTCTTTCCCACTGTGCTGAGCCAGGGAGGCTTTGGAGCTGCAGGCTTTGGGTTTGGGGGAGTTTTGGGGGACCTGGAGAGACTTTGTGGGTTCAGGCTGGTCCCCAAAACTACTCAGAGTGGCACCACAGTTATTTGGGGGATTTGCCCTCTCCCGAAAATGGCAGGTACGTCCATTCCAGAGCAACTGAATCTCACTGGATGCCCCATGTAGCCCCGTTGCCATAAATGGGGGGAAGTTGGAGGTTCTGAGGGATTTGGGGGTTCAAAGGACATTAGGAGGTTGGGGGGCAGATTATCTTAGGGGACCTCCCATGTGCTGAAAATGGGGGAGTGCATCTGTCCCAGGGCTCCCTGAGTGTCTCTTGGGTGAGCAATGTTCTCCGAGGGTGGAGATGTGTTGGGAAGAATTTGGGGGTTCAGAGGGGATTTGGGGGCTCAAGGGGGATTTGGGCATTGGGGGGATCCGTGAGGGACACTGCTGCCTTCTGCAGAGCCTGGAGGGCTTCCATCGCTGGAACCCAACAGCTCGCGTGGCGCCTTCTGCAATGCTCGGCACAGGGCTACCAGTGACAGCACCAGCAGCTGCACTGCCCAGGGGCTGCTCCTGCCCTCACACCTTCTCAGCACCTCTCACAGCAGCAGCTCCTGCACACACAAGGCTCCTGCTTCGCCCCCAGCACCTCTGCAGCCAGAGCTGATCAGCAAACAAGGAAAATTTAGGGGCTTCCTGAGGCAACAATCTGGTACCGAAGTTTATGTCTTGACACAACCTTATTTAGAAGCATAGAAGCATAGAATCAACTAGGTTGGAAATGATCTTTAAGATCATCAAGTCCAACCGTTCCCCCAGCACTGCCAAGGCCACCAGGAAACCATGTCACTGAGGGCCTCACCTACACAGTTTCTGAACACTTTCCAGGGACAGTGACTCCAGCACTGCCCTGGGCAGCCTGTTCCAATGCCTGAGCACCCTTTTCAGTAAAGAATTTTTTCCTAGTATCCAGTCTAAACAGCTTGAGGCCGTTATCTATTATCCTATCACTTGTTACTTGGGAGAAGAGACCAACCTCACCTCACCACAGCCTCCTTTCAGGTAGTTGTAGAGAGCGATAAGGTCCCCCCTGAGCCGCCCGCCGGCCGCCCCGCACAGCTTCACCTGCATCGCGGGTCCCGTAGCGCCGTTACCGAAGTCTGTGGCATTGGAGATAAGTGGAAAGTCTCGATTCATGGTCTAATATGTAGCTTGGGGTCCTTAATCCAGATGGGCAAAGAATTGAAACAGATTTAGTGGCTTCGTGAGTCCAGTGCTTTCCAGAGCTTTCTGTTGAGTGCTGTTACAGTTGAGGTCTGTGCCAGGTTGCATGTGCCTTGGCATTTGAACCCTCTATGCTAGAGCTGAGAATGCATTTTAACATCTTCAGCTGCTGTGGTTTAACCAACACCTTTTGCTATGGGATGTGTATCAGCAACCGCAGTCTTGACTGTCAAGGATGTTAGACTAATTGTGGCAGAAAAGTCTCTGCCAGTGAATTGGGCTCATGCTGGAGGCTCCTGCTGTTGAAAGTGGGGCCTGGCGGTCTGAGTTGCTTATGTTGGTCTCATACCAGGTTGACATGGCCAATCTATTGGGGCTGGTGCTGGCCTCGGGGCTGAGCTCCTGGTCCCCTGGGCAGGCAGCGGGGCTGGTGCACTGTGCTGGATGCACTGTGACATCACCAGCCACGCACTGTGATATTGCTGCTCTCGCTGCTTATATTGCATGCAGTGACTCCCCTACGGCAGTCGCTTTGGGGAGACAACCCTGAGAACTTCCCAGAGCAGCACCTGCGGCATCATTGGGCAGCGACCAAGAGAAGGGACCTTCCACACTGCCAACGCCAGCATCACCCGGGTGCAGCAACCCTGCATGATAGCTCCAAAGTCATGGGGGGCTTCCAATCTCTACCTAGGGATCCCTGCTCCAGAGACACCCACAGCTCCTCCGGATGCTGCAGCCCTGGCTGTCTCGGAAACTGGAGCTGTTCTTTGGTGTGAAGGGTTTCAAGGCTGCCTGGGCAGTGAGAGGGGCTGGTGCTGGCCTTGGGGCTCAGCTCCCTGGTCCTTGGGCAGTGTCCGGCATAACAGTGATGGGACAGGGCAGGAGCAGGGAGCTGGTGAGGAACCCCTGGCGGCTTTCCCCTTCCCCACCCTTACCCCTTTTGTCTGGCTCATAGGATGGCAGAGAGCTTCCCCAGCAACCCCGGGTTGGCCCGGCAGGAGGATGGGGATCCCCAGGAGAACAAGTCCCCACCAGAGTCCACGGTCCCGCCGTTGAGAACTGGTGAGTGAGGGACCCTGTTGGTCTGGGGGCAGCGAGCGCACCCAGCTCTGTGGCACGCTGGCAGCAGGGGTCCTGCGCGTGGGGGACATGATGCACGCAGGGAAGACTGCGCCAGGGCAGCGGGCACGGGCTCGGGCAGAGGGCAGCCTGCCTTCCTCTGCTCTCCTGCCACCAGAGCATGTCAACAGCCCCCCCTGCTCTCCTCCTCCTCTGTTAGCTGCCTCCAAGTTACCTTTGTACAAACTGGAGCGGAAAAACATGGACTGCATTGAGGCCTTTGCCAACAGCCAAGTAAAGGTAACAGCGGCCATTCTGAACACGGCTCTGCCGGTGTCTCCTGACAGGGGCTCTGCTGCCGGGCTGCTCTTGGGTGCTGGCTTCTCCCAGGGCTCCCACATGGCACTGCACCCCGAGGCTCCGGTCCCGCAGGCCATGTGTGGCCCCTCTCACGCTCCCCGTTTGTGTCTCTGTTCCCCCCGGCTGCCAGAACTTGCGCCAGAAGTTTGGCTTTCTTGAGAGCATCTGCTGCGTGTTTAAAACCGCCAGGCTCTATGACATGCAAAATGGCCTGGATGTCTTCTGCCACGAATGCCGGCTCATAGATAACATCAAGGTGAGGGGACACCCGGCCGCTCTGGGGAAGGGGGCAAGGCCCCCGGCACCACCACCCAGTGAGGGCAGTGCTAGTGGCACTGGGTGCTGGCAGCTGCCGGGTCCCTTAGCCCCGTTGTGCTCTATAGATGCTGCTGGTACAGGAGCCCATGGACCAACTGACCACAGCAGTGAGGCAGCTTGCCATGGATGCCATAGGAGAAATGAGGTACCTGCACATCCTTCCTGAGGACCCCTGCTCCAGAGCTCCATGTCCACCTGCCCGAGGCCTCAAGGCACTGTTCCCAGCACCGGTGTCCGACTGGCCCCCTCTCTCCTTGCAGCTCAGTGGAGAAAGTGCTGATGGGCCAAGAGAAAAGCCTCCTAGAAACCTGCTTCAGGAGTGTGTTCTGCCTCCCTTCAAATCCGAAACTGAGGTGCCCGGACCCTGTCCTCTATACCTGGGTAAGTGCGAGGAGAGCTACAGGAAGCCACAGTCCCTCCAGGCTGCTCCTTGGCCACTCCGTGCTGCGATATGACCAGAGATCCAAGGCAGTGCGAGGGCTCAGCTTTGCTTTCCCACCCTCATCCCTTTGTCCCCTCCCTGTGGGCCTGGCCACATCCAGTGCTACGGGCTGCTCTGCCTGCAGCAGATTGCCTGCCCCGGGTTTCTCCTGGGCACCACGAGGCAGGGCAGGAGTCTTCCCTCGGTGCTCGAGTTCACGTCAATCCCCTGGGCATGGGGGAGACAGCAGAATCACTGCCGCAACTCTTTTTCCTCCTTGCAGACCCTGAGCGCCATGGACAACATGCTGGTGAACATTGTGCGCGGCTTTCACTCCTCGAGAGTCAGCGAGGGGCTGCAGAGTATCTTGAAGGTCTGGCATGTGCCGAGTGGGATTTGCAGGGGCTGTTCCTCCCCCTGGGGAAGGGGCATGTCCGCTCTTGCTTGAGTGGATGGTCCCCACACCTGTGCCATGCAGAGAGCGCACTGCAGGGAGGGTGCCCGCCTCCCTTGGGTAACCAGTGGCTGCCCACCAGGCCCTTCTGGAGCACGGTGGCTGCAGAGGGTGGCATTTGCCTAACTGCCCGGCCACAAGGTTGGCCTGGAGCAGTTGTCCCAAGCCTGCGAGGGGCAGGAACCTCGCTACAGGCTTTGCTCAAGATTGGAGGAAGCCTTGATGGAAAGTGCAAGTCCAGGCCAAGCGCTGAGCGGTGCCGTTTCTGCAGCAGCGCGTGTCTGCTCCCAGAGCACACCAGCAGCTTCTCTCTCCCCAGGTTCTGCTGGACTTCACCTACTCTGAGAGACAAGCTGTGCGGGAGAGGGCCATGGGGAGGATTTTGATCCTGACCTCTCACCTCTCCGAAAATGTCACACTGGAGGTATGGACCAGGCAGCCTCCAGTCAGAGCATCTCCCCCTCCCTGCACACCAGAGCAGCCAGCAGCTCTCCCCACGTGGGGCTGCTGCCCAGCAAGCTGCTCTGGGAGACGGGGTCCTGCAAAGCTCTGGCTCACCAGGAATCCAGCCCTGGGCACACTCTTGGCTTCAGGGCTTGGGCACCACTTAGCTTTCTGCTGTCCTGCCTTCCTCACCCAGGACTGGTTCGACTATGGAAAAGACATGTATGGCCCTATCTGCTGTGGAGACTTCCCGATCCCAATCTTCGGACAGCTGCTGGGTCGTGTCATGATTCTACGATCTTCTGAAGAAGTGACAGGCTTTCAAGCTCTGGATACTCTTATTTGCTTGTACGAGTTTGTCCAGAGGCAAAAAAGTAAGAGAAGTTGTAGTGGGCTTCATCCCTCTGCACACAGCAGTCCCCTGATAGGTCTGTTTCTCTTCCTGACCTCCTTTGCCCCTCACAGCTTCTTGCTCTAGCACCCCAGCTGCCATTTTGCTGCGGAAGCCAGGCGCTCTCCTCAAGGCCAGGACCTGTCTTCTGCTGCTCGCCTTCCTCCCTCCTTTCAGCATCTTAAACCCTGCTGTTCTGTGGTCCCCACAGCCGAAGCTACCCCTGACTCCCATGTCCCAAAGCCAGCTTTTCCTTGTTAGTGAAGAGCAGATCCCCCTGTGCATCACCCTGGCTGGTCCCTCCAGTGCCTGTAGCAAGAAGCTCTTCCTGACAACTGCCAGAAATCTCCTCAACCCTTGAGTCCTGCCATCTTGCAGGCAGGTCTCGGGGCGGTTTGGTAAGCTTGAGGCAAAGCTGCTGTGTCTTACTGACTCTTCGGGGTTTCCCTTGTGTTTAGGCAGGTTACGGACAGAGGATGAAGAAGTAAAGCTCGATTGCAAACCTGATGGCAACTCCTTGCTGCATGCACCCACCACCAAAGACTTTCTTCTGGTAATGAGCTCGCCCCCTTGCCGGCACTCTTTTCTGTGGCATCAAGAGGGCACGTCTGTGAGCAAAGGCATCCACAACCAGCGGGGCTGGTGTGGCCTCACTGTCCCTGGTGGGACAGTTCCTGCTGTCCCCGAGCAGAGACGATGTGAGGGCTGCGCTCCAGTGTCCCAGCTGCAACTCCAGCCCTCCTGGCCACCAGCAAGCCCTGGCTCTTCGTAGCGCCAGCACACGGTGCCCATGAGCCCAACCTTCCTCCTGCACCCCGGGGGCCCCCTCTCCTCATCCTCACCCGTGCAGCGACTGCAGCCCCTGCTGCCAGCTCTCCTGTGGGCACTGGCACCAGCACTGCTGGGCCTCTCGCACCAGGGCTGCTCGCGCTGCCCAGCTGAGCAGCACCGTCAGGGCGCTCGGTGTGACGTCTTCGCTCCTTGCTTCCTCCCATAGCTGTTTGCAAACTACCTCCATCCTCCAGAAAAGACAGACGTTGTCCGCATGGCCATCAAAGCACTGGGAAGCTCCAACACCTGTGACAATCAGGGGGCAAGAAACATTCTGGATGCAGTCGTGAAAGACCCTCGCTTCTGGCTGGCAGATGTGAGTGGCCTGTGGCTGGATTGGCATGTCCTTCAGCCCTGTCGGCCCTTCTCCCTCCCTCCCAAACCCAGAAGATGTCTTGGGCACCTGAAGCCACCTTCGGGCAGCAGAGAGAGATGGGAAGGGCAGCTGAGGGAATGGTTGCACCCCAGTGGCAGCGCCATCGTCACCTGGGTCTCCTTCAGGTGCCAAAGATCATGAGGTACATCTATGAAAACCTGGAATGCATCAAGGTGGAGTCAGCCCGACAGAGCGTGATGTCACTGCTTCTGGTGCTGTCTACCTGTTACCCCACGCTCGTGGTCGTCAACCTGCTGAAGCTCTCCTCACCAGGAGACAGGTACCAGCCCTGACAGCCTGGAGGGTTTGTCCTCTGTGGGGAGAAGGACCCAGAGACTCTCTGGCTGCCAGGCTCAAGGAATATTGCAGGACTTCCCTGAGGATCAGCGCCCTCCATCCCATGTGCTTTCCAGCCCTGGTGGGTCAGCCAGGCCCGCAGCAGCCAAAGCTGGCCAAGCCAGCCCAGAGCCCCGCCACCACGCTCCTCCCTGCCCCACGGGGAGCACCACCACCCTCTCCTGCCTGCCCAGGGCATCCCAAACGAGGGGCATGGGCTGCGTTCTGCGGGGCTTGCCCAGCCATGCTGCTGTGGCACAGCACTGCTGACTCAGCACTCTGGCTTGCAGCGCTGGCGCGGCCATGTGGGACCTGATGCTTTCCATGCCCGAGGCTGTGGAGGAGATCTTCGCGGAGCTGCTCACGAAACCTCAGAACGCAGAGGACTTCTCCATCCTTGGCTTGGCTGTGAGTTACCACAAAGGACCTTGATCGCCTTCAGCAAGCCCCGCAAGCTCTGCCAGCATCTCACTGCTGCGTTTGTTTCAGCCGACGGCCTCCAGGGAGTTTCAGGCAAAGGATGATGTGTCCCAAGCTGAGAGGTACCTGAGCCATCTAAGCCTGGCGACGGTCTCCCTGTTGCTCAGCAACTTCATCACTTTGTCAGAGACGCCTGACCTGGTGAGCAGGGTGTTGTCATGGGGAGCCCTGCTTTCAGTGGGGCCCGGGGCAGCGGGTCATGCGGTGGGGTGGCTGCTCTGAACGCCCTCCCTGCCACGCTGGGGCCTGGTGGCTGCCTGGGCAGCTTTCCAGGATGGAGGGTTACCAAGGGGTCTGCCCCTTCGGGCCTGGAGGAGAAGGGGGTGCCTGAGAAGGGGCCAAGCAGTCTTTGCTTTCCTGCTCTCAGCTCATCCCCATCAGTGTGCCCATAGCCAGCACCTGCCAGGAGGCTGCCACAGAGACTCTGGTGCCACCACCAGCCAGGAAGCCAGACAGGAGGCTGCTCCTCCGTGACCAGAGCGATTTTTCAGGGTGGTCTTTCACAGTTGCACAAGGAACCTCCGTCTTTCCTACAGGCAAGAAAAATGAAGGTCCTCCTTCCACGCATCATGGTTTTGATCAAGTATGGCGATGAAGAGATCAAGCTGAAGGTCCTGCTGGTTTTCAGAAGTGTGCTGAGTCACCTGCTGAGGAAGGAGACCAGCGCCATTGCTGTGGAGCTGGCTAGGGACCTCCTGCCCCTCTTTGATGAAGTAAGGCTGCTGGGGGAGACAGAGCGCTGCAGATGGGCACCCTGCAATGACCGCTGCCCTTCAGCCCAGCCCTGCGGGCAGCGGTGGGAGCAGGAGCTGCTCCCTGGGCTCTTGTGGGATGGTTCCTGGGCTTTGCATCCCAGCCAGCTTCTCCTTGCTGCAGAATTCGACCCCAGAGCTTCCCCCCCACACATCAGCCATTGTGACGCCCTGCTCAGCACGGGCAGGGAGCCGCTGTTGCTGGAGCCCACCTTTCCTCCTTGCCACCAGGAGTCCAGCCAGCTGCGAGAGTTCTCCATCTGCCTCTTCAGAAGCCTGTTGGAATCAGTGGCGGAGAATGACAAGACGAAGATGAGGAGCAGCACATGGTCGTTTCTGGTCCCGCTCTTCTTTCACATGAGCGACCAGACTGGCAGCGTGGCCAAGGTACAGATTTCAGGGCTGCCCACTGACGTAGAGAAGGGTGTGCTGACACCACGCAGGTGGCCTGGGCATCAGGGGCAAGGGCTGCTGGCAGCCCTCCTCCAGCGCAGCCCATGGGAAGGGTCCCTGCCGAACCAGCACGAGCAGGGGCAGAGAAGCTGGCACGGACATTTCCATCACCTGCCCTACCTCGTCCAGCAGGGCTCAGCAGCAGCCCATGGCAACTGAGGACTGAATACGTGTGTCCCTTCAGGCTTCTCAGCTGCCCCTGCGGGTGCGGAATGCCAGGGCTTTGAACCCTGATCCCTGTCCCCCAGGGCTGTGCCTCGGATGGGTGGGCCAGGGCACGTCCCAGCTTCCTAAGGGCAGGATCACCCCAGGAGCAAAGCCAAGAGGAGGGGGATGCCAGGTGTCCTTCCCCAGGCCGTGGTGCCACTTCCCAGCTTCTGCTGTCCTGCAGGCCTCCGGGGAAGCCCTCCTTGCTGCAGCAAAGCTCCTTGAGTGGAAAGAGCTTGAACACCTTTTGAAGACGTGGCAGCCGTGGAGGATCGGAGAGTGCTTGGTGAGGACAACCCCAAGCCCCAGCGCCCAGGCTGGATGAGGGTGTGTCGCCCGTGTCTGGGCTGTGGGCTCTGCAGCTGTGTCTCTTCTCCAGGTCCCTCTCACCTCCCTGCGTCCCTCAGCACCTCCTGAACTCCTCTGCCCATGGCTCGCTCTCAACCTCAGTCCCACAGGGCTCCTGCCTGGGAGACAGGAATGGCCTCGGGGGGCAAGGGGAAAGGGAGGCGCTGGGAGAAGGGACCGCTCCAGCTAAGTCGGGGGGCTCTGTGGCCTCCCCTTCCCCTTGTGCTCGTTCCAGGTGGTGCAGAACAGGAGAAGAGCTGAGGAATACTTATATCAGAGCATGCTGTACCTGGAAAACCCTCAGGCCCCCTTGCGAGAGGCAGCCGTGAGGTTCATCGGTGAGCCACAGCCCCGCGGGGTCCCTGTTTTGGCAGCCTGGCCCCAGTCCCTGCCGCTGCCCTGGCAGCGAGGACTAGCTCTATGGCTGCCAGATCCCCGGCTGCCCCCTGCAGTCCCATGCCCCTGGGCTACTGGTCTTCCCTGGGGTGAGCCCTGCTGGGGCTGCTCAGCAGAGCTGCAGGGCTGTGCTGCTGGGAGCGTGCTGGGGAGCAGAGGGCTGACGAAGTTCTGTGCCTAGGGCTGGCTGCGCGGTCCTTCAGGGGCCTAAAGCCAGTGATGCTGCTGCGGATCTGCGGAGGTGAGGAGCGAGCGCGGTCTGGGGGGGTACCGGGGGGCCTCTGCAGGCACAGGGGTTCATCTCAGCTCTGTTTCTTTTGGCCACAGCCCTTGAGACGATGCTGGACGACAGCGATCCTGCCATCCGTTCCCTGGCGCATCAGAACTTCCTCATACTGCGCTCTCCAAGGCTGAGGCAAAAATCAAGGTGGAGCCTGCGATCACTGCACTTCTAGTCCTGCTGAGCCGGCAGCGGTGCAGAGCCCGTCTTGGGAAAACGGTTCTCTTTTAATAAAGCTTCACCAACAAGCCTAAACCCGTGGTGTCCCTGAGATGTGCAGGTGACAGGCAGCAAGGATAGGGCACAGGAAGGGTGGTCCCAGTTCCGGCCATCCTGTGAGTCTCTAGGTACCCCGGTGGGGCTTCAGCATCAGCTGTTGCCACGTCGCCACTTCCCTGCACCACGATGGGCTAAGGAAGATTTTCAAGCAGAGAACAGAGGTGCTAAGGGGGCTAGATGGTGACTGCAGCGGTCCTCGAGGGGCCAGAGGAACAACCAAGTACCTCGGTCTCCATGCATGGCTCAGAGGGGTGCACAGGGGACAAGAGGGCTCCACAGAAGGCTAGATGAGCAGCAGAAGGCTCTGGGGCGTAACAAACACCTCTGGAGGAGTGCCGAGGGGACTGCAGTGGTCCTGTAGTGTCCTGGGGGCCAGGCGCCCAGCCCAGGGTGCTAGAGGTCCTGCCAAGGGGTGAAGGCCTCAGGAAGGTTCCTGAGTGGATGATGAGAGGAGCCCCCCCTGCCAGCTGATCCCCTGGAAGCATCTCAAACAGTCTAAGCGCCCCAGAGGATTTAGAAGCCTCTAGGAGCTCCCCAGAGGCTCCCCCAGAACGGTCTTCAACTGTCCTAGTTTTCTCATCTCTCCTGCCAGTCACAAGCAATGGCAACGGATGCATTAGGAAAATCTTGCCTGATGCATTAGGAAAATCTTGAGTCAGTCTTTAAAAGTCACACCAGCCATCCTCAGGGTACTCAGTTCCCTGAGCTGGATGGCAGAAATGGGGAGCTGATTGAAGTCCCCATAATTCAGGGAGAAATGTTTAGTCACCTCCTGCTCCACTTAGATCTATACAAGTCTATGGGGCCGGATGGGTTACATGCAACAGTGCTGAAGGAGATGGCAGAGGAGTTTGCTAAGCCACTCTCCATCTGTCAGCAGCCCTGGTCTAGTGGGCAGGTCCCCAAGGATTGGAAGTTGGCCAATGTGATGCCTCTCTATAAACAGGGCAGGAAGGAAGACCCTGGGAACTACAGGTCTGTCACCCTGAGCCCAGTGCCCGCAAAGGTCATGGAGCAGATGATCCTAAGCAAGATCATAAAGCATGTGCAGAAAAACGGAGGGATCAGGCCAGTTAGCATGGGTTCATGAAGGGCAGGTCCTGCTTGACCAGCCTGATCTCATCCAGCTATAAGGTTGATGAGGGAAAGGCTGTGGACGTTGTGTATCTGGGCTTTAGTAAAGCATTTGACACAGCATTCTCCTGGAGAAAGTGGCTGCTCATGGCCTGGATAGGAGGATTCTTTGCTGGGTTGGAAACTGGCTGGATGGCCGAGCCTGAAGAGTGGTAGCAAATGGCATCACATCTAGTTGGCGACCGGTCACTAGTGGTGTCCCTCAGGGCTCGGTGTTACGGCCAGTGTTGTTCAATATCTTCACTGATGAGCTGGATGAGGAGCTCGAGGGCACCCTCAGTACATTTGCAGATGACACCAGGTTGGCTGGGAGTGTTGATGTGCTGAAGGACAGGAAGGCTCTGCAGGGGGATCTGGACAGCCTAGATTGATGGGCTGTGGCCAATGGTATGAGGTCAGTGTTCTTGGACCTCAGAAGTAAATACCAGGACATAGAACCACCATGTTTAGCTCCAGGAAAGTACTGAAAGGGCACTTAGTGGAGCCCCGGAAGCAGCCAGGCTGCCTGTGCTGAGGCTGACGCATCATGGCGATCCGCCCTCGCTTTGCCACCTAAAACTCCACCCGCATACTGCCTCTTCTCTCTGGTGCCCGCTCTCGGGCGTCCTGGAGCACAGCTCACAGAGGGCGAATGTGCAGCCCCTGCTCCCACAGCCAAGGAGCCAGGACAGAAAGCTGGTGCTGAGCATCTTCTACACACACAGAGCTCTGCAACGGTGCCACCGGCATTGCTCTCGCTCCTGGCTTTCCCACCTAACACTCCATCTGCGTACTGCCTCCCTGGTGCCTGCTCTCAGGCATCCTGGAATACGGATGTAGCTCTGGAGAAAGCCGGGATCTCAGACCAGGAGGTGGGGTGTCACAAAGGGCTGTCAAGAAACCACAGGCTCCCATTCCAAGAAGATCCACCTGGACTCCACAACCAGTAAGACTGTAAGCCGGGATCTTGCTTTCCAACAGGCCTTGTTTTATCTGAATTTTGTTTTATTGCAGAAAGCAAAGAGAATACATAGCTTTCCCTAGGCTTCCTTTTTGGCTTTGAGAGACAGAGAACTCCTATAGAACCCTCATGGATCCCTGCTATGAATCCCTCCCTGTCCCCCCCACCATGGCCCTATAGATCCCCCCAGGGGAAGCCTCCCAGCCCTGTAACTATTCATGTGAAACCAAACATCAGAACGCTAAGAAGACAGAAACAATAGCCGTCACAGAAAAGATTAACCAGTGGCCAAGCACCTTCTCTTGGTTAACCAGGAGACACTTCTAATGAAACTCCTGGCTTTTTAAGAGAATAACCATGCCGCTGTAGCTGGATTTTGTATTTGGTTTATTGCCGCTAGAGGGGGGAGGCAGCTCATCAGACAACGGCACTCCTACCACTGACCAGAGAACAAACTTCTCCAGCGTGATCACAGTAGAACAGCCTTTATTAGGGACTTTAAGCCCTCCCTTTCCTATATTATCGGGAATCGAGATCAGGACCGGCTGCAGTGCTAACTTCCAGTTCTACCCACCAGGCTGCAAAATCACCTGCACCGACATCAACTCCAACTTCCCTATATTAGGCTCACTTGGGGCAGAGCAATTAAACGCTATTAAATGCAGTTAAATGCAATTAAATGCTAGTAGCTAATCTTCACTAATCTCCACTGCAACCGAGTCCTCTGACAAAGCACCAGTGACTGCAAAGCTGACCAAGTTTTACAGAATGCGTTTAGCACAGTTGGTGACTCCAGCTCACGGAGTTGGTAAGGCCAAGCCATATCCTGTAGGCAGCGATTACTGAGTTAATAGATTGCTTTATCTCTGTTCCATGCTTCCCATCAAAGATCTGAAAGAGAACTAAGAACAGCAAGTTCATTCACTGCAAAGGAGCCCATACCCACATACCAAAGTAAGACTGAAAACTGCTTTTGCAGAGAGAGCAGAGAGCAAGCAGCTGACTAGCTCATCCAGCTACTTACAAAGGGGTGCTAAATTAACTCTTAAACAAAGTTTAACAAATGTGTTTGAACTGAAATGTTAATCAAACTCCTACAGCAAGTCCAGAGTTCAATTCCCTTCAGCTCACTAAAAACAACACACGGTTGCTTTAAGAGATATGACTTGTAACCTGAAACGGCTGAACACCGAATTAGGGCTTCCTAATACATTTTGCCAGTGGTTATGTCCAAAGCTGTACTGGCCACTTTATCTCTCTTATGCAACAGGCTGGCAGTTCCTCTTCTACGAGGGCCGGGACGCTACGGGAACTGTTTGGAATGCAGTCCTGCTTTTCCCTTCCTCGCCTGTGACCAGGCTTTAAAATCAGCTTCAGAGAAAAGTCTACCACACCAATCCAAGGAGCTGAATATACTTCAAGAAGAACACAGCGAGTACATGAATGCAGCTCCGTCTGAATCTCAAGGGTTCTAAACCACTGAAGAACTAGTTTTGCTCAGTGCGGATCCTCTGCCCCACGCTGGAAATGAGAGAGGCCACCATCCTCTTCCTCCGTGCCTGCCTCACACTGCTTGCCATGCCCATCTACATACTATCATTCCTGGGCATATGGGAGCCGTTCTGTAGGAAAGTATTTTTTCCTTTCTTCTTAGAGAAGTTAACTGCACTTCAGGAGAGGAAAACAAAGAAGCCAAAGCAGGAGCTATTTCGTAATCTCCCTGACTTCGGAAGCCCCTCAGGAGAGCTGAAGCTGCTGGAGATCGGGACCGGCTGCGGTGCTAACTTCCAGTTCTACCCACCAGGCTGCAAAATCACCTGCACCGACATCAACCCCAACTTCCAGCAAAGCCTTTTGAGAAGCATGAACAAGAACCAACACATTTCCTACGAGCAGTTCCTCGTAGCTGCAGGAGAAGACCTGCACCAGGTGCCCAGTGGTTCCCTGGATGCTGTCATCTGCACCCTTGTCCTCTGCTCTGTGCACAATGTGAACGGCACCCTGAAGGAAGCACTGCGAGTGCTCAGACCAGTGAGTAGCTGAATAAAAAGTCTTATTACCTTTATCATCTATTACAGAGGCACTGCACCAAGAGAAAAGGTGGGGGGGAAGGAAAAATGCAGTTTTTGAGCTGGTACAAAGCACTAACAACATACTGGTCAGCCTGTCCTAGTCTTAAAAGTAAAACCCTAAAAAGAAAGTTCTGGTAATTAGAACTGCTGCTAATTTTGTAAGTAATTGCAGTAATTATAGTATATGATTTAAAGCAGAACTGGTTCCTGTGGTGGTGTCCCATACATACCACATTTTGGGGTGGGGAAGCTCTCTGAATAAGACTGAAAGTCTGCATTTTAAATAAACTGCTTTAGTCTCTTAAAAGTGGGGTGATCTACCTGCATGTCTAATTAAATGTCTTTATTTCCCTGTAGTATGCAAACCAAGCTAAAGATTTTTAATAAGCTGTTTTGTCAGGGTATATTTACAATAGACTTTCAGCCTTTAAAAAGGATTTATAGATTTCCCTTAGCTTCCTCCGAAAAAAAATCACATGCTATCAACTGTAATTGAACCAGAAAGACAACAAACTATTGCTATAGTAAAGAAGAGATCAAAAAAGTACATCCTCCATGTGTTTTTAATAGGCATTTTGAATCTCTGTGCGTTTCCTGCTTACGTTAACCCCAACTAACACCGCAAAGGAAAAAAGTGGGCAGGGAAGGGCTGGGAGAAGAGGGAGTAAGGCTGGTTTGTACTTGAGAAGAGGTGGGACTGAGGGAGGCCAGTTTGGCACAAGGCGACACTTTCTACTGAGGTGACTTTGTTTTCCCCAGGGAGGAGCTTTCTATTTCTTAGAGCACGTGGCCGCTGATCATTCCAGCTGGAAGTATTTTTGGCAGCAGATCTGCTATCCGACTTGGAAACTCATCTTTGATGGATGCTGCCTAACAAGGGAGCTATGGAAGAATCTTGAAGAGGCCAACTTCTCAGAGCTGCACCTACAGCACATCAGCATCAATCTTCCCTGGACTCCCATTCAGCCTCACATCATTGGCTATGCTGTGAAGTAACTCAGTGCCCTGCCAGTCCTTCTCCTCTGCACCCACAGAACTTCCTAGAATCAACACAGCACAGGCTAATCCCAACATCCCATTCAGGGAGCACAGTGAAGGATTGTCAGGAAAACTTCTTTTTGTTAATGGAGTTGCTCCTGAGGCAGAGTGAGGTTTAAAACTTTATTTGAATAAAGGGCGATCCCCACCAGACACACCTTGTCCAAGGATTCTCAATCTGGTGCTGTAATAAAGAATACCTGCTTAATAATATCAAAATTGGCAGTATTGTTTCAGACAGAGTCTTCTTTTGTTACACAAGGACTTTATATTCATTTTCCGACTGACGCCTCAAATGAGAGGGTCAGTTCCAAACATCTTTGAAGCCCTCACGCTGCTGCCTGTGCCTCACCAGACCCCAGCCCACGGAGACCACAGCAGACCCCAGCAGACCCTCCTCCCAGGAGGAGACAGCAGGAGAATGCCACGGCAGGAAAAGCGTTAAGGGAACTCCTGCCTACGGCTGCTTAACTCTGGGTAACTGATTCCTTCAGGTGCTCCCCACGCTGGCAAGCACCCAGGCGCCATGGCCGCGGGCTCAGCCGCCTCCCCTCTCCCGCTGTTCCCTCACAGCCGCGGCTGTGAATGCGCAGCCAATGCAAACCCTGGGCACGGAGCGGCCGCCCAGCTACAGGCACTTATTTACTGCAGCCGGGCGGGAGGGAAGGGAGAGCGCACACGCTGCCTGCCCGGCTAAGTTTCCGAAGCCGCTCGGGCTCTCGGCTGCCTGCCCGGGAACCGGCCCCAGCGCTTCCCGCCGCCGCCGCCGCCTTGAACGCTGCGTGTTCCATGATACGCGCTCGGGAAGTTTCTTTGAGCGGCACCATCGCCACAGCGACCGTTGTTGGCGCCCCCGCGTGCCGCGCCAGCCCCGCCTCCATTTTGTGCCCCTCGACAGAGGATGCGGCGGGAGCTGCCTGCGGCCGCCCTGGTGCTGCTGCTGCTGCCGCTAACGGTCGGTGCCGTGCCCGTGCTGATGGCACCGGGGGCTGCACCGGACGATGCCGCGGCTGCGCCGGACGGTACCGCGGCTGCAGCGGAGCAGCGGGTGTGGGGCGGGCAGTTGAAGGAGCTGAGAGGGTGGGGAAGAGAGAGGGGCTGTGGTGGCTCCCCACGGGCACGCGGGAAAAGCCTCATTTGCACCTCAAGAGGTGAATTCATAAAGCAGCGGCGGCTGGAACCTGCTTACCCTCAGGGTACACAATAAATACATACACAAGAAATCACAGAGTCCTAGAAGGGTTTGGGTGGGAAGGGACCTTCAGAGCTCATCTAGTCCCACCCCCCTGCAGTGGACAGGGACATCTTCAACTCGATCAGGTTGCCATGAGCAGGAACATCTTGGAGTAGTCCAGGTTGCCAATACATGACTAACCATCGAAATACAAGCATTTAATACAACCTAAGGAAACAGTCCCAGAATCCCCAGAAGCTGGGCTCCAGCTGCAAACATCTACAGTGCTGCAGCAAGTAACTGTAGATTAAACAGCAGCCACAACCAACCAAATAAACCCACAAAAAACCCCAAAGCACCACCAAACCCTTAAAATGCTGTTAGTGCACTGAAAGCTGTTTTTCAGTTTGAACGATGTAACTGCCTCAATTCTGCTTTGCAGAGTGCGGACAACGGCCGCTCACAGGAGGCACCTCGGGATCCCGGATCATAGGTGGACATGATGCTCCGGTCGGAGCGTGGCCGTGGTTGGTGAGCCTCCAGGTTCACCGGGGTGGCGGCCGATTCTCACACGTTTGTGGAGGAGTTTTAGTTAATAAGAATTCGGTACTTACCGCTGGCCACTGCGTTACAGGGAGGAAGTATGTGTTCATGTCGACACCTCTTTTTATTAACTCTGAGGAGGACGTAGTAGTGTAGCAAAGCATCACCTGAATGAAAGGCAAATCGAAGGTGTTCTGAGCTCTCATAGTGCAGAGCTAATGTGCAAAGCTAAACGATGCTGCCCATATGAGGGACTGGTTGTGCCTCCAAGGACCAAAGACTGTCTGTTTGTCACCTCCGCTGCAATGGTCCTGTGCGGTGACGGCTGCAGCCCAGCAGGGGATGCAAAGTTGTGTCTTTATAAGTCAAGATCAAGAAGTCTTAGATATGCACTTCTGGCTTGGCCCAGGACAACCTTCGGTATTTCAAATGAAGGGTTGTTTGCTTTCGATGTGACATTTTTGTTAGGTTGGGGGCTTTTTTTCACGGCGCTCTCATTTTTCTGCTTAGTAGATTTTTCTAAACTAGTAAAGCTCCCTGCAAAAAGAAAATGTTGCAGTATTTAGATTGGAAATACTACAATTCCTTGGCTTTAACACTATTTCCATGTTTTCTCTTTAACCGACATTTTGGCACTTGACCACTTTTATTTTTTGGACAATGTGGTAATAACTTCTCAGAACAGGCCTTTTAATTGTAGTTGGAGCAGTTTTGCTGCATTTCAGCTCTCACCACTGTTGTCTTTTGTGTAGTCCTTAACACAGATGCATAATCTGCACACTAGTTCAGGCAGGTTCATCCTGTGTTGACGTAACCATGACCTGAGGGAAACTGAACTGTAAATAAATACCTGAACGTTGGAAATGGTGTAAATTATCAGGACTTTGCTAGATCAGCTCCTTGTTCCTTTTAAGGCACTTTTGCAAACATTAATTTAGAGACGGGTTATAATTTAATTTTTTGTCTTACACTCTAGAGCATTTTGGAGGTTAATCTGAATTTTGTAGCCTGCATGTTGCTCATCGCAGGCCAGGTTCAAGTCCCGCTTAGTAAAGATTCTTTTCAACGTACTTGAATAGAAATTAGGCGTGAGTGACTCTGGCCCTATGCCTAAATTTAATATGAAGTTGATATTCATTATTTGTAACTTCTAGTTATTGAATTTCCCAAATCTAGGTACAAGCGCGGTCTTTATAAGCGTTGTGGCTATAAGCTTACTTCCTTTCTGCAAAATAAGTCCATGTTTTTATCTTTTTCAAAACAATCTCTCCTGTGTGGCCTCTGCTGAGATGGGGTGGGAAGCAAAACCTGAGCATCTGCTTAAATCATCAATCTGAATTTGCCTTAACAGCCATAACCAGCATCAGGCAAACTGAGTGTTCAAACTACAAAGAAGGGTGATTAGCCACATTTGTTCCAGATCATATTTACTGCAGAATTTTCAGTGTATATTCCTGAAGGTGCATAAGCCAACAGTAAACTAATCAGTTAAATGACATCAAGAAATGTATTTACTTGAACTTAATCGCAAAAAATACATTAATTCTCCCCTAGGGACCCATATACCTGGAGGGCTGTTTTGGGTGTGCATAACCTTCGGAAACACAGTGGACACACAACCAGAAGATACATTAGAAGCATCACTGTGCACCCAGAATTCAAGAGAGACACGTTCGAAAATGATATTGCCTTGTTTGAACTCAATTCCGCGGTACGCTACAGCATCTACGTTCAGCCCATCTGCTTACCTTCTGCACACCTTTACCCACACACCACCAACGGAACCCAATGCTTCATTACTGGCTGGGGACGTACAACAGAAAAAGGTATCGACATGCTTTGTGGTGTTGATCAGGTTCTGAGCTACACATTTCACACCAGGGGCCAGTGTCTCAAGCTCACTGAGAGAGAACTGAATTTGTTTGGGTTATAGGCTTACCACACAACATCACTAAATCCTTCTGCAGTCAAGTATCTGCTGTCAGGGTTGTTTTCCATTTCGAGCAGATTAGATCTACCAAAGGCACATATTCCTTAGCCTTTCTTCCAAGTGTAACATGAAGAAAGGAAAGGGAACTAGCCAAACTTCAGATTCATGGTTCAGCTCCTCAGTGCTGTCTGCTAGAAAGAGCTTTTTTATTGAAAAGCAACAACTCTGAAGCCTCTGAGCAAGGCTAGTGAGCAGAGCTGTCAGCACTCATGTTTCTTCCGAGTAAGAATTGCAAAAACTGCATCAGATCTTAAGTCTGCAAATCTTTAACCCACTGAAGTTTCTACCTGTTAGAAGCAGGCACAACTCTATGTTACACATCTAAACACACACAGAAATGTGCTTAAGCTAGCTAAATGCTAGCTAAATGCTGAATTCTACTAGCTCGAATTTGCTAGCTAGTAAATTCTTACTAGCTAAAAGCACAGTAAGAATTGCTACCCACAACAGCATGAATATTTTACCTTTCTACATGCTGTCTTCCATTTAAGGTAAAATTTCAGCTGTGTTACAAGAAGCACAAGTGGAAATCATTCCTTCTAATGTCTGTAACAGTTCTGATGCCTACGGAGGGCTGGTTAACGACAACATGATCTGTGCTGGCTCTCGATGGGGAGGCACCGATACCTGTCAGGTAAGAATGAACATTGTGCCCAACCTGTCACGATGGAAACCCCCACGCCAGAGTCTCAGGGGCATGGTGATGACCAGCATTTGTAGCATAATTAATTAAAATGGCACAAATATGAAGCAGAAAACATGTCAAAGTGCAAAAGAAGCATCAGAGATAAAAGCATGAGATGGTGATTCCTAAGATGACACACATCTCAAAACCACAAAGAATTCAGTGATAGATAACAAAGTAAAAAGATAAAGAACACAAACATACTTAAACAACATGTTTAGGGAGAAAAGCCTTGGAAGGAAAAGGTGGAGGAAGAAAACCAACCAAACTTCAGTTAAAGATACTGAAACTAATGCAGGTGTGGTGTTCTAGTTACGGTGGCGTCACCCGGCATCACCAAATCTTGTCTGCATTGTACTCTCCATGTATTACTGTCGTTATTGCTGTCCAGTTAACTTAGCTGATTAAAAAAGTGGATGTATTACTGACTTTATTCTACCTTGTTTCCTGGAAGGAAATATCTTTACTAGTGGGCTTTATTATTTATTTACAGGGAGACAGCGGTGGACCTTTGGCGTGCTATCACCCCCCTACCAACAGATACTACCTCATGGGGATTGCTAGCTTTGGAGTTGGCTGTGGCCAACCACGATTTCCTGGGATCTATGTCCGTTTATCTCAATACAGAAGGTGGATAAAATCTGAACTTCAGTTGAATAACAAGGCTGTGAACCCCATAAGCGTTACACTCACCATCCTTCTGAGCGTGATACCCACAGTACTTGTGTGGAGTCTCTAAAGGGACAAACCACTGTGTCATCACTGTAGAGGTTTGGTCTGCCTGTTAAACCTTTGAGAAGAGAGCTAGCCCCTGTTTCAGAATAAACCTGAGAGCCAAAGGACATACACTGGTTTCCAAGTTACGTTTGCACTTGTATTACTGGGTTTTTTCCTGCCTCTGATGTCCATACTAACAGTAGAAGGAACGATAACAGCCTTCACCCTGATAATGAAATTGAATCTAGAAATGTTACCAAACCAACTGATAAGACTTTTTTCTTACCCTTTTTCTATGCTTTTCTAGCTATCAAAATGTAAGTATTAGTGATTACTACCACGAATTTTGTAGATAGCAGATACCCCCTCTGCTGGGTGAATGCTGGCAGAGCAGAACTGTGTTTAAGGGTGGCTCAGCTGAAAACTAAACAGGGGAAAAAAAACCTGCAAGAAGACAAAAGGTTTCTCCACTAATGATTTTTAGCGATTACTAAAATGTATGCACAAGTAACTTAGTATTGTGACTGCTGAATGACCCAGCTCTGGGTGCTGTTCCATAGCCTAAATATTCTTGGCCACTGAAAGACCTGATGCCACCCAGTGCATGCACACTTGCTCAGAACCGCTGCAGTGCTACGCTCACGAAAAATCAATCAGGAACATCAGGAGTAGATTTTGGCGACTTTATTTATCAAGGTCAAAATTTGCAACCATCTAATTGTTTCAACAAGTATTTACAATTCATATAAAGCATGTAATGTACTTCTGTTTGGAAATAACCAGCAGAACGGTAGTAGGTTCTATCTCTCTTACTCTCAGGATACAGATTTTACTCTCTTACAATCTAGATTGTGAAGTAAATCCAACGTAAGTACTTCGTGATAAGTGACGACTCAAAGAGCAAACTCATGTTACTGTTTAATATTTCGATGATGAAAAATAAGCTGCTCTTTCCAAAACACTTACTTGAAGAGGATAAAAATGTACTAACATGATGTCTGGCAGCACGACATGTTTTACTTGCTGAATACAGAAAGAATGGGCCACCATTTTGTTACAGTCTTAACACTTGATAACTTTTTTTTAATTATTCTTGTTATTCTGTATTACAAAAGAAGGTAAAGGAACAACAGCACACAGTGAGGATCACAACCCATACAGAGGAGTTCCCAAATTAGTTGCAGTACTGTAGGTCAAACCCTCTTCAACATACGCCAAGTAGCGCACAAAGACCTGATGGGGGACAGAGCGAGAAGGTCCAATTCCCGGAGGTGCCAAGCACGTTTCATGGCTTCATTCTTCCTGAAATCCCACGAACAGAACCAGGAGGCACCGAACACCTCCTTTGGAGCAGTTGCCTACAAACATTTCCACCCTGCTCACTATTTCTGATGTGCAAGGAAAGCACTCTCTTTTGACATGATCGCAAACAGAAATGGATTCTCCAGTTTGGCCTAAAGGAAACGTCCGTAACAATCCTATGGTTACAAACTTCAGAGGAAAAGGTATTTTTATAGCTCACTAACACCATGATTGTGGAATGCTGTCTTCCTCATACCACCTGCAAAGAGCTCTGCTTGCTAAGAAGTCCATTAATTCAAAGATGAGTAAAATAAAACATACTGACTGACCGTATGAGAAGCAGTAGACAGCTGGGGAGTGAGTAGACCTCTTGATTTCATTCAGCTCGGAGCCAGCACAACACACACACACGGAGCTCTAACACCTTTTGAATAGCATAGTCCATAGTGCAATTCCCACTGACATAACTGGAAGCAGGATTCAATCCTAACTATGGAAAATAGTGTAGTTATTATTCATGCAATAAGCACTGCATACACATGTTTCTATTTCACAGGATCACAGGAGGGTGGAGGTGGGACAGCACCTCGGGAGGTCACTGGCTCCCACCCCCTGCTCGAGCCGGCGGCCCAGGACCTCGTCCAGGCGGCTTTTGGGTATCTCCAAGAATGGAGATTCCACACCCAAAAGACTCCTGATCATGTCAAACATTTAACTGCCACCTGAAACAGATTAAAATCAGACAAACTAGAATCTCTGATAGCGACCAGATCGAATGTGCAGATATCAGCAGCTGTGGGAATACAAGCCCTGATCTCTTTTTTTCTCTTTTTTTCCCAATATTCTCTAGGATCCATGGTTTTTTTTTTGCAAGTTGCCTACAGACATACAAAATTAATTCAAATATCTCCTACACCAAAGAGGATCTCATTTGATTTCGTACTATCCATAAAAATATATGCTTGAAAATCTGCTTCTTCACAAAATATTTCATTTGTTTACTAAAATGAAATATAGAAACTGTCAAAATACGTATATAAACTCAATTTCAGAATTTGTAAAGATCCTAATTTAGCTACAAAATATACCAACCATCTACCTGTTTTCAATAGAGTATTTGCTTACAAAGATACCATTACTTTGCAAAATATCACCTACCTTACAAAATCAGTCTGGAAATGTTGCACTACTTTCAGCATATAAACCATATATTAGAACCTCAGTAACCCTTTGGTATATATCTTCCATTTTTGTGTTTTAGCATTCTTCTTCTATTTGGTTTCAATGTTCCAAAGCACAGTAGAGCCTCCAGACAGAAGAAGCAACGCGTGTTCTGTTGTATTTACAGGCAGCACACGGTTTGTTTCTCAATTCTAGATGTTTCTCATGCCCAGCAACTAAGAGCAACCTGTTGCGAAATCATTCTTCAGAAGCTTTTCTTCACCAGTACTCGTTCTACCACACTGTACTAGAAAATAACTGGACGTGTTGAATTCTCTTAGGAAAGCCAACCCCTTAGTTCATGCGCCTCAGACACTGTCAGGACTCGGCCTCTCGCCGCTTTCTGCAGATCCTTCCCAAATTTGATAAACACAGCAAACGTTGAAAAGAAAAACCCCAACTTTTTAAACTGTCAGCTGAGAAAGAGTAAACATAATTTATACCTCTAGCAAAGTATGAGCTTCTTTTTAGCATCTGCACCTGTAAAGAACAACTTACAGGTTAAACCCAAAATATTTACATACAAAGAACTGAAAGAAAAAGTAAGAATTGAAAAAAAAAAAAAAAAAAAGTAAGAAATCAAAACATATACTGGTTACAAATGTTACTAAGAATGTCAACTATGGCAAGGATTCCACATCATCCACGTTTTAACTGTAACCAAATATTGCCTCTGTTACAAGAGGTATGTGAAGAAATTCTAATCACCTGCCTTGTAAAACCTGACTGTCCTTTACTGTTGATGCAATCTTGACTTTAGAAAGTTTCCAGTTGTGCCAGCAGGAATTTTGGTGAGGTTTTCTTGTTTCCTTTTTTTGTACTTTGTCACCAACATGTTGTAAATAAAATCTATAGAGTCTTTAAGTTGTGAAATCTAGGTAGAAAAGTTTCATTTTTTGACCTTTCATCTAGTTTAAAAAATTCAGTATAAAAAAAAATTCTCCTCTGAAATTTAAACAGTCCAAAGTTTTACCTTCTTTTCTTACACGCTTTTATGACAGTAAAGATCTTTCAAAGTTTTTAACTCTTCAATTAGAGTTTTGTTCTGGTTTTCCAGGACCGCAACTCGATTTTCCAGGCATTTAACATACTCTTTCTTCTTTCTACGGCATTCTCGAGCAGCTTCTCTGGAACACACAAGCAGAAGGAATTGCTGACTTTATATTTGAGATGTTTCTACTTTCTGCGTGTTACGATTCTGACCACTATGAGAGGAGGGAGCTGGCGGTGCCATCGTGAACAGCATGAGCACATGAAAAGTGCATGAGGATAGGTAGAGAGCATGAAATCGGTACCACACGTGGCAGCCAATCTGTGGGGAAAACCCAATTTGTTTTCTCCAAGCTGTGTAAGACAAAACACGTGCATGTTTTGGTCTGAATCTCCTACTTTTCAGTGGAAAATTCACCTTTTCCCAATTTTCAGTGATGGCACAATCAGTAAAGTTAGTTTGCCAGACACACCGTTTGTCCTTTGAAGATGCATTTCAGCACATTAAATAACAAACCACAGCAGCCCATGTGCAATTCCGTACCTGTTCTTCATCAGCCGTATCTCTCGTTTCAACTGTGGATCATCCGTCTTACTTGTCTGTGATGTCAGAGTGACAGGAGATGTCATCACCACAGTCTGGGGAAGGGAGGTGGTGGTTGGGGTGGTGCGGATCTGGTAGGTCTGCATGTCTCCTGAGGCAGCTGTTGTGATAACAGCACAAGACATCAAAATGTGGCAGTGTCAGACTGGCGTGAGCGCTCGCTACATCCCACCGCTTCCAGAAGCTGTACTCACTCTGCACTACCACCTGGTTGCTGGGTACAAGGATCTGTTGACCATCTGATGTCTGTGCGTACTGCAGTATCGTTGTTCCAGGCTGAGCACCACCAGCATTGGCCATCGTCAGTGTCTGCAGACCCTGCACACCATCGGCGCCTGGGCTGGCCAGCTGCAAGCCATTGGCAGCAATGGCAACTTAAAGGAAAAGGAACATGCTCAACAATCTTTGTACAGCGTGAAACACAGAGAAAGGCAGGTCAGCCTCGAGAAGAGAAGGCTCAGAGGAGACCTTCAAACGGTCAAGGGGGCCTACAAGAAAGCTGGAGAGGGACTTTTTACAAGGACATGTAGCAACAGGACAAGGGGGAAGTGGCTTTAACCTGCCAGAGGGGAGATGGAGATGAGCTCTCAGGCAGTTCTTCCCTGTGAGGGTGCTGAGGCGCTGGCACAGGGTGCCCAGAGAAGCTGTGGCTGCCCCATCCCTGGCAGTGTTCAAGGCCAGGTTGGACACAGGGGCTTGGAGCAACCTGCTCTAGTGGAAGGTGTCCCTGCCCGTGGCAGGGGGTCGGAACTGGATGAGCATCCAGCTCAGAGAGCACGGATGGAGAGGAGGTGCTCGAGTTGCCAGAGCCGGCTGCTGCTTGGTGATAAGATCAAAGGAACAAATTGCTACCTCATTGATAGCACAGGAACAGCATCTGGTGTGGCCTTATGACATATATAACGGTATCTTCACTTATCTTAGGTTTTGGACTAAACCTAACACTAGAACACTGCCATTTATTTCGTAACAACATCCTCTGAATATCTTAATGTGCAAAAATTAAGATAAAGCACTGAGTTTATCTGGAGCCTTCAGATACCAGTCTGTTTCCATTAACAGCACTAACGTTACTGACTGTTAGATAAATAACCAAACCTTTTTGAGTTTCATCTTAGTCAAATATATAACAAAAAGAGAATCTGTATTTTGAAGCAAGCTGAATAAAATGTGTCCAGTTAGGCACATATTTTGTGTAACTTACTGTACTGTCCAGTGCTTGTCTGGTAGATGGGTGTGGGAACGGACATAGATGTAACAGTAGAGACACCAGGACTCTCCTCATCTCCTTTTCTGTCACGTGTATCTTCAGAAGAAAGATCTTTCAAAATTTTCCTGTTAAAGAGAAGAGTTTGTCACTTCTAAAACTAGGAAAAAAATACTGCACAGTTACAAACCTGCACCATTTACAGCAGATTTCAGTCACCTCCAGAAAGCTGGGTGCTGAAAACCAGCATTGCAGCTGCATCATGGCACTGGAGGAAAAGCTGCATCAGTTTCCACCATAAACCTTTTCCAGGGATATATAACTGGCCTATTGAGAGATTGTTTTCTGATTTACAACTTGATCTTTAATCCTTTCAAGAATAGGCTTTGTGTATCCAATTAAACCCAGTTTGCTCTGTCTGGTGTCAGAATAAACTAAAAAGGGTAGATTACTATGGAGAAGTTTAAAAACTTGATCTTCTGCTCTTTACCCAGTAACTTTACTTTTTCCTGCATTTAATGTAGCTCTTGCACAGCTTCCCACACAACCCATGTCCTGTGTAACAAGTCCCTATGAAAACAGACACATCTCTCTTTAAAAAAGCCACCAAGGGAAGCGTGAATTTTATGTGTCTTACCCAGGCCAAATAGTGATTTAGTGGCAGTTACATGAAGAGAAAAGCAGAACTGAGAACTCCTGATCCCAAACCTGCAGGGCTAAACAGCTCTCCCTCAGAAGCTCTGCTTACAGCTCCTGTTTTCTTATCCTGAGGATTCAGAATTGCTCTCTTCCCCACCATTTTTGACTGCATGCAAAATAATCAAATCCCTCCGAACTTATTTGTCTTGATACATAGTTCAACAGGAGATTAAACCATCAGAAAGTACTAAGAAGAGCAAATAAAACATTCAAAAACTGAAAAGCAGTGGCAGAAGCAGGATTGGTAATCGCAGACAGGAGCATCAGGTAGGTTCATACAGTGTCTTTTAAGATTTTTAGACATTTATTGTAAGAAACATTAAGCTTTGTGTTAAGTTTCTGCCAATTTTATTATTTGCCAAGCTAGGAGGTGGCATTTGACTACACCTTGATTCAGTAAAATGATACAACAGAGTAAAATTACAGCTGATGAACAATTTTCCCTACAGCACATCATGTTGAAGCCGATCTCCAGTTAGTAAAGTCAAAGTTACGTCATAGCAAACGATAGCTAACATAGCATTCCCCAAACGTTTACTGCATGCAACAGATCCAGTGCATGTTTCAGGAGAAAAACAACAACTTTGGGGTTGACAGAATATATGAAGCTATTGAAAGAAGTTGCTATTTTGGTTTCAAATAAAAGTACAAAATCTATTACCCGTAGTACTTACCGGTAAGAGGGACGACGAGCTAAGATGCCTCGAGCTTTCTGTGAAGAGCCTATGCTATCTGATGAATCCTGAGAATCTTCACTCTCAGACAAAGAAGATACCTAAAAAAACCACATTCCATGTGGTTATCTGGTATAGTGCAGCTGAAATCCCCACATGAGGTTACACGTTGTACTTGTATATGAGCTAAAGCTGCTTGAAAACTACACAACTGCAGCTAATCACAAAAAGAAACTAAAAAAGGGGGATTTCTAGTTTCAGTGTTATCTACTATTTCTAGCAATTAGCAAAGATTGTTATATTGGTAAGGTCCTAATGAAACAAATCCCTCTCCTCCCCCCAAAAAAGCAAGCTCAAGAAATTCTCCCAAACTATTTATCACATTAAAAGCTGCAAAATGTCCACTATTTGAAAGTAGCTGGTTTAGGGTGGATCAAACTGTGGGATTAATCAATCCAGAATGTTTAAAGCAGCAGAGTGAAGAATAGAAATGGTTTCTTATTTCCATAAACATCATACAAGCCGAACTATCTTATCAGCTGATGTGGTCTGAATAGGTGAGTCACTCCCACTCATCAATTTGTCTGAGGAGCTGGCGGGAAAGAACAGCATTTATGTACAGAGACAAGCATATAAAATACTTGAACTCTCTTATGTAGACAGACGAGCAGTGTATTTTGTTGGTCAGAATGTAAAGAGTCAACTGCAAAAAATATTTAAGGCAGCAGCAATATCAGGGAGTAAAAGTGCAAAGTGTTATCTATCATGTTCTCTTTATTCCGCTGTGTCCCCAGCCAGCTGGCAAGAGGTTTTTTTTATTCTGATGCTCCTTATTAAATACAAGCCAACAAAACATTTATTTGTACTTATCTGTGTGTCAGCAACAAAAAGTCAAGAAGAATGCATAGAGCTCTGGGAAAAGCAATTCTCAGCTGCTGCTACAGAGACAAGAGCAACCTCCTCTCAGCATTTCAAAAAAGCTCTTCGCCTCTTACTTTTTTTTTCCACCTTTGAGCAACAAGGTCAAAATGTTCATAAATTACAGGGGAAAAAAGGGAAAGAATTCAGTCAGTAGGGACCCTGCAACTAGAACACAGTGATAGGAGGGGTGTGAATGGAGACTCAAGGAACCACAACCTACTAAACTAGACGTTTGCCTGTTCTCAGCAAAGTGGAATGTGGTTTCTTTCCATGCTCTGATGTTACAGGAACAATGACAGCTGAAAATGCATTACAGGTTTACTTTTCATGGTTTATCGCTTTAATGTTGTACGAAGAGATAAGCACAGTACAAAAGGATCAGTGACAAATTAATGCCTTTTAGCACAGCTCTTGCAGACATTTGGCTGAGCAGTGCAGTTACTGCAGTTTAACTCCAATGCTGTGCTGCCCTGAGGGCTCTCTGCAGCCAAGAACTGAATGAAGTAGTAACAGACTCGACTGTGAACTCTCCAAGGCATCTCTCTGAAGTGGCTTGTACAAAAATCACATGGCAAATGAGCAAGAGACACAAGCAGAATCTTAAGTACCACAGAAAGGGAGTTACAGCATACAGGAGGTGAGCAATCAACAGCTCATCCACCATCATTCAGGTCTCCTTTTCCAAACATATGTTTTAATTCACTGGGTTATTCCACACTCTCCTTATCTGGGTATTAAAACACACTGGTTGCATGTCTGTTAAGAGCACCAACTACAGAGTTGCGGATTTGTTTTGGGGGTTTTTTTATGAAGGGAGGCAATGTCAAATAGTTTCATTTCAACTCCAAAGGCAATTTTAGCATCACAAATAATTTCAGGCCTAAACAGATCATTAAGAACAACATATCCCCTAAATTCTGTCACTTGCCTACTCACTGTCTCTTACAGTAGAGCCAGCCAGGCTTCACTGTGGCAGAGCAGCCAAGGCAGACAAGCCTTTACAAGTCTTTTCATCTACATAAAACAGGATTCTTGGTTATTTAACAGACATTCTGTAGTTTACCTGCACTGTTTGCACCTGAGGTGAGTGGATTACAGAAGAGGACTGAGCTGTCTGAATGACTCCCTGGACCTGGACTTGCTCTCCAGGAAGCTGAACAACTGTCAGGGGCGCAGGACCTCTTAGAGCACCACTCTACAACAAGACGCACCAGAATCATTAACACAAGCGTTTTGTTCCACAGGATTCAACAAAGTGTATAACATGTAGGAAACCAGATGGAGAACATGCATTAGCAGGAAGCTCTCTTCAAGTCTAATTAAGTCATAAAGATATCCTTTAAAGATGCAATATTTCTGAGATACGTATTGCATACAAAAAAGGTTGAAAACAGTTACATGTTTGCCTTAGGGAGGAAATCAAATATGCAGCTGTATGATGTAGTCATGATTAAAATGCCGCAACTTAAATATGTGCAGTTCTAAATGACCAACAACTTGGATAAAGCAGGAGTAAAAGTCCCTAGTAAGGTAGCCTTAATTCTCACTAAAAGTTAATTGGGAGTTCAGGGCACTAAATCTAAATGGAGGTGAAATGACCACAAAACTAAAGGGCTTTAGGACAGGTCAGACTAACAACACTACAGTGATGGCAGAAGGTAGCCTGAATAATGCAAACATATTTGGTGTTCTTGGATTTATTTGTTTAAAAGGGAGCAGTATGAGGCCATGGTTCAAAGATTTCACACGGAAGAAATCACAAGAGTGAAGTATAGCAAAAGCTGACCCATCTACTTAGAAAGTTCAAGGCACAAGGCTGTAACTAAAGGAAGATAAAAGGCAACTGGAGGAGATAAGGTGCGCAGGCTCTGGATAAGAAAGAACAAAGAGCAGATTTTCCAAATGAAAACACAGCATCTGTTCTTCATGTTTTAAAACTATCAATTTCAAAAATGTTGTGTCTGAGATCTAGGTTTAACTGGCAAAAAGTTAAAACGTTACGTGCTACCCCTATAGAAAATGCTTCTTACATTCCAGCAGATTTGCCATTTCTGATGTTGAACTTTGCACTTAAAAACCGATTCAAGTTAATACATGTCGATACATAAATAAACAACCCTTTTCCTCACCAAATGTCTTCACTACTTTTATTAATCTGGAATATATGAGAAGAGGAAGGGATCATTAAAACTCACCACAGCTAACTTTCCATTTAAGATTACTTTGTAACCATACACTGCAAGATTAAGTTCACATTGGCATCCTTATATAAAAACAGAGCAGTAAAAACAGCCTTTAAGCAAACAACAGGATGTTTCTGGTCTTCTATCCTGTCTTGCCTCAGGCAGGTATCTAAATTTGCATCAAAATCCAGATTGCCTCCACAGGGTGACCAGTGGATGAGCTGCAAAGTGTTTTTCAGGGCTAGGAGCAGACTGTGCCTGGACAGAGATGCTCTTTCAGATGCAGAAACCAGAATCATGGAGGAATTCAGGTTAAAGCTTTGAAAGTGATGTTACTTTTATGTCAAATTTCCAAACTTCATATGATTTATTACATTAAAATATTCATGTGGGCTAAAATCCAAGTGTTTCCATGGTGGCTGAGCACCCCAGGATTGCCATTACTACAAAAAGGAGCTATAAATACTTTTTCAGAAAGAAATGAAGATCAGATCCTCGATTCATTACTGAGCAGCTCCGCCTATGTTGGGTCAACAATGATTTCAAAGGATGTACAATTCATTTTGTACAAGCACAATTTCATTTTGGCCTTTTGAATACAAGCCATTTTATTCATTTTGTGTCCATCCATCAACAAACAAATCCATTTTTCCCAACTTTCTTTTGTTCTTTCTTCTCTGTTGTGTTTCTAGAAGTCAGAATCACTATAGTTTGTAGTACATAAAAAATGGCTCTTAACTACCTCAAATGTTTGCTGAGATTTGGCCAGGCTTTACCTGTTGAGCAATATGAGAGAGCTTGAGCTGCCTGTAGTGTTGTACCTTGTACAGCTGATGTTTGTGAAGGCGACACTGAACTGTTACTGCTGCTCTTGTGCACCTCTTCATAATCAACTGCAAGAAAAGCAAGGAGTTAAATTAAGTTCATGGAGAAATCCGAAACAACAGATCAGTGCCCCAACTTCCACTGATGCTTTATAGACTCTCAGTGCATAAAGCTTTTAGTCATATTTGGACATTTTTATTAGTTCTTGTCCTTCTATGTCACTGTTAGTGACGGCATTTTTTGTCACTTCCCCTGTGACACCCAGAGCATTTCGTGCCTTCTCCTGGGAGCACGAGGGGAAGGACACGGTGGGTCCTTTCCATGGACTTGCCAAGGCCTCAGAGCAGCACAAACCCCTGACCACCACCTGCATCCAACCCTCTGTCAGCACCGGTGCAGACATCTGCTGTCACATGTATTGACTGAATTTCCTGTTTTCTTCCTAAAAATAAAATCGAGTCATGAGGTTTAGGAAGAAAAACCAAGATAAAGCATTGCTACTCAAAGACTACCTTGCTCTAAGAAAAAGAGTTCTCCAAAATATTTTATCCAAGCTACCAGCCAAACCTATTTAAAAACATCTGAAGGTGTGCAAACCCAAACCAGGGATTCAAATCAAAGTAGAGAGAACACAGGTTTGAATTTTAAACCCTGCCAGAAGTCACTCTGTCTCCATGCAATCCAGTCGTAACACTTCTGTCATTTCGAAGACTTTATATTTAACTGTTCAACATCTTGGCAACATCCCCCTCCAATATTGGGGGATTTAGGGATGTAAAACGCATGCTTTGGGCTGGGTGAGTGGGTGGACCAGCCTAGAGCATTAAAAGATGATCGGTGAGTGTTAAACATTTTGTCACAGAAGGTTTGAAACTGTTGAAAGGACAGTTGCTATGAGACTGGAAATTACATTTCTTTCTGTGGAAATGTGAGTCATTGATTTTTCCCTACTGAGATAAACCACAGCTCTTGCAGCCTGACGTCGACTCAGAGGGTAAAAAGTCAATGTACACTAAGACCCGAATTTTGTTCTTGCAATCCTTACTCATCTGAGGAGCCCCACTCCAGTCAGTTACTAAAACAGAACTTTGTGGAGAAAACTGATGTTTGGGTGACACATGAAACCGTATCCCTTATGGCATGGAACAAACGTTCTCCAGCATATGATACAGCTTCCCAACATACTTATGTCCATAAACATACACCAGCTTGTCCACAGTTTAACCTGAAGCTGCAAAACGAAGGTTTCACTCTGGAATAAAAGCTTACAGGAGCCAGGCAGTGCTTCAGCTGTTCCCAGCTTCTGGAATCCTTCAGCTTAACCAAAACTATCCCGACTGCTTTGGCTAAGATTATCACATTGCTGCTGGTGCTAATGCAACAGCACATTCCCTCGGCATGGTCAGGAGCGTGAATCAGAGATGAGGATCCGCCTGACACCCGGCTCCATGCGGGAGTGGAGCGATGCAATTCCAGCAGTTGCTTTTTTCAGCTGCTGCCAGAGCTCACCTGAACATCAGAAAATCTGTCTGGGCTTCTTATTTGTTCATTCATTTGTTAAGGAAAGCAAATGGAGATCTAAAGTAATTCCACAGAATCCCAGACTGGTTTGGGTTAAAGGGACCTTAAAGCTCCTCCAGCTCCAAGCCCTGCCCCGGGCAGGGACGCCTTCCACTAGAGCAGGTTGCTCCAAGCCCCTGTGTCCAACCTGGCCTTGAACACTGCCAGGGATGGGGCAGCCACAGCTTCTCTGGGCACCCTGTGCCAGCGCCTCAGCACCCTCACAGGGAAGAGCTTCTGCCCCAGAGCTCATCTCAATCTCCCCTCTGGCAGGTTAAAGCCATTCCCCTTGTCCTGTCCCTCCATCCCTTGTCCAAAGCCCCTCTCCAGCTTTCCTGGAGCCCCTTTAGGCACTGGAGCTGCTCTAAGGTCTCCCCTTCAGGAGCCTTCTCTTCTCCAGGCTGCCCCAGCCCAGCTCTCTCAGCCTGTCATTTAAGTATATTGAAGCTAGAAAAAATAAAGAGCAGAATTAACCACAAGCATGAAGAAGAGACACAACTCTGTATCCCCTCTAAGCTGGTTTAGCTTTTTATAAAGGAAAATCTACCTTTTGTATCCCTGCAAAGGGTGACCTGGCAAGTGTCACAAGTAAACAGGGCACTGTCAAACTGAAATCCAGTCAACAGCAAAAATTAACATAAGTTTCCAGTGCTACAGAAATACCGAATTCATTTCTGTAGTGCTAAACCACACACTGTCTTCCCCTCTCTCTTTTACTGTTTTGCTCTGCCTTCTTGCCCCAGGAAAGACTCGAAACACCAGCAAAACAGACTGCAAGAAACAATGAAACCAACAGATATGAAACCACCCAAAATAAACAAACCGGGGGAAAGCACAAAGGTTTTTGCTGCTCTTTCTCTCAGAGGTGTGAAGTCCTCCTTACAGGAATAAAAGGTAAAGCATTTCCCATGATAAATATGATGTTCAAGTTTACTTCATCTTTGCCTCCTCTGTAATATTTGGCTAAATATTAACCCAACATCTATCAATTCAGTGAAACAGTATTAATAAGGTGTTAAGCATTAAGAAGGTTTAGCAAGTGATTGCAACAAGGTGTAAATGACAACTGCATCTCATCCTCCAGCGAGTAAAGGAGGTGCAGGGCACGCTTCGCCCTTGTGTGACTGTCACACAAGAAGACTCAACATGCCTCTACCCTGTTAAAACAACCTGTTTACCCGGAAAACCACGGATTTCCCATTGGAATGGATGCCTGTGAACACCTGGAACAGTGATTACCCTCCACCAGACAGTTCCAGTTAAAAACTTCAACCTGCAAGTTCTCAGGCTTAGAAAAGAAGTACCAAAGATGGAAGTGTATTGGGGTTTCATCATTATATGCCGTTAAAACTACTTCCAACGACAGAACATACGTTTAGCTGAAACCAGCTGCATAGTTTTGGGGTGAAGGAAGAGTTTTCCATGTCACAGAGCACAGGCAGGAGGGAATTCATAAACGCAGCATCCGATGATTTATTAGCCAGGGAATAACTATGGTTCCAATCTGTACGAAAACCACTTAATGATCGGATAGGTAAGGAGGTGCTTTTCAGAATAAAATCAATAATGCCTCCTCACAGCTGCATCTCCAAAGTAGCTCAACTGAAATGAAAGGATTCTGCAAGAGCAGCATTCGGAACTGTGGTGTGAAGGACTCTGAGAATCGCCTCTCTCCAGCCAAAGAAACTTGAAACATTTGAGCTTCAAACATATCTTCCTTTTAAGTAGAAACAGGAACGTCGCATTTCACTGTAGGCAAGTTTAAGTTCATATACACCCTCCTAATACCACGTTCCTCAGTTTGAACCACCACTCAAGGACTGCTAAAGACAAACCTAAATGGCTGAGGAAGATCCATTTAAAAAGAAGACATTCACAAACATGAAGCCCCTGCTCGCCTGTCCTGACTCGTGTGTTTCTGTCACAGATTATCTGTGACAGTGATTGTCTCTAGTCAAATGCACATAAAATGACAAAAAATCACAGACTCCCAGCCTCAGGTGAAGCTTCAAA